>NC_080064.1:128102707-129302707 GCF_949987535.1 Balaenoptera acutorostrata | reverse complement strand
ACCAGTTAAGTGAAAAGCAGTGAGGCTCTCACCCAGCTGACAGAATTAGTAGTGTAGGAGCATCAGACATGCCAAAGAGAGTTAGTAAAGGAATCAGAAATACAGTTTTAGCTCCATGACTAGCCCACTCTATCACCTTGGACAAATCACTTAAATAAGCCTCAGCTCTCCCTCCAGAAAAAATGAAGACGATAATATCAATCCTGGCTACCAAATGTATTTCAAAAATGAACTAAGATATGAGAAACTGCTTGGTATGCAGTAAAATATGGCAAAACGTAAGTTTGTTGTTGTTGTTTTTAGTGCATCTCTCTGGAGTCAGTTAAGACTTCTCCCGCATGTTAAAATGATGTTCTCCTTAGCACAAGGAAAAAATGTTTTTTCTTTTTTTGCTTTTTTTTATTGTATTTATATGAGATGATGGATGCTAACTAAACTTATTGTGGTGATCATTTCACAATAGATGTAAGTCAAACCATTATTCTGTATACCTTAAGCTTATAAGTAATATATGTCCATTATATCTCAATAAAAGTGAAAAAAAATGATATTCTTCTTGTCCCTTCTTCCCTGACAAGTACTACTTCCATCTCTTCTCTACAGTAGGGAATAATGGGCAGCAATATCTGTAGTGTTTGCAAAAGCATACATGTTAAAACATATTAATACTAGAAGAACCATTACCTCTAGTGAAGTTGGTTTTCTTGTGCAGCATGCAATTATGCATATATTAAACTTTTATATAGTCTTCAACAAGTCAGAGGAATGTCCTATATCATTGTCTCAATTTACAGAGAGGAACCTCTGATCTAGAGAGATTTAGTGACTGCCCAGTGTCACACAGTTGATAAATGATTGAGCTGATTGTCTCCAAATATCTCTATTCTAATAACAATTCAGCAAATAGCCATTTCTGGCACTAAATGGTTACTCAATAAATGACCAATTAAAATATATATGTAGCTACAATTAATGTCATTTTTCAGCATTTGAAAATTCTGGTGGCTAAAGATTATAATGGTTCTGTGACTAAGAATGGCCAAAATCATTCAACTTGAAAAGATGGAAGTATTCTTTTTAAATGTATGTTTGGAAAAACCAGTAGTGAAATAGAGCTCTAAGAAATATTTATCTTGTCCACAATTTATTTAGTTTTATTCATTTATGCAACAAATATTTATTGAAGCCTACAACATGTCAGCCATTTTTTCTAAAAACTGGAGCTACAAGAATAAACAAAACAAAATCTTTGACTTTGTGGAGCAAACATTTGGCAGGAAAACCAGACAATAAACAGGATTAAACAAGTGAAATATACACCAGAAAGTGGTAAATGCTAAGGAGGAAAAATAAAGCCTGGAAGGGGAGAATGAAATATTGAGGAAGGGGTAATTGAGATTTTAAATAGGGTAACTGTTAAAAGCCACACTAAGAAGATGACTTTTGAGCAAAGAGCTGAAGGTGATAGGGAACAGCACTCCAGGCAGGCAGAGGAAACAGCAAATACAGAGGCCCTGAGGTGGGAGTGTGCCTGGCACATTCAAGAAATAGCCAAGAAGTCCAAAGTAGCTGGTTTGGGAAATTAATGGGGAGAAGGTAGAAGATGAAGTCATAGGGGTGACAGAGAGCAAGACCATTCTGGGTCTTATAGTTTGTGGTTAAGACATTGGCTTTTACTCTGAGTGAGAAAAGAAGACACTGGATAGATGTGTAGAAGGTGTGATACAGTCTGACTTAGGCTTCAACAGGTCACTCTGGCTGCTGTGCTGATAATAGGTCACAGGAGGCTAAGATAGACAGGCAGACCAGTTAGTAGGTTATTGCAATAATCCAAGTGGGAGATGACTGTGGATTGAATCAGGGTGGTGGCAGGGGATTGGTAAGGAAGGCTCAAATGCTGGTTCTATTTTGCAGGTAGGACTGACACAATTTACTGACAAACTGGGTGTGGAATAGTGGAGAATGAGGAGAGTAAAGATGGCCCCGAGCCATTTGATGTGAGCACCTAGAAGAATGGTACCACTATTCACGGAGCTGGGGAAAACACAAGAGTTGCAGGTTTGAGAGCTCAGTTTTGGACATGTTAAGTTTGAGATGCTTATTAGACATCCAAATGGAAATGTCAAGTAGACAGGTAGATAGGTCACAAGTTGAGAGGAAACATCAGGACTGGAAATAAATTGAGAGACATCATCTCTCACGAACCACAAGAGAAATTGAGAAGTAGTCAGAAACTTATCTTGGATAAGTCCTCATTTTCTCACCTATCCCAAGCATTTGACAAAATCGCTCACTCCCTTTTTCCTGCAAGCACTCTCCTATCTTGGTTTCCAGGACACCACATAACTTTCTGACTACTTCTCAATTTCTCTTGCTGGTTCTTCCTCATCTTCCCAACCTGAAGACCTTGGAGTGTCCTAAGGCTCAGTCCTTGAACCTCTCTTCTTTTTTCTATCAGCTCTCACTACCTATGTGCACTCACCCTTTATCATGGCTTGAAATGCAATATATTTGCTGATGGCTCTCAATTTATTTCCAGCCCTGATGTTTCCTCTCAACTCGTGACCTATATACCTGTCTACTGAATAAAGAAGATGTGGCACATATATACAATGGAATATTACTCATCCGTAAAAAGAAACGAAATTGAGTTATTTGTAGTGAGGTGGATGGACCTAGAGTCTCTCATACAGAGTGAAGTAAGTCAGAAAGAGAAAAACAGATACCGTATGCTAACACATATATATGGAATCTAAAAAAAAAAAAAAAAAAGTGCTTATGAAGAACCTAGGGGCAGGACAGGAATAAAGACGCAGACCTAAAAAATGGACTTGAGGACACGGGGAGGGGGAATGGTAAGCTGGGACGAAGTGAGAGAGTGGCATGGACATATATACACTACCAAATGTAAAATAGATAGCTAGTGGGAAGCAGCCGCATAGCACAGGGAGATCAGCTCGGTGCTCTGTGACCACCTAGAGGAGTGGGATAAAGAGGGTGGGAGGGAGACACAAGAGGGAGGAGATATGGGGATATATGTATATGTATAGCTGATTCACTTTGTTATACAGCAGAAACTAACACACCATTGTAAAGCAATTATACTCCAATAAAGGTGTTAAATAAATAAATAAATAAATAAAAAGTAAAGCTGCCTAAACTGCAAAAAAAAAAATGTCACTATAGAGGCTTGAAGAGAAAATGACTATAGCCTAAGAAGGAAGTGGGGTTAAGAAAGGGTTTTTGTTTGTTTATTTTAATTTTAAATGGGAGAAATAACATCAAGTTTGTATGCTGATGGGAATAATCCAGTGGAAAGTTTAACAATTAGTATAATAACCAGTGTATCAACCATATATATTCCTTCTAACAATTTGAATTTACAAATGCCTGTCCCCTAGAAACTACTTATGTATTTCTGACTCTTTAATCTTTCAACCTCATTACTTCCACCAGGAACTAATCATATTAGCAATTTGATTGATGATTAAACTATTTCCTGGTATTTTCTAGAACCTATAATAATTGTGCTTTTTCAATAAAAATATGATTTCATTTAAAGAGCTTTATAAATAGACATTAAACATAAATTACCTACTTTTATGTTGTAGCAGTAAGAAAAATAACTATTGATACCAAAATTAAAAGGAAACTCATACCCAGGATAAACTGAGTCCTCTCCCCCATACTTCAGCTACTACTGATTAGTATTTGAACCCTGCATATTTAAAGTTCCCGTGGCAGTACAGTTGACTTAAGATTCAGGTGTCTGTGGGCCATGCTCCTCCCAATGGGAGAGGAACATTCACTTCTGAGGTAATTCAATAGAAGTAGTTCCCTGCCTGGGCAGTCACTTTCTCTGACTTCAGCATTGTCACTTGCTCATGCTGCTACTTTAACAAATTCGTTCAAGAGAATGTCATCTTCAGAGTTGTGGTTTCCTCCCCAACTGCAGCTTAACTTTTAATACAACACCCTTCAATATTTCCTTCCTGTTGCTTCTGCCCATGTCCCAAGCTAAGAGTAATGAAAACTCTGTTGTAATTACTCCTGACATTCTCAACCTCTTGATTTCTACTTTCCCCTTACATTATAATTACTTAGATAACAAAATGATTCTTAATTCTCACTGCAAAACTCTTTATCTCCTTTATATTAAATACATAATATTGTATCAGCTTCTTGCTGCCTCAGTTTTATTCTTTTATAGCCTATTTCAGTTCTTTATTTATTGAGACTATCTACCCTCCTGCACTTGATTTGTTAATAGTTATGCATTTTGAACAAAACAAAGAAGAGTTATAGGCTGAAGCTTCCTTAGAAGGGTCATTTATGAGTATACACATACATTTTCATATATTAGATTATAGCAAGTATAGCTTAAAATTGCTCATCCTGGTAGCTAACCATTGGTAAGCACTTACTCCAGGTCTGGCACTCTGCTAAGCATTTGGCATGCATCATCTGATTTGTTTCTCCATTTTATTGCAGAAAAAACTAAAGATTTGGAGTAGTTAGAGCACCTGCCCAAGGTTACACAGCTAGTAAGTGATTGATCAGGGATTTGAACACAAGTGATCTGGCCGCAGTACCCACATACTTAGCGACTCAGGCAGAAGAGAGCCATTTTGCAGATGTGTAAGATGCAGATGTGTAAAGTCAGGGCTCCTAAAACTTGTCTAGCCGAGTCTTGATAGAGGGGAGAGTCCACTCCCAGAGATGAGAAAGTCTTGATGAGAAGGTAGCTACAATACTCCAACAGTTCCCTGAAGTCTCATTACTGATATTTAAAGTTCATGATAATTTTGCATTCTGCTCCATAATATATCCATATCACTTTGATATAAAAGGAATATTTGACTCTATTAAAGGACACAAAAGACATGTGTAAATATTTATGAAGTAGATGGCAAACATTGTAAAGATGTCAATTTCCCCCCAAATTCATCTAGTATTCAATGTCTAGTATGCAATTCCAAGTCATTCCAATAAAAATATCCAAATAATTTTGGGAAGAAATTTTCTAATCTTATTCTTAAATTTGTGTGCCACAAAGATATTCACAGATAGCTGAAGCAAGTTGGGAAAAGAAAAACAGAGGAAAAATATGCCCTATCAAATGTTAAGGCATAAGACAAAGCTCTGGTAATAAAAAACCTTTAGCAAAGAGCAAACAGAAAAATGGAAATTATATATATACTATCAAATTATGTATATATTATGAAATTATATATATACATATATATTAAATGATCAGAAGAGGATAAGATATATTATTCAGTATGTTTTGTTGGAATATTTTCTTTATTTTACAGAGAAAAATAAAATGTTTCCTAACTTAGATTACATACAAAAAAAGACTCCTGATGAATTAAATACCCAGATTTGAAAAACAAATACATAAAGCTTAACAAAAGAAAATATAGGAGAATGTTATTTCTAGGTAGAGAAAAGATACCATAACCAGATTCCCAAAGAATAACTCATAAAGAAAAAAACTTATATATTTTGAAATTACAGATAAACTTAGAGTCACTGCCTACCTGATTGACCTATTCATTTCCTTCATGGCGTTTATCACTTTGTGAAGTTGTCTTCCTTACTTATTTAATTTTTGGCCTTACACTCATCTGCAGTCAAATGCTCTACCCCTGAGGTATACTCCCATTACACTCATCTGCAGTCAAATGCTCTACCCCTGAGGTATACTCCCATTACACTCATCTGAAGGTATGCTTCATGAGAGCAGGTACTTCACCTATTGTGTTTACACTGTAGACACAGCACCTAGAACTGTGCCTATTATAATAGGTGCGCAATAAGTGGGTTCTTTGAATACTGTTTAAAGGGTTTTTTTTTTAAATGTTCCTATATTTTGTAGATCCCACTACTGTCTCTTTGTCTAAGGCTCTCTTTCCTTACCATCATGCAAGTTCTACTGTACTTTCCCCAAATGTAAGCCCTGAAGGATATCTACAAGACTGCTAATTAGAGGAACTTTATGGTTTCTACCAAGCCTGAAACTCTGATTTAAACCCTGTAGGCAACAGTGGGACTATTATGACAGCATCTCCTGAATGCATTATGTAGGGCAAGTCTTTTTAAATGAAAAGATACTATCTTTAGGATAAAGCTAAGATGAAAGAATTGAAAATACAGAGAAGCATATTTCAGCTTAACACTATAAATTATTTTCTCCCAGTTGCAGTCGTCCAGAAACAGAATGGGCTGCCTTGAGATGCAATAAATGGTGCATCCCTGGAGATGTTTGGGAAGAATCTGGAGCGCCACTTAACAAGAGAGAGAAAAAGTGAGAAGGAATTATTTCTTTCCATCCTCAGATCTTTGACCTGTTCCTTCTTATAACCACTTCCTCTTCACAGGACCTTTCCCTTTCATCCCACCAGGAATATTCATTGAAGTACCATGATGCCAAGAGCAGTGATGAACATTGTAAATTATTGTTATCTTCAACATTTAATGAATGACACCAAAAATTAAAGGAAGGTTACACAGTAAAGCAAGCATTCTGTAGGGCGTTTATCTGGGCCTCTGGAATACAAAGATATATAGTCAGGGAAACACACTCATTCTCCATTCTTAAACCCCCACGCCCACCCCATTGAGAGAGGAGCTCAAGCAAACAACGGGCAAAAATCTCATGGTATAGGTTGAAATTCATAGACAGAAGGCTTAGCACAGAATAATGCGTGCAGCCCTCTGTCTCTCGAGTCCCATGAATAGGCTTGACCGTGCACAACTGGACACATCAAAAGTTTTGCTCTAGTTTTGTTCTGTCTACGAGACCCCATCCCTTGCTGCTCTCGGTTTTTTAAGAGCGATTTCATGAAAGTAGCCTTAGAAATGCAGGGGTGGGGGGAATTCTGAGCATGGATACCAGATGCTCGGGAGTGGCATTCCCATACTGATAGCACCTAGAGAGCTTGTGGGAAGCTGAGGCTGCACATACTGTTCCTCCAGCTGGAAAAACAGCTTCCCTTACCCCAGTCCCAGTGCTCATTGCAAGGAATCCCCAAGATGGGCCTCAGGTTGATTCAGCAAACAATCCAATCATTTTCAAATTCCTTACCTTGCTTGATCCTCCCAAGAGCCTTGTACAGAAAGATAGAGCAGGTACGATTGTGTCCATTTTATTCATGAAGAGACAGATACAAACAGGATAAAAAGACTGGCTTAAGTCATCCTGCTACGTGGCAAAGCCAGGACTCATTGCAGTCCATCAGAACCCTCTTCTCATGCAGTCTCACCCAAAATATATATCCCGTCAGGTTGCCCTGGCAATGATGCTACCCATGTCAGAAAAAGGAACTCTAAGAGGAATGGTTATCTGTGCCCCATTTGCCCCGGGAAGAAGGGCAGCACCCAGGAGTTCTCTAAAATTCTGAAGAAGTGATAATAGCAAGGCCAGAAGCAATTCCCTCCAGAAGCACTCTCTCCTGGAGATGTGTCACTTTCACATGTAGGCACTGCCTATGACCAATTATGGGCCACCTGGTAAAATAATACGACAGACACAGAGTAAGACTGAGATGTTTAGTTTACCTCTCCACTTGCCCTAGATCAAGGAGTAGAGATTATATCAGAAGAGAAAGTGCTTTTTCTCAATATTTGCTTTTGGATTACATGTGAAAGTGCAATCACACCAACCACAGTTCCTGTGCCAAATTCAGAAGTGGGACAGGATATGGAGAAATCTAAGAGAAGAGAGAATGATTACTTGAAGAGAGCTCTTGAGAGATGATGCACACAGATTGAAATATGCCCTAAATTGTCCAATATCAGTGGGCTTCATATGGAGAAGATAAGACTAGAAATCAGGTTTTGGTGGCAGACCCTAGGTCTCCTGTGTTTGAATTAGAAAACTGTTTTGACGCCACTTAACTTGTATCAATGCTCTGAATTCTGGACTCATCTGCATTAACCAACCATGTGGCAATGAATATAGTAAAATTGAAAGAATACTGAATTAGAAGTCCTGTAAGTCTGTGATCCCTACTTGCTTCACCTCTCTAGAAACTGATTTCTTCATCAATGAAATGAGGGAGATAAATATAATCTCCAGCCTTCCATTACGTTCTAAAAGTCAAAGTCATTTTCTACACATAGAAAATTAGATGGTTTGAACATCATGTTTTCTAAAATCCTCTCTGGTCCTAACATTTTAGTTTCAAAAATATATTTTCTGAGTCATTTTTTTCTTAGGATAAACATATGGTCCCTAGTATTTCAAGTGGTACCTCTGAAGTAAACATACAGTATAAGTTCTGTGGGTTGCACTGAACTGAAGAAATGTTATGGTTAGCAGGGCCACCTGCTAGCCTATATGATACCTTCATGCAAATTATAAAAATGTTTTCTTCTCTGGACAAATTAGAAAGGGATGCTTTTCTACACAGAAGCAGCTCCATAGATACAGGACTAAAAGAGGGCTGTTTGGGCTGAATTTCAGCTTCCTCTTGCCTCCTCAGCTGCACATTCTTGTACAGTGTACAAAACGCTCAACTGAACACAGCAGCCCTGGTGGAGTCTGAAAATCTGAAGGCATTTGCTTCAAGCCAAACTCAAACTTTCTGAGGGAAATTCTGAAAGATTATAGTTAGCAGCATACAACCTCTGGGCTCTCTGAGCTGGGCAAAGATTACACTGAAGACTGAAAGATTTCATGATTGGAATGTTCATTTTGCTATTTGTGCTCTGAAGGATAAATACAGCACCTCTGTCATAGCAATCAAAACACAATCTGAAATGGTCCATTATTGAAGCATTAATCTGATTAATTAACCTACTTAGGAAATAGATTACCCTACACTCTAAGCTTCGTTTTCAAATAGACTATAAGCTCCTCAGCACAACTGGAATTCTTGCTCATTTTTATACCTCCAGAATTGACTACAGTGTCTGGCACAAAACAGTTGTTCAATGAACAATTACTGACTGAACTCATTATCTGAAGTTGATTTGATTCAAATACCCCAAGACTATATATTATGGGCATAAAAGAAATGCAATGACATTAAAGTAGAATTGGAAAAGTCAGCCTAGAACAGTAGTTCTCAACCTGCATGTGCAATTACTAAACACCTGGAGATTCTAACACATCTCCCCACTTCGTCCCTGCTCAACCTTGAGAACCCCTAAAGGACTGAGATTTTCCAGACACCAATTCTGAAGGTCCTCTCTCACCTTCCACAAACCTAATCAGAGTGCAGAGACATGATTCTCAACCTGGAAGGGCAAAGGTGCTGGTCAGAATTAGCTCCCACCTCTCCAGTTAAGGAGCCTGATGACAGCTTTTACAGGAATAAGGCCTCCGGGGCATTTTAAGGTGGCTAAAGACTATATACTAGCTCATGCCTTTGGCTGAAGGAAAAGCAAATTTCATAATTATGTCTCCCTATATCTTTTCTCCTTTTAAAAAATAGAAAATATTTTCTATTTAAAGAAAAGTATAGAGAATAAAACAACAAATATCACTGTACTTGCTACTTAGAATTAACAAATAACATTGTGTATTATCTCCTCCAGATATTTAAAAAACTAATACAGTACCGTCTCTTTAGTATCCTCCTCCATCTTATTTCCTGTCCTTCCCCAGCAGAGGCAAGCATTATCCTACAGTTGATATGTACATAATTTTATCATGAATGCTTTATGATTTGCTTTCAATAGCAGAGTATGAGAATTCTTATTTCCACCTATTCTCCCCAAACTTGGTATTATCAGTCTATATTTTTGCCAGTCTGATGCTTATAAAATAGAATCTTATTGTTATAACTTGCATTTCTCTGATTACTAGGAAGTTTGAGCATTTTTCATATTTGTTAGCCTTCCAAACTCCCTTTTATGTGAATGGTCCACTGATATATTTTACCCATTTTCCTATCTGGTTGTTAGATTCTTCTTATTGATTTTTAAGAATCCCTTTAATATTCTGGTTACTAATCTTGCAAATTTTCCCAGTAGTAGAGAAGTTTTAAATTGAGTTTGTCAAACTAATCCATATTTTCCTTTGTCATTTGTCCTTTTGAAACTTAAAAATATTTCCATCATACCATCAAAATATTAAATTATGTTTCAATCTGAAAGGTTGTTCACATTTAGTCATTTAATCTGTCTGGAATTTGGTTTGAAATATAACGTGAGGTGGGGATGTAGTCTTATATTTTTCAATACAGAAAGCTCACTTTCCCTGTACATTTATTAGCTAATCTAACATTTTTCAGACTCTAGCTTTCCAATCTACTCATGATACATGAAAACAATTTAGTGGGTCCTAGCCACCATTTTTCTGAAAATGAAATAACATAGAAAATAGGCTACATTTTATATAGTAAGAGTAAATGGTGTTTCATAAAACATACAGACATAAGTATACATTGGGTAGGCACTGGGCTATGAAATAAAATATATTTCTTTCTGTGGATTATGGCCAAAAATGTTTGAAGTAGACTAATCAATGTCCATCCTTTCTCCTACTGATTTGTAACACTATCTGTATCATGCATCATAGTCTCATGTGTGATTGGGTTTATTTCTGAGGTTGGAGTTCCCCCAGTGAAATTCAATACTGGCCCCAGTACATAGATGGCAGGGAGAGAGCAAAGCAAGAGGCAGACCACTCCAGATTGGTAGGTGGCAATTTTAATAAGCAATGGAACTTACATGCAAGGCTTATCTTGGGTGGCTGAAAGATGAGTAGATCTCCACACTTGCCCAACAGAATCTTAAAGTTTACATAGAGGATTTAACTGAGTTCAGTGCCATGTTCAGTCCAGATGGTCCCAACAACCACATTACTCTCTCAAGCCTGAGTCCTTGTAACAGCTCCCCTTGTGGGAACAGTTGTCAGAATGTACATTCCAAGGACAGGAGAGGTGGTGAGGAACCTCCAATTGTCTGGGTCCAGCTTAGGGGTCAACTGGCAGTCACTTCCTCTCCATGACCTCCTCCAAAAGTCACACAGGTATAGCAGCCAGGATTTAAATGCAGGCAAGTTGGTCCCAGCGTCCTTATGCTTATCTACCGTGCCATGCTGTCTCTCCACACATTATGTCAGATATGTTCCCAAGTACCTCATTTTTATTTTTTTGCCAAATTGATTGAAATATCATCATCATCCTTATCTTCATCATATTTTTTACTGATTCTTGTTGGTATATGAGAATATTAATATTTTTTTCTATTATATATTTATCTTGAATTATGGTCAATTTTTGTAAATATTCTATATGTACTTGAAGAAGATGCATATTTCTTACATGCTGGGTGCAAAATTTAGTATATGAGATCAAGGTTGTTATTTGCACTGATATATCTTCACATGTATTTCTTCATAATGTTTTATCTGCATGGTCTACAAGAGAAGTGTTGAGATTTCTTACTGTGATTCTGGATTTGTCAATTTCTCTGTATAATACTCCCCATGTGTCTTACATGTGTGTATGTTTCTATGTGTGTGTATCTGTGCCAATGTTCTTAGATACATATAGGTTCATAGTTGTTACTTTTTAGGTACTTTCGTCCCCTTTTATTAACTAAGTAAAATCACTTTGTGTAACTTTAAAGTTTTTTTTTTTTTCCCTGCAGTTGCATTATTTATTTATTTATTTATTTATGGCTGTGTTGGGGCTTCGTTTCTGTGCGTGGGCTTTCTCTAGTTGTGGCAAGTGGGGGGGCCACTCTTCATCGCGGTGCGCAGGCCTCTCACCGTCGCGGCCTCTCTTGTTGCGGAGCACAGGCTCCAGATGCGCAGGCTCAGTAATTGTGGCTCACGGGCCCAGTTGCTCCGCGGCATGTGGGATCTTCCCAGACCAGGGCTTGAACCCGTGTCCCCTGCATTGGCAGGCAGATTCCCAACCACTGCGCCACCAGGGAAGCCCACTTTGTGTAACTTTAAATGCTTTTTCCTCAATTCAGTTTTGTCTAGTAGTCAAAATACAGTGGTGTTTACGAATATGGGCTTTAGAAACACACAAATTGGGTTGGATTCCAGCTCAGCACTTCCTAACTATATGACCTAGACACTTACAACAGTGCCTGGATCTATAAATATTGGTTCTTGTTATATTGCTATTGCCTCCTAGACTTTTATTTACTCTATTACTGGCATATATTTTCCATTTCTTTTCTTTTAACCCGTCTTTATCAGTATGTTTTAAGTACATTTGTAAATGACAAATAGCTGATTTTTTTTTAGCTTGCCTTTTTAATAGATAGGTTTACTCCATTTCTATTATACTTACTGACAAATTTGGATTCATTTATACCAGGAGTTGGCAAATTATGGTCCTTGGGTCAAATGTAACCCAGCACCTGCTTTTGTGTATAAAGGTTTATTGGAACTCTCATGCTCAGTTGTTTATGCATTATCTGTGATTGCCTTTATGCTTCAATGGCAGAGGTAAGTAGTTGCATCAGAGACCATATGGCTTGAAAAGTCAAAAAAATTTACTATTTAGCCCTTTACAAAGAAGTTTGCTGTTCTCATCTTGACTTTTTTTCTTCCAGCTATACTTTCACCTACTTCTATTTTCCCCCATCCTCCATTCCACTGGCTTAATTCAATAGAAGAATTAACTCCTTTCCCTCCACTAGTTTGAAAGTTATACATTCTATTCCTTTTATTTTAGTGATCATTCTTAAATTTTATAATGCATTTTTTTGTTTCAAAATTATTTAATGTATTAATTGGGTATAATTAACATACAATAAACTGCATATATTCAAAGTGTACAATTTTTGTTTTGACATATGTATGTTCCCATGAAGTGCCAATTAAGAAAATGAACGTATCCATCACTCGTGAAAGCTTCTTTATGCATAACTTTCCCCTCTCTTCCTTCCCTGACCCCACATCCCCAAACTACCACTGATTTGTGTTCTATAACTATAAATTAGGTTATATTTCCTAGAGGTCAATATCAATGTCATCATACATTATATACTCGTTTATTTCTGACTCCTTTCACTCAGCAGAACACTTTAGGTCTCATCCATGTTTTTGTGCATATCAATAGTTCATTCCTCTTTATTGCTAAGTAGTATTCCACTGTATGAATATATGACAATTTATTTAACCACTCATCTATTGATGGGCATTTGATGTTTCCAGTTTGGAACTACTATAAATAAAGTTGTTATGAATATTAATGTACAAGTATTTATATAAACATATATTTATTTTTCTCTGAGTAAATATCTAGGGGCAGCATGGCTGGATCATAGTACATTGTAGATGTATGTTTAACTTTTAAGAAATTGCCAAACGGTACCACTTTACATTCTCACCATCAGTTAGTTTCCTTGCTTAGAGTTTCAACACTGTGCAGGTAGTGTAAATTAGGTTGGTATTCTCAACTTAGGTTTGAGATCCTGATTTCTCTTATGTTATCCTTTTTCAACCCATTACCCAGAAAATGTGACCTACTCATATGCTTGTCCCCAGACTATCAGAGAGAAATTTTCCGATCTGTCTCATGGATGGAGCACTTGTGATACCTGGCTTTGTGCAAGGGAGTCAATTTCAACTCTCTGCGTCAAGGGAGCTTGAGACTTCATCTTTTTTTCCACCCACGAAAATCCCAGCCTCTCCCCGACTAAGGTTTATAACATGCTTCTGTAGGCACTGTGCACTATTCGGCTTCAGCTCCTGCTCTTTGCTTTGCCTTTAAGTTCACTCTCAGTTCTAGCACCTCCAGATTTCCCTTCCGTGTTTTTGAATTCAGAAATTAATTTATCTCATGGTATATCAGGTTATATTATCTTATATTTTACTCAGCACTTATTGGAGTGAAGGTTATCTGTATATGTCAGTTCCCTCTGCCATTTTGATTGGAAGTAATCTACACATTGGTTCTTAAATCAGTGTATATATGAATCCCTAATAATGTAATATTCAAAATAAAATTTGCACATAAGTTTCTCTCACAAGTAGAGTGTAACATGATTTGTTGAAGGCCGCTGGCTCTGGCTTTAAGAAACAAAACAGCATCTTGTATATAGATTCACTACTACAAAAGTATCTGTTAGGTTTTCTGAGATCAAGGGACTCCTTGAGCCTTGAGTCCTGGAGTCTGAAGGTGATGAAACATCCAATGTTTGCACAGTGCACACAAGCACTGACAGCACGAACTGTTAAAAGCTGCAACAGTCAGCAAGCAAATGATATAGCATAGAAGGGACCCAGGTTTAATCTACTTGTTGTGAAGTAGCTAAGCTGTATTCTACCAGGTAAGAAGCTTTACAGTTTTTCATGAGAAACCAAATCACTTTCCTTATGCAACCCTGTAGTCATAATGGGCCTCTCTGTCCCTCTGACATCTAGGTCAAGGTGCAGCCTCAAATTCCACAACTTTTGTAACTTCAAAACTCCCCCCCCCCCACAGTTTCTGAAAATTCCTAGAGACTTTTGCTTTCTCATGGTAAAATACCATGCCTCCAGCATCTGCCTCTGCATACACTGTCTCTATGTCAGCTCCACATCAGTGTTGACAAGAAAATCAGCTCCTCAGATTTCAGCAAAAATTCTACTGACCTCAAGCACTTGGGAGATCAGAAAATGTACTGATTTCTGGGAGGAGTGAGGGACGAAGAGACGGTGTTGCATCACACACCACACAATCTCTCATCAAGCCACTCTTTTTTTTTTTTTAACTTCTTTACTGGAGTATAATTGCTTTACAATGTTGTGCTAGTTTCTGCTGTATATCAAAGTGAATCAGCTATATGTATACATATATCCCCATATCCCCTCCCTCTTGAGCCTCCCTCCCACTCTCCCTATCCCACCCCTCTAGGTGGTCACAAAGCACCGAGCTGATCTCCCTGTGCATGCGGCTACTTCCCACTAGCTATCTATTTTACATTTGGTAGTGTATATATGTCAGTGCTACTCTCTCAGCTGAAAAAGAAACGAAGTTGAGTAATTTGTAGTGAGGTGGATGGACCTAGAGTCTGTCATAGAGAGTGAAGTAAGACAGAAAGAGAAAGACAAATACCGTATGTTAACGCATATATATGGAATCTAAAAAAAAAAAAAAATGGTTCTGATGAAACTAGGGGCAGGACAGGAATAAAGATGCAGACGTAGAGAATGGACTTGAGGACATGGGGAGGGGGAAGGGTAAGCTGGGACGAAGTGAGAGAACACCATCAAGTCACTCTTGTTCCCTTCTTGTCTGTTAGCTCCCCTTCCCTCTCAAGAACAAAATACATTCTACTCATTATCTCATGTCTCACAGTTGGAGAACAAGTTTTATTGCCTGAGCATGCCCTGAAGTCTTACACTTCAACCCAAGCAATTCATCAAAGTATTTCTTCCAAACAAATATAATACTTTCCCTAAAGGAAACCTTGGTGAATAAAACATTTTCTTCACCTCATTGCACCCATCATTGGGATTGGTATGTTGACGGAGTCTGAATGTACATTGGAAGAGTTCTCAACGGAAGGTGACAAACTCAACCAGTTACACACATCTCGCTGCAAATTTGCTTTTACTTCCATCTGCTTCCCCCTTTTCAGTTATTAATATGAAAGAGAGAACAAAAAAGAGAGACTCCATATCTTTTTGTGGGAGAAATTAGGAAGTAGAATGTTTTATGAAGAAAAGTGTTTCTTTTAGGCAAATATGCTGAAATTTAGCAACATGGTTTTCAGTCCTCCTGAAAGTAGAAGGGGGGAGGCATCATGCGTCATTCATCCAACCCCCTCAAATGTAAGCCCTGCCCATAGGATGCCCTAAAAGTTCATGGAAGAGAATGAGGGGGATGCAGGGGAGAATGTGGTGACATTTGCAAGGGACCCAAGGGCTGGGGCAACACAGATTAAAATAGAAGAGGTTGGGGGGAGTGAGAGGGAAACCCACCACAAAGAACACAGAGTAGTATTGCTCTTTTCCCACCCAGATGACATATACTCATGCATCAAGTACCCAGTCACTTAGTCACACCCACAGCTGCCGCCAGGGAAGCCACAGGGTCTTTCATCGCAGCACCACTCTCCCCAGCCCACTGAAGGACATACCTCAGCAGTGAGGAAAGAGTAGGAGGAGCTGTGACCTGGGGCCCCTGCTCCCAAGACAAGCATTTGAAGCCTTTGAAGGGGAGGGGCTGTGCAGGAGGAAAGGGTGGAGGTGGGCAGAGTGGAGAAACTTGCAGGTCTCATGGAAGTGAGATTTCTCCATCTCCAGTGTCTCATCCTGCACCCTCTCCCTAGGATTTGGATTTCTCCCATTCCTCATGGCCTCATGTGTAATCACCAAACCTGCTTTGTCCAAGAAGCAGAATGTGAAACTGAGCGGCCACAGGAAATTACAGCTTTAAGGTATGTTCCTTTGCCTACACTTTCAGTCTGAGAGTTCTGAGTCCATTTTATAGGTCAGCTCAGATGGTACATGTGTTGAGATTATGAATAGATGAGAAACACAGAGCCTGAAGAGTAAGCAGAATGATCAAAAAGAAAGGGAAGGACCTCTAGTGCTAGAAATCACTGAAGACAGTTTTCTTTCCTCTAGTACTTTTTCTATTCATTGTGTGACTTTCAAAACAACTCTATAAGACAAAGGGTAATTGGAAAGGGGAAGAAGAGTGACACATTCATTTCTGGATGTATGGCCAACTAGATATACTGCAACAGCCTTCTAATTAGACACAAAATGTCAAGAATAGACAAGACTACTGAATTAGATGAAGAAACCTAAGGAGGAGGAGAAGCATAGAGACATACCCCAGAAGGTGGAGATGAACTAAAGCTTGTTTAAAGGTAGGTAATTAAGGCAGTGGTATGTTGGGAAAGGAATAGACAAAGTGACCCATGGAGCAGAATAAAGAGCCTAGAAATAGACCCACTTAATCTATGACTGACAGAGCATCACATATCAGTGAGGAAAGAATGGGCAGTTTAATAAATGATTCTGAAACTATTGCTTAGCCATATAGCGGAAAAGGAAATAAGATCCCTGTCTCACAGTAACAAAAATTCCAGATGGATTCAAGATATAAATGTGAAAAAAAATTTAAAAACTTTTAGAAGAAAATACAGAATATCTTTATGACTAAAAACACAAAAGTTAAAACCCTGAAAGATTGATAATTTTAATAACATTAAAATTAACAACTTTTGTTCATGTAAAGATATATAAAGAAGGTAAAAACACAAACCACTATATGACAGAAATATTTGCTACACAAGTAACACAGAAAAATTAGTATCCTGAAAAATACACCTCCTAGAATTAGTAAGAAGAAGACTTCCCCTCCCCTCAAAAAAATAAAAAATAAAAACTAGAAAATGGGCAAAACCTACGAACAAGTATTTCATAGAAGAAGAAATGCAAAGAACCTATAATTTAAATGAAAATTATGTTTAACCTTAATCTCATTAGTGATTAGAAGGAAGCAGATTCAAGCTAAAGGAGATACAGTAAGTCCCCTACATACAAAGGAGTTCCATTCCAAGAGCATGTTCGTAAGTCCAATTTGTTCAAAAGTCCAGCAAAGTTAGCCTAGGTACCCAACTAACACAATCGGCTATATAGTACTGTACTGTAATAGGTTTATAATACTTACTACATAAATAATACATAAAAAACAAACAAACACAAAAAATAAAGAAAACACTTTTAATCTTACAATACAGTACCTTGAAAAGTACAGTAGTACAGTACAACAACTGGCATACAGGGGCTGACATCGAGTGAACAGGCAAGAAGGAGATATCATCTCACACCGGTCAGAATGGCCATCATCAAAAAATCTAGAAACAATAAATGCAGGAGAGGGTGTGGAGGAAAGGGAACACTCTTGCACTGTTGGTGGGAATGTAAATTGATACAGCCACTATGGAGAACAGTATGGAGGTTCCTTAAAAAACTAAAAATAGAACTACCATACGACCCAGCAATTCCACTACTGGGCATATACCCTGAGAAAACCATAGGTCAAAAAGAGTCATGTACCAAAATGTTCATTGCAGCTCTATTTACAATAGCCAGGACATGGAAGCAACCTAAATGTCCATCGACAGATGAATGGATAAAGAAGATGTGGCACATATATACAATGGAATATTACTCAGCCATAAAAAGAAATGAAATGGAGGGATTTGTAATGAGGTGGATGGAGTTAGAGTCTGTCATACAGAGTGAAGTAAGTCAGAAAGAGAAAAACAAATACAGTATGCTAACACATATATATGGAATCTAAGGAAAAAAAAAAAAAGGCCATGAAGAACCTAGTGACAAGACGGGAATAAAGACACAGACCTACTAGAGAATGGACTTGAGGATATGGGGAGGGGGAGGGGTGAGATGTGACAGGGTGAGAGAGTGTCATGGACATATATACACTACCAAATGTAAAATAGATAGCTAGTGGGAAGCAGCCGCATAGCACAGGGAGATCAGCTCGGTGCTTTGTGACCACCTAGAGGGGTGGGATGGGGAGGGTGGGAGGGAGGGAGATGCAAGAGGGAAGAGAAATGGGAACATATTGTATATGTATAACTGATTCACTTTGGTATAAAGCAGAAGCTAACACACCATTGTAAGGCAATTATACTTCAATAAAGATGTTTTAAAAAAAAAAAAAGAAGAAGAATTACTGACTAGAGGAGGGAAGGAGGTGGGAGATGGTATAGCTGAAGGATCGTCAGCAATAGGAGATGGAGGGCAAACTGCAATTTTACTCATGTCTGACGTTGATGGCACAGGTTCTGATTCCTTGCTGGATTCAATTCTTCTACCCCCTTGAAAAAATGATTCAGTGATGTCTGGGTAGTAGCTCTTTTCTTCTCATCATAGAAGGCATGGTAGCACACTGGATTGCATTCTGAACAGCTGCTGCAACCTTCACGTACCATTCTATGTTCAGGTCCTGTGCCTCAAAAACTAAGTGTCTCCTCAAAGAAAATTGCTTGCTTCCGGACATCCTGGGATTGAAATAAAGATACTGTACTACTGTATTCTATACAGTACTGTACAGTAAAGTACACAAAAGCACAACCACTTGTAGAGAATGCATGCACCTGACAATGTACGCCAGACACGTGAACTAACACGTGATTTGACATGCGAATGCAGGTTTGAATCTTTGAAAGTTTGCAACTTGGACTTACTATACCAAGTTTCTCCTTTCCGATAGGTAAAAGTAAAAAAGTTGAACAATACCAAGTGTTGGCAAATATATAGAGGGAGGGAGAACTCTCATTCACTGATGTATACATTTATATAAGTACTTTGGAGAGCAATTTGGCATAACCTAGTAAAGTTAAACATGCACAGATCCAATGACGCAGAAAGTCACTCCCAAATTTACACCTAGAGAAACTTTTGGACGTGTGTTCTAGGAGTTATATTCAAGAATCTTCATAGCAGCCATGTTTGTAATAGCAAACATTGGAAATAACCCAAATGTTCATCAGCAATAGAATGGGTGAATAAATAGTGGTACTATCATACGATGGAGTAATATGCAGCAGTGAAAATTAATGAACTCCAGCTATGTAGATCAACATGGAAAAATCTCAATTAAAATTGGGAGAAATAAGCACATCAGAAAAGCACATGCATTATAATTCCATTTATATAAAGTTCAAAAATATGCATACATTAAACAATATATTGAGTAGGAGTAAATATGTAAGAGATAACACTGTAAATAAAGCAAAACAGTGATTAACACAAAATTCAGAAGAGTGGTTATTTCAGGGTTCAGAGACAGTAATACTGGGGGAAAGTTCAGGAGAGCCTCTAACTTAGTATAAACTTCTATTTATAGCCAACATGCACAGTTGTTCATTTTCTTATTATTCTTTACTTACACCCAATCTATCAATATTTATTTATTTATTTATTTGTCTTAATTTTTTTTTGTTTGAATTTATTTTTTATTTATTTTTTTCAAACAATTATTTTGGGGTTTTTTTCCTATTCTTTTTCAAATTTTTTTCCCATTTAGGTTATTACAGGATACTAAGCAGAGTTCCCTCTGCTATACAGGAAGTCCTTTTTGGTTATCTATTTTTAATATAGCGGTGTGTACATGTTGATCTCAAACTCCCAATCTATCCCTCCCCCTCGACTCTTCCCCACTGGTAAGCATAAGTTCATTCTCTAAGTCTGTGAGTCTGTTTCTGTTTTGTAGATAAGTTCATTTGTATCATAATTTTTTTAGATTCCGCATATAAGAATGTTATTATTGTTATTATTCTTTAAATTGTAGTATTACAATTAGGATTTTTTTAATGATTTGAAAACAAAGATGAGACCATACAATGTACAAGCTGCCTCACAAGTGAGCTGGGGACAGCACAAAACTACCTGCTCTCACTATTACTGTGTCGAATTCTTCTGACTCCAAAAAATAAATTTTTAATAGATGATCTTTTAAAAATTGAGTCACAGCTCAGAAAAATACCAAAAGGAAGGGGGAAATAAGCACCTGCATATTAACAATGTCTTTTATCTGAGATCCTCATGAGTTTGAGCTCAATATTGCCATCACAGAGTCAAGACAGCAAAGGAGAACAGGAACAGAGATTTTTAACTCTGACTCCACAGGTCTAGAGCGAATTTGGGTTTTGACTTTTAGGTTTTTGAATAGTTGATCCATGTGAAGTATGGTCAACCTTTTCTCTACAATAAATTGCAACCTTAAATATATTTTTAATGCTCTCACATACAATATTCAGACTTAAACTATAATTTCTAGTAACTGAAAGAGGCTCTTCAAAAACGTTGCCACGGTCTAGCATGACAAAGAGAAGCAGTTTAATGATATGTTAACAATAAAGCCTTACAGAATCAGATTCATAATAGTTAAATGTACAGGTGGCATTACCCAGAGGTCTTCTATATTAAATATTATTATTTAATATGTTAAATATGTTAATATTATTAACTTCTCCTACCCATTATATAAATGCAAACCAGATGCTAACAACTGGTAGCCCCAACAAGCCTGTTTTAATGAGCAAAGATAATATTGCTTCCAAGAACTTTAAAAGTGTGATTTCTCAGGCCATGAATTTCCAAGCTCAGCCAGTTGACTTCCAAATGCATACGGTTAGCTTTAACAGAGTCAGAGAGAATTGTGGACCTAGAAAAATTAATCTTTTATCATGTTTGCAAAAAATCAGAGAATGTCTTAACTTCAGTGAGTTTGTAATGCTATCATTTTAGAAGTATAGAAGTTATTTTTTCTGATGGTAAAACAATAAATATTCATGATAAAAATTTAGATAGAAAAGGTATCTTGATAGAAAAGGTATTTTAGAAAAGGTATTTTATTTAGATAGAAAAGGTATAAAACATAGAGACAATTTAAATTGCCCATAATTCTACCACCTAGAAATTACCATTATTCATGTTTTGGATCATTTCCTTTCAGCGTGCTTTTCCCCCCAAGGACATATACATGTGTTTACGTATTTGAGACCATACAGTTGGTTATCTTTTTTCTTTTTCTGTTAGCATTATATTGTGAGCACTTTCCTTTGCCATTAAATATCCTTTGAAAATCATTTCTATAGTTGTATAATATTTCCCATATGGGTGTGATATAATTTAAAGAAAATTTTCTCTGTTTTGGGAAAATTTTGGTGGTATTGTCATCTTTTTATATCAAGAAGAGCCTAGTCATTTTTTTTCTTTTTTACTATATTATGTTTATCTCTCATGCTTGCCAATGGATATCAATTCTTGGACATCAGGACATTTTTGGAAAACATGTCATCAACCTCATTTTGTAAGACTAGAAATCAGTTTTTTCATTCAGCAAATATTTATCATATGTTTATTACATGCTATGAACTGTTTAAGTGCTGGGGGTAAATCCTAGAACAAGAGAGGAAGTCCCTGTCTTCACGAGCTTATAGCAGAAGAGACAGAAAACAAACAGGCAGATAATGTCATGTGGTTTTAAGTATAACAAAGAAAAATAAAGCAGGGTAGGGGGAATACAGAGTGTTTTGGGGGAGGTAATGGTAGTGGTGGTGGTTTTATTTTATATAGCGAGGGCTGTCAGGAAACATGACACATGAACAAAGACATGAAGAAATAGGACCATGGGGGACCCAAGAGAAAAGAATTCCATCCAGAAGGAACAGCCAACACAGAGACAGTGAGGTGGAATGGGCACAGGCTCAGTATGCTTGAAGAACAATAAGGGGGCTGACTTGGCTGCCATCGAGAGGGCCAGGAGGAGAGTGGGAAGCTCTGAGGTCAGAGAGGTACCAGGCCAGATCATAGAGGGTCTCATAGGCTATCACAGGACTCACTCAGGTTGTTTTTCTGTAGCCACTAGACTCTGAAAAAGATTAGGGGAAGGTAGATGCAGGAAGACCAGTTAGCAGGTAACCAAAATAAAGAATGTAAAATATGATGGTGGCCTAGACTACAGAAATAGTAATGAAGATGGCAAAAAAAAAAAGATTTCATCTGGATAAATTTTAAATTTAAAGCTGACAGATTAGCTGATGGATTCAATGGAGGTATGATAGAAAGAGAGGAAGTAAGGATGGTTCCAGGATTTTGGCCCAAGAAAGTGAAAGAAAGAAGTTGTTATCTACTGAGATGAGGAAGACTAAAGGACAGTAAGTTTGGGGAGTAAATCAGGAGTTGGTTCTTGATGTGCTAAGGTTGATATGCCTATAAGAAATCCAAGTAAAGGCTGGGATAGAGAAGATGGCGGAAGAGTAAGACGCGGAGATCACATTCCTTCCCACAGTTACAGTAGAAATACACCTACACGTGGAACTGCTCCTACAGAACACCCACTGAACGCTGGCAGAAAACGTCCGACCTCCAAAAAGGCAAGAAACTCCCCCCGTACTTGGGTAGGGCAAAAGAAAAAAGAAATAACAGAGACAAAAGAATAGGGACGGCACCTGCACCAGTGGGAGGGAGCCGTGAAGGAGGAAAGGTTTCCACGCACTAGGAGCCCCTTCGCGGGCGGAGACTGCGGGGGGCGGAGGGGGGAAGCTTCAGAGCCACGGAGGAGAGCGCAGCCACAGGGGTGCGGAGGGCAAAGCGGAGAGGTTCCCGCACAGAGGCTCGGCGCCGAGCAGCACTCACCAGCCCGAGAGGCTTGTCTGCTTAGCCGCCGGGGCGGGCGGGGCTGGGCGCTGAGGCTCGGGCTTCGGTGGGATCGCAGGGAGAGGACTGGGGCTGGCAGCGTGAACACAGCCTGAAGGGGTTAGCGCACCACAGCTAGCCGGGAGGGAGTCCGGGGAAAAAGTCTGCAGCTGCCGAAGAGGCAAGAGACTTTTTCTTGCCTCTTAGTTTCACTGCGCGCAAGGAGAGGGGATTCAGAGCGCCGCCTAAACGAACTCCAGAGAAGGGCGCGAGCCGCGGCGATCAGCGCGGACCCCAGAGACGGGCGTGAGACGCTGGGGCTGCTGCTGCCGCCTCCAAAAAGCCTGTGTGTGAGCACAGGTCACTCTCCACACCGCCCCTCCCGGGAGCCTGTGCAGCCCGCCACTGCCAGGGTCCCGGGATCCGGGGACAACATCCCCGGGAGAACGCACTGCGCGCCTCGAGCTGGTGCAACGTCACGCCGGCCTCGGCCGCCGCAGGCTCGCCCCGCCTCCTCCGTACCGCTCCCTCCCCGCGGCCTGGGTGAGCCAGAGCCCCCGAAGCAGCTGCTCCTTTAACCCCGTCCTGTCTGGGCGGGGAACAGACGCCCTCAGGCGACCTACACGCAGAGGCGGGTCCAAATAAAAAGATGAACCCCGGGAGCTGTGCGAACAGGGAAGAGAAGGGGAAATCTCTCCCAGCAGCCTCAGAAGCAGCGGATTAAAACTCCACAAACAACTTGATGTACCTGCATCTGCTGAATACCTGAATAGACAACGAATCATCCCAAATTCAGGAGGAGGACTCTGGGAGCAGGAGATATTAATCTTTCCCCTTTTCCTTTTTTTTGTGAGTGTATATGTATATGCTTCTGGGTGAGATTTTGTCTGTATAGCTTTGCTTTACAATAGCTTTATTTTACTTCACTATATTATAGCCTCTTTCTTTCTTTCTTTCTATTTTTTCTCCCTTTTACTCTGAGCCGTGTGGACGAAAGGCTCTTGGTGCTCCAGCCAGGCATCAGGGCCGTGCCTCTGAGGTGGGAGAGCCAACTTCAGAACACTGGTCCACAAGAGACCTCCCAGCTCCACGTAATACCAAACGGCAAAAATCTCCCAGAGATCTCCATCTCAACATCAAGACCCAGCTTCACTCAACGACCAGCAAGCTACAGTGCTGGACATCCTATGCCAAACAACTAGCTAGACAGGAACACAACCCCATCCATTGGCAGAGAGGCTGCCTAAAATCATAATAAGGCCACAGACACCACAAAATACACCACCAGACGTGGACGTGCCCACCAGAAAGACAAGATCTAGCCTCATCCACCAGAACTCAGGCACTAGTTCCCTCCACCAGGAAGCCTACACAACCCACTGAACCAACCTTAGCCGCTGGGGACAGATACCAAAAACAACGGGAACTACGAACCTGCAGCCTGTGAAAAGGAGACCCCAAACACAGTAAGATAGGCAAAATGAGACGACAGAAAAACACACAGCAGATGAAGGAGCAGGCTCAAAACACACTGGACTTAACAAATGAAGAGGAAATAGGTAGTCTACCTGAAAAAGAATTCAGAATAATGATAGTAAGGATGATCCAAAATCTTGGAAATAGAATAGACAAAATGCAAGAAACATTTAACAAGGATGTAGAAGAACTAAAGAGGAACCAAGCAAT
Source organism: Balaenoptera acutorostrata (assembly GCF_949987535.1). NCBI lineage: Eukaryota > Metazoa > Chordata > Mammalia > Artiodactyla > Balaenopteridae > Balaenoptera > Balaenoptera acutorostrata. The sequence goes on along the minus strand of NC_080064.1, from coordinate 129,277,929 downwards.
GATGAAAAACACAATAAATGAAATTAAAAATACTCTAGATGGGATCAATAGTAGAATAACTGAGGCAGAAGAAAGGATAAGTGACCTGGAAGATAAAATGGTGGAAATAACTACTACAGAGCAGGATAAAGAAAAAAGAATGAAAAGAACTGAGGACAGTCTCAGGGACCTCTGGGACAACATTAAACACGCCAACATTCGAATTATAGGGGTACCAGAAGAAGAAGAGAAAAAGAAAGGGACTGAGAAAATTTTTGAAGAGATTATAGTTGAAAACTTCCCTAATATGGGAAAGGAAATAGTTAATCAAGTCCTGGAAGCACAGAGAGTCCCATACAGGATAAACCCAAGGAGGAACACGCCAAGACACATATTAATCAAACTGTCAAAAATTAAATATAAGGAAAACATATTAAAGGCAGCAAGGGAAAAAAAACAAATAACACACAAGGGAATCCCCATAAGGTTAACATCTGATCTCTCAGCAGAAACTCTGCAAGCCAGAAGGGAGTGGCAGGATATACTTAAAGTCATGAAGGAGAAAAACCTACAACCAAGATTACTCTACCCAGCAAGGATCTCATTCAGATTCGATGGAGAAATTAAAACCTTTACAGACAAGCAAAAGCTGAGAGAGTTCAGCACCACCAAACCAGCTTTACAACAAATGCTAAAGGAAATTCTCTAGGCAAGAAACACAAGAGAAGGAAAACAGCTACAATAACAAACCCAATACATTTAAGAAAATGGGAATAGGAACATACATATCGATAATTACCTTGAATGTAAATGGATTAAATGCTCCCACCAAAAGACACAGGCTGGCTGAATGGATACAAAAACAAGACCCATACATATGCTGTCTACAAGAGACCCACTTCAGACCTAGGGACACATACAGACTGAAAGTGAGGGGATGGAAAAAGATATTCCATGCAAATGGAAATCAAAAGAAAGCTGGAGTAGCAATTCTCATATCAGACAAAATAGACTTTAAAATAAAGACTATTACAAGAGACAAAGACGGACACTATATAATGATCAAGGGATCGATCCAAGAGGAAGGTATAACAATTGTAAATATTTATGCACCCAACATAGGAGCACCTCAATACATAAGGCAAATACTAACAGCCATGAAAGGGGAAATTGACAGCAACACAATCATAGTAGGGGACTTTAACACCCCACTTTCACCAATGGACAGATCATCCAAAATGAAAATAAATAAGGAAACACAAGCTTTAAATGATACATTAAACAATATAGACTTAACTGATATTTATAGGACATTCCACCCAAAAACAACAGAATACACATTTTTCTCAAGCGCTCATGGAACATTCTCCAGGATAGATCATATCTTGGGTCACAAATCAAGCCTTGGTAAATTTAAGAAAATTGAAATCGTATCAAGTATCTTTTCCGACCACAACGCTATGAGACTAGATATCAATTACAGGAAAAGATCTGTAAAAAATACAAACACATGGAGGCTACACAATACATTACTTAATAACGAAGTGATTACTGAAGAAATCAAAGGGGAAATCAAAAAATACCTAGAAACAAATGACAATGGAGACACGACGACCCAAAACCTATGGGACACAGCAAAAGCAGTGCTAAGAGGGAAGTTTATAGCAATACAAGCCTACCTCAAGAAACAGGCAACATCTCGAATAAACAACCTAACCTTGCACCTAAAGCAATTAGAGAAAGAAGAACAAAAAAACCCCAAAGCCAGCAGAAGGAAAGAAATTATAAAGATCAGGTCAGAAATAAATGAAAAAGAAATGAAGGAAACAATAGCAAAAATCAATGAAACTAAAAGCTGGTTCTTTGAGAAGATAAACAAAATTGATAAACCATTAGCCAGACTCATCAAGAGAAAAAGGGAGAAGACTCAGATCAATAGAATTAGAAATGAAAAAGGAGAAGTAACCACTGACACTGCAGAAATACAAAAGATCATGAGAGCTTACTACAAGCAACTATATGCCAACAAAATGGACAACCTGGAAGAAATGGACAGATTCTTAGAAATGCACAAACTGCCGAGACTGAACCAGGAAGAAATAGAAAATATGAACAGACCAATCACAAGCACTGAAATTGAAACTGTGATTAAAAACCTTCCAACAAACAAAAGCCCAGGACCAGATGGCTTCACAGGCGAATTCTATCAAACATTTAGAGAAGAGCTAACACCTATCCTTCTCAAACTCTTCCAAAATATTGCAGAGGGAGGAACACTCCCAAACTCATTCTACGAGGCCACCATCACCCTGATACCAAAACCAGACAAAGATGTCACAAAGAAAGAAAACTACAGGCCAATATCACTGATGAACATAGATGCAAAAATCCTCAACAAAATACTAGCAAACAGGATCCAACAGCACATTAAAAGGATCATACACCATGATCAAGTGGGGTTTATCCCAGGAATGCAAGGATTCTTCAATATACGCAAATCAATCAACGTGATACACCATATTAACAAATTGAAGGAGAAAAACCATATGATCATCTCAATAGATGCAGAGAAAGCTTTTGACAAAATTCAACACCCATTTATGATAAAAGCCCTGCAGAAAGTAGGCATAGAGGGAACTTTCCTCAACATAATAAAGGCCATATATGACAAACCCACAGCCAACATTGTCCTCAATGGTGAAAAACTAAAACCATTTCCACTAAGATCAGGAACAAGACAAGGTTGCCCACTCTCACCACTATTATTCAACATAGTTCTGGAAGTCCTAGCCACAGCAATCAGAGAAGACAAAGAAATAAAAGGAATCCAAATCGGAAAAGAAGAAGTAAAGCTGTCACTATTTGCAGATGACATGATACTATACATAGAGAATCCTAAAGATGCTACCAGAAAACTCCTAGAGCTAATCAATGAATTTGGTAAAGTAGCAGGATACAAAATTAATGCACAGAAATCTCTTGCATTTCTATACACTAATGACGAAAAATCTGAAAGTGAAATTAAGAAAACACTCCCATTTACCATTGCAACAAAAAGAATAAAATATCTAGGAATAAACCTACCTAAGGAGACAAAAGACCTGTATGCAGAAAATTATAAGACACTGATGAAAGAAATTAAAGATGATACAAATAGATGGAGAGATATACCATGTTCCTGGATTGGAAGAATCAACATTGTGAAAATGTCTCTACTACCCAAAGCAATCTACAGATTCAGTGCAATCCCTATCAAACTACCACTGGCATTTTTCACAGAACTAGAACAAAAAATTTCACAATTTGTATGGAAACACAAAAGACCCCGAATAGCCAAAGCAATCTTGAGAACGAAAAATGGAGCTGGGGGAATCAGGCTCCCTGACTTCAGACTATATTACAAAGCTTCAGTAATCAAGACAGTTTGGTATTGGCACAAAAATAGAAATATAGATCAATGGAACAGGATAGAAAGCCCAGAGATAAACCCACACACATATGGTCAACTTATCTTTGATAAAGGAGGCAAGCATATACAGTGGAGAAAAGACAACCTCTTCAATAAGTGGTGCTGGGAAAATTGGACAGGAACATGTAAAAGTATGAAATTAGAACACTCCCTGACACCATGCACAAAAATAAACTCAAAATGGATTAAAGACCTAAGTGTAAGGGCAGACACTATCAAACTCTTAGAGGAAAACATAGGCAGAACACTCTATGACATACATCACAGCAAGATTCTTTTTGACCCAGCTCCCAGAGAAATGGAAATAAGAACACAAATAAACAAATGGGACCTAATGAAACTGAAAAGCTTTTGCACAGCAAAGGAAACCATAAACAAGACCAAAAGACAACCCTCAGAATGGGAGAAAATATTTGCAAATGAAGCAACTGACAAAGGATTAATCTCCAAGATTTACAAGCAGCTCATGCAGCTCAATAACAAAAAAACGAACAACCCAATCCAAAAATGGGCAGAAGATCTAAATAGACATTTCTCCAAAGAAGATATACAGATGGCCTACAGACACATGAAAGAATGCTCAACATCATTAATCATTAGAGAAATGCAAATCAAAACTACAATGAGATATCATCTCACACCGGTCAGAATGGCCATCATCAAAAAATCTAGAAACAATAAATGCTGGAGAGTGTGTGGAGGAAAGGGAACACTCTTGCACTGTTGGTGGGAATGTAAATTGATACAGCCACTATGGAGAACAGTATGGAGGTTCCTTAAAAAACTACAAATAGAACTACCATACGACCCAGCAATCCCACTACTGGGCATATACCCTGAGAAAACCATAGGTCAAAAAGAGTCATGTACCAAAATGTTCATTGGAGCTCTATTTACAATAGTCAGGACATGGAAGCAACCTAAATGTCCATCGACAGATGAATGGATAAAGAAGATGTGGCACATATATACAATGGAATACTACTCAGCCATAAAAAGAAATGAAATGGAGGTATTTGTAATGAGGTGGATGGAGTTAGAGTCTGTCATACAGAGTGAAGTAAGTCAGAAAGAGAAAAACAAATACAGTATGCTAACACATATATATGGAATCTAAGGGAAAAAAAAAAAAAGGCCATGAAGAACCTAGTGGCAAGACGGGAATAAAGACACAGACCTACTAGAGAATGGACTTGAGGATATGGGGAGGGGGTGGGGTGAGATGTGACAGGGTGAGAGAGTGTCATGGACATATATACACTACCAAATGTAAAATAGATAGCTAGTGGGAAGCAGCCGCATAGCACAGGGAGATCAGCTCGGTGCTTTGTGACCACCTAGAGGGGTGGGATGGGGAGGGTGGGAGGGAGGGAGATGCAAGAGGGAAGAGAAATGGGAACATATTGTATATGTATAACAGATTCACTTTGTTATAAAGCAGATGCTAACACACTATTGTAAGGCAATTATACTTCAATAAAGATGTTTGAAAAAAAAAAAAAAAAAAGAAATCCAAGTAAAGATTTAGTTAGAGTGCAGAGGACAGGTCCAGGTACAAAATATAATTTTGACTATCATCAACATTTAGATTACATTTAAAGCCATTAAATAGGATAAGGTCATCAAAACACTGAAAATGGAAAGAAAAGAGGTTCAAGGACCCCAAAGGAAACTGAAAAACAACCTCCAGTGAGGTAAGAGAAGAAAGAAGAGAAAATGGTGCCCTGAGGCTAGGGAAGGCAGCATTTCTGGAATGAGGGTGCAAGAAGCTGGTCAAATGCCTTATTAAGGGGAGTAAAAGTGAAAATTGACCTTTGGATTTGGGACACAGAGGTTACTGGATGGTAAAGTGATCGTATAATCTTTGCCCAAATCAGAACATTTTTTTAAAATTTTATTTATTTATTTATTTGGCTGTGTTGGGTCTTCATTTCTGTGTGAGGGCTTTCTCTAGTTGCGGCAAGCGGGGGCCACTCTTCATCACCGTGCGCGGGCCTCTCACTATTGCGGCCTCTCTTGTTGCGGAGCACAGGCTCCAGACGCGCAGGCTCAGTAGTTGTGGCTCACGGGCCCCGTTGCTCCGCGGCATGTGGGATCTTCCCAGACCAGGGCTCGAACCCGTGTCTCCTGCATTGGCAGGCAGATTCTCAACCACTGCACCACCAGGGAAGCCCCCAGAACATTTTTGAGAGTGAAGGAAGACGCTCACAATTATTAAAATATGTCAGGACAATAGGCATAAAACAGGACTGACCTGAACAAAATAAGACAAATCATCACCTTGGCTATAGGTGACCTTGACAAAAGCAGGTTTTTGTTTTGTTTTGTCCAGTTCTTTGAGTGATGAAAGAAAAAGAAACTTGATTGCAGTGTGTTCAAAAGAAGACGTGAGAAAAGGAAGTGGAGATAACTAGAAGAGATAATCCTTTTGAAGAGTTTAGCCATAAAGAGGAGCAGAAAATTGGGTCAGTAGTTCACGTCTGGGTCAGTAGTTCATTTCTCTTGTATGTGTTCAAGAGAAATTTATTTTTAGACAGGATACAACACAGCATACTGGGTGTCAATTGGAAAATCTGCAAGAGAAGGAAAGATTCAAGAGAAAGCAGAAACAAAGCTGGAGTGATGCCCTTGATGGGGCAGGAACAGGTGAGGTCCAGAGCCCTGGAGGGAAGCTGGGCTTAGGTAGGAGTAGAGATGTTTCATCCACAGAAGGAAAGGTAGATTGGGAGACGTGATGGTGGAAGCAGGTGGAAGCCTCTTCTGGTTGTTCGACTATAGGAAACCAAGTCAAAAACCCAGCCACATTGAAAGCAGATTCGTTATTATAGACTGAGAACTAGACAAGCTAAGTGTTCATTTCCACTCTGTCTTCTTTGACGTCTTCAGGACAAGTGTTCATATTACCCTATAACACCAACAGAACCATTGGTAATGAGGTTCTGCAACCCATCACGCCAGAGGAAGAGACTCCCCCTCCAGTCAGGGCTTTGTGGGAGCAGTGGAGGGTGTTCAGGTAGCATGTGCAGTGTCTACAGACAAGGACAAATTTTGTGGGAATGGGATCATTTATTTGGTGCAAGAAAGAGAAGAAACAACAGAAATGATATTCTTGCTTAGGCATGAGAGCGAGGGGAGGCAGTGCTCTGGAGGAAGACTTCTTTACTCAAGACATTCTTGTGTGCCCTGTGCTAAACCCTGGCAACTCTGTGTGAGAGTCACAGCCCCAGGCCTACAGGAGGCCACAGGCTAATGAGGAAGATGGAGAAAGAAAGTCAGCAGTAAATTGCTTGATTTTTTTTTTTTTTTGGCAGATGAGTAGGATTTTGTTAAATGATGTATTAAGAGAAGGAATTCACAAGCAGAGGAAGTGCCTTGGGCAAAGGTCAGGATTCTGAGGTGGCCAAGTCCATACCCACAGTACTCCTTTGCATCAAGGGGCAAATTCTACAATTGCCCCTCCACTCCCTGTGCATAATAAACTTCAAATTGGCCTCCACGCTGTGCACACTGCAGTCCGTCCCTCTCTAAACCCTCTAATGCATGACAGGAAATTGTCATTTCCCACAAGTACACTCCATTCTTGAGGGACTTTGAAGTCTCTTAGTGTTTGACAGAATTTTTATTTGTAACATAAGCCCAGAGCCATCTGCTTGCAATCATAAAATACGATAACTATCACAGCTATCACAAAACCCATTTATTCTTGACTGAGGCGAGACCCACCCCAGCAATTGACCCTGTTGAAGACAGCATACCGCCTCAGGTTAACTGGACACTGTTGACATCCAAATGTCACAGACTTTATTTGATGCTACAAATCCCTAAGCAGCAAACTTTTATTTAAGAGCTTTAACCTCAGGTCAGCCATCTCTTTTGGTGCCTACCTCAACATTCAACTTTTCAAGAAAATTTCCCTTTTATTCCTTCCTTCCTTTCTCCCTCCCTTCCTCCCTTCCTCCCTCCCTTCCTTCCTTCCTTCCTTCCTTCCTTCCTTCCTTCCAGGTAATTAAATCTCTCACAACTTCTGGACATAGCAAATGACTGCTAAATGATGCTGAAACACTGATGGGCTTGTGTTCTCTTTAGTAAAGCCCTAATCCATCAAGTGACATCAACCAACTGCAAACAAGTGCTTTGATAGACTCTTGGAAATAGAATCCCAGAAATCCATGACTTCCAGTGGAGAATCTGAGAGCAGGCATTTTCTAACTAAAAACGACAACTAGAGTTCAAGTTTGAATCTGAGGGTAAGTGGCATGAGGTTTTGAAAGTGTCTAAGATAAAGGATCAGGACTTCCCACACTTTTCTAGACTTCATAAACTAGACTCAAAAAGCCGCCTGAAAATAAACAACACAGCAATTTCCCATGTCAGGAGTAGAAGCAGAGTAATATCAAAAATGTACTGACCTAATAGGCTGTTTCCATTTCTGGAAATGTCTCTGATTATCAGCCATATTAAAACTTCCCATGGCCCATCTTGAGGTCTGGACCACGTAATTAAGAGAGTGGACAGCCTACTCGGGTTCACATCTCAGATCCAACATTGACTGACTTTGTAACTCTAGGCATACGTCCTCAGCTCTCTATGCCTCCATTGCCTCATCTTTTTTTTTTTTTTTTGAAGTATAGTTCAATGTTGTGTTAGTTTCAGGTATACAGCAAAGTGACTCAGTTATACACACATATATATATATTCTTTTTCAGAGTCTTTTCCCTTATAGGTTATTACAAAATACTGAGTATAGTTCCTGTGCTACACAATAGGTCCTTGTTTTTTATCTATTTTATATACAGTTGTGTGTATATGTTAATCCCAAATTCCTAATTTATTCTTGCTCCCCTTTCCCCTTTGGTAACCATAAGTTTGTTTTCTATGTCTATGGGTCTATTTCTGTTTTGTAAATAAGTTCATTTGTATCATTTTTTTAGATGCCACATATGATATTATATGATATCATATGATATTTGTCTTTCTCTGTCTGGCTTACTTCATTCAGTATGACAATCTCTAGGTCTATCCATGTTGCTGCAAATGGCATTATTTCATTCTTTTTATGGCTGAGTAATATTCTATGTATATATGTACCACATCTTCTTTATCCATTCCTCTGTTGATGGACATTTAGGTTGCTTCCATGTCTTGGCTATTGTAAATGGTGTTGCAATGAACATTGGGGTGCATTACCTTTTCAAATTATGGTTTTCTCTGGATATATATATCCCGGATATGTCCTGGACATATATACAGAGAAAGCCTCATCTTTAAATGGGAGTAAAAGCAGAACATACTCCATAAGGGGGTCAGGGAATTACACAAGGCAACATATGTGTACCTTGGGCCTAGCCCTAAGACAGCACAGAATTCATGTTAGCTAATGTCACTATTGCTCATAGGTCCTAACGTGCACTCAGTATCTCTAACTCAAACTCAACATGCTTGAAACTCAACTTAAGTTTACAATTGGAGCTGATAAATTCCCAAGTTAGTGAGTTGCCTTTGTTCAGAAGAATGTTTAAGCATTCTCTTATGACATAAAAATCTTTTGTTCAAGTTAGTAGAATTCCTGCTATCAGCTAAAAGATGTGACACAGTCCTTGTGTCCCATATATAAAATAGATAACTAATAAGGACCTACTGTATAGCACAGGGAACTCTATTCAATATTCTGTAATGGCCTATAGGGGAAAGAATCTAAAAAAGAGTGGATATATGTATATGTATAACTGATTCACTTTGCTGTATACCTGAAACTAACACAACATTGTTAACTCAACTATACTCCAATAAAAATTTTAAAAAAATAAAAGAAGGGGACCCTTTTTGAAGTCCTTAAAATTACACTAACTCTCTAATGTAAGAGAGATAAGAAGCCACACCTTTCAACTCGAGGTCATAAGTTGTAGATGCCAGCTCCAGCTCTGCTGTTGGCTTTTGTACCATAATGCTTTCCCAACAACAGACCTGGGAAGAGTATTACCTAAGAATTTAAGAGCACAGACCTTGGATCATCTGAGACCCAGATTAAATCCCAGCTCTGTCAGTCAGTGTAAGAAGTTGCTTACCCTCCAAGGTTCAGTTTCCCCAACTAAAGATAATATTGGAACCCACTTCACAGGACTCAACATTTGGGGTAGATATAATTTTCTAAAGGGCCAAAGACCTGGTTCTAGCTAATCCCTCTCACATTAACAGCTCTGTGCCTGTGGAATGGGCCACTTCATCTCTATGGGTCTCAGTTTCTTTATCTTTAAAATAAAGGGTCTGGGCCAGATGGTCTATGTTCCCTTCTAGAATGTTCCCTGATATTCTTGGTGCTGTGATTCCCACATCCTGGAATGTTAACAGCCTTGATTTTGCTAATGTTCCCTGCTCCTAATGGAAAGATGGTTCTCTTTCCATTCCTTCCACCAATTTCTGACTGCCAATATTCTCTCATTCCTCAAGATCTGACTCAAAAGGAATGATAAATCCTTGTACAGGGGGGAAATTTGATACCACCGCTTTGGGCAAATCTCAGACCATCTCTGATTATTGGTTTTCCCCTCTGTAAAAAAAAAGAAATTATAATGTTTGCCATGCATCCCTTATAGTCTCGTTGTAAATATTGATGAATTAGTTTATTCATCGTCTTGTAACTGACCATTGTAAACATGGTATTACTAATTGCCATCTCCTCCTGAACCCTCTTTATTCCTTTCCTGGGGCTCATTCCCGTTGTGCTGTGCTCTTCCTTGTTTTGCTCCACCACCAGCCTGCAAGCCACTTGAGAGGTGGGCCTGGGCCCAACTTATCCTGCCATCTCCTCATGCAGTCGGGGCTTGGTGAACATGTATATAATGTATTCATTCATTAAAAAATAATTATTAAACTGTGCTAGGCTTTGAGAGACAGTGGCGAGCAGGACAGATACAATTCCTGCTTTCACGGAACATAACTGTCCACATGACTGATAGACATTAACCAAATGAATGTGGAATTGATTGTAGCAATAAGTGCTAAGAAGGAATCTTATAGCTGTTAATGGTGTGGGTATGTCCAGGAAACCTAATTTAATGTGAAGGGTCGGGGAGCTAGAAGAAGTGACAGTGAAGCAGTGATCATCAGAACTTAAATCTGAATCAATGCATTTGAGTCTCCCTCTGCAGGGCCTTGTAGGTCAGTTGCATATATTCAGTTTGTTACCAAAGTCTGGGACCCAAGTCAAATTCCATACGTGTGATTGGAGGATGACACGCCTGCTCCTCTGTGACCTTGATGTGCATTGGATCCCTTCAGCAAATGACGAGTCCTGATGTACTCCTCGCCCAGCCTCACACTAATCCTACAGCCCAGCTTTCTCCTTTTTCCCCACCACCTAGCAGCCCACAGCAAATAGAGGAAAGACATCTTCCTCTCTGAAAATCATCTCAAACGCCCCAGTGAACATGTCTTTTTCCATTCCTCCAGCCCATATTTCCTCAGCCACTATCCCCAGCAATATACACATCACCCCCGCCTTGAGAGTGAGTTTGGAACCTTGCTCCTCAGCTACCCCTGCTACCACCACCCCTGGTATCACCACCACTTACCTCTACTTCAGTCCTCAACTAAGCAGACATCTGATGAGAGAAGTGAACTATTATTTCACTGCAGTGGTTTTTTGGTCTGGGCTATTTGAGGTGATGAGTATTTCCTGTGCATCCCCATCCTAAACCTATCTCATCACAGATTTTGGAAATCTGTCTCTTTACTCATCAGTGGGATGGAGGGCAAGCCTGGGAACCAAGACAGCAGGCTATGTGAGGTCACACAGCCAACCTGCTGCAGAGCCCAGCTGTCTCACAAGCTCTGCTCAGCAGAGACTTCTGAAGTTGAGGAGATGCTCTGATGTGATGAAGATGTGGTATTCACCCCCTCTTGACCATAATAACTCTTGAGATGTGGACTTTCCCCTTCAGTGACTCAACTCCACTTTACACTGCTTGGGGGAGGACACTGGGCTATTTTAAGTGTTCATATTGGCTAATTCAGTGGGTTGTGAGCCATGTAAAAACTAATGAGATTGTCCTCCAGGACCAAAATAAGAACTTGTGGCTAAGTTTCTAGAAACTCTATATAAGTATCATGTAGCAGAAATGAACATTTAAATTATACGCACCCAAAACAGCTTAAGTCCTTGATTCAATCAGATATAAAGTAGGAATAAAAATATCATGGAGAATTCAATATAAGATAGAACATAATAATTTACAGCAACTATTACACTGTTAATAGAATTCAGTGAATTCTCAAAAAGCTCTTCTAATTGATAAATTGAAGATAAAAGGAAGTTTTCTTGAAAGAATACCCCATGCAGGAGCACTTCTCTGAGGAAGGGAGACCCAGGAAAATTGCAGTTGACTGGCCTGAGAGTCCTCAGACATACATCCATCCACTTGAGACCATGGACACACACAACCTGCCTCAAATACCTCTGTGGGTGTACAGCCCAAAGGAAGGGAGGAAGGGAGGGAGGTGATGGAGGGAGGGGTCAGTGTGGGCTTTCCCTAAGCGGAGGAGAGGAAGAATATAAAGTAAGTGTTGAGTTCCACCCTTTAGAATAAAAGTAGATGGCAGAATTCCGGATGGCTATCAGTTAGCATATCAGAGAGGGTTAAGCAGACATTGACTAAGAATTAGTGAGATTCTAGAAGTAACCCACTCCAGACATGAAGGTACATGGCTGTACAAGAGTAATCAGCTCCTTGAAAGCATATAACAAAATGGTCTGGCGATGAATAGATGGAAGCATTATAACCATACTCACCGCTATTTCACTGCTCATAAACCAGATTAGAAACAATAGATCCGAAACCAGCTCTGGGAGAAGACTCCTCTCAATGTTATACACGTAGTGCATGCTGGTATGATCTGAATATGTGGCATCAGAATCACTGTAGAAGTGGAGCCATCTCTGGGGAATCACTGGGGAGGAAGGTGCAACGCCCATATACGAGGAGCAAAAGTAACCAAACCAACAAAATAAACAGGAAGCAAGAGGAGAGAGATGATGGCCAAGTAAGAGGGTAAACTGTCCAAAGGATCTCTAATAACAAAGGCATTTCATAATGAATTTGAACGTTTTATTTTGCTCAAAGTAAACGTCACGCTTCTGTGCCCTTTCTCTCAGGCTTCAGTCTTTCTGGAGAGTCTGCTAGACCCACAAAGATTGTGTGTGTGTGTGTGTGTGTGTGTGTGTGTGTGTGTGTCAAATCAGAGGACAGAGCTGAGTTCCCTTAGCCATCCTAACCAGTGTGGAACAGCAACTATATACAAACCATAATCTAAAAACTAAATTAACTCAGTAAAGACAGAAGTTCAGAGCTAGAGATAGCTATAAAACATAGCCCTTCGTGAAATTACAGAAGTCTTAGGAAAGGCGTTGGACAACCTATACATAAAATGGTTTGAGCTGAATCATATCTGAAATCATAGCAAACATCCGGGTTACACACATGTGATGAGCTCACTGAGAAGCCAGGTATCCATGTATCCTGAGAGTAACCACTGCCCCCAAATTTTGTATTTTTTAGGACAGTCACCCAAAAACACCTTTGTATCTCTCAAGGTTTAAAAAGCAAACATGAACTATGATATCATCCTGGGGAGTGTTTTCTCAGCCAGATTGACAAGAAAACTGCATCTGCTTAGACCCTATGCCCCATGTTCCCCAAAGCCAATGTGTACAGTGCAGTCTGACCCTGCTGTATGGGGGAGACTGTAAGAGTCCCTGAAAGATTCTAGTTATATGATCCCCAATATCCCTCACAATCCACTCTGTCCATTCTGGGGCCACCCACCTGTGGCAGTGCCAGAGTGGCCTAACTGTCACAGTTGCTTCTTGGAGGACACTGAGATGAGGCCTCATAGAATTGTCCTGGGGAGGACATCCAGGGTGACACAAATCAATGCCACACGTGTAGCCTTCCTCACCAGCAAACCTTCTCTGTGCCCTAAAACAAGACCTAAAACCACTGGCCCCTTCACCTCACATCAAAGTGTGGCCATGACTTCTTTGGGGGCCTTTTGGCCCCAGAGTGAAGGAATTTCTACCATAAATGACTCTTATGCCCAATGGGCTATATGTCTGTTTCACTCCAGTCATTCACATGATGTCCTAATTCTGTTTTATGGGAAGTTATTGCACATAAACTAATTTTCACATAGACCATTGCCTATAGACTAATTTATCTCCATAGACAATTGTCAGAACATTTATAATGGTGATTCGGTATTATTGTACTAACACAACAGAGCATATTGTCCAAGAGCACAGCTTTGGAGTAAGATTAGATGTCTGGAATTCACTTTCTAAAACTTTAGATTTCCACAACCTAAGTGTCCATCGACAGATGAATGGATAAAGAAGATGTGGCACACATATACAATGGAATATTACTCAGCCATAAAAAAAGAACGAAATTGAGTTATTTGTAGTGAGGTGGATGGACCTAGAGTCTCTCATACAGAGTGAAGTAAGTCAGAAAGAGAAAAACAAATACCGTATGCTAACACATATATATATGGAATCTTAAAAAAAAAAGTGGTTCTGAAGAACCTAGGGGCAGGACAGGAATAAAGATGCAGACATAGAAAATGGACCTGAGGACATGGGGAAAGGGAAGGGTAAGCTGGGAAGAAGTGAGACAGTGGCATGGACTTATATATACTACCAAATGTAAAATAGATAGCTAGTGGGAAGCAGCCGCATAGCACAGGGAGATCAGCTCGGTGCTTTGTGACCACCTAGAGGGGTGGGATAGGGAGGGTGGGAGGGAGACGCAAGAGGGAGGAGATATGGGGATATATGCATTTGTATAGCTGATTCACTTTGTTATACAGCAGCAACTAACACACCATTGTACAGCAATTATACTCCAATAAAGATGTTTAAAAAAAAAAAGTGATTCAAACTGTGTTATAAAGGATGCCAGTGAAAAATCCAACTAAAAAAAAAAAAAAAAAAAAAAAAATTTTAGACTTCCAAAGAGCTAGGGAACAAGAGGTAGTGGGAAGCAGTAAAGGGACCCAGCCAGGCCTCTGCCTTCTCTGTCTGGAGTAAGTTGTCCCCATCAAACCATCTACCTGGGAAGCCTGTTGCTGTTGTAAAGCCACCTGCACAGGCAAGGATGTAGAAATCGAAGCTGACAGAACCCTTATTTCACCAGCCCAATTTGCTGAAACAGAGGTGAGTCATCAAAGGCAAAAACAGTAGCAACACAGGCCTTCCAGCTACTGACGAATATGTCAAGCAGCCATCTGGATCAAAATCTAGACTCAGACTCTTCCTTGAGCCAGAGATGCTGAGTGGAAACAAAGAATCACACGGCTTTGTAGTTGGAAAGGACCACATAGTTAATCTTATCCAGTCTTTTTGTTTTGCACATTAGGGAACTGAGGCCAAAACCTGTTAGGTGTAGCCCCCAAGATTCTAGTCTAATAAAGACAGAATGAGAATGAACATCCATTGTTCAAAATATTGGTTCAAAAACATTGGTCTTTGGATTCAAGTCCAGTGAAGGTCATTCCACGATATTGTGTTGCAGCAAAGTAGGGAAAGCCTCTCCCAAATTCCAAATCATATATTTAACACAAAATTGTATTTCAGATGAACCTTCCTCAGGCTAAAAGAGAATCCTTTTTGTTGTCACTAATATCTCCAGTACTAACAGGCAGCTAAAATTATAAGCACTTTTACAATATGCCTGGTATTGTGCTGGGGACATACATTATTTCATTTAACCCTCATAATAATCTGATGAAGTAGGTACCATTACCACACACTTTTTGCTGAAAAGACACCCGAGACATCAAAACGTAAAGTAATTTGCCCACATTCACACAGCTACATAGTTGGAGGAGACAAGATTCGAATCCAGATTATTTACCTTCAAGACTCAGTCGCTCTGTTATACTGACAGTAGGCTGACAAAAAAAAAAAAAAAAAAAATGTAGCATAAATTTTACTGAGATGCATGAAAATAGCTAGCTAAAGGATACGTCTTTATTCATGATTTGCTTTGTCCCGGGGGACACTTAACATCTAAAATAAATGCCAGCCCTCTATCTACGTCAGAGTCCCTGTAGGAGGAAGTTCTGCAGTCTCGTACACCACTAGCAATCCCCTTGAACCTCCCATCGAGGATTCCGGTTTGGGAGAGTCTAGTGCCTTGAAACCTCTGTCCCGGTGTGCTTCAGTTTGGCTCCTGTTTGGGATTCAGGGCACATCAAGGAGCAAGGGTGAAATTATCATCAGCTCTCCTCCCACGCTCTCTCCTAGGTTCTGCAAACAAGGGCTTCAAGGATAAATATGCGAGCAATCCTGGCTGTGTTCTCTTGGGATCAGCAGGAAGAATCAGAAAAAAAGGAGAGAGAAAGACAAATCAAGCCTGTGTAAGGATGGGTGATGAGATGGGGTCAGGGAAATGAGGGACCGCTGGTATGTACATTGCTTGGTTTAAAGTTTATTGGCTTATTACAGGGTCTGGTAAAAATATGATTATCCAAATGTCATGTGTCTATAGGGGTATCTGTGGGAATCTGTTGCAGCCAGTACAACACTGTCCCTTCTAGGGTCCATCTTCAGATCTGCCTCGTGTCTCAGAAGAAGCAACTACTTTGTGACTCGGGAATGTATCCACATTTCCCAAACAACGTCCCGTATATATTTAGTAATGCCAGAGCTATCTCCAGTAGCAGAGAAATGCTGTCAGTCACAATTAGAAAAAAGAAAAGGCTCAGACTACTGAGATCAGCTTCTTTTCAGAAACAGCATTTCTTTGGGGGAGGGAGAAGAAGAAGGAGAGAGAATGGGAACAGGGCTCCTGCAGTGGGTGTGGGGAGACAATACCTAGGGAGGAGACAAGGAACTCCAGTGACGAACTGCTGACCATTCAGGGTCGCCCTGGATTTTCCCACGGTATGGGACCAATAGAGGCCAAGGTTGTCAGGGTTGAAGGTGGTGGGAGGGCAAATGAATGCACAGCATAGTTATTTTCACTCAGGTCCCTGAAAACAAAGCACTTTCACTCCCTGCTTTCTGTACACTCTTTACATACATAATCTCATTTAGCCCTCATGCCAGCCTTGTGAGGGAGGTCCTCTAAGAGCCACCTTGAAAGGTTTGCACGGTGTACTAGTCAGGAGAGCAAATGGAGGCTGAAACCCAAACACACTCGGCTTGCCAAGCCAAGGGCCCACTGTCCTCAGGAGAGTCCCTTTTCTAATTCACACAAAGATACTACATGGGTTCTCAACAGCTCTGGATGTCCTAGCCCCATCTTACAGCTGTAAAATGAGACTCAGAGACCGTGAACCCTTTGCCCAGCATCACAGCAAAAGCATGGCAGAATCAGTGTTCTAAACCAGGTCTGTCTGCTCCCAGCCTCACTTTTGCTCCACTCTGCTAGCCTGACTCAATGTTCAGAGAAAAACAAAATGAGTCAAATAATGACCTCAATGTAAGTGCCTAATGAGGAACCTCTGAGATAGACAGTAGAAAGTTCTGGAACAATGCAAGTTCTGGAACAATACTATTATATGCAAAGGTACAAAGCCAGGCAAGCATACACAACCATTCAATTCAACAGTCATCTACTAAACATCAGGAAAGTACCAAGCAAGGATCTAGGCACTCAACAAGGAAAGGAATAAAGTAATATCCCTGCCCCAAAGGAGCTCACTATTAGTATTCAGAGACTGCCATGTGAAACCAAGATCAAGTAGAACAAAGGGGAGTTAATTAAAGAGACTGGTAATTGTTTTTATTGGGTGGGACAGGGAAACTCCACAGAGTCAGGCTAGAACTTGAGCTTGGCCTTGAAGTTAAGAAACTTCTCTGTACAGGGCAGTTCCTTAAGAAGTGGTAAAACGCAAAGAGGTAAACTTATAGTAAAAAGGCTATAACTACTGGTCGTTGCACTGAGCAGTACAGTTAAAGCCAGGATGGAAATGACTATGGCCTGCCTTGGTCTCTGCTGGACTTTCCAGATGAAAAACCCTATGTCTCAGGCTCCTGCCCACAATCTCTCCGTTGCAGAGACCAAAAGTGTCACGGAACAGAGAGAAAGAGCAATGGCTTTGGGGTGAGCAAAACGGACTTCTGTACTGTGACTTGACATATCAAGTTTCCAGGCACTGCAGCTCACTTTCTTGAAAGTCATAGTTCAAAGACACAACCCAGCTCCTCCTCTAAAGTGACTTGGGCACAGCTGTGTGGTGTGATACGGAGCTAGAGCCAGGTCCTCGCTGGGTGAACTTTCAGAAGGTCATTTTGG
Organism: Balaenoptera acutorostrata; assembly: GCF_949987535.1. Classification (NCBI taxonomy): domain Eukaryota; kingdom Metazoa; phylum Chordata; class Mammalia; order Artiodactyla; family Balaenopteridae; genus Balaenoptera; species Balaenoptera acutorostrata. The sequence continues at coordinate 129,260,184 of NC_080064.1, read as the reverse complement.
GGGTATTGCTGGTCTGGAAGATGGCAACCCGGCTGCACTCCCAAGCTGAGGGTGAATCTCAAAGCGGAAGCGCCAATCCCTACTCAAAGCCCTTTTTGTTTTGCTGTCCTGGAAGAAGAAAATGAGCGGAGAGCATACTACCCACACTTTAGGCACTTTTTCCTTATTCTGACCTTGTGGCGTCACAGGGAGGAAAAGCTTATTTACCCTGTTTAAAAGATGATAGACGGAGGTTCCAGTGGTTTACACAGCTTGACCAAGGTCACACAGCCCAAAGACAGCAGTTTAGCCCAAATTTACACGACTTTCAAAAGTGAAGTTCTTTTTCCTTAATCAAAGTAGTTTAGTGAGGTAGTTAAGAGTAGAGACTTGGGCATCTGGATGCCAAAGTTTGAAGCCCAGATCTGATACTAACTAGTTGAAAGACACTGGAAGGCTCACTAAACAGCTCTCTGCATCTGTTTCGTCATGAATGGGGATAAAAATAGTGAGAATTATGGGTGTTATTAGATATAATATATATAGAATTGTGCCTGACACATAGAGAATGTTATATGACTTGGGTGATGTCTTCATGTAGGAAAAGAAGTAAAAGGGCACTCTGAAAACTAGGAAAGAAGAAGGGAATCAGAATGACTGGGGGGAAATTATGGAACTGGGGGAAGGAGAAAGAAGTAATATCCAAAAATTCATCTATTTGTATTTCAACCATGCCTGGGATCTTAACTTTACCTGTACTTCCTTCCTCGTTATCAGAAACAGGCCAGAGCCACAGTCAGTCTGCAGGATTGCTGGAAACTTGTTGATAGATGATTTGGGGAAAGAATGAGAGAGAGAGAAGGGGAGAGAGAGGAGAGGGATTAGATGCATAGACCCTTGAACAACAAGGGTTTGAACTGCACCGGTCCATTTATACACAATATATTGGATAATAAATACATTGGAAAAATTTTTGGAGATTTGTGACACTTTGAAAAAAACTTGTAGATAGACCATGTAGCCTGAAAATATCCAAAAAATAGGAAAAAGTTAGATATATCCTGAATGCATAAAATGTATGTAGAGGGCTTCCCTGGTGGCGCAGTGGTTGAGAATCTGCCTGCCAATGCAGGGGACACGGGTTCGAGCCCTGGTCTGGGAAGATCCCACATGCCGTGGAGCGACTAGGCCTGTGAGCCACAGCTACTGAGCCTGCGCTCCGCAACAAGAGAGGCCGCGATAGTGAGAGGCCCGCACACCGTGATGAAGAGTGGCCCCCGCTTGCCACAACTAGAGAAAGCCCTCGCACAGAAACGAAGACCCAACACAACCAAAAATAAATATAAAAATAAATAAATAAATTTTTTAAAAAAAGACCTGAAGAAGAAATACATGGAGAATATCTTCTCTTAAAAAAAAATAAAAAAATAAAAAAAAATATATATATATGTGTAGATGCTAGTCTATTTTATCATTTACTACCATGAAATATACACAAATCTATTATAAAAAGTTAAAAATTTATCAAAACTTACACACACAAACACTTGCATACTGTACATGGCATCATTCATTACACTAGGTTATCATAAATAAATCATATTGCTGCTTCTTCATTATTAATGCATGAATTGCTATACCTGTAAATAAATGTGAATTTCTTTTTCATATTTTTTTCATTTTTTATGTCTAGTGTAATACATATAACATCTAAGTGTTTTGCAACAAATCTACAAACAATAAATGCTGGAGAGGGTGTGGAGAAAAGGGAACCCTCCTACACTGTTGGTGGGAATGTAAATTGGTACAGCCGCTTTGGAGAACAGTACGGAGGTTCCTTAAAAAACTAAAAATAGAGCTACCATCTGATCCTGCAATCCCACTCCTAGGCATATACCCAGAGAAAAACATAATTAGAAAAGATATATGCACCCCAATGTTCATTGCAGCACTATTTACAATAGCTAGGACATGGAAACAACCTAAATGTCCATCAACAGAGGAATGGATAAAGAAGATGTGGTACATATATACAATGGAATATTACTCTGCCATAAAAAGAACAAAATAATGCCATTCGCAGCAACATGGATGGACTTAGAGATTGTCATAGTGAGTGAAGTAAGTCAGAGAAAGACAAATATCATATGATATCGCTTATATGTGGAATCTAAAAAAAAGAAAGGGTACAAATGAACTTATTTACAAAACAGAAGTAGACCCACAGATGTAGAAGACAAACTTATGGTTACCAGGGGGTAAGATGGGAGGAGGGATAAATTGGAAGATTGGGATTGATATATACACACTACTATACATAAAATAGATAACTAATAAGGACCTACAGTATAGCACAGGGAACTCCACTCAATACTTTGTAATGGCCTATATGGGAAAAGGATCTAAAAAAAGAGTGGATATATGCATATGTATAACTGATTCAGTTTGCTGTACACTTGAAACTAACACAACATTGTAAATCAACTATACTCCAATAAAAAAAAAATTTTTTTTAAAGACAATATTGATGTAGGTACTAACAGACAATTCTTCTTGTAAACAGATGATGTAAACTTAATGTATTGATAAATACAGTACACTACTGTAAATATATCTTCTCTTCCTTATGATCTTCTTAATAACATTTTCTTTTCTCTAGATTATAGTAAGAATGCAGTATATAATACATATAACATACAAAATACATGTTAAATGTATATGTTGTCAGTAAAGCTTCCAGTCAACAGTAGGTTATTAGTAGTTAATTTGGGGGGCAGTCAAAGTTATACATGGATTTTTCAACTGCCCAAGGAGGGTCAGTGTCCCATCCCTCCTGTTGTTCCAGGGCCAACTGTATAGATATCTTTCCAATAAAAAATGCTCTGATATTGAGTGGAGATTTCCCTATGGGAAAAATACACTAAAATTGAACGTTTCTAACTCCTTTGCTCCACTGCTCCCCAGGGCTCAATAGAGAGGGCAGCCTCATCTTCAAAGTCTGCAAAGTTTTGTACACCTGTCACACAATGGGTCTCCTGGTCAGTGGCTGCCAACCCCACACTCTTTGTATCAATGGGCCGTAGATCAAAGGAGAAGGAGCTCTTAATAACCACTGGGAACAGAGATCATGGTTCCCAGGGAACATTTAGGTCAAATCCAGCTACTCAAAGGAGTTCAAAGGATATAATGACAAAGACAATGCAGTGTTACCCTTCCTGTAGGGGAGCCATCATGGTGCAATGGGAAGAGACCAAGACTTGAAGTCAGTGGTCCAGGATTGGAACTCTGCGGCATTGTGACACTGAATAAGTCATTTCTTCTTCCTCGGCACCACCTGTAAATTGAGGGTAATATTTTATTTCCCACTGTTGTATAATAAATAATTAGTAAATAGCTAATTCCAATCTGTCTGCTTGTTGTCCCCAGTTGCTGGGACTGAATGTTCTAAGCCAAGTTACAGGAATGTCATGGGGGGCCCCTGGACCACCACTGAGTTTATGCCAAGGAGATGTCTCAGGCTGGGGGCTGGTCAGACCAGAAAGTCCAGCCATGTGACTAGAGAGTTAGGGCTTTGAGCCACGTGTTATCAGCCCAGCCTCCCTGCCACTGGAGAGGGAAGGGAGCAGGAGATTGTAATCATGTGGCCTGTGATTTAATCAATTATGTCTACCCAATGAAACTTCAATAAAAACTCTGAACAGAGGCTCAGAGGAACCTCCTGGGTGGTGATACACATCAGTATGCTGAGGGAGATATGCCTTGACTCCAGGGGAAGGGGACAGCAGAAGCTCTGCATTTGGAGCCCTACCAGACCTCACCCAAATGGTCTCTTCCTTGGCTGGTCCTGATTTGTATCCTTTATAATAAAGCTATAATTGTAATTTCCTGAATTCTGTGAATTGTTCTAGTGAATGTCAAACCTGAGGGGGTCATAAGAACCCCTAATTTGTAGCCACTTGGTCAGAAGTGTAGATGGGAAAACCGTAGTTCAAAAAGACACATGCACCCCAATGCTCATTGCAGCACTATTTACAATAGCCAGGTCATGGAAGCAACTTAAATGCCCATCGACAGATGAATGGGTAAAGAAGTTGTGGTACATATATACAATGGAATATTACTCAGCCATAAAAAGGAACGAAATTGAGTCATTTGTTCAGACGTGGATGGATCTAGAGACTGTCATACAGAGTGAAGTAAGTCAGAAAGAGAAAAACAAATATCATATCTTAATGCATGTATGTGGAACCTAGGAAAATGGTACAGATGAGCCGGTTTGCAGGGCAGAAGTTGAGACACAGATGTAGAGAACAGATATATGGACACCAAGGGGGGAAAACCACGGTGGGGTGGGGATGGTGGTGTGCTGAATTGGGCGATTGGGATTGACATGTATACACTGATGTGTATAAAATTGATGACTGATTAAAAAAAAAAAAAAAGAAATGTAGGTGGCCTGGGGACCCCCAAACTTATGACTGGCATCTGAAGTGAAGTGAAGGCGGTCTTGTGGGGACTGTGATCTTCACTTGTGAAGTCTGAGCTAATTCCAGATGGCTAATGTCAGAATTATATTGCAGTATATGTACCCACAAAGGCTGTTTTGGAAATGAAATGTAATCAAATGTGAAAAAAAGACCTTATGAATTGTGAAGCGTTAAGTAAACATGAGTTGCGCAATGTTTTTTTAAAGGGTATGATATTGATGAAAGATCAACAGGGTAATTTTGTTAAGTTATTTTATTTTTGAAAATTCAGATGGATTTCTGTTGTTCCACCAATATACTCTTGCTCAACCTCTTTATGGCTAAATTATTTATTACTTCAACAAAATTTAATGGAAATATAATATGCACACGATTCTGTGATAGACATGGAACTGGGCAGGGGGAATGAGACAAATATCAAGATGGAAAAGAAGCCATAATTATCTCCAAGAAAAACGCAAACCAGCAGAGAAGATAATGAAACAAAGTAAAGAAAGTAAAGTAAAGACAAAAACAAAGTAAAGAGTACATGCACCAAGAGAGGTGTGGTTAAGCTAAAAACGGGGGATTCTTTCTGAGGGAATCAAAGAAAGCTTGCGAGGAAGTGGCATTTGAACCAGGCCTTAAGAGATGCCTAGGATGTAGAGAGGTAGGGAAAAGAAAAGGGATATTCCATGCTGAGGGGACAATGAAGCAAAGGCACAAGGCAGAAAACCATGGGCATGCATGGAGAGATACATTCATGAAAGAGGGTGATGTCACAGCGGGGCAGAAAGATACATTGTAACCAGGTTATAGATGGCCTGAAATGGCAAGGGTTTGTAATATCCTGTAGGCAAAAGGGAACTTGTGAACAATTTGGTACCATCAGATACAGCCACTGTATTTATATATTTACTCTTTTTTATTAAAGGTGATTTGGTTAAAAGATTAAGAAGCACTGGGGTTTCCCTGATGGTGCAGTGGTTTAGAATCAGCCTGCCAATGAAGGGGACACGGGTTCGAGCCCCGGTCCGGGAAGATCCCACATGCCGCGGAGCAACTAAGCCCATGCACCACAACTACTGAGCCTGCATTCCAGAGCCCGCGAGCCACAACTACTGAAGCCCACATGCCTAGAGCCCGTGCTCCACAACAAGAGAAGCCACCGCAATGAGAAGCCCACGCACCGCAACGAAGAGTAGCCCCCGCTCGCCACAACTAGAGAAAGCTCGCATGCAGCAACAAAGACCCAACGCAGCCAATAAATAAATAAATAAAATAAGCACTACCATCTTCCTCATTTTAGAGATGAGAAAACAAGGATCTAGAGGTTATGTGATATACCTAAGTCTACAAAAACAAATAATGGTCAAACCAGAGAGAAGTCAGGATAACTTCTATCCTAACGAACTTCTCACAAATGTATTATCTCTCACTTAAAGCAACAATTTCAAATTCAGGTCAATAATAATTTATTGGTCTGCCCTTCAGACTGAAAAGGACATCCCTAGCTTCTCTTCTGGAGACATTTACTCCAACTGTTCCCTTAGGGAGCAGTAGCATAAAACCTTGAGCAGACTTGAGGGTCTTGCCCATCAGGGGAAGTCAAGTTCTTCATGCAAAGCCAACTAATCAGACCTGAGTCCACAGCACTGGCCTCATTAACACCATCCAGCTGCAGAGTGAAAGGATGCCTGCAAGGAGATGCAGTGCCTGCACAATATCAGCTGGAAATAGCAACAGGACTGTTCAATGGAAAACATAAGTGATATTTTCCTGAAACAGCTGGGCCATGTGACAGGTGAAATCTAACACTGCATTCTTTTGTGGCCAAGGAGAGGGAGAGCTTGAATAGTTTGCTGTGAGAAACCCAAGTGAACATATCCATTCTCTAACTCTGTACTGCCTTTTCTCCTACACTTTCTCAATCTGTGACACAACTAAATTCATCAGTCCTACAGCACTGGAAAATCCCTTAAGAGTCTCTGATTTGTTTATCGTCTGTGAAGGACATTCAGAGGATCAAGACCCCAGAGTTTTCCTGCTTCACCAGCTCCTGCTTTACCAACATAAGACATCCCAGACAAAAGGAGAAAGACTGCTCTGGTTTCAGTGAAGTGCTGATATGATGGTTTCTGGATTTTATTAACTCTCCAAATTACATGATTTTACTTCCAAGAATAAAAGTAAATTTAATGTTTATCCAAAACTGCATGAAAATAAAGGAAAGGATCCAGTCCTAGAACCCACTTTAAAGTGCAATTATGTGGCCCCAGAATACAATCACCGAGTTGCACGCCTTGTTCTAGGAAGAATAGTGGTGCCAACACGTGCGGTAAGTCCTCACCCTGGGGGGACTGGGGAGTCTCACTGTGAAGGTATTGGTTCCATACTCTTGCTCTCAGACGATGTGAACTCTCCCACCTTTTCCTTGAAACCACTACCTGTTTTGTAGGTTTTCTTCCTTAGATGCCTCTCTAAACCTGAATGAAGACCAACCTGTGTATATTGCTGAGGTTTTAGTGGGGGGTTGGGTTGGTGCGCCGAACCAGGTATTTTTTGTTGCCCTATCTCAAGCCCTGCTTTAAATACCCTAGAGAGCAAATTAAGACTATTCCTTTACCCCTGTTTGGCCACTGCCTAGAATTTCTCATCCATCCTTAAAAGACGGGCAAGTACCCATAATAATTCATTTTCTTGAGTGTTTCTTGTCAGAAGTTTCTTTTTTTTTTTTTTTCCCGTTAATAAAAAGTTTGTTATTTCCTGGACCTATACTACATACACCAACTCTTTCTATGTTCAACAAATATTGATGGTGCCAGCTAATGTTTTAGACATCAGGGATATGACAATTAACAGGCAAAGTCTTTAGCCTCATAGAAATTAAACCTAGTGGAGGAGGAAAGCAATAAACAAATAACAAAACACCAACACACAGGTATAAATCATCAGGTAGTGGTAAATTCTATGTAGAAAAAGAGAAAACAGGGTACAGGGATAGAGTATGCATTGGTAATAGTTGATTTAGAGTGGTCACTGATAGCCTCTCAAGGGGTAACATTTGAGCAGAAGTATGGGAGCAACCCTCCCATGGTTAGATGTATTTGTCTCCATATGACTTGTATCTCCAAGTACACAGTAGACATTTTGCAATGAGACTCAAATCTGTTTTTTCTTTTTTGAATAATGACCCTAGCACAAGTACTGAGTTTCTAGTTGCCTGTACGTTGTAAGTACTCAATAGATACTTTGTGTTTGAAAAATCATGTTATAGCAGCTAATTCAACCCCTTAATATTACGCCACCAAGCCTTAATAATACAGATATATTCAACATTGAAAAGGGAGCAGCTAAACATGATAAAGGTGAAATACCAAGACGCTCTTGTCTAATTACAGTTGACTCTTGAACAACATGGGGGTTAGGAGTACCCAGCCTTCCTGCAGTCAAAAATCCACATATAATTTATACTAAGCCTTGTATGCAGAGTTCTTCCACATCCGTGGATCCAACAAACTATGGATCATGTAGCACTGTAGTATTTACTACTGAAAAAAATCCACATAAGTGGACCCACACAGTTTAAACCCATGTGGTTCAAGGGTCAGTTGTACTTGTCTGCAAACCTAAGCAAGGTTAGTTGAAGACCACATGGAAGCAGACTCTGGGACAACCAGTGAATGTGAGGAGGGAGGGGGCCATATCAGAAATCATTATTTTAACCCATCAAAATTTACCTAAAATTAATTAGATAGATTATAGACAGATAGATGATGATGATGATAGATAGATAGATAGATAGATAGATAGATAGATAGATAGATAGATGATAGATAGATAATAAAGAAGCAGTTTGCTCACAGGTGTGTAGCTAGTTAGTGAATGAAGAGAGCAGTAGCTAGGTGCCTAACCCCCATCTCAGTGGAGTGCTCTTGCTCTAGCAAAAACTGGACTGGTGTCTACAGGCATGAGGCACTCACTTTTTCCCAGAGCAGCATTCTAATTTCTCTGTTGGACTGACCCTACTAATCAGAAAGTTTAGGAAGTTAAGGTAAGAAATTTTCTTAATTGAATACAAAATCATATAACATAGTGAAATCAGATGATTTTATAATAGGGATTTTAATAGAAAGAGGAGTATTTATATTCAATACATGGCCAATAAAATTATAATTGAAAATATATCTACTGGAAATGTTAAGTAAATGACCCGTCTGGATTTGCTGTTTCCCTGATGTCCTTGAAACTACCTTTCTCAGAAACTTATAGAACTGAAAGTTTGGAATTAAACAACTTTGCCTCAGACACACACTAAATACGGGTTCTGTTTTTGAAAAAGACATGCTAAAAAGAATAAATGTAGGGGGCTTCCTTGGTGGCGCAGTGGTTGAGAATCTGCCTGCCAATGCAGGGGACACGGGTTCGAGCCCTGGTCTGGGAAGATCCCACATGCCGCGGAACAACTAGGCCCGTGAGCCACAACTACTGAGCCTGCACGTCTGGAGCCTGTGCTCCGCAACAAGAGAGGCCGCGACAGTGAGAGGCCCGTGCACCGCGATGAAGAGTGGCCCCCGCTCGCCGCAACTGGAGAAAGCCCTCGCACAGAAACGAAGACCCAACACAGCCAAAAATAAATAAATAAATAATTAAAAAAAAAAAAAAAGAATAAATGTAGACTTTTAAAGGCAACTTGTGTGTTCTTTTTCATCCTTTTTAAGCAAATCATTAAAGTTGAGAATTTGGAGTTAAAAGACACAGTGAGTGAAGAAAGTTGTCACTGAACATAATGTATTTGGTGTAAAATTAAGCAGATGCTAGGGAGGGAGATAAATTATGTTTTTCTTCCCCAAGCCAGTGGAAATATTAAAAGTACATTGGCGCCTTCAGGATGTTGACTTTTTCCCGTGAATGTTTAGTTTTTTCTTGGAAACCACAGAAAAATGGAATGATTTGAAAGTGTGGCTTTTATGAACAAGGATATTCACCAGAATCTAATCTCAAAAATGTCCTAAACCAGGAGAAGATCCACCTGGTTAGTAAAAAGTCTGAGCAACAAAATACTTCTTAAAGAAATACAGTTTCATTACTTTCACATACATATAAAAGAATATATGAGGTTGATAAAGTATAATCTGCTAATAGTCCTTAGAGAAAGTGCTTTAATGAATAAAGATGATCTGCAATTAGCAAATCATTATTAGCATACAAAGAGCTTGAGAATATATTTTTCTCTTAAAATCATCATTGTCCCAAATCTTGTTTTCTCTACTAATTTATTTACATTATGCAATAAGTAAAAAAAAAAAATGTAATTCTTGCTCAAAAAACCTCAAATTTATAACCACCACCTTTTAAAATTTTGTCTTCCTGATACTCACATATACACTGAGAAAATAAAACACAGGAGTATCCAATTTAGTTGACTTCATTCCATCAAGACAGGTGGTCAAATGGAGAACTTTCTAACCCATTAAATTAGGTCAAGGAAAGAAAATAATTAGAATATAAAATATATGAAATCATGTACTTTAGTACTGCAGTAAAAACAGTTAATAATAATTTTTCCAATTTTTAGAACATTCTTGACCTCATTTGAATAATTTAATCATAATTTTTTAAGGACTTGCTTGACCCCTTTTGAATAACTGGAATTTTAACATTTATGGCCCAAACCTAAATTTCCCACAATAAGTGGCCAAAGGATTTCTGTGACTTTTCAACACTAAATATAGAAATGAAATTTATTTCACCACATGGCTCTTCTTCAATTTGTCATTTGTACCAAACTTTAAAACCACTCTAAATTCCTCTCAATTTTTTACGAGTAGCATTTAGTGCCTACGTATGTCAGGTATCTATGTAGCCAACTTGACCTATATTTTAGAACTATTTTAACATAGCTTACCAAGAGTATTCTTCCAAATGACCATCTTGAGTGTTCCTTTAGACTTTTCCACTTCCATGGGTATCATGAAGATAGTTAATTTTCAAGATAATTTGGTTATCAAGGGAATGGAGAAGTATTAAGGAGAATAAAACTTAATCTCTAAAAGGTCCCTTTGTCCTTCATTTTCATAAAATTCTTCATTGGTAAACACATAATAGAGATAACTGAGAGTTTGAAAGATGAATGAGGATAGTAATAAAAGATGTGTTTGGAGGGTGAATCTGGGACACACCCTCAAAGCTGGAGTACAGGCCTTGGAAGCAGAGTCTTGCTGCTGCTTCCACGTCAGCAACCTCTCCGAGGAAGATGAGCACTGGAATAGTGCAGCAGAAAAAACTCCCAAATTGCATTGGAAGGACCAGGAAATGATATGCACAGACCAGGTAGGAGGAGGCTACAGTGGTCCACAGGACAGATGATGGCACCTTAGTGTTGGTGATAGAGAAGTTCTAAAGGGACCAAAAAAGGGACAAGTGCTAGTGAGACTTTGGAGGTAAAAACTACAGGACTGTTTCAATCATGAAAGCCCAGAACTGCTATCCTCAAAAATGGCCCCTGTGACTGAGACCTAACTGATAGCTGAGGCATCCTACACAACTAAGAAAGACTCTAAGGAGAACCTGGAAACTCAAGACCCACGTGTCTCCCCTCCTACTTGGCAAGCTGGGGAAAACGGAAGGGTAGCTTTACCGAACGCTTAAATGTGAACAGTTGACAAGAGTCAAGATACAAGGATTCAAATCTCACTTTTGCCCCTTACTCACTCCATGACCTTCTCTGGTCCTCTTTCTTAAATAGTCTCCCGCGCAGAATTTTCCAATGTATGCTTTTCAGTAAATAAGTATTATCTGTTGTGTACATGGCACTGTGTTAGGTACAGCACTGCACACACCCATGAATAAGGCATAGCACATTTTTTTAGTGTGTTCTTGAAGCAGTCTTTAGATGAATACAGCAGTGGCTACAAACAAGCACGTCCGAAATGCCAAAGAACATCTTATTTAGTATGATAACTTGGAAAAGAGCAAAACATAAAAAAAAAAAACACACAGACAAGTGTGTCATCAAATAATTTGAGGAAACAATGCTATAAAATAAGATAGAATATAATGAGAAATGCCAACTACTTTGGATTTCAGAAAAAGGAGGGTCCATGTTTACTGCAAGGGATCAGACCAGCGCCTTTAAGTAATATTGGTGTATACATAATATGGTATAATAATTGGAAATTGATCTATTCTTGGAGTCCTAGCATGGGGCTTACAAGCTCACCTATGATTGAATATCTCTGGTGGGAATTTGGGCTCTTGGAATTCCTTGGCCCTTTTGTTAATTTATTGCATCTACAGTATTTATTAGTACTCCCTAGATAATTTTTGTTACATTCATGTATTATCTGGTACTATATGTTTACTTGCCTGTGTATTTCTTTCTTTGCTCTTATTTTCTGTCACCACCTCCAAAATGTAAGCTCCATGAGGGTAAGAATTTTCTTTTCCACGCAGAGTCCTGTGTGGAGAGGCAGTGGAGATCATAACAAGAGAATCTACATGAGAACAGGGAAGGAAAGACCCCACATTAAGAACACTTATCCCCATGCTCTGCATCAGGCACTCTTCAGTCCTCTACAAGCACCATCCCTCCATCTTCAACGTGTAATAAACCTGCAAGGCGGTTTTACCACCCTTGTATAAATGAGGGAAAGTAGATTCAGAAAGGTGAGATAAGGTGCTCAGAGTTACAAAACCAGTAAACACTGAAGTTGAGTTTCAAATTTGGATCTCTCTGGCTCCAAAATCCATGATCTTCCTACTAAGCATTATAACCTGTAAAGTGCTGTGCAAATGTATGAATTATCCATCATTATTATTTCATGCTTAGATTGTACTAGAGCTATTTTAAAAGATAGTTATAAGAATAAGATAGAGCCTAGAGAACCACTTGATTTAGACTCTCAAAAATACTCAAAGTTGCACCTCAAAAGGTATTTTTAAATGAATTGCTACAGGGTAAAAGCCCATGTGTATGGAACTAGCTTAGAAAAGGGAAGCAAACAATAAGGATACACAAATATCTCTGTTGATGCAGAACTGTAAAGTGCTATCTTTTGGGGATGAGGGCCGGGGAAAGCACTAATTGAATATTTTTATAAATGCTATGGGAGATGGAGTACACATTGCAATTTCCTAATTGCCAATGAAACTAAGTATGTCTCATAGGAAAATGCCAAATTGGTGGAAACTGCAGAATGTTCTTTTCTAGCCGTGTGAAGAAGCAAAAAAAGCAGCTGGCAGAAACATAAATCAAACTACATTTACACGTTAATGGGTCCAACCATCAGTTACATCTAAGAGAGGCATCTAGGGCTTGATTAAATGGATTCTGGACACTATAACTGAGGCCAAATTTCCACCAGAGTCCTGAATATTGTTGGAGATATTAATACAGTTGATCCTTAAACAACATGCGTTTGAACTACGTGGGTGCACTTATACCTGGATTTTTTTTCAATAGTAAATAGTACAGTACTAAATGATCCACAGTTGGTTGAATCTGCGAATACGGAATCTCAGATACAGAGAAACTGCAGATGCAGAGGAACCACGTATATGGAGGGCCGACTATAAATTATACTCAGATTTTCCACTGCACAAAGGGTCTGCGCCCCTAACCCCCACGTTGTTCAAGAGTCAACAGTATATGCATGAGCTTTATAAATGACCAGGCAGCCGCATCTGGAAATTTCACTCCCCTGGAAAACAAGTGAGATCCAGAAAGCTGTAATCTAAATGACAATAGGCACAGGGTTGAGACCAGAGGAAGTCTTGACAAGGTCATAACTCTTTAGACCAGAAAATGGAAAACTAGAGAAAAACTATCTCAAAAATCTTTAAAATTGTGAAGACAGTATACCCTCAAGTCTGCAAAAACATTATCCAAGCTTCCCTGAATTCTGTTTTGCAAATCCTGTTGGTGCTGTGCTGCAGAGAGGACTGATTAAAATGTAAAAATTAAGTAGTCATTATTTCATTTATTCAACAGCCTTTAATTGAGCATGTACAGTAAGCAGGGCACTGTTCTTGGTACATGAGGCATGTATTAGTAAACAAAGACACAAAATCCCTGCCCTCCCAGAACTTACATTCTAATGAGGAGATACAGACAGTAGGAAATAAACATGATGTGTAAGAAAATTGTGTAGCATGTGTAAGTTTATAAAAATATGGGGGGAGAACAGAGCTGAGTAAGAGAGTTGGAAGTTCAGGAAAGTTGCAATTTTAAATAGATAAGGTGATATTTGAGCAAACACTTGAAGGAGATGAGAGAGTATAGCCATGGAGACATCTAGAGAAAGAATTCCAGGCAGAGTAAAGAGTCAGTGCAAAAGCCTGGGAGCAGTTGCATCTCCTTGTGCTTGAGGAGCCTAACCTGGGGTGAGGCAGGGAAAGAGCAACAGAAGTTCAGAGGAGTAATGTGGGAGTGGGAGCAATTCAGGGAAGGGGATGTATGGGTAGATTATGAACTGTAGGCTATTGTAAAGACGTTGGCTTTTATTCAGAAAAAGAAGGATTTGAGGGTACAGGAGCAATGTATTCTAGCATATGATTTTAAAGATTACTGCTGAGTTTATAAAAGGTTGAATGGGAACAAGTGAAGAAACCAAGAGGCCATCTCAATAATCCAGGTTAAAGAGGATGGTGGCTTGGATCAGATTAGCAGCAGATGGAAGTGATGAGAAGTGGTCAGATTCCGACATATCTTGAAAATGGAACCAACAAGATTTCTTAATGGATTGAATGTGGGGTGTGAGAGAAAGAGGTGACCCTAAAGTTTTTTGATCTGCCACTAGAAGGAGAGAGCTCTGTATTAACAAAGAGGATCATTTGATAAGCATGGTAACAGGCATAATGTGGAACTTACAAGTTTCACCACCCCTGAAAGCTGCTTACTCTTGGGCAAAAAGAGATTTATAGCCCTTTAGAGATGGGTCTGTGTGGGTGGATGATGGGAAATCTAGCAAAATTCTCCCCATGATTGGTTCCATGAAGTTTCCAGTACCAGCCTCTGCTGAGATTAAAAAATAATAATAATAATAACTATAATATCTGACATTTCTGAATATGAATCCTGGGTCTGACCCTTACTAACTTTGCAACCTTATGCAACTTTCTTAACCTCTCTGAATCTTAGTTACCTTGTCTGTGAAATGGGGACCTTATGAAGATTAGATAAGGGACCTTCCTGGTGGTCCAGTGGTTAGGACTTTGGGCTTCCACTGCTGGAGGTCCAGGTTCAGGTTCGATCCCTGGTCGGCGAACTAAGATCCTGCAAGCCCCGTAGCATGGCCAAAAAATAAATAAATAAGGAAATAAAGGCTAAAATTAAAATTTAAAAAAAAGAGATTAGATGAGATAATGCATGTAAAATTCTTTGCATAGTTCTTGGCACACAGTGATAATAAATATTTTTATTTTTTAATAGATGCGATGGTAGTAACATTTTTAGTACTGTATTTACTATGGCTCTCAATGCAAGAGGTGATTAAGATACACATCACAAACTAAGAACACAGGAAATCACCAACGTTAATCAAATACTGGCAGGATAATCATAGTGTTTTTGTGCTGAGACATAAAGCAACTACCTAAGCCAATCTCCAGAGAGGCTGAGCCATTTCTTTAAGCTCATAAGATACTTTATAGTAAGAAAAGGAATAGAGCCAGAAAATGTCCTTAAAGCATTAACAGGGTAAATTGAGGACAAATAAAAATTTACCTCAAGGGCTTCCCCGGTGGCACAGTGGTTAAGAATCTGCCTGCCAATGCAGGGAGCACAGGTTCGAGTCCTGGTCCTGGAAGATCCCACATGCTGCGGAGCAACTAAGCCCGTGTGCCACAACTACTGAAGCCCGCACGCCTAGAGCCCCTGCTCCGCAACAAGAGAAGCCACCACAATGAGAAGCCCACACACCACAACGAAGAGTAACCCCCGCTCACTGCAACTAGAGAAAGCCCGCGCGCAGCAACAAAAGACCCAACTCAGCCAAAAATAAATAAATAAATAGATAGATAGATAGATAAATAAACAAACTTACTTTTAAAAATTTACATCAAAACTTATCACCTCAAAAAGGTGTAAGGGAGTTGGATACAAGATAAAAATATAAAGAGATTAAGAAAGCTTAAGGTGAACTCATAACTGGCAGGTACATGAGAAAATCAAGGAAACTAGAGGGTTGTTGGACACATACCCATTCACTCATTCTGGGTTTGTCATCAGGGAGGACACTATAGTTGGCCCACAAACAGGCTAACTCTGATCCAGATAATAACGGTGGTCTAGCACACAGCTGGGTCTGTTTCCTAGGGACCCTGGGGACCTGGGTCCCTGCAGCTTAAGAAGATTCCAGCTATAAAGTTCACTTGGGACGTTTCAGGAAGGTAGCATGGAGGAGTGGAATGTAGACCTGGATTTGGAAAAAGTTCATGCTCATGCGCCTCCCCATTAGAGAGAGGGCAAACATTTCAGGCTGTGGGTCTTTGGAAGAGATTCAGGCTCTGTGCAGACATAGAGTATAGTGGTCTAGACCAGAAGCACTATCTGTGGTTCCACGGGCAAGTCACTTAACTGAAAACTTTCATTTGATAGATGGAGAAGTCAACACCAGCCCAGTGAGGTACATGAAGAGGTGCAGCAGGGTTTGAACTGAGCAGGGGTCAATCCAACTCAATTATATTTGACACGTTCATTGATTGCTCTGTTAGCTGCCAGGAACTCCATAATGAACCAGACAGACATGGCTCCTGCCCTCACCTAATTTATAACCTGTCTGGAGAGGGATACAAACAGGCAACTTCAGTGTGACAAGGTAAGTACTCTCATAAAGAGGAAAACCCAGGACAAGTAAAAATTTATATGGAAGCTTTTTATTGTAAAATATGAGAGACAGACTGTAATCAACAAAGAAACATGGAGAAACAGAAGAAAGAGAGCCATAGAGGGAGGGTACTATGGGGGCATCTAAGAGGAGCAGTTAGCCCAGTCTTTTACAAAAGCTTCCTGGAGGAAGTGACAGAAAAGCTGAGATCTAAACAAACATGAGTTTCCAGAGTACTTTGTTGAAGCACCTGTTATTAGTTATTTGATTTTTATTGGCTACCTACAGTTGTTTCCAGGAATTACAAGAGACTAGAAAATAAAATGCAGTGGAGTGGGGGAATGTAAGAAACAAAATCCGACTAATTTTATGTCTACTCTTCCCATAGACACTGACTTGACAAATAATACAGACACATATGACTCAAGCTGCTCCACAAACTCCACTTCCAGATTACATCACTGCCACAATACAGAACTTTAAGCAAGGTTGTACAAAAAAAAAAAAAAAATACAAATCATATGATACATGATATATGTCACACATATATATTGAATATACAAAGCACCTTACAAGTAATATAGATAATAAACTCAATAAAATAGTATGCAAAGACGTGTTACATTGCAATCATTCTGAACTAAGTGAAATTTCAAGAAAAAAGACAGATAGGTAATCTGACTGCCCCAAGGAATGATTTATATTTTTGATTTTGATGAAATCTCATCAAGAAAAAGGTGCTATAACGTTGTCTATTACTCTAATTTTTGCCAACACAGGCTATTTTTTTCCCACACACACACACTGTATTTTATTTTTACAAGAGATAAATAAACTGACACCAAGCATTGTAAATGGATGACCACAACAAAAGCAACAATGATTGCAATTACCAAACACGAAACACACTCATACTATGTCATAATATTGACATTCAGTCCAGTAATCCTCCACTGTAATGGCTCCTTTACTTTGCAGTGAAAATTGATGTGTATATTTTTTGCCTCTGAGTCCTTGTGGGATTTTTTTTATTTATTCAAACAGAAAGTCACAAAAATTATAGTCATCCTCATCAGTTCACTCAGTCCCATGTAATTAATTTTTTTTTCATCTTGATCTTTTGTTAGCACTTTTATGAATTCATCAGTTTTCCATTAGAGTTCTGAAAATGCTTATTCATTCAGTTCAGCAGTATAGTCAGTTACCAGAAACCTGTACTTGTCAGAGTCTTTTCCATGAATTCCTTGCAGATGAAACCCTTTTATAGGAACATTTTTGCAAAAGCATCAGAGCACACCCAGAACTGTCTGTAAATGACAAAAGACTTAAAAATGACCACGGTTAAAGATTTGATGAAAGTTCATAATAATGCAATTGACAAGGAAATTTAGTTATTTCTGAGATATACATTTTAAAGTAATAACTAGAATTATGACTTTATATTCAGAGGTTCAGCCTGCATTTATTGACAGCCAGAAGCATTTCCTCAATCGTGAATTTGCTCTGAAATCTTACACCTTCTGGATTATTTCTTGTGCCAGGCATATTAGATTAATTGGAGCAAAACAGGAAGTGATTGTTCATTACATATCTCCAAATTACTTCATTTCTGATTAATAACCAAATTCCCACAAGTTATATTAATTATTGCTTCAACATTCTACATATGTGATGAGGAAAAGTTGTTAATTTATTACTTTTGGGACATTTATTCCAACCACGGTTTGGAACTACAGTAAACGTCCATTAACTGAATCTTTTGAGAATATGATCTCTTAGCTAATGGATCTTTCTGATGAACTGAGCAATTGCCACTTTTCAGAATGTCCTAAAGAACATGAGAGTTTTGTGAGATGTAATAAGTGTTCTACCAGTAAAAGAAGGAGGAAGGAAGAGGAGAAGGAGGAGGGAGGAGAGAGTAGAGGAGGATAAGAAGAGAAGGGTGGAACATGGAGGGGAGGAGGAAGAAAAGAAAGATGGAAAGAAAGTTGAGTCGAGGGATACTTTCACACTCAAATAAATTTGAGAAGCAACATTTCCTACCTTATGGAACTAAGGATATTTTTTTTCTCAAGACCTCTACTAGTATAGACCATTACATTTTATGGAATGAAGTTTAAGAAATGTAGTTCTAGGCTATTTCTTGTGCCAGGAATAGTGAGTTGCTCTATTTTCCATAGCTCTTTAAACGTGTTTTACTGCACTTCAATTATTTGCTTCCACAAAGTCTTTCCTATTAATGCCCACTCTGTTGGAGATCTGTTACCCATCCCCAGTGCCTTTTGGAGTACTTGGCAAAAGGAAGTAATCAATAAATCTTTGCTTTACACATAGTAGGTGTTCAATAAATATTTGTTGAACTAACAAATAAACAGTTTGTACAGTACATTAAATATATTTTAATGAGAGCCTCCGTGAGCCTCAGTTTCCTCCTCTGTAGAAGAGAGAGTTTTGTCTAGTAATCTCTAAAGGTTCTTGCAGCCCTAATCTTGATTCTGTGACTTCTCAGTGGCTCAGGGCCACCACACTGAATAGCATCATCCTACAGAATTACAAGGAGACTATTGAAGAGGTTGATAATTAGCATTAATCATCTACAATTAAAGAACTTGCCTCAGAAATATCTCCTCAAAAGAATTATCTGGTATCAGTTTGTTCTTTTGCCTCTTCTTCTCAGAGGCCATGTAAAAGTATTCTGGGTTACCAAGGGTTATGCTTTGTTTCATGTTAAGCCATCAGTTTTTACTATAAAATGCATTTTGTTACAGTAAACAAAGTCTAGAGGTTTTCCCATAATGATTTAACATTTCCATCCTAACAGGCTGTGGAACTCATTGAGAAGGGTGCTTAATATTTAGTTATTCACAGTGATTTTCTGCTAGGAATGATCAACTGAATAGCTTTTCTGATTTTTTTCCAATAAAAATTTTCTCTCCAACCCACTGAATTACTTCATATATTTTGTCAATCTTATTTATCATTATAATATAACTGATTGAGGGTTTATTTTCCTATTCTTAAATCAAAGCAACAGCATGGTTTCTGAGGATGAAAAAATGCCCATCCAATTTAATCCTAGATGTGCTAGAGAGATCTAATTTGCAAAATATAAAATAATAATATGAATATTTTATATTCAGACAACATACTACTACCCAGAGGTTTAATGATTTATAAGATTGTCTATTATCGCCTTTAGTGGAACATCTCTTCTAAAGCAGCCAAAGTATTTTGGACACAACTTTCCCATTAATCATATCCCCCAAGGAAATAAATGGGTTGAACACACCATGTTCACCAAATCACCAAAGTGATTTTTCAAGGTTACCCAAGGTCTCACCATGTAAGTGGTTTGGAAAGAAAGAGAGGCCTGGCTTCTAGCCAGCCTGGAGAGTTTGTTCTCCCCAGTACTTAGTTTTATTCAAAGTACAAGAGCAAGCAATTTAATATAGGTATCGCCAATACATCATCCATATGAAGGATGGTACAGCAATATTAATATGCAAATAGCTGAATATAAAGTATCTTTTCTTACTAAGCACAGTGCTCCCTGTTTCTCAGAAAAATTTATGTCTATATGAAAGGAGAATAAAATTGCAAAGGATAGTATGTTGCTCATTAATTTATATTCATTAAAATATGAAGGGGAAGATGTAGCTGTATTCCACGTTTAGGAATAACCCTTAGAGTTTGGGAAGAAAGAAGAAGAAAATAAATGTCCCCATAGGCATATTGTATCAATACTCTTTCCCCAAATACTCAGTCTCCAAAGGGTTTAAAGTTCTGAGGAAAATGTCAGATAAGCGGCTGAAAGGTGATCCTACAAAACTTCAGTAATTCACCCTGCATCATTTCCTCCTCTCTCTTAGATTGAAAGCATTAATTATTAGAATCATGCATGTAGGTTTCCCTCCAGATGCCAATGAGCTGGTGAGTAGAAATGGATGCTATGATATGCTATAATTAGTTGACCATCTAGAGTCTATTCCCCACATACAGAGAGGAGTAGAATCCAGCTCCTACTTTTCCCCAAAGCTCTCTGTAGACTTCATTGCCTCCTTTCTGCACAAGGAAAGAAAGTATTAAATCAGAAAACGTTCCCTTGGGCTTCCACATGCATGTAGAACAAGCTCCCAAATATGGCTGCTCCCAGCGTCTGTGTCCCCAACTGTCCACCCAAGCCTCTCTGGGAGACTCTCCAACACCAGAAGGCCATTTAGGAATGAGGTTGAACACATTAAGCCCCACTTTCTTACCTGACTGCTATAAAAAGAATGGGTTAATTTCCATTCACATATTACCCATGTGATCTCTGAAGCCACAGATTTAGGCAGCTGAACTCTGAGTTATCCTGTACAAAACATTCAAGTGAAGTAAAGAAATAAAATTCCTGCGAAGCCTAAGCTCTCTCTTCCCATCAAATTGTGTGGCTGACAGGGTCTTGGTGCTCCTGCCGGGTGTTAGGCCTGAGCATCGGAGGTGGGAGAGCCCAGTTCAGGACATTGTTCCACCAGAGACCTCCTGGCCCCATGTAATATCAAATGGCAAAAGAGCTCCCAGAGATCTCCATCTCAATGCTAAGACCCAGCTCCATTCAATGACCAGCAAACTAAAATGATGGACACTCTGTCCCACACAACTAGCAAGACAGGAACACAATGCCACCCATCAGTAGAGAGGCTGCCAAAAATCATACTAAGTTCACAGACACCCCAAAACACACCATCAGATGTGGTCCTGCCCACCAGAAAGAAAAGATCCAGTCTCATCCACCAGAACACAGACACCAGTCCCCTCCACCAGGAAGCCTACACAACCCACTGAACCAAACTTACCCACTAGGAGAAGACACCAAAAACAATGGGAACTACAAAGCTGCCACCTGTGAAAAGGAGACCCCCAAACACAGTAAGTTAAGCAAAATGAGAAGACAGAGAAATACACAGCAGATGAAGGAGCAAGGTAAAACCCACCAGACCAAACAAATGAAGATGAAATAGACAGTCTACTTGAAAAAGAATTGAGAGTAATGATAGTAAAGATGATCCAAAATCTTGGAAATAGAATGGAGAAAATACAAGAAACATTTAACAAGGATATGGCAGAACTAAAGAGTAAACAAACAATGATGAACAACAAAATAAATGAAATTAAAAATTCTCTAGAAGGAATCAATAACAGAATAACTGAGGCAGAAGAACGGATAAGTGACCTGGAAGATAAAATATTGGAAATAACTACCACAAAACAGAAAAAAGAAAAAAGAATGAAAAGAATGGAGGATATGCTCAGAGACCTCTGGGACAACATTAAACGCACCAACATTCAAATTATAGGGGTCCCAGAAGAAGAAAAGAAAAAGAAAGAGACTGAGAAAATATTTGAAGAGATTTTCATTGAAAATTTCCCTAATATGGGAAATGAAATAGTCGATCAAGTCCAAATCCAAGGAGAAACATGCCAAGACACATATTAATCAAACTATCAAAAATTAAATACAAAGAAAAAATATTAAAAGCAGCAAAGGAAAAGCAACAAATAACATACAAGGGAATCCCCATAAGGTTAACAGCTGATCTATCAGCAGAAACTCTGCAAGCCAGAAAGGAGTGACTTGAAGAGAAAAACCTACAACCAAGATTACTCTACCCAGCAAGGATCTCATTCAGATTCAATGGAGAAATTAAAACCTTTACAGACAAGCAAGAGCTAAGAGAATTCAGGGCCACAAAACCAACTTTACAAGGCTAAAGGAACTTCTCTAGGCAGGAAACACAAGAGAAGGAAAAGACCTATAATAACAAACCCAAAACAATTAAGAAAATGGTAATAGGAACATGCATATCGATAACTACCTTAAATGTAAATGGATTAAATGCTCCAACCAAAAGACACAGACTGGCTGAATGGATACAAAAACAAGACCTGTATATATGCTGTCTACAAGAGACCCACTTCAGACCTAGGGACACATACAGACTTAAAGTGAGGGCATGGAAAAAGATACTCCATGCAAATGGGAAAAAAATGAAAGCTGAAGTAGCAATTCTCATATCAGACAAAATAAACTTTAAAATAAAGAATATTACAAGAGACAAAGAAGGACACTACACAATGATCAAGGATCAATCCAGGAAGAAGATATAACAATTGTACATATTTATGCACTCAACAGAGGAGCACCTCAATACATAGGGCAAATGCTAACAGCCATAAAAGGGGAAATCAACAGTAACACAATAATAGTAGGGGACTTTAACACCCCACTTTCACCAATGGACAGATCATCCAAAATGGAAGTAAATAAGGAAACACAAGCTTTAAAAGATACAGTAGGGCTTCCCTGGTGGCGCAGTGGTTGAGAATCTGCCTGCCAATGCAGGGGACACGGATTTGAGCCCTGGTCTGGGAAGATCTCACATGCCACGGAACAACTAGGCCCGTGAGCCACAACTACTGAGCCTGCGCATCTGGAGCCTGTGCTCTGCAACAAGAGAGGCCGTGATAGTAAGAGGCCCATGCACCGCGATGAAGAGTGTCCCCCACTTGCTGCAACTAGAGAAAGCCCTCTCACAGAAACGAAGACCCAACAGAGGCAAAAGTAAAAAATAATAATAATAAATAAATAAATAAATTTTTTTAAAAAAGATACATTAAACAAGATGGACTTAATTGATATTTATAGGACATTCCATCCAAAAACAAAAGAATACACTTTCTTCTCAAATGCTCATGGAACATTCTCCAGGAATATCATATCTTGGGTCGTAAATCAAGCCGTGGTAAATTTAAGAAAATTGAAATCATATCAAGTATCTTTTCCGACCACAACGCTATGAGACTAGATATCAATTACAGGAAAAAATCTGTAAAAAATACAAATGCATGGAGGCTAAACAATGCACTACTTAGTAACCAAGAGATCACTGAAGAAATCAAAGAGGAAATCAAAAAATACCTAGAAACAAATGATAATGAAAACACAATGACTCAAAACCTATGGGATGCAGCAAAAGTAGTTCTAAGAGGGAAGTTTATAGCAATACAATCCTACCTCATGAAACAAGAAACACCTCAAATAAACAACCTAAACTTACACCTAAAACAATTAGAGAAAGAAGAACAAAAAAAAATAACCCAAAGGTAGCAGAAGGAAAGAAATCATAAAGATCAGGTCAGAAATAAATGAAAAGGAAATGAAGGAATCAACAGCAAAGATCAATAAAACTAAAAGCTGGTTCTTTGAGAGGATAAACAAAACTGATAAAACATTAGCCAGACTCATCAAGAAAAAAAGAGAGAAGACTCAAATCAATAGAATTAGAAATGAAAAAGAAGTAACAACTGACACTGAAGAAATAAAAAGGATTATGAGAGATTACTACAAGCAACTATATGCCAATAAAATGGACAACCTGGAAGAAATGGACAAATTCTTAGAAAAGCACAACCTTCTGAGAATGAACCAGGAAGAAATAGAAAATATAAACAGACCAATCACAAGCACTGAAATTGAGACTGTGATTAAAAATCTTCCAGCAAACAAAGCCCAGGACCAGATGGTTTCACAAGTGAATTCTATCAAACATTTAGAGAAGAGTTAACACCTATCCTTCTCAAACTCTTCCAAAATATAGCAGAGGGAGGAACACTCCCAAACTCATTCCATGAGGCCACCATCACCCTGATACCAAAACCAGAAAAATATGTCACAAAGAAAGAAAACTACAAGCCAATATCACTGATGAACATAGATGCAAAAATTCTCAACAAAATATTAGCAAACAGAATCCAACAGCATATTAAAAGGACCATAAACCATGATCAAGTGGGGTTTATCCCAGGACTGCAAAGATTCTACAATATATGCAAATCAATCAATGTGATACACCATATTAACAAATTGAAGAATAAAAACCATATGATCATCTCAATAGATGCAGAAAAAGCTTTCAACAAAATTCAACACCCATTTATGATAAAAACCCTCCAAAAGTGGGCATAGAGGGAAATTACCTCAACATAATAAAGGCTGTATATGACAAACCCACAGCCAACAACATTCTCAGTGGTGAAAAACTGAAACCGTTTCCACTAAGATCACGAACAAGACAAGGTTGCCCACTCTCACCACTATTATTCAACATAGTTTTGGAAGTTTTAGCCACAGCAATCAGAGAAGAAAAAGAAATAAAAGGAATCCAAATCAGAAAAGAAGAAGTAAAACTGTCACTGTTTGCAGATGACATGATACTACACATAGAGAATCCTAAAGATGCTACCAGAAAACTACTAGAGCTAATCAATGAATGTGGTAAAGTAGCAGGATATAAAAGTAATGCACAGAAATCTCTTGCATTCCTATACATTATTGATGAAATATCTGAAAGAAAAGTTAAGGAAACACTCCCATTTACCATTACAACAAAAGGAACAAAATACCTAGGAATAAACCTACTTAAGGAGACAAAAGACCTGTATGCAGAAAACTATAAGATACTGATGAAAGAAATTAAAGATAACACAAACAGATGGAGAGATATAACGTGTTCTTGGATTGGAAGAATCAACATTGTGAAAATGACTGTACTACCCAAAGGAATCTACAGATTCAATGCAATCCCTGTCAAACTACCAATGGCATTTTTCACAGAACTAGAACAAAAAATTTCACAATTTGTATGGAAACAAAAAAGACCTCGAATAGCCAAAGCAAACTTGAAAAAGAAAAATGGACCTGGAGGAATCAGGCTCCCTGACTTCAGACTATACTATAAAGCTACAGTAATCAAGACAGTATGGTACTGGCACAAGAACAGAAATATAGATCAATGGAACAGGATAGAAAGCCCAGAGATAAACCCACAGACATATGTTCACCTAATCTTTGATAAAAGAGGCAAGAATATACAATGGAAAAAAGACAACCCCCTCAGTAAGTGGTGCTGGGAAAACTGGACAGCTACATGTAAAATAATGAAACTAGAACACTCCCTAACACCATACACAAAAATAAATTCAAAATGGATTAAAGACCTAAATGTAAGACCAGACACTTTAAAACTCTTAGAGGAAAACATAGGCCGAACACTCTTTGACATAAATCACAGCAACATCTTTTGTGACCAACCGTCTAGAGAAATGGAAATTAAAACAAAAATAAACAAATGGGACCTAATGAAACTTAAAAGCTTTTGCACAGCAAGGAAACCATAAACAAGACAAAAAGACAACCCTCAGAATGGGAGAAAATATTTGCAAACAAAGAAACAGACACAGGATTAATCTCCAAAATATACAAGCAGCTCATGAAGCTCAATATCAAAAAAACAAACAACCCAATCCAAAAATGGGCAGAAGACCTAAATACACATTTCTCCAAAGAAGACACACAAATTGCTAACAAACACATGAAAGAATGCTCAACATCACTAATCATTAGAGAAATGCAAATCAAAACTACAATGAGGTATCACCTCACACCGGTCAGAATGGCCATCATCAAAATATCTACAAACAATAAATGCTGGAGAAGGTGTGGAGAAAAGGGAACCCTCTTGCACTGTTGGTGCGAATGTAAATTGATACAGCCACTATGGAGAACAGTATGGAGGTTCCTTAAAAAACTCAAAATAGAAGTACCATAGGACCCAGCAATCCCACTACTGGGCATACACCCTGAGAAAACCATAATTCAAAAAGAGTCATGTACCACAATGTTCATTGCAGCTCTATTTACAGTAGCCAGGACAAGGAAGCAACCTAAGTGTCCATCGACAGATGAATGGATAAAGATGTGGCACATATATACAATGGAATATTACTCAGCCATAAAAAGAAATGAAATTGAGTTATTTGTAGTGAG
Source organism: Balaenoptera acutorostrata (assembly GCF_949987535.1). Classification (NCBI taxonomy): domain Eukaryota; kingdom Metazoa; phylum Chordata; class Mammalia; order Artiodactyla; family Balaenopteridae; genus Balaenoptera; species Balaenoptera acutorostrata. The sequence goes on along the minus strand of NC_080064.1, from coordinate 129,234,046 downwards.
GTGGATGAACCTAGAGACTGTCATAGAGTGAAGTAAGTCAGAAAGAGGAAATCAAATACTGTATGCTAACACATATATATGGAATCTAAAAAAAAAAAAAAAAGGTTCTGAAGAACCTAGGGGCAGGACAGGAATAAAGACGCAGACATAAAGAATGGGCTGGAGGACATGGGGAAGGGGAAGTGTAAGCTGGGATGAAGTCAGAGAGTGGCATGGACATATATACACTACCAAATGCACAATAGATAGCTAGTGGGAAGCAGCCACATAGCACAGGGAGATCAGTTCAGTGCTTTGTGACCACCTAGAGGGGTGGGATAGGGAGGGTGGGAGGGTGACGCAAGAGGGAGGGGATATGGGGATATATGTGTATATATAGCTGATTCACTTTGTTATACAGCAGAAACTAACACACAATTGTAAAGCAATTATACTCCAATAAAGGTGTTAAAAAAAAAAGAAAGGAAAGAAAGAGAGAAAACGTTCCCCTGAGTCCTTGGAATAGGTGAAGTCTTTGGTCTTATTACCCAGGTGAGGAAAGTAGAATAGAGAAACCAAGAGCACTCATCTAAACATGGGCAAAGCTGGATTAAGTTTTTATTATTCCTAAAAACAATGAAAAGAACTACAACCCACATCTATTTAGCCCTTCACCATTTCTAAAACACTTTCCATCCATTTTCTCATTTGATCCTCACAACAATCCTATGAGATAAGTAAAAAGGATATTTTTTCTAACTTTTAATTTATGAAAATTAAAAACATACAGAGAAGTAGATAGAATAGTGTTAATAACCCAAATATCCATCTCCTGGATTCCACAATATGAACATGTTGGTATATATCTACATCTTTTTTCTTACTGAATTATTTTAGCAAATTATAAGCAACATGGGATTTAACCTTTCACACATAACAAAATTAATAATAACTCTCCAATATCATTTCATATCTAGTTCGTAATCAGAATAGTCCCAGGTGTAAGATGAGTATTATTTTCTCATTTTGCAGATGTAACTTTCTTCACATAACAAAATGAACCAACAGGCTCGAGGACACATAGATAATAAAAAATTAATCTGAGAACTCAGGTTTTGAACTTCTGATTTCTTGGTCTCTATTCTTCTCACTTTGAAGCAAAGTTCCATAGAGATACTCTCAATTGGAAGAAGACAGAAAAGCCACACAGACCTCTGTGAAATATTTGAGCAGGGGTGTCCTTAATAAAATGTATGAATATGTGAGATTTATCTCCAACAATCTCTTATATTATTTTTAGTGGCTCTTCTCATTCCCTGTAGTGTTGTGTTTGCCCTCCCTCAACCCACCCCTCATTGTCCCTAACTCAAATCCCAGTCAATACTCCCTCTGATACGCTCGCTGCCTAAGTGCCTCATCCATACCTCTCTGTCCCCATCCACAGGGCCAATACCATCTTGCAGTCAGCAAACATCTTAAGAGGGCCTGATAGACTCATCTCTCTGAGATAAGTTATTAGTCATCATTACCGACACCATGAGCCCCTCTGAGTATTCCTGGAATGCTATAGAGATGGCAGTATTTTGCCTCATGGAATCTTAAGAAATTATACTGATGTCATGATTCTTGCAGCATCATGAGCATTGGTAATGCATTCCTGCTTAGCTCAAAGGTTTTACATCCAATTTATACAATTTCCCCATCTCTCCAAGAAAAAAGTTCCCCTCCCATTTAAATGTTTTACCATCTTCTCCCACTTTCAGCCCCTTCCCCTCACCACAACTATTACACATGTAATCAATGGTAGACTCAGTTTGCCACTCAAGCTTTACCTCTAGCTTGCAAATGTTTGCGTTTCCTTCTTCTGGGTTCTTGGCATCTTTTGACAAGACCTGTCAATGACTACTGAAAATTTTCCAGATGGGTGTGGGTACGTTCCAAATCATAACATCAAAGGTATGTCTTGGCTCTACTCACTTGTTTAGTCTAAATGGAGCAGACAAATACAAAAAATTATATAAATTGTATGTGTCACCCAAGGGAAAGAATGCAGAACATTCTAAGATAAAAAGAAATTCTGGTCATTATCAGGCTACTCTGGAAATGTGATAAGACAAAGCCATGTCATGTTGCCAAGTCCTGGAGAACAAGGGAGGAGTAAATCAAACCAGATCTGATTCCAGGCTTATGATACTTAGGCAGGAATTCAGGTTAGCTCTCCCTATTTCCATACAAGGCACGTTATACAATGATAATAACTGAAAACTTTATGTGTGATAGCGCTCTTCCAGGATTGGCATGTATTGACATGCAATGTATAAGAAAATCCTTTTAAGGAATATCCCCTGATACCAGAATATCAGACATGAAAAATAGCCCAGGAGATCTTCCCTGACATCCCTGAAACCATATCAAAGTTAAATCAGGCACAGTTCTTGATTGCAAACAACAGAATCCACTTGGCATAATTTAAGGGGGACAAAAGAATTTATTAAAAGAAATTTTAGCTCACAGAATCATTGAACTAGCTGGAAAAACAGATTAGAGTTGAAGCTTCCAGGAATAATGCCCAAAACCACACAGAACTGATCCAATGGAGAAACTACCTGCTGAGTATAAATCCCTGGAACTTGATGACTGCTACTAACATCAATGCCACTTTGATCTTGTGACTAGGGGAAAAACTAGACACTTTTCCAGCTACCTGTGCCAACAACTCTGAGCTTCACACAGAGCTGGCTGCTGTCTCATGTTGTTCACATCTGAACTGAAGTTTTATGTTCATGTCTGATTGGCAGAGCCCAGGCCCTATCCTAACACTTATTAATCACTCACTATGTGCTGGGCACTGTTCTAAGCTCTTTATAAGAATTAACTCTCTTAAGCCTCATGACAACCCTCGAAGATTGGCTCTATAATTATTCCTTTTTATAGATGAGGGAACTGAGGCATATAAAGATTATATAACCAGTCTAAAGTCACAGACTGTAAGTGTCAGAGTTGAGAATTGAACTCAGATAGTCTGACTCCAGAGCTCAAGATTTCCTAGACCTCAAGATTAGGAAATCTGTTTGTTTTATATTGTTTTGTTTTGTTTTGTGTTACACTCACATGCTTGCATCCTAACTGCAAGGTGGGAAATTTGATTTATGTCTTATACATTAGATCATTTACCCAAATTTTAAAATGCTGTTCAAAAGATGACGGGTAAGCATGAATATGTCAGACATCTACTACAGATGTCTAAAATTGTAAGTCTGTTCTTTTTACATGTTAGTATGCCCTGAAAGTTATTCTCATGGTCACCACTAGAAGCCCATGAATGTAGGTATGTATCTATGCATATTTACTGTTTTTCACACACTGTGATAGTCTCTAAAGACAGCTGACACAATTGCTCCCACCCTGTGTACGTATGTTACTCCTCCCATCAAAAGATAGAGCACATTCTCCCAACTCCTTAAATCTGGGCTGCTCTTGTGACAATCTTTGATCAATGGAATGCAGCAGAGTGAAAATATGACCAGGCTTAGCAGCTCTGGCAGCTTCTGCTTTTGTTCTGGGGGAATTAGTTGCTATGTAAGAAACCCAACTACCCTCAGCCCACCATGCAGTGAGAGGCCATATGGAGAAGAATCAGTGAGTCCAATCACAGACATGAACAGCGAACTAAGACATATGTTCCCTGAAGAATCATTCCAAGCCAGCCCCCAATCATTTAGACAATCCCTGGGAGGCCCCAGACATCCTTGCTCTGTTCTGTCCAAATTCCTGACCCACAGATAAAATGACTGTGGCCTTAAGCTGTTATATTCTGGAATAGCTTGTTATACAGCAATAGATAACTTAGACTAACACTATATGCTCACATAACTATGTATAAAGTGAAAATTTTGCATCTCATTAAATATTCTTCTATGGCAGTGGTCAGCAAACTTTTTCTTAAGGGCTTACATACTATTTTAAGCTTTGCAGACCAAGAGGCAAAACTGACGCTATTATATGAGTGCTTATATAACCAGTTAAAATGTAAAACCATTCCCAGCTCAAGGGCCATAAAAAAATCAAACAGCTTACCAGATTTGGCCCATAGGCAGCAATTTGTAGATTCCAGCTCTATAGCATCAGTTTTGATGTTTGCAGTGTACTTCCTCATAGGAACTTCCTGTAACGTATTTAATCAAGTCCCTATTCTTAAGCACTTAGTTTGCCTGCAATTTTTCGCTATTTCAAAAATAATGCTTCAGTAAATCTTGTGAATAATGCTTCAATAAATCTTTGTCCACATCCATGATTACTTCCTTAGAATAAATCCCTAAAACTGGAATAGTTAGGTCAAAGAATATATCCATTATTCCAGAATACCTGCTGAAACTATCATACCTACGTGCAATCCTACCAACAACATATAAGAGAGTTCTGCAGCAGTTCATGACTATTTTAAGTGTTTGTTTAAAAAAAAAAAAAAAAACCTGTTTGAATTTCATACTGGTGTTGGAGTGTGAGTAGAATGCATCCCTCCTCCTCAGTCAGGGATGATCTCTTTCTCCTTGGTCTTTGTTGGAATGCCCTAATGCACGTTCAGACTATCACTGAAGCCCTGCTCACTGCTTCCCTAAAACAGCTTAGCAAACCCAGGTCCCTGGTGACAGCACCAGGAGAGGGCTGCCTGCAGAGGCTGGCCTTAGCCACTCTTTACACAAGCCCCCCTTCCACTTCCTCCCTCTCCCTGTCAGTAGGAAGTGGCTGACCCAGCTCAGCTCCCAGCCTGACAAACTGCCACCTGTGAGTGATTGCTTCTTTCTGCAGCTGGGCCAGTGTCTCTCTTTCTCTGTCCCCTGGCTTTCCCGAGCTCCCTCTCAGAGCATATGTCCTTCCTCTCTCTATTCTCAGCCTACAGCGGCCCCCCCAAGCAGAAAAGCAGACAGAGGATATGCAGAACCCTGTTGAGGTGGGGTCCAGACAAGGCAGTCTTTTGGGGCAAACCCTGGGCAGGCCTGCAGGCTCTAACCTTTTAACCTGGCTGTCTAACAGAATCCATTGCTGCTGACACCCGTGTCTTCCAGTTATTTTTAAACCGTGATAACTGCCGTTACATCAAGGGCATGAAAAACAGAATTTTGGCAGAGCTGCTGCTTCTCTACTTCTCCTTTCATCTCTTCTCCTGGCTAGCCCCTCCTTTGTCCCTGCCTAGCCAGATCCTATATATTCCCCTGGATGCTGTTTTTTTGTCCCCCTCTTCAGGAAGCCCAGCCTCACTTTCCCCCATTCATTCAGCTCCTTGGAACAGCAGGTCTTAGAGCATGTATATGACTCTCATCACCTTGTGTATTCAGGCTTGTCACATTCACTGTCACTTTATAGATGTCGGAATTGTCAGTGCGATCTTCTCATTGAGGGCGTGGAACGTGATTTTCACATTGACCTGTGGTCCTTAAAGCAACTATAGCAGTGCTGGGCAAATAGCAAGGAGCTCATTAATTATGTTTATTAATTTGCAGTCATTTTAGAATTCTACTTAGGTAAATTCCTAACAGCCTACCCCAGAAGTCCAGGGTATCATCCATACTGAGAATTTCTCAACTAGACACTGATTTTTGATAAGCCTGGAGTCAAAGGGGGGTAGATGGTAAAATAGGAAAAGCATCAGGTTAAGAAGCAAAGTCTGAAGCCTAATCTGGTTCTCTCACTTATGGACATATGAATTCGAGCCTCATCTATAAAGGAAGGAAATTAATAATACCTCCTATTTCTATACAGCTTTTTCTGGCACTCAAATGAAGACACCCTGCTTCATATATACATATATGTATAACTTATTCAATCTGCAAACAAACCTAAAAGATAAGCATCGTTGTCCCTATTTTGCAGATAAAAGGATGGAGACCTAAAAGTTAAGTAATTTGTCCAAAGTCACAAACCTAGTAAGTGAGAGTTTGAACCCAGGTCTCCTGGATGTAAATTTTTTTAAAGGAGAGAAATATAAGTGGGTATATTTTACCTTCCCAACAGTTGATAATTTTTGTGTCTGGCCTGACTGAGCTCATTTGTATTTGTATTTGCATTCATTTTTTTAAATAAATTTATTTATTTGTTTATTTATTTATTTTTGGCTGCACTGGGTCTTCATTGCTGCACGCGGGCTTTCTCCAGTTGCGGTGAGCGGGGGGCTACTCTTCGTTGCAGTGCGAGGGCTTCTCATTGTGGTGGCTTCTCTTGTTGCAGCGTACGGACTCTAGATGCATCGGCTTCAGTAGTTGTGGTATGTGGGCTCAGTAGTTGTGGCTCACTGCCTCTAGAGCACAGGCTCAGTAGTTGTGGCACACGGGCTTAGTTGCTCCGTGGCATGTGGGATCTTCCCGGACCAGGGCTCAAACCCATGTCCCCTGCATTGGCAGGCGGATTCTTAACCACTGCGCCACCCTGCATTCATTTTTGAGAAAAGGAAAAAATAACAACGAGAATAAAAATAGAGTACAGGAAGGAGATAAGGGAGCGAGAAACTAAGTGGGCATGCTGAGAGCTAGAAAATTAGTTCAGTCTAACAAATTTCACTCAGTACCTTCTATGCACCAGGAACTGAGGCTTATGCTGGGCAAATAATGATGAGAAGATGGTCCCTGCCTGTGAAAGTGATAGAATCGAATGACACAGAGAGGTTTCTGGTGGAGAAAGGAAGAGGTTAGTAGAGGGAAAGGGAGCAGTTTGGCATACAAGTGAGAAGGAGGTGAGTGAAAAAAATGAAGCTGGCAACATAAGTGAGACTAGATCTTGGAGGTCTTATATGCCAAGGCCAGTAGACAATGGAGAATTTTAAAGAGAGGAGCAACACTTTCAGATATAAAATTTTTAATGTGTTTCTTGTTTATTCACTCATTCATTCATTCATTTAGAATACCTGCACATAGGTGGGGGGTGGGGGGGACCTTGTATATGAATTGCTTGAAAATATAGTTGAAAGGAAAACATAAACAAGACAAAAAGACAGCACTCAAAATGGGAGAAAAAAATTGCCGATGAAGCAACTGACAAAGGATTAATCTCCAAAATTTACCAGCAGCTCATGCAGCTCAATATCAAAAAAACAAACAACCCAATCCAAAAAATGGGCAGAAGACCTAAATAGACATTTCTCCAAAGAAGATATACAGATTGCCAACAAACACTTGAAAGGATGCTCAACATCACTAATCATTACAGAAATGCAAATCAAAACTACAGTGAGGTATCACCTCACACCAGTCAGAATGGCCATCATCAAAAAAATCTACAAACAATAAGTGCTAGAGAGGGTGTGGAGAAAAGGGAACCCTCTTGCACTGTTGGTGGGAATGTAAATTGATACAGCCACTATGGAGAACAGTATGGAGTTTCCTTAAAAAACTAAAAATAGAACTACCATATGACCCAGGAATCCCACTACTGGGCAAATACCCTGAGGAAACCATAATTCAAAAAGAGTCATGTACCACAATGTTCATTGCAGTTCTAATTACAATAGCCAGGACATGGAAGCAAACTAAGTGTCCATCGACAGATGAGTGGATGAAGAAGATGTGGCACATATATACAATGGAATATTACTCAGCCGTAAAAAGAAATGAAATTGAGCTATTTGTAGTGAGGTGGATGGACTTAGAGTCTGTCATACAGAGTGAAGTAAGTCAGAAAGAGAAAAACAAATACCATATGCTAACACATATATATCGAATCTAAAAAACAAAAAAAGGTTCTGAAGAACCTAGGGGCAGGATAGGAATAAAGATGCAGACGTAGAGAATGGACTTTAGGACACGGGGAAGGGGAAGGGTAATCTGGAATGAAGTGAGAGAGTGGCATGGACATATATACACTACCAAATATAAAATAAATAGCTAGTGGGAAGCAGCCGCATAGCACAGGGAGATCAGCTCGGTGCTTTGTGACCACCTAGAGGGGTGGAATAGGGAGGGTGGGAGGGAGACCCAAGAGGGAGGGGATATGGGGATATAAGTATAGCTGATTCACTTTGTTATAAAGCAGAAACTAACACACCATTGTAAATCAATTATACTCCAACAAAGATGTTAAAATATATATATATATATATATGTATATATATATATATACACATATATATATATATATACATATATATATATATATATATATATATATATATAGTTGGTTGAATGCACAGACCCTGATCCCTTCCCACCACCCTCACCATTACTATGGTCTTGGCCACCATCATCTCTCTCCTATATTATTGCAATCACCTGCTAACTTCTATCCTTGGCCCCTCATAAGCTAGTTACATAATAGTAGCTTTTCAATGTAAGTCAGAGCACGACAGTCCTTGGCTCAAGACTCTCCAGTGGCCTCTTCCCCACTTAGAGTAAAACCCAAAGTTGTGACAATGGCCTTCAAGGCTCCACATAAACTGTTATCCCCTCCTCAACCCTCCCCACTGATATCCCTCTGAGCTCATTTCCTACTACTCTCCCCCTAGCTTGTCCTGCTCCAGCAACACAGACCTCCTTGTTCTTCTTCAAATGCTCTAAGCATCACCCTGCCTGGGGTGTTTGCACATCCTCGTACCACTCCCTGATGGCTCTTCTCCCATGTAGATCTGCACAGATCACTCCCTCACTTTCAGGGCTTTGCTCCAATGTCACCTGCTCAGAGGAGGCTTTCCTTACTTGCATACTTAAAATTGCAACAAGCCACCCCTGTTTCCCTGAACTCCCCATATGGCTTCTCTGCTTTATTTTTGGCTATTTACCTTATTATCATCTGAGATAGATATATTTTTTGTACTATTTTTGGTGTGCCCTCACCCCATCCCACTCGTGCTCTGCCATTGAAGGTAAACATGAGGGCATGGATCTTTTGCTTGCTTTCTTCACTGTATCCCTAATGCCTAGAATATGCTTGGCAAGTAATAGGTGTTGAAATGATATTTATGGAACGATTGAAGGAGGCAGAATGCTATTGTCCCCCTGGATCCATTCTTTCCTTCTTTCTGGGCACATGGCCACTCAGTTAGCAGCTACATTTCCAGCTTCCTTTGCAGCTAGATGTGGTGACATTCTTACTAATGTGCTGTGAGCAGTAGTTGTACCCTGATCCTAAGAAACAGACTAGGAAAACCATGTAGGCCTCAAGGAACACATATGCTCATACACCACTTCAGGTGTGACCATGGCAAATAGACAAGGAAAAATCTGGCAGTGGAAGCTAGGAAGCAAGAACAACTATTAACTATCCTCATTTTCCCCCACTGATTTGAGGTGTCATCTTTATCTATATTAATAATGCCCATATATTCTTGAATTTATTTCCAGACTTTCTTAGTTGTTCCATTGATTTATCTTCAAATTCATGTACTAGTGCTAAAACTGTTTCATTATCTGCTATGACTAAGTGCTCCCTGCCCTGCATTACACTTTTTTCAAAAGATTCCTAACAATTCTTACATAAGAGATGCATTTTCGAAACATTACTTGGGCTGCAATTTGGAGATGGATTGGAGGAAGACAAGATTGAGACTATCACATTAATTTTGATGTGAGATGAGGATAGGAGTGGCAGCTCCAGGAAAAGAAATTATCCTCTCCTCCCCCCCACCCCTAACTCCCAGCATAATTTCTGCCAGTGCTCCCCTACTCCTGTGATATTGAAAGTCACTTCGTATGAAGAGGCCAGGACAGATTCAAGAGATACTCAGAGATGCAAATGACTTAGTGACTTATTGGGCAGTGGTGGTGAGTGAGATAAGGATGGTTCTCAGATTTCTAGCCCTGGCAACTAGATGACTATTTGTCATTCCTGGATCACACAGGATGAGAAACAGATTTGGGGAATAAATATAATGAACTGAGTTTGAGGGTTTGTGGGTTATCTAGAAGGAACTCTCCAGTAGGCATACAGTCAAGCTCTGGAGAAAATTTGGGACTTGAGAGCTGGACCTGCCAGTTCTCTCTTGGTAATGGAGCATCAATTGAAGCTGCCAAAAAAGATCATTAGATAAAGCCTCCAGCACTGTACTAACTCACCGGGCTCTGACTCACTGGTAGCATTATCCAACTAGTTCTAGTTCTGCTCTGTCTTAGTGGTCAGGAACCTAGAACTCCAGGAGACCAGATAAAAACAGAGAACAATACTGTTAGAGAGAAAACCTAAACTGGACCAAGAAGGCATCCTTCCTATTTGGGAAGGAAACTCGTTCATAGGAGATTACTAAATGATGAAATGGGTTGCATCATTTACTATGAAGCAGTGCACAATATGGAATCTAAACTCAATTCTGTTGGCAAATCAATTGGAAAACCTTGAGTCAGCCATGCAAAGCTTAAGGTTTATTCTCATTCATATAATGTCCTTATTGTTCCAAGGCTCTCTGATTGTCCCACATTTCTTTTTCTTCTTCTTTTTTTTAAATTTTTATTGGAGTATGGCTGCTTTACAATGTTGTGTTAGCCTCCACTGCACAACAAAATGAATCAGCCATATGCATACAGATATCCCCTCTGTTTTGGACTTCCCTCCCATTTAGGTTACCACAGTGCATTAGGTAGAGTTCCCTGTGCTATACAGTATGTTCCCATCAGTTGTCTATTTTATACATAGTATCAATCATGTATATGTATCAATCCCAGTCTCCCAATTCCTCCCACCCCACCCCTTTCCCCCCTGGTATCCATACATTTGTTCTCTACGTCTGTGTCTCTATTTCTGCTTTACAAATAAAATCATCTATACCATTTTTCTAGATTCCACATATATGCGTTATTATACGATATTTGCTTTTCTCTTTCTGACATACTTCACTCTGTGTGACACTCTCTAGGGCCATCCACGTCTCTACAAATGACCCAATTTCATTCCTTTTGATGGCTGAGTAATATTCCATTGTATATATGTGCCACATCTTCTTTATCCATTCGTCTGTCGATGGGCATTTAGGTTGCTTCCATGTCCTGACTATTGTAAATAGAGCTGCTCCACATTTCTTATTGATTTATTCTATGTGAAAGCTGATTGAAGCCTTGAAATGAGGCTTGGTTCTTGGGTCATTTCAGCATGAATGATCTTGGGATCTTTCTGTGGCTAAAACAAATGAGGATTTTATTAACATGCAGTGCTACAGGAAATCACCAATTATTCCAAAGCTCTGGCCCCCTAAATCTTCATATATACAATATTATAACCTAGTATTGGTTTTGGAGATATATGTTTCCCTCCCCTTTTTTTAGAAGGAAAAGACATTGTCCTATTCAAGTCTAGCACAGTGCCTGGCACATGGAAAATTATTCCATAAAAGTTTATCAAAATGTGCTTAAATATAGATAACAATTCTTGCAGTGGGGAGAAATGGGAAATAGTGGAGCATCAGTGTTAGAAACAATATTTTAATCACAGTGTAAGTGGTAAATAATAAGAATTCAATATTACTCTATGTTGTCTGTTACTATTAAGATGTGCGAATCAAAAATACATGTACTAGAACTTCCCTGGCAGTCCAGTGGTTAAGACTTCGCCTTCCAGGGCAGGGAGTGTGGGTTCGATCCCTGGTGGGGGATCCCACATGCCTCGCGGCCAAAAAACCAAAACAGAAAACAGAAGCGATATTGTAACAAATTCAATAAAGACTTTAAAAATGATCCACATCAAAAAAATCTTTAACAAAAGTAATTGATTATTAGGGTTGTTTACTCTGCCTGTTTTCCCTCTTGCAACAAAACTTTTCATTAAATGAAGTTGATGCCTACCATAGGAAGTATGTAGGGTCAGGAGAAGAAAGTAAAGCTCTATTTACTTTGATTTCCTTCTCAGAAGAAAAGTATGCCAGGGAAGGATATTGGATTGTCTGGCTAGAATAAGGTGTTATGCTTACTTGTGGGTGTTCACCTACTATTATCCTTTGTTTCTATTATCACAAATCATCACAAATTGCCTGTCACTCTGGGAAATAGTTGTCTTACCAAGTTTCTCAGATTGGAACCTCAGAAGCCTGAACTGAAGGTATAAGCCCATATATAATAATAATATTAAACACTTACTGATTACTTATAAAATGTGCCAGGCATTGTGGTAAGTGTTTAACAAGTATTAGTTTATCTAATTGTCACAACAACCCAATGAGGTAAGTGCTATTATCCCTCCCGCCCCCGATTTATTTTACAGATCAGGGAACTGAGAGACAGAACAGTCAAGTAACTTGTCCAGGCTATCTGGCTCCAAAGCTGTGTTCTGAACCATTATACAGCATGCATCTTCACAAGCAAGGTGTCAGATGAGGTGCAGATAGGGTTTGGAGTGACTCACGCTCACTCCACTTTTCACTGCAGATCACATTGAGGCAAGGCCACCACTTCCTCCTCACCCTTCCCAGCCAAGAGTAACATCTGAGAAATAGCTTCTTGCTGGGTCTGGAGGCACTTTTGACGCTTGTGTGTCTGGGCATTCTGTAAACCCCTGAGTCCCCTTGTGAATTAATATGTATTATTTGAGTTATTAATAGCTTGAGGAGGAAGTGTCATAGCTAAATGATAGACTAGACCTGAAATAATTTCTTAAAATGCTGAGTCTCCTACCATTCAGTTACCCAGAAAGTTTGTTCTTATTTCAAGTGCCATCATTTGCAGGGGTTTTTCTCTTTTTCCTCAACGTAATAAAGCCTTCTGGTGACAGCTTATTACAGAAGAGATCTCCCGACCCTGAACTCTCACACTAATTGTATAGAGGAGGAATATAAATATGGGCCAACCTGGCTTTATGGAAGGGAAATAGAGATCCTCTTTTCTCTAGTTCTTTTGACTTTTCAAAGGCTAGTCCAACAAAAGGCAGGAACCAAAAGTCATGAATCTGATTTCTATTCAGCATGTGTCTCCACCAGGGTATCTTTGTTCTGACAAAGAGCTTTCCATCTTCCCAGAAAGAAGACAAATATGTAAGGATTAGGTTCACTTATTGCAAATGGACTTATTTCCATCTAAATTTGTGCTCCCCAACCATTCCATTGTAATAGGTTGGTCAATAATCAAAGTCAACCAGGTCATCTCTTACTCTATAACCACCAACATAGCCCCCCCTGCTTCTCCCCACAGCTCAGAATATTACTGATGGGTAGGGGTCCCTGTCACTACAGAGTCAAGTCAGCACTCTTCCCTCCCACCCAGCCTTTCTCTTAAATTTCTAGTTACACACCATCCCTTCTTAGTCACTTCTATTCCTGAGAAGACTGAAGTATAATGATCTCTTGGGAAATTCCTGACATGTAAAACTAAGAAACTGAGGAGGGCCTAGACCCAATCCCAGAGAAAAGGGTGACTCCACACCCTTTGCCACACATTCTACACATTCCGTTGAAGTACCAGGTATGGCAGTGGACAACCCACAATTCCACTTCAACCTCTAATTCTTTTATTAATTCTCAAAATATGTATTAATTATCTACTACTCTATGGCAGGTGCTATGCTAGGTGCTAAGGAGTTGATGGTGAGAAGACTTGATCCCTGACCTAACTAAGCTAGAAGGTACTTTATCCCCTTTCCCATCTTAGTATCCCACCCTCTTTTGCTTGAAAGATTCCACCCTTATTGTCCAGTGTGAAAGAGGAGCCCAGATTAAATGTCTCTAGATGTCCCTCTCCACTGTAATAATCTATTATCTTGGACCTGAAACAAAACAGGAAATGGTTTGTCCAGGTACACGGGTACAATTCTAGGACATGACTCTGATTGACGACTTAATTCAGTGTATCTGATATTTGTAGACCCCTCCTGCTTTGGAAAGATGATCTCTTATGCTTCTCTTAACATTTTGATCCTTAGCCAGTAGGTAAGATCAGATTAATTCCCCTTGTGTTTCTTTTCAGAACATGCTATTCTTTCAAATGTAGGCAAGACAGAGGATCACATTATGGATGTTCTTCCCACAACTGGCACCCAATTAAGATATTTAAGTTTCTACTTTCTTTCACTTAATAAAGGTTTCTGTGGATCTGAACTACAAATTAGTCTGATCCATTGGATTAAGAAGACTGGATTGTTTTCTGTAGATGGTTTAGGAGAACTGGAACTTGAATCTTTGACCTTCTCTAAGGTTCCAAGATTGAACTGGATGATCTTTATAGAGGTGGCTGGGATGAAGCTAGACTACAAAGGATTGCCCCTCTCCTCACTACCTGGAAAATCACACAGCATGTATGTTACCTTCTCTGGACAGAGCTAGTCCCAAGCAAATCTATAAAGCTTAAAAATCTGGCTATTACAGGGAGATCAGCTCGGTGCTTTGTGACCACCTAGAGGGGTGGGATAGGGAGGGTGGGAGGGAGGGAGAGGCAAGAGGGAAGAGATATGGGGATATATGTATATGTATAGCTGATTCACTTTGTTATAAAGCAGAAACTAACACACCATTGTAAAGCAATTATACTCCAATAAAGTTGTTAAAAAAAAAAAAAGATCTGGTTATTGTACACCTAATCCTCAAATTCTCTTTTTTAAAATTACTCCTGCTTTAAATAACTCCCCCACTGCCCAGATTTCATGCAACTAAATTGTGGTACATCATGCAATAGAATACTATGCAGCCATTAAAAATCACATGGCAGAGAAATATTTAGCAGAATGGAAAGATGTTCAGCTATTTTCCCCACCTCCCCAGTTCTCAATCAGAGTACAAAACTTGCCAAATGCTTTATTCCGGTCACTGCTTCCTGAGCATGCAAAACACATAACTTCCTGTACCAAGTCAAGGTTTAAGGTCCTAGTTCTAAGAACTGGTTTATAAGTAGTGAACCAGAATGTTTCCTGTTAGACCAGCAATAAAGAAATGGACTGTAATAGTTTATTCCTTTCAGAAGAAGTAAAATGGATGTTTACTCAGTCTGACATCCTCAAAGATGCAAACTCCTCACTGGAGTTTAGAAGACATCTATTAGGAGGTGACTATTAGTTAATACTATTGTTTGGGAGCAAGATATAAACCCTAGCCCAACGCTTTATATCTGGAGTGTCTTGAACATGCAACTTAACCTCTGTGAGGCTCAGTTTCTGCATTGTTAAAGTGGGACTACAATAATACTTACCTCATAGGGTTAGTGAAAAGAATAAACAAAATAGTATGTAAAGGACTTGGTTTAATGTTTGGTATTCAGTAAGTTCTCAAAAAATGTCAACTCTTATTCACTGCTCCACCTCAATTTTGTCCTCCAGCCTACACTTATGAAGGGGGATAGGACAGGGGAGTTGAGAGTGTCTCACCCTTATGAATAAGAATAGAGCATAATTCCACTAGGGTTTTCAGTCTTTGACTTACAAGGAATTAAGGCCAGCTTTTTATGATTCCTTGACTCATTTTTGTCCCAGTCTGTCTCCCCAAAGAAAAGCAGTAAGAGGGGTTGTCACTTCTCTATGAAGTATAGTAAAGAAAGAGCCTCTGTGGGGACCATTACTTGCTCTGGGCCCAGTCTTAGGGGACTTCTAGGTATAAAGAATACCACAGGATGAAGTGAGAGGGAATGGCCCAAAAGAGAGAAAAACCAGCTGAGACCATAGGGCTTTGGTAATGGCAGAAAAATATGGGCAATTGGAGAGGCAAAGATGCACCTGAGAAGTTGTCTTGGGAATGAGTGGTAGGAAGGCCCATGTAGGATACCTGCTATAAGACAACTTTTTCCGACTGGGAAGCCAAAACTACTCTTGAACTTGGTGAATGTCCCTGTCCATGTGACAATTTAGCCAAAAGGCAAATTTAATTCAAGGAAGTAAAAATATTTAGAGAGTCCTTAACAATGAGGAAAGTTGTCTGCAAGCACTGATACAACAACGTAGATGAGTGAGAAATTGCGATATGCTTGCTTTGAGAGAAGAAGACAGCTACACCCACAACTCCTCTAAGACAGAATGTGATCCTGGCCCTAACAGAAGTACAGTGCTCTGGGGAGGCAGCTCAGGTTTACTTGCCAGGAAATGTGAGCCTGTGTAAGAGGCTTCCCGATGGAGAACATGATGCTGCCGGGATGGGAAGGGGAAAAGAGGGGAGAGAATCAACACAAGATTTACAACAAAAACATCTCCTTTCCAGCACTGCTGACATCTCCTGGGCTTGCTGCCAGCTCTGACCATCACCTATTCAGAAACCACAGCAAAAAGCAATTTTCCTCCCTCCGATTCATGTTGACTTGCTCTTCCTTCTCTATCCCATTAGGTTTTGCCTTCTTTT
Source organism: Balaenoptera acutorostrata (assembly GCF_949987535.1). NCBI lineage: Eukaryota > Metazoa > Chordata > Mammalia > Artiodactyla > Balaenopteridae > Balaenoptera > Balaenoptera acutorostrata. The sequence continues at coordinate 129,217,854 of NC_080064.1, read as the reverse complement.
TCACATTCCAAGAAATTACTACCTTGGGCTCAATTGAAAATGAAGATCATCTTATTTCAGCTTGTTTACAAGGGATTTTGTAGAGTCTGAATGATGACAACCCACCTGTGACCTGACGGTGGGTGCTGTGAACATTTCTGCCCTGCCCTGTTCTATGATCTGAGACTTTGAAGCCACTGTCAGTGGCTAGAGAATTAGATTTCCTACTAGATGCTTTCAGGTCCATCCTTCCCCTCAAAAAGCCTTCATTTCTATTCTTGAGGTCAGACTTCTTTGGGGTCACAAAGATAAGGCACTGTCTCATCATGGCTTAATCATATATTTGTTCTGAGAATGGTGTCTGGTGAAGGCTCTGCAGGTGCTAGCTGAACTCTACACCAATTCTCACGTTGGGCACCAGAGAAGAGTATCCTGGGGAAATGGGACTGAGCCAGGTGAGCTTCAGGAGATGGGGAAGAGGATAAATGGGTGGCAGGCTCTACAAGGCAGGATTTATTCATTCATTCAACACTCAACATACATCAACGGAGTATCCACTACATGCCAAAGGATACAACAAGAAAAGACACAGTCCCTCTCCCCAGGGAGACCACAGTACACTGAGATGCAAAGGCAACAAAAGTATAATTATAATACAGTGTGATAATTGCAACAGTGGAAGAAGCCAATGTGGAATAAAGTAACACAGGGGAAGGAATTACCTCCAAGTTGTAGGGTTGACAGAAGGCTTCTGGAAGGAAAGCAGAGGCAGAATTAAGAGGTCCATGGCTATGCATAGAGCTTTCCTGGGCTGGATGGCAGAGGAGGGAGGAGAAGGGGTGGAATCAATAACTGAGGCAGCCAGGATTTTATTGTCTCACCACCAAGAACCTTGCATCTCTTGTTCTTTGCTTTTCTATCCCCTCCAACTTCTTTTGATCTGCCTTCTCCCATCAGATTTGTGCACCAAAGAAACAAACACTATAGACCTCAACAAGAATGCACCAAAAAGGCTTTTTATAAAGACAGCCTCAGTAAAATGTAATGTTTAGTCTCTGTGACCCTGAGGAAATTCACTGGAAGAGGGCAGTGTTCCCAGTAGCCCAGATCCCAGAGGGGAACTAGAAATAACCACACATAAGCCACCTTCCCTCCATTTTTCTCTTCTCTTCTCTCCCCTCCCCTCTCTTCTCCTTGACCCTTGGGAGAGAAGAGGAAGAAAATTGAGTAGAAGGAGGATAAAAAAAGGATGTAGGGATGAAAACAGAGAAAAAGAATGGTGAGCTGTGAGGAGTGCTGAGGTGTCTCGTGCTCACGGCAAATGATCCTCAGGACTTTTTAACTAGGATTTTCTCCCGTCCTCCTGGACTGGGGATGAGAAAGGAAAGTAGAGGTAAGATGCTTGACTCCAAAACACTGCGAAGGTAGAGTTGCTTGGTCCAAGGCCAGCTCTCTCTCAGGACCACACTCCCTCTCCCCTCTTCCCCTCATCTTCCCCTCTTCCCCTCTTGCTCACTCCCTGCCCTTGTCCATCTACGTCAGTGGCCTGAGTCCCCTGCCACCTTTTGCCTCCTCTTCTGACTCTCTTCTGTTCCCTACTGATAAATGTGAAGACACAATTGGCTCCCCTCCCACTCTTGCACAGAGCTAGTGGACTAGCTTTCATGAGCCCTGGTGGGGGTCACGTGTAGAATCTTGGCCACAATCCATTTTTCAGAGGCAGCAGGCTCCAGGCTCTCCATTAGAAGCAGCAACTAAGATTTCAGGAAGGAGGCAGGTCAGCCTTGTGTGAGACAGAGAAATAAATGAAGACATACACGGTATCCTTCCTCTTAGCATCGAAAACAGCAACAACAAAAATCCTCTTCATCTATGGAGTCTTTCAGCCCTTCTCTGCCTCTGATTTTCCTTTGTGCTGTGGATCTGCATTCCACAAACACCCTAGTAATATCACCTTTTAAAATAAATGATAATAACGTCTCCTAGAGGTTAAACCTTTACATGAAATATTTCTATATCTCAAAACCACTCTGCAAGGTAAAGATTATTATCTCCACTTTACAGATTATGGAACTGAGGCGAAAGTTTGTCAAACTGCAAAGCCCACAGTCTTTCTTATGCTCCAAAATGGCTTATTTTGGGACTTCCCTGGTGGTCCAGTGGTTAAGAATCCATCTTGCAATGCAGGGGACGCCAGTTCGATCCCTGGTCAGGGAACTAAGATCCCACATGCCGAGGGGCAACTAAGCCCATGCTCCACAACTACTGAGCCTGCATGCCACAGCTAGAGAGCCCGCGTGTCGCAACTACTGAGCCCACAGACTCTGAAGCCTGCACGCCACAACTAGAGAGAGAAAAACCCGCATGCCACAGCTAGAGAGCCCACGAGCTGCAACTAGAGAGAAGCCCGCGCTCCGCAATGAAGAGCCTGCGTACAGCAACTAAGACCGGGCGCAGCCAATAAATAAATAAATAAATAAATAAATAGGTTTTTTTAATGGCTTATTTCCCCAACTGTGAGTATGTTGAAGGCAGAGATTGTGTCTTCTACTTCTCTGAATCCTCTGTAGCGTTCAATAGTGCCCTGGATATAGGAGGTCTTCAAAGATTCCTATAGCTAATGAGAAGGAAGTTGGGTTGTAGAGGGTGATGAGACGAGGGAGTTAAGCATAGAAACACACCTGCTTTATTATCTGCAAAGCCAGCCTCTCCTCATAAACGCACATAGTCATTAGTAAGAGACTAAATTTAAAGTCGCAATGAAACAGCCAGGTACTAGACAAAGGCAACTTAAATAAATCTTAGTATATTTGCATTCTACACTGACAAGGCATTGAACACCCCCAAACAGATAGGAGGGGAAAAAAAGAAATGAGCAGGCATTAAACCAGAGCTGTGTTTCCCAAACCTTTTCAGGCAATGACATCCCTGTGACCTTGAAGGGACAAGGAAGTTACCAATAAATGCCACATATCCTACAAACTATCTGTATAAAGCAAACAGGCCTCATGTTGATGGGCAAGAGATGGAATTTGAAAAAAGAATTGCTTAAAAGTCTTTTCAGTAATTAAAGAGAAAAATGTCAAAAATAAAGTTGAAGCAAATTACTAGAACACAGAAAAGTGGGCATAATTCCCTGGATCCTAACACTGGCTGGCTTACTCTCATAATGTCATTTCAAAGGAAGACATTTTTGAGGAGGCTATGACCAGGTGCAATAACTGACCTTGGCCTTGGTACTGGGCCTGAGCCCACTGGGTCCTCCTTACACACTGGTCCAATGCCCTCCTTGTCTTGAGCTGTCCTCCTTGGCTTGAACATTCCCTTAGCAGCTGTGTCAGAAGCCTACTCAGTAGTTTCCCACTCCAATTCCTCTCTATACTTGAGGATCCTCCAAAAGGTAGAAGAGAGTGTGACCTAGAGCCAGAGAGCATATGAACGTCTGAGTCAGCCAACCCAACACTGGTTACGCCCCATGGGAGGGAGTCCAGACCAGGCCAAGGGAAGGAGCCCTCCAGCCTCAAGATTCACAAGGACTCACTTCCCTTACTTAGGAGAAATCAAGTTTGAAACAAAGAGACAATTTTCTCCAACTGTTGCCCAGCAGATAAAACTGCAACACTTTTCCAACCAAGGGATAAGCTGTGCATTTCACTGACTTGCAGAGTTTGACCAAAAGGAATGGTCATGGAATGAAGCAAAAGGGAAAAGCTAGCCTTCATACCAACCTTGTTTCTTAGTATTCCCATCCAGCTCTCTGTCTGCTAAGAATGCCCATGCTGTATTTGTCCTAATTCCTTAGGCACACATCTCCTCTCCAGAGATACCCCCAAGAAGTGGAGACAAGGACGTTCCTTCCAAAAGTTGTAGTGAAAGAAGGAGAAAAGGCTAACAAGAGAAAGGGCAAGGGAAAGGGGGTCCTCACAGCTCTTGTGTGATGACTCCCGACTCTGTCTGGCCATCTCTGGCACCGCTGTTGGTGCCACACGTGATGCCTCACAACTCAAGGACCTCCCACACAGGACCTTACTAGCACCTGCACATCAGACTGAGACCTTTCCCTCATAGACCATTTTGCTACACTTTCCCCAGAGTTTCTCAGGAACTCTTCTGTCACCCCCCATATTCAAATCACAACTTAATGCAGTTTTATTTACCCCTTTCATGACATGTTAAAATTTCTGTCTTGACACCTTGTCTTGACATGAGCTTCAAGGTAATACGCAGTAATATTTCTGAGACTGGAAGCCCTGAGCTGTGATTTTAAATGTTGGTGGTGGAATAATTACCTAAATGAATGTATCTTTCTTGTTCTGAATACTATACAATTCAGAGAGACTCCCAATATGCTACGGGAATTTGCTCCTAGTCATCATTTACATCGTCTCCAAAATTTTTTGATCATCCATCAGTATGAGTAAAAAATTTTGAATATGTGCCTCCAAAATACATCTATATTCATTTATAAATTGTATACATAAATCACTGTCAATCCATATAGTAAATATTATTAGAGCTCAATTTCTTTCTTATTTTAGATACAAATAAGTAGAAATATAAATTCTAATATTTTACCCCTGTATCACTATAGATTATCATGCAGAATGGATGCTTACCCCACTTTGGAGGCTATGATATTAAAAGATAGGAGACACATGTGTGAGACCATGATCATCTTTGCAGTAAGAGTAACTTTTCTGTCCCACTTCAGTAGAATCTTGTTCTCATAGATACATGTACAAGGTTCTCTAGGCTAATAGAAAATGAATTATTTAGCCTAGCTTAATGGGAAGTGCTGTACCATAAATAATCTCAAATTGTTATCCCAGCCATTATTTCAACTTCCCCTTCCCTTTTATTACATGCTTTTTGGAACAACGAAGTTGCAGCAAAATGGACTTATTTGCTTTCCACCTCCTTCCCTGGGATTATCCCTTTACAGAAATGGTAATGAGCAGCAAAATAGTCAGGTTGCATGAGGGAGAAAGGATGAGGTCCCAAACTGGGGAGCAGTGTTTAAATCATCACAAGGTGACAGTACAGGCATTGGTACCCTCAGCACATAAGGAGTCGATTCTGTCACTACTCATCCATGTCACTTGCAGGTCTGTCTGTTCATAAAAAAGAGAAAGTAACATGAAAAAGCCTGTTTAGATGAGAAAAGGAAAAGAGGGAGTCTCCATTTAACTGTGATCTAGCCTCCTTCTGTAAGCTGCAGATGCTGAAATAAAACAGACATGCCCTTTTAAGCAGTACTCTCCCTACCAGTTCTCAATAAACATGAAATAAAAAATATTCTATAAAGATACGCCCAACTGCTCTGACTTAACACTCCTCAAGCGCAGTGCATTACATGAGACACAAAGAGAACAGAGCAAATCAAGGGGCAAGAGGAAGTTGCTCACAGGCAGGGGGCTATGTAAGGCACAGCCTGCTGTCAAAATTTGACACTCCTTATTAAAACTAAAAGTTACCACCAGGCCAATATCAGCCAAGTTCACCACTCAGTGTAGACCAACCATACCTCCTGGGAAGGGCAGGGGTGGGGGGAGCGAGGATTGGAATTAAACTTGGTTTGCGGGTACAAAGATGGACAAGACCCAGCCCTGCCCCCAAGGTTCTCACAGTCCAAAAATCAGCTAAACTTAAGAGGGAAGAAAGATCTAAAAAGTCTCGTGGGCAGGCTCTCTATTCCCGTAGCTGGTAATTGCCCTGCAGCCTTGGAGGTAGCTGCCACCATATTTTCCCAGCCAAAGTGTGGGAGGGCAGCAGCCGTATGGACTTTACACAAGCTGTATAAACTGAACCACTTTTCATGTGATCGGGGGAACTCCTACTAATTATTAGGGTGTGAAAGAGATGATACAAAAACCCGTACTCTAAAGCCCTCTTTATCTGAGTGGAGAGAAAAGCAACATCCTAAGGCACTCCCAAAATTAGGTTGTACAATCGCCCTTGGTAACCCCATCTAGGTAGCAAACCTCAATTGGTGAAACGCCTGTAGGCAAATGCCAAGTACTGCAGAACACTAAGGCCCATGTGGAACTTGTCATTTAAATCATTCTTTTGATAAGAGCTCCACGGGGTCTTTGGGATCCAAGGAAAGAGTTGGCAGGGCAGAAGGAAATACCTGGCCTCCTTGCCTGCTGAAGCTCTTGAATATCCTGTATCCCATTCCTCATGCCTGTGCCTTCTCAAGTCAGGTCTTGTTCTTTCCAGTGAACCGTGTTTAACCATGGAACAAATAGTGACTAAACACAGTTTTGTCAGTGTCCTATGCCCAGAGAATACAGAAGTGAACGAAACGGACAAACACCCTTGCCTGTGTGGAGCCTACATTAGCATATATACATTATACACGTGGTGGATGTCGGAAGTGCTATTGGAGACCAATAAAGCAGTTTAGGTGGACAGAGAGGGAGCTGCCTGGAGTGTGGTTGCCACACCCTGCAGAGATTCTTACGGGGATTAGAGTCTGAAGCTGAGGGAGGACCTGGAAGTCTTGAATTCTTGTAGCAACTCACATCAAATGGGATCAAGGGCCAAATAAAGTCAGGCCTGGTAGTTGGGTAGTTGTGGTGAGGCTATGTGTGTTGGGGAAGGAGTGGAGTCTTGCCAGGAGCACACAGAGTTCTGGGCCCCCTTTTCACTTCTCCCATTAATAATATGGTTATTGGGGCTTCCCTGGTGGCGCAGTGGTTGAGAATCTGCCTGCCAATGCAGGGGACACGGGTTCGAGCCCTGGTCTGGGAAGATCCCACATGCCGCGGAGCAACTGGGCCCGTGAGCCACAACTACTGAGCCTGCACGTCTGGAGCCTGTGCTCCGCAACAAGAGAGGCCGCGATAGTGAGAGGCCCGCGCACCGCGATGAAGAGTGGCCCCCGCTCGCCGCAACTAGAGAAAGCCCTCACACAGAAATGAAGACCCAACACAGCCAATAAATAAATAAATTAATTAATTAATTAATTAAAAGATAAAATCCTTGAAAAAAAATAATAATAATAATATGGTTATTGGGGAATGGAGTAGTCTTATCCAGACCATATGGGAGTCTTAGTTCTCTCTTCATTGAAAATAAGATTTGGGAGCCATGGAGGAACCAGCAGTGTCCCTGAAACAACAAAGAAATATGTAAATAACTCACAGTTATCACTATCTTCTGTCTCAGGGTCATTACTTTTCATGATTTCAGCAAGCAACAAAATTCTGCACAGAAGCATAGACTTTCTCAACCTAAGTAAATGTGTACTTGCTCTGTTACCCTAGGTTTGCTCTGACAGCAAGGAAGCTGTCCTTGGCTATACACACCATCGGGTGGCCAGTGCTGGAAATTATCTAACCCCATTATCTTCACTAATTACCCTACTACCCCTTTATTATCTACTTACTCAGGGATATGACAAAAATGCTTTCTTCCTCTTTTATCTTTTATTTTTTTTACCTTTAAGAGTAAGTGATTTCTACCACAAAATAACAAATGCATACCACTCTGGCTCTCCTTCTCTTGTGCCCAATTCTTTCTCAGTTCTCTTAGAAAAACTTAGAATTTCACACACAGAAAAATTATACTTAGAATAAGACCCAAAGTCCTTTCCATGATCCTTCTACCTCCCTGACCTCATGTTCTACGCTGTTTCCCTTGCTAACCCCACTCCACTCACACTTGACTTCTGCTGTTCCTTGAACATGCCCAAGGACATCCCTACTTAAGAGCCTTTGCACTTGATGTTCCCTCTGTCTAGAATGTCCTTCCCCCCACATATCTACATTGATCGCCCCCTTAATTCTTTGAGGAATTTTGTCAGTTATCAGCTCCCTTAAAGAGATTTTCCTTGACCACTGTTTCTAAAATCTAATTTCTTACCCCAATTTTTTTCTTCAAAGCACTTATTACTACTTGATATTTTATTATATATATAATTTTTATTATATTATATTATTCTATATTATATTATATATCTGCCCTTCATTTGTTTATTGTCTGAATACCCCCTTAAGAAAGAAAATTTCTCAAAGGTAGAAACTTTGTTTTGTCCCCTGATGTATCTCAATTACCTGGGTCAGGGCCTGGCACATAAGAGAAATTCTCCCCAATCTCCCTTCCCTACCTATCCCCAAATAGTGAAAAATCTATTATCATAGCCAATACACATGAGTCATGCCTGTGGCAGCAGTAACAAGAGAAAGGAAATTTGGAGACTTTCAAATGTAAATCATATTTTCAAAGAGCCAATAAAGCCCTGAAAATTGCTGAGAAACCCTCTTCAGAATCTTCCTATACCTCTTATCACTTTTTAATTAAATGTGTTTTCCCTAAAACACTAGCATTCAAAACGAACATGGTTTGATTTCATTTCCTTTTTTTTTTTTCTGTTTTGTTTAATCCTTGGCATGGTACCACTACGATTGTAACTATTTATTTCAAATATTCTGTATTTCAGTTGCATTTTGAGTTATATATGTCTACGAATCTAACCACCAATAAGTACACTATATCTATGTGAAAATTGTCCCTTCTGAGTTCCAAACAACCAACTTTCAAATGATATTTTGAACTATAACCCATCTGCAAATTGGGAACAGTCTTAAGGATGCCTTTAAAATTTTTAGAATCCCAAGTTAATTTTGACATGAATTTTTCCTCTATACAGCAAAGGAAAAAATAAAAGTCAGTAGCAAAAGCAACAAGGAGGGATATATGTGGCCCAAATAAGCTGTTAGTTCCATTAGGAATGAGATTCAGAAGAAAATTTGCTAAGCATGACACTTTGAGACAGGTGTGCTCACAGAGTCAAGCCTTTCTTATCTTCAGGGACTAAAGAGAAAGGCTAAGAGATACCCTGGATTTATACAATAAGGAATTCAGTGACTCAGTATCAAACCTCACATGCAGCTGATCCTACGCTGACCTCACCCCTAGTCCAGCAAGAGTCAACAAAAAAAGAAGAATTTTTAACTTCCCAGTTAGTGATTTATCAATCATTTTGTTTTAAACAAGTCTCCTTTCCTTTGTAAAAGTTTTCTGTACATATATGCCATAATTCTAAGCTCTTCCCCTTCCAAATTTTTCATATGTACAGATATAGTGTCTGTATATATGGCAGAGATTATAATGGCGGATGGAGAGACCTCAGATCTCTCCTGGTGCCTCTCTGCACATCCTTCTGGGTCTCCTGCAGCAATGGTGGATCTTGTCCATCTGGTCAGTGCTCTTCCTGCCAATGCCCAAGACCAAAGTCAGCAGCTGGTCAGATTCATAGTCTGCCTTCTCTTGATTCGGTTTGAGCCTAGTGAACCTCCTTGCTGATTGGCCCAAGATCTGCTCACACCTGCATTGCATGACCCTCTGGGATCTGATAGCCATTTTACCCCTACTCCAGGGGTCTACAATATAGCTTTCACTACAGGGTCACTAGCCCACAGCACTATCAACTGCTTTCCACATTAGTCAACAGGGCAGGGAGCAATGCAATTTCTGGATTCTTCTTGCTCCACCTGGCAGCAGAGGAAGATGTTGGGAAGCTAGAATCAAAGTTTTCCACTGCCTTACCATACTTCATCATTTACTTTAATATAACTTCCATATGATGTAGGGAACATCGTTGAAGGTGATTTCTTCCAAGTCCCAAAAGGAAACTGGGAAAATGAAAATGCCTCTTGCTTCTACCTTTGCAATCAAGACACAAGATTTTCACCAAATCCATACCTTCCTTTCTTCCAAAAGTTCATCAGGATTCAAATGGAGATTTCCATTTTGTCTCCTTTACAACTTATCCTTCTTCTTCTCAGGGTCACAACACTTCATCCTCAGGTTAACTGCAGAGAACAGTGTCCTTTCTACCTTTATGGAAGAATCTCTAAGACCTGATCCAACCAAACTGGCTTTTAATGTGCTAAAAGAGCTAAGAAGTTTTTACAACCTTTCTCATTTGTGAAGCCTGGTTTTCAAAACTTATTGAAAAACAAATTTTTTTAAACTAAAAAGAAAAAAATTAAAAGATTCTTCAAAGCAATTTTTATTCTGGGTGTCAAAAGCTGGATATTTAATATTTTTCTTCTTGCATTCCTGCTATGAAAACCCTAATACTCCCTGAAGTAAATAGATGTCTCAGACAGCATGGGAGGGGAAATATGTAAAGAAATGCATGAGGGAAAACACATTAATAAATTTTTAAAAATAATAAATTCCCATCTCACAGGCTTTCAACACTCTTGAGTATCTGGTATGTGCCAGGTTCCAGGCAGAGGTGAAGTGTGGTCCCTGCCTCTGAAAAGCAGCCAGACTGGGTGGTGCACTCAGGGACATGCACCTGGTACAGAAGAGTTGAATGGGTCATCAGCTCTGCCCAAGATGTCAGAGAATTGGCTCTGAAGGATGGGTGAAGTTGGACACATAGTCAAGTGAAAGACGGAAGTCCAGGCAAAAGGAGCACCATGTGCAAAGGCACAGACACATGAAATAACTGTTGCATTCATGGGACTTCAAATCATCTACTATGACTCAACTGTGGAGAGAGGCGAGACAGCAAAGACCATAATGTGAATGACAGTCATGGCATGGTAAAGAAGAACACCCTCAGCTTGTGTTTAAGAAAGATGACTTCAGTATGGAGGATATAAGTAAATAAGGTTGAGAGTAGGGTCAGTGAGACCAGCTAATGATAATAATAGCTAACACTGAGTGTTTGCTACATGTCAAGTATGTGTTCAATCCTCACAACAATCTTATGGGGTAGGTAGTATTAGTGTCCCCGGTTTATAGATAAGAGACTGAGGTTGAGAGAGTCTTCCTAACATCCATCACACGGCTAGTAAATGAGAGAGTAAGAATTTGAATGTAGGCAGTTTGACTCCAAAATCCATTCTTTTGCAGTAATCCAGGTAAGAGTAATGGTGACTTGGATTTGGGTAATGGCAACAGGGATTGTGGTAGGCAGAATAATACCCATCCACCCCCCATGATGCCCATATCCTAATCCCCAGAACCTGTGACTGTGTTAAGTTACGTGGCAAAGGGATATAAAGGTTGCTGGTGGAATCTTTTAATTCACCTTAGAATAAGGAGATCATCCTGGACTATCTGGGAGGGGGGGGGCCCACAGTAACCACAAGAGTCCTTGAAAGTGGAAGAAGGAGGCAGAATAAGAAGATCAGAGGAAGAAATGTGATGGTGGAAGCAGCATCAGAGAGCTGAACATTGTTCACTTTGAAGATGGAAGTCGGGGGCAATGAGCCAAGGGTGGCCTTTAGAAGCTGGAAAAGACAAGGAAACAAATTCTCTTCTAGAGCCTTCAGAAAGAAACTAAGACCTTGATTTTAGCCCAGTGAGGTATCTGTCAGACTTCTAACCTACAGAACTGTAAGATAATGCATTTGTATTGTTTTAAGCTTCTAAGTGTGTGTTAAATTGTTACAGGAGCAATAGGAAACTAATTCAGAGTTAAATGCACAGGATTTAGAGATCCAATAGATAACCAGTGTCCTGATAGAACTTGAATGGTTCCAAGATGAAGTAAAAGATGAAGTAAACTCTGAAAGGCTCCACTTATTCTCTGACTCTACAGCTACTTAACTGATAGACCATGTTTTCATTCCTCCAAAGCCTAACCCCAACCATTTATTCCATGTTTACTTTCTGGATTTTTTATGTGACTTCCCTCATTCAGTCTTTCTACTTGTATCAACAGCCTCACCAGAAATTCTCTGCACTTATTTCCCTCTCCATTTTTTCATTCCATGTTTACCAGACTCAGAGATTTAGTGGATGAAAAAACATCATGATCCCTCCTTAGGAACATTTTTCAGTTCTCTTTTCCTGCGTTCTCTCAAGAAATGGACCCAATACACTCTTTGATGAGATTTTACCTAATTAAGAATATGATAATGTGCTGTGTAGAATGTCCCCCAGACATTCCCTGGGGGAGCTTCATTCTCAGGCACAAACAAGCACTAGCAATAAAGTGTGACCCGGTGGGGACCCCTGACCTAGTGAGTGAGGGAGCAGGGGAGGGATGAGGGCTTCAGGAAAAGACACGTGTCTGTATTTATGTCTTTAGAAAGTAATTTCCCATCACACCTCTTAGCTTTTCCACCTTTCGATTTTGCAAGCAGAGAAATGTCTGACTAAACAGCTAGGAACTGGTTCAGGCAGGCTGGACTGAAAAAGTGCTTGCACTTTGAAAACATCAAAATCACATTCACCTGAGATGACCCTAGTCATGCCTTTTACTTGTCCCATTAAACGAAAGGAAAGTAGAAAGGACATAAAGGGGAGGGGGAAGGCTATTGGCTTTCTGATATTTAAATGTGTTTTGCTGAAGAAGTAAAAGCTTTCATTTAATGCAAATAGACAATAAACTTAATGTCTATTTTAATATATAAGTTTTGTTTATATATACAGAATGACCGCATCTATTCAAAGAGTAGTTATTGAGCTGATTGATGCTAACACATATACATGGAATCTAAAAAAAAAAAAAAAGTTCATGAAGAACCTAGTGGCAGGATGGGAATAAAGACGCAGACCTACTAGAGAATGGACTTGAGGACACGGGGAGGGGGAAGGGTAAGCTGGGACAAAGTGAGAGAGTGGCATGGACATATATACACTACCAAATGTAAAATAGATAGCTAGTGGGAAGCAGCCGCATAGCACAGGGAGATCAGCTTGGTGCTTTGTGACCACCTAGAGGGGTGGGGTAGGGAGGGTGGGAGGGAGACAAAAGAGGAAGGAGATATGGGGATATATGTATATGTATAGCTGATTCACTTTGTTGTAAAGCAGAAACTAACACACCATTGTAAAGCAATTATACTCCAATAAAGATGTTAAAAAAAAAAAAAAGATAAAATATCAATGACATGGTCCCTGACCTCATAGGACTTGCAATCAGCTTGGAAAAACAAAGCATACAACTTTGAATACCATAATAGTAATAACCACCATAGTTTTTTTAGCAATTTTTATTTATGAAAAAAAAATTTTTTTTATTTATGGTTTCATCTATGGTTAAATTACCAAAAATAGAGCAGTGTAGCAAACAAGTCTACAAAATCTTAGAGGAGGAAAATGCAGGGAGGTGAGACAGGGTTGTGGAGCCCACATGGAGGAGGGAGCATCTGAATTGAGCCTTGAAGATGGGCCTGAGATGGGGAGGAAACCTTAATCATTTGCAAACCCAGAGAATCAGAATATTCATGATGAGGTGGGGAGAGACTGAAGGTGAGTAGACCAGTTGGCCAAGGGAAGGGTGGAAGGAGGGCTGCAGCCAGCTCACAAAGGATGCTCATCCTTCTCAAAGGAAATGCTGGGAGCATCAGAAACCACACATAGCCATGCTGAATTTTTCCAAAGTGTCAGTTTCCTCTGAAGCTTTGGAAAGGAAGGTTATGTCTTTTAAGTGGTTTTCAATATGATTTTCATAACAATGCAAATACCAGTATATCTTTATGCAAATTTGCACGAGTTTTAAGATAAGAACACTTCAAAAACTTCCTCATTTGCAGCAGGACCTCAAACCCCTGGATGTTCACCTTCCTAGACTCCTCCTTCTCCCTGTTGAATTTATAAGCTCAGTCACGTGGAACTCCTCATTACTGCCCAGTCTGACTCATCTTCGTGCTTACTGACACTGCCCTTTCTTGGGTGCTTACCACAGCTCACTTAGGTTATTGCCGTGGATTCCTGGCTGGTGCTGCTGCCTCCCTCCTTCCTTCTCCCTCTCCTGCTCCACTACTGCCAGGTTATCTTTCTAAAATGAAAATGCAGTCGTTACTATCCCACTGTTAAAACCGTTGCAGCCTCTTCTTTCAACCTTTCCCCTGTGCTCCAGCTACACCACACCCACCTCTCCAACCCCACCCCCAGAGCTCCCCAGATGGGCCACACCTGTTCTGCACACACTGTCCTCATCCACCTGACATACACCTCACCCTCTGAGAAAACATTTCCTGCAAGCATTTGTACAACTCATCTCTTTATGCCACTCAGTCCCTGCAGAAACCAAAACCTCAACAAGTTCTCTTGAAGGGCTTTTTCCTTCTATTTCTGGGATAACTTATCATCCTCTGTATTTTGCAGCCCTATTCCTCGGGCTTCTTGAGGATCATCAAGATTCTGCCAACATTTTATCATCTGAGAAATAATTCAGAGGCAAAGGAGATAGGGCACCCTTTTCTTAAATCTTGTATCTTCCACCTGGCCAACCCCAAAGCACAGATTGTTTAAAAGAGCTCAATAAACATTTACTGACTTATTATGATGTGTCAGGCACTGTTTTACATGCTAAGGATGAAGAGATAAAGGAGACACAATCCAGCTTTGGAGAAATTAACAATTTTGTAAGTATCTCTATTTCTCGCCCATTCCCAGAACCAAGTAATGTGGTAGTTATCAAGGAATGTGGATCTCATCTGTCACCAGTTGCACCAGGAAATAGGCCAAGGAGAGCCCCAAAGAGAAAGCTGCCCAGCTAACCTACCCACACAGAGAGAATGTGATGCCGAGAGACGGTGGTTTCAGTTTGGGATAGCAGGGCACTGGGCCCTTGGCTTCCGCTTTATTCTCCTGCAGTGTCCTGCTTCACATGGTCTCTTTCAGCACTGGACAGGAACAACCAGGTATTTAGAAGTTAAAAACAACGTTATTTCTCTGAATTGAGAACTTCGAATACAAGAAATATTACTTGAGAATTATAATGAAACCCCCAGCATTCCCTTTATCTTAGGATGGTTTACGTAGTCATTGGTCATTTCCGTTTATACTCGCCTCAGTTCAGATTAATTCTGATCCCTTCCTCCTTACCTGTACACATCCTGCCCCTCCCCTTTAATTATCTATTCCCATGGGACAGGGTCAAAACTATTTCTTTCAAGTGTAAGGAAATATGTTTCTTTCTACTTGTTTGTAGTTCACACTGCTTTGACTCCACCCCAGAAGTCTTCCTGGACTCATTTGTTACTTTTCTAGCACTCCACCAAAGGAACTGTGTCCAAGACAGACATCTTCACCTGATCTATTCCTCTCTTGTCTTCCTCACAATTTTCAAGCTCCTAAAACCCCTATTGTATCTCAGCCAGACATAGAAATGTTATGACATGGATCACAAACATTTAATAACTATGAGCAAAACAGGAGTAGAAATGGGTAGACTGGATCAATCTCTACGTAGCTAAATACTAAGGAAGGGACAAAAGAGATACTGGAGTCTAAATCCATGGGGTCCAAATGAGCGCCTAAAAAGTATATGGAACATTGGGAATTGGGTCAGAGAGCTCGCACATTTTTGCTTTGGAAGCATCTATCTACCAGCTGAGAGACAGAGGTGTTTTATGAGTTTCATATGAGAAGTTGCTCTGACAGCTGTCCAAGAGGATCTACCAACTTGGAAACCAGAAGTACTCAAGTCATTCTGATCAGCCCCACCACAAATGTATGGCCAGCACCTCTAAGTGAAAATAAAAGAGCTTTTGAGTCTTTGTCAGTATCACCTGACAAAATGGCCCACAGACTCCTTCTTAAGGCAAAGGTAGACCCACTGAGGACCGAATGGGACAGCTGTGGGCCCTCGTTCCCTCTTATTATTCCCCTCCCCTCCTATTTTGCTAATATCTCCTAAATTGATTAATTGGTCATGTCAATCCACCTGGACTAAATTCCCAAAGGGCAAAAATATGCTTAGTTATCTTTCTGTGTTTTCCCTAGCAACCAGGGCCATTCTGGAACGTCATGGCCTGAACCCACACGTCACCTGATGCTACTCCTCTTACATAACTGACAGCTCCCACTTCCTGACCTGACGATTTCTCATCTTGACACTCAGCCTTCTCAAAAAAGTTCCTCCACAGGCTCAATATTTGCTTAAACATAAGCATATCTGCACACTTCAGCTGGCCCAGGACTGTAGATTGATAGGAATTTATTCTGGACTCATCATAAACGCTTGTATTATAAACACAATTTATCACTCAACCATGGATCGTCCTGTAGTATTCTCCAGTAGTCCTGTGCTCCTGCAGGCTCTGCCTCCCAAATAACGGAGGGCATGGTGGTCAAGAACTCTGACCCTGAACTGATGGAAGGTCAAATTCTGGCTCCCCAACTTACAGTAGAATAGGTAAAATAATATAGCTATTTTACAGGATTGCCATGAGATTGCATAGGTTAGTGCGTCTAGAATGCTGTGCCTGGCACAGAGGAAGGCTCTCTAAGTGTCAGTCATATAACAATCCCCAAGTGGGCAAGGGTCATCTTTTACCTCCCGTTTTCCTCCTTATTATCTAGGCACACAACAGGTGCTGAGCCCACGAGAGATGTTTGATACACACCTATTGACTGATTGAATAGCTGCCTTAAAGTGGCCACATCCTCCCAGGGCTGATAAAAACATTTCTGCCCAAGAATTCTGATGGAAGTAGCTTTGTTACAGCTGCTGTTTAGGATCAGGTTTTGGACCATCAGCTGTTGCCCTCTTCTGCTGTCTCTAAAGGTACATCACATTTTCCTTTAAAATAAGAAAGAATCCCCCAGAGCTGCTCCAGGCAACATAGCTGCAGCAATGAGTCAGCAGCTCACCCTGCAGCCGGCCGCTCAGGCTTGGCCTTGGCCAGCTGTGCTCAGCGTGCGGTGCAGCCCCTGGGGCCGTGCCCCCCACACACACACTCTCTGCAGCACGCCCCCTGAGGACCTGCCTCTGTCTGGGATACCTGCCCCCTGGCGGCTTGGAGCATGCATAGCCTGACATGGCTGAGTGTGCAGAAGAGTTGCTTCATTTCAGCCACCTGGTCACCGAAGCTTAGAGTTAAGGAATCAGAGCACGTTTCTGCCAGACAAAATCTTCAACAGTGGAGCCTGGTGACCATCTGGGTACCGGGGGCAAAGCAAATGCAAAGCTTGCGTCCCTCAGTCTGAAAAATATACTTTTCACTACTGGCTGTGTCCGGCCAAACCATAAGCAGGGGGAGGGGGAACCCTTTGAGGGGCACCTCTGTGAGCCCCTCAGGGCCTACATTTTTGTGTTTGAGCTGAAGGGGAAACATAGACTCTATTTCCTCTTGGCAAGTCAGTGAGCTCCTTGAGAGCAAAGACTGTGCGGGGCTCCAGTTGCACCCCCAAAGCCTAGCCTGTGCACAGGAGGTAATCAATCAATATTTGATGGCCGATGATGGTTAATGAACTGCCAAGCCTATTAACGAGGGGTGTAACGTTGCACTCCCCACTGCCACCCAACCTGTCCTCCGCCGTGTCTCCCCTCTCTTCACGTCTACCGAATGTTTCCAACGCCTCGGGAGCAAAGAAGAGCTCACTCTCTCTCCCCACAGGAACTTGGTATGTTAAAGTTGGCCCCCAGAAGCCAGAAGATGTGGGTTTTGATGGCAAGCACACGGCTGTTCTAGAACTAAATGAAGAGTATAAGCACGTGTATGTTGGTTATGATGCTTATGAAGGAAGAACCTCAGTTCCCAGACGGGTGAAAGTGGCATGGCTTTTTCCACGGGATGTAGTCACTATGGACTTTAGAGATTAAAATAGAAATCAACAAGAAGTGGTTTTCTCAGTCCCCAACAATGCATGCTCCTATCCTGCCTTATTTGAGAGCCTGCCTCTCTCTTTGTCTCTGTCTCTGTTTCTCTCTCTCTCTCTTTCTCTCTCTCTCTCTCTCTCTCTCTCTCACACACACACACACACACACAGAAATATATGCTATTAAATGTGGGGCTAGAAGAGACCTTAGCAATTAACTACTACTGATGATCAAAGTGAGACTGAGGACCAGAGAAAAGAATTTGCCTAAAGTCACACAGCTAGTGTCCTTACCAGCTTCCTGAATTCCCATCCGGTGATCTTTTCACACTATTATGAGATTGTTTTTTTGTGTGTCCTTTTTGTTTGCTTGCTTCTGCTTAATATGTCTTGAAAGGAGACCCAATTTCAGACTTTTCTTCTCTGAAAAATTGTAACATTTCCCAGGTAGAGCCCAGGTCCTCCAGGTAAAGGATATTCCCATAATCCTGCCTCCCTTAGATTATACCGAAGTGTTTCATTTTGCGGGGAGGGTTTCACTGAGTTTTTAAATGTTCCCCATGGGATATTGTCTCATCCAACATGGCAGGATGACCCAGACCCCTCACCTGCCCACATGATAAGTGATAAGTAGCTTATCACAGCCAGAAATGGTGTGACTACTCCCTGTCACGATCTACATGTGCAGTCATTTGTGACACTGAAGATTCCCCTGCAAATGCAGTAGCTAGTGCTAAGGTCAGGAGAGGGGACTGTGCACATTCACTTTGGTCAGTGCTGCAGCCCAAGCCCACTGGAGCCTCCAGGGCACGTCCAAGTGAGGGGATAGTTAAGCCCAGGGGGCGGGGTCAGTCCTGACAAGCCATTTTTCCCTGGCCCCTTGGATGCCTGCGGACTGCAGAGATCTTATTCGGCTTGCACCTCCCTGCGCTGTCTACAAGCCAAGCGGCAGACTTCAATTTGTTTCAGGAGAAAGAGCACCACCTGCTGACTCTGAACTCTCTCTGCCTGCAATAATGCTGTTTCTTGAAAACCGCAGTGCTGTTATTTCCAAGCAGCTCTGTGTCTGAAGGGGTCAGATCCCCTACAGTGAAGGGAAAACAGGCCACCTGTAAAATTGGTACCGATTCCCCACGTCAGACTGTGAGCCAGTGACCTCTCCCCAGAAAACCTTGGCAGAGCCCTTGTAGCACAGGTCTTTCTCCTTCCTTACTGTTTGTTTCTCCTCTCCGATGCAGAATGGAAAGAAGCTTTAGAGACTTCTAATTCAGCTGAGGATCCCAATGGTAAAGAGGCTGCCCAAGGTCTCACAGCGGTTCCATTTTATTCCAACACAGACTTCTCTCACACCGAGTAAAGGCTAGATTGAACTGATGCAGCTCAGATTTCTTTCTCTTTGACTGAAAGAAATTTTGCAGCAGAATTTTCTTCACGACTGCTTGCTGTAGGCCTCTCTCCCCTCTGCATTATACTTTGTAGTGCAGCTCTTTGTGTTCGAATGCTGTCTCCCCTATTAGAGCCCAAGTCCTGTGAAAGGAGATTCAATATCCGAGTCTTTGCATCCAGGAGGGCTTCCTGACAGTGAACCATCTGGGAACTAGCTCCCCACATTGATTTCTCAAGGGCCTCTAAAATCAAATCCACTCTCCTGGCCTCTTAGAAGTTTCAGCAGAAATCATATTGCAATATATAAATACATCAAATCAACACATTATACACTTCAAACTTATACAATGTTATATATCGAATATATCTCAATTTTTTAAATTTTTACTGTTACCACCCACTGGTCTCCTGGGGGTCCCATCCCCCCAAGACTGACTGAAAAGAACACATGCTCGCCAGGTCTTTTCTTAGTCTCTCCTTTCCTATTCACTGCCTCCCCAAAATCACATCAGTCCTTATTATTTTAAGGATTTTATTTCTATCACTCAAACCAATGAGGTAAGAAACAATGATTTTGTATTTGACAAAGTTTCCCACCAATTTTTCTGAACATTCATCTCTTGAAATAAAGGAAAAGAGATCCTGTTGTGAACCCCACTTACCTTTGTTCTTATCCCACCCCCAGTAAAGGACCTTGGAAGCAAAACTGCAGCTTCACGGCCTAGAGATGGAAAAATGCCAAGTACCATGATTTTCCACCAAAGGAAGCTCTATAGCCTCACACAACCAAATAAGTATCTCACTTATCTGTAAACTGGGCATAATAGAAGTGTTTCCTGCTAGGAAAACTGTAAGAATTAACTGAGGTAATAAGGTACTTAGACCTCACACCCAGGAAGCACTCAAAGGAGGTCAGCAATTATCACTACATTCATTCATTCATTCAACAAACTCTATTTGGTCATCAGGTTGATCTTGCTGTCACTTAGTTCTCAACGTGGTACGTGGCAAAAATTAGGTCCACAGTCAATAGTTGTTTAATTATTTAGGCAGTTTATTTCATAAGACCTCCTATTGATGGCAACAGCTACATAAAGGACAAAAATCTTCAAGGAAGGTGACAAGGGCCCAAACTGAAGTATAAGAAGTAATCATTTGGGGGAAGTACCCGAGAATACCAGGAGGGAAGATGTCTTTAAAAGGTGGTCATAAGTCAAGAATACTCAGTGGGGAAAGGGTAGTCACGTCATTACATGGTGTTGGGAAAACTGAATATCCACATGCAAAAGAGTGAAATTGGACCCCTATAATACACCACTCACAAAAATTAACTCGAAATGGATTAAAGACTTAAATGTAAGATCTGAAAATGTACCTACTTTAAATTTACACAATATTATATATCAATTATATATCAATAAAGCTGGAAAAAATACAAATGAAAAAATAAAATAAAAATTTTTTAAGGTGGGTATAAGCAAAACCCAGGCCTTTGGGCCCATCCATGGAGCTTCGTCCATGGGCATCTGGGCCACTTCCCTCACTAGAGAATTATGCCAGCACTGCTGTCTTGGCCAAATTCCCACTCCATTAATCTATCCTCTTGCCTCCCATTCTTTTTGCAGGCTCCATATCCTGAAGGACTCTTCCTCTCCCACAATATTCTGACCCGCACTATTACCGGGGGCTGTGAAGCCAGCCGAGGGGTGGAGGCTTTCTGAGGCAGGTCCTAGGTCAGCTGTGTGAGGGCCCTCCAGCCCCCGGTGCTGAGAGGCACTGTGCGAGGACCATAGCCAGCCCATCCTGCTTGTCCTGCCAACAGCGCCCCCCTTCAGGGTTAATCTGATTTTCTTCTGATGCTCAAGCAAAGGCAACCAGACTCTCCGTAGGTGTAAGTTGGCGTGCACATTTGGCAGGGAGGTGGATTTCTCGGGGACATGCCATTACTCACTCTCCATACCCAGCCCACCCTGTACTGAGACAGTAGAACCTTCTCGTTTGTCAGGCAGAGAGGACGTCCATTAGCCAAACAGCAGGTAGTGAGCGGTGGGGGAGATAGAGGGTGTCTTTGGGAGAAGCAGGCTGGCTGGCAGGTGAACCATCTGGAGACAGTTGACGGGAGGTAGGTCCGTTTTGCCCAAACAACATCACTGAAGAATGCATTTGGGTGTGCACACCCTAAATAGTCTAAGAAAGACATTTAGCAGAATGTTGATGCCATCTTGACTGGCATCTTGGACAAACTCTGGAATGAAGCTCGAGAACAAAACAATGCATTCTCAAGCAGGATCCTCTGCTCCCATAGCCCGCGTCTACAATCTTAATCTCAGTTCGGCCAGAGTTGTAACAAAATGGCCTCATGTGCAGCCCACAAGTGTCCCGTCAACCTCCATCACCTTGAGATAGAGATAAAGCTCTTTAATTATTATAACATTTAGAACTACTATGAAAATACATTTTATAAATAAATTGAGACATTTTATCTCAATTTCTTGATTGTTTTAATAAAACTATAACCTTCTAAGGCCAATTTTTAAAGTCGCAGGGGTTCTTTCTGTGTTTATATGTGCTCAGTCCACGTTGAACACTCAGTGCCTCTCCAGTAGCTGTGTCCTCAGAGATGCCCAGGCTATGGTGGTGCCTCTTTCTTCTTCATGCAGTAGTCATGTGCTGCCTGTTCAGCTTAATCATGAGCACAAATGTTGATTGCAACTGTGAAGGTCACAGCTACAGATTCTCAAACATTGGTGGTTACCTCAATTACCAAGAGCATTTGTTAAAATTAGAGCTGCCCACCTATTAACCCCTATACCTACTAAATCTGAATCTATGAGGGTGAGTAGTTTTAATAAGTTCCCAGGTGTTTCTGATGCACTCTAGAATTTGAGAACTGCTCTCAAAGGGACCACCTTGCTCCTCAAAGTGTGGACTATGGACCAGCAGTATCAAGAACTAGAAGCATGTTTGAAATGCAGAACCTCAGGCCCTTCCTCAGACCTGCTGAATTAGAATGTAAACTTTAATAAGAGCCCACGTGACTCGTCTGCACATTGGAGTTTAAGAAGCACTGCCCTAGGACAAAGGCTATAAGCTCCTGGCAATGGAGGTGAAGGTTCTTAGTGGCAAGTAGAATGCAAAGCTGTGCAGTAGAGCAGCTGGCTGGTCAGGAGCCCCTAAGCAACCTTGAACATCCTCTTTCCTACCCACTCCTGCATCTCTGCCGTAGTCACTGACATCAGAGATCCAGAGACGATGAAGGGGATAAACTCCAGACAGGGTGTCACACCGAAGCCTGGGTCCAAATTCCCATTCTGCTCCTTTCTAGCCATGGGATGGGAAAATCACTTAACCTCTCTGATTCTGAGCTCTCTCATCTGTACAGTAAAAGACATCTCAAGTATTCCAAAGGTCCTCCCAGATGTTCATGTAACCCTTACTTCTCCTTAACCATTTCACACATATGGAAAGTCACAATTTCAAGGGACTTTTGACCACCTTGTCCAAACTACTTCCTTGCTATCACCATTTTACACATAAAGAACCTGGGTCAGCCAGGCAGGTTAAGTTACTAACCCAACCCATGAAGAGCTCTGACTAGAACCCAGAGCTCCCGGGGCCATATAAAGTGTGGTTTGTACCATACCGAGACTGGGGGCATCACTCCTATATTGGGTGGTCTGGGATACACACTCTGAGACAGATATTTGCATGCAGGAAATTTACTGGGGGTGCTCTCCCTTTAAGGGAGTAAGAGAAGCAAAATTAGGCAGAGGCAGAAGTTGAATCCTATAGGAAGCTGACGAACTGGGCTTCCCTACAAAGTTTTTCTGAATCAAGACAAAGAACCAGTCCATATTGCACACCACCCAGTCGCTGGATGTAGGCTTCCCTCAGGGAGGAGGTGTGACCTTTGGCTACCTTCAGATGAGGATGATTCTTAGAGAGGGACTCTGATGTGAGTCATTAGTAGCCAACACTTCGGTCCCATGTAGGAATTCTGGGCAGCACACCACAGCATCCCATACAGTGCATCTTTTGTACCACCCAGATCACTTGCTTCATACTTCGTACTTCACACTTCCCATAGAAGTGTGCCCCTTCTGGGAGCAACTTCTGTGCTATTCTCGCTGCTCTATTCACCAGGGGAAACTACCAGAGGAAGATTAGTGGGACAAACCACCATTACCACATCTGATCTTGAGGCTGCAACTGATTCTCACATCTCCCTCTTCTATTATCTGTTCTGGATTCCTCTCACCCTTGGCCAACACCTTTGCTGTTCTAGGTAATTTACCTGGTAGGGTGACACAGGACCTCATCCCTGAAGAGACCAAGCCCCTGGTCACCACATCTCTCTCTGCCATGACTGTTACACTTGTCCATTTACCTCATATTGGACAAGAGATGTCCCAGTGGAGCAACTGAATGCCAGACATATTCTTCCCTGCCCCTTTATATAACAACAGCTTACTTCCTCCTGATTACCAGGGTCAGTGGCTCCTGCCAGAGTGGTGACTTCCTTCCTTGCCTGCTGATCTCTTGGTACAAGGAACCAGAAGAGACCAGATGGCAATGACCGCTTAAAGTATAACGGGCCCTTATCGTACATCCTGATGAAAGCATCCCCCTCTGGGAACAAGCACCCTTAGACCCACAGAGTCTACAACTGTGGGGCTGGAGAGCACAAATTCCACAAGGGAGTCACTGGGAGGGAGAGTAAGCAGGACCATTCATACTTTACCCTTTGGCTCCTGGATCCCTATATTCTATCTTTTGGGGTCCCAGTGTCCTATAGTGGTTGTTTATTTAGATTGTATACCATGTGGATTTCCTTGTTCCCTGCCACCATGGGACCACCATCCATTGTTCAAATACTGAGGTGCCTGAAGACAGAGGCTGGCTGATGTCAACTGGCTGAGTCATTTCATCTACTTAGTTATTTAGTGCCTCTCCCACCATGGCTGCTCTCCGGTGGTATTAACATGTTATGCATAGATCTTAACTCTTTATGCCCACTCCCAGATATCCACTCATACACCTCTTCCCCAGCCCCCCAGGCCCTCAATCCTTCAGCCTTTTTCTCTCCAGGCTCCTGACCAACAGCCAAACCATTCACTATTCCTCCTGAGTCTATGTCTATTATTACCTTTGTTCACTTCTCTTTCTACACAGAATGGATGACCAGGACTACCTCTCCAAGCTCTGCCTATTGAGAGGATTTTCTCTCATCTCTCTTTAGGGACCACTAGCGAGTGGGTCTGTGGTTCACAGCGGTCCACTTTCAGCCTTCGCCCACAAGTAAAGCCAACCCATCTGTAACCCATACATGACGTTTTTCTCCTCCATGAGTTGTAGATAATGGAGGATCCACTGCAGCCACAGGCATGGGTGTCAGCTGAAGGAGAGGCAATCGTAGTGGTAATAGGGAGGTCTGAGCCATTTGTACATGTAGCTTCCTTGTGATCTCTGGCCCTGCCTGTGCTTGATACTGGATGAACCACTTGCATTTTATACACCCATCTGAAAGAACAGCTGCAGGCAATTCCTGAAGAGGGACTCGCCTAAGAGTCAGCAGCAGCCAATATTCTGGCAGCTGGTGAAATAAGTACCTAAAGGGGAAATCTGAACAGTGCACTACAGAATCCACTCTAGCATCAAATTAAATCTTCATTGTAAACCTGTGAAGAAGCTAGAGAGGGTGTTAGTACCTCCATTTGCAGATAAAAAATCTGAAGTATCTCAAGATTAAACAACTGGGTTGATGGCAAATCAACTGAGCATTAGAACGACAGTTCTAATAGAAACGTAATGTGAGCCACATATGAGATTTTAAATTTTCTAGTAGCAACATTAAAAATTATAAAAAGATACGGGTGTGGGGCTTCCCTGGTGGCGCAGTGGTTGAGAGTCTGCCTGCTAATGCAGGGGACACGGGTTCGAGCCCTGGCCTGGGAAGATCCCACATGCCGCGGAGCGGCTGGGCCCGTGAGCCACAACTGCTGAGCCTGCGCGTTTGGAGCCTGTGCTCCGCAACGAGAGAGGCCCGCGCATCGCGATGAAGAGTGGCCCCCGCTTGCCACAACTGGAGAAAGCCCTCGCACAGAAACGAAGACGCAACACAGCCAAAATCAATCAATCAATCAATCAATCAAAACATACGCATCTGATTCAAGATCCTCATTAAAAAAAAATAAATAAATAAATAAATAAATAAATAAATAAATAAATAAATAAAAGCCATGGAATCAGTACTATATTTAAAAAAAAAAAAAAAAAAAAGATACGGGTGGAAATAATTTCAGTAATATATCGCATTTAAACCAAGAGCTCCAAAATATTATCATTTCAACATGTAGTAAGTACTAAAAATTTATGAGACATTTTACATTCTTTTTATCATACTAAGCCTTTGAAATCTGACATGTGTTTCACATTTATAACACATCTCAATCTGAACTAGCCACATTTCAAGTGCTCAAAATCCACATGAGGTAACTGTATCAGAAGCCACAGCTCTAGACTCTATCCAATTCTCTTTCCCATCCTCCCTGAGATATTCCTTCTGAATTGGCAGGACCTAAAGCCTTAGAGGGAGATGCTTGGGCAGTAACCCTGCCTTTGGTGGAAATCTGTGTCCTTGCCACTTACAAAGATTCCAGAACCCTCACTCCTTTGTCACAACATGTTCTGCTGGCCCCATTTAACTTCGCAGGTGTTGCTACCACTTGCTGGGAAGGTTCAATTTGAAAAGAAAAGAAACAAACAGTGGTAGACAAATGTTTAGCTCTATCTCTGTGGGTACCCTGTAATTTAATGCTAAATCCAGCTCAATTTGGTTTCTGTGGCAACGAAGAGAACCAGCTCTCCATGGCTCATATGTCAGATTGCTAAATGCAGGGTGCCTACAACATACTCAACAACCCAAACGTCTGAGCTCTGATGTTCTCAGAAGCTCTTGATTCTGAGCTTGATTCACAGGTACAAGGATGCAGTATGGAAGCTTCTGTTAAAGTCTTTACCCAACATAGAAAATGTAGGTAAGGGAGGAGTAAGGAGCTTTCAATCCTAGAAACCTGTAGAAATGGGAAAGCTCTTCACTGGTTTGAGAAGACTTGGGAGAGGGACTTTGTGGAGACAAAAGGAGGCCTTAGACCTGATGTAGTCATTGCCAACCCATGAAGCCTTAGCAGATGTACATGTTCTGTAAGGATGTACCCCTGGAGGTAGTCATGAGCCCTCAAAAGCAAATTTGCTTTCTTTTGTCTCCTTCCTTTTCAGCAAGTTTCACGCATGGGGTTTGGGAGGAGTGGATTTATAACCTGGCCCTACCGCTGACTTAGGTTCTTGAGATGCTTCTTTGCCTCTGGGTCCAGAGATGTGGAACCATCCTAGAAAACCCTCTGCCATCCTGGCCAAGGCCCCAAGCTTGGAGTGAATTATTTAAGCATCTTCTTAAAGCCCCTCTCCTTTCAGTACTGAGTTTTTTCTCATTGGCTCAGAACCCCAGAATAGACCTGTTTCCTTAGAAGCCTCCAGAGCAGTGATTTCCAGAATTTTTTTTTTTTTTTTTTACTACAACCCTCAATACAAAATGCCAGTAACATCATGATCCAGGACATTGGTCTACTCTCATTCCCAATGAGTTCCTCCAATCTATTTTCCACACTCATTCTATCCAGAGTGATCTTTTCAAAGCACACATTGTATCAGCAGAAAACTCCTTGGCTGCCTCTCATTGCTCTCAGAATAAAAACGAAACCCCATTAACTTGGCTGAGGAAACCCAACAGGACCTGGGCCCCACCTGCCTCTCTAGCCTCACCCTCACACTCACTGTGCTCCCTCACATTGCAGGCTGCACACAAGCTCTTCCCTCTGCCTGAAGTGTTCTTCCACGCCCTACCCTCAACCTGGTTAACCTCTAGCCATCCTTCAGGTCTCGGCTCAGCCATCACTTCTTCCCTGACTTCTCTGGCCAGGTGCCACCTTTTGCTTATGAGCACTAGGTATTTCTCCTTTGACACACTGGTCACCACTGCGATTTTGCATTTGTTGGGGTGATTATTTGTGTAACATCTAGCTCTCCCACTGAACTTTAAGCTCTGAAGAACAAGAATATTTTCTGATTTTTCCCAGCATTGTATCCTGGTGCCTATTACATTGCTTGGCATAAAGGAAAAGCTCAATAATATTTGTCACATGAATGAATGAATAAATAAATTTCAAGTGACAGCTCCTGACAATTGGTAATTTTTCATACAGCTCTCTGTTGAAAAGACTTCTAATGCCAGGAAGACTAGGCTCTAGTTCAAAGAGTGTTACAATTGATTGACAATGGCTACCATAGGTCCCTGATGAAAGAGTAGTGGTATGAGTTCTGATTATATTCCCTTGTATTAAAGAGTCTGACTTTCTTGGAATAGGCCAGACTCTGAGCAGTTTTTTCAGGTTGGCTAAGTGCTAGAATGGATGCTCAAAACCCATCCAAGTCCTCTTGGCATTCTCTGGAGCTCCTCTGATCCCTAGATTTTAAGTTCTGAACCTGAAATAGGTTTTCATCATTGGGCCACCAATCTTCCCTCCCAAAGAGATCAAGGCAAGAGAGTCTAATCTTTACAAAATATGCTCTTGGCATTAGCAGGTAGACTAATGCAACTACAGGTCCCCAGGGCTAACCAAGGCAGGGCAACCCAGCTCCAAGGTGGAAACTCCACCCTGAAGGAAGGACAGTATCAACCCAACAGCATGGTGCATGAGCTCCCTTCCCACCCTCCATCTACCCAGGGCTGGGTTGGAAAGCAGACCCCATTTCCAGGTTGACAGACCAGGAGTCTGTCCCAGCTACACAATCATTCCATTATTTTGCTCTAGAATGGTGAAAGGGAGAACCAAGGGTCCAGGGAAAGAGTCTGCTAATCCATGATAGGATAGCATTTTGCTGGGGTTTTTTCTTTCTTTCTCTTCTTACTGCTCTTCTCTGCTACCCCAGTTGGCTCAATCTTTGGGCTTCCACATAGCCCTGCTGATGCCCGCCAAGTGAAGGGAGGACATCAGCAGCAGCCCCATGCTGGGGATGGTGATCGC
The DNA here is from genome assembly GCF_949987535.1 of Balaenoptera acutorostrata. Taxonomy (NCBI): domain Eukaryota; kingdom Metazoa; phylum Chordata; class Mammalia; order Artiodactyla; family Balaenopteridae; genus Balaenoptera; species Balaenoptera acutorostrata. The sequence goes on along the minus strand of NC_080064.1, from coordinate 129,189,883 downwards.
AGCACCAGCGGTCAAGTGCTGCCTGAGCCCCCTCTGAGTCACCCACACTGCTCTGAGCAACTGCTGTCTCTGACCAGAGGCCTCCCTCCACCTGCGGGACCCAATGAGGCCATTCTCTCAGCTACTCCACTCGGTCTGAGGCTCTCCTTGAAGCCAATGGCTTTCTGAGTGTAGTTTCATGGCTTCTACAGATGACAGTCAGCTCGTTCTCTCATACTCTGCCAACAGTGTCATTTGGGGTCTATCTTCAGTGGGAATTTTTAAAACTACACATTTAAAAATAAGCTACCCATCACCTACAGCAGTGTTGCACATCAAATAGTACCTGGCATGTGTGCAGCATTTTCCAAAGCTCTCACGCTCTGGAACTTTATTTCAATCTTTCTGAACCCTGGGAAGTAGATGGTACAATTATCCAGTGTTCCAGCCTAGATGGTTCAGTGACTAGGCAGGAAAGGGAAGAAATGGAACTTGGACCCAGGACCTATAATTCTGAGTCCCTTCCCTTTTCAGCTCACCCCCTGTCTCATCTGGCTGCAACAGTCCTTCCTTGAAGGAAGCACATCATTCTGGGGACCTCACTGGCTAACAGGTCACAGCCCCCTCCACCCCCTCAGATACATAGTAGTGACCCTGGGCTAGGGAGGGTGGGGCAGTGCTTGTTTGTCGGTTGTTTTAGACATGGGAAGAGCTGCCTCACTTGCCAACAGAGAGCAGCAAACTGGCAGAGGTGCTTGTTAACTCTCCCCTCTACTCCGTGATGCTGTAGCTTGCCACTTACTCTTTCTACCAAGGCTCTGGGTCCCTATTCCAAGGTTATGTCAGAAGTTATTAAGGGAAATGTCCCATACTTAGAGCATTCTGTGAGAAGCAGCGTAGCACAGCCAAAAAGGAACATTGGCTTTTATTGTCCAGAAGACCTAGGCTTGCATCCTGACCCTGCCTGTGTGACCTTGCGTTATCTCTCAGAGCATCAGTCTCTTCACCTGTAAACTGTGGCTTTTAATATAATACTCATCCTTGTCAGGTTATAATAAAGATTAATGAGGAACAGTGCCTGGTACAGTGCTTGGCACAGAAGAATGCTAGAAAAATTAAGGGCTTTTATTTGTGCTTATCGGTTTTTCTAAGCCTCTTTAATTCAGCCTGAGAAGCTGCTGCCATAGAGAAACTGTCATCTTCTGTTGCACGGATGGAGGTATAGCATTTCCATGCCAGGATGGCAGAGCCCTTCTTATGCTCTGCAATACAGACCATGTCTGTTTCTGAGCTCAGCACTTATCATCTATCAGTTGTCAGCATTACCTTCTTCCTATCCATATTACAAACACTTCAGGGCAGAGGCCACGTTCTAAACACCTTTGTAGACTTAATTCACAGCCCCTGTCCACAGTGCTGGACATAAGCTGGGCATTCTATAAAAACCTAGTATCGTCTGGACAGGGATTGCCACGTGAGGATGGCTCACAAGACTCTGACAAAAGCTGTGAAGGGTCCCCCTGGGCAGGCCTCACCTGGTCCCACTGACATTCACCTAACAAAAACCCTTGGGCATGTTGCTCTTGCCACCTTACGTGGGACAGCCATTTCAAAATCACACAGACAAATTCTGCAGGTGCCAGGCCTGAAATGTGGCCCCAGAGGAAGAGGACTAACATTTTCTGAGCATCTTCTGTAGATCAAGCATGAAAAAACCAGAGAGTTCAGTTCACTTCTGTCCACTGAGCCCCTGGGGGATGCCCAGAGACCCATAGGGAGATGTACAGAAGAGCCTCTTCCAGGCAAGAGTCAAAGCCCCCTGGTGAGGGACACTTTGCTGCAATGCCCTCTCTCCTGCTTGTAGACAAACATTTGTCTTTGGCAGACTGCAGCTGCCAGCTCCTCCCCAGGAGACTGAAATGACTCCTCGGGAAGGTGCAGGCTGTGCCTCGGGACCTGTCAGGATGAAGGATGCCAGAGGGGCTCTCTCTCACCATTCGCATGCTGATTTGGTTCCCTGTAATTCATTTTTATGTTCATTGCCTTTTCCATATGTGTCCTTCCCTCTCTACTTTGCATTTTCCTGATGTAGTAGAGCAATGTATTTTGTCACTCTTGCTTTCCAAAAATAATTCCAAGCTAGAGCTTTTTTATTTGCAATTGCAAGGCTGCCTGGGAACATAATCCTCTGTTTGCTGGGTAGGATATCGTTGGAAATGAGCTTCTCTGGGTAGGGAGTTAATATCCTGGGGAGAGATGCCTAGGGCAGGCCTGAGAGCACCAGAATAAACATTTGCTGGAAGAATGTTTCTAAGAAAAATTAGACATAGATGATTGCAGAGAAGGAGTGATTGAGTTTACTTTGTGCCAGGCAGTATTATAGGCATTAGGGATATATAATGGTAAATTTTAAATATATATAGATATCTAGAGATACATAGATATACGATGGTATATGAGTGGTATCAATAAGACATAGATGCTATATATAAGACAATAAGTGAATTAATAAAGATGGTGACAAAATATGCCCAGATCGAGCAAAACAAGATGAAGCGTCCCTACTGGTTTGCCAGCACTTGGATAACTTTCCGATGCTGTGATCTAGGGCAGTGAACATTTCTCTTTCAAAAGCTTTGCTTTTAGAATCAGAACCTGCTCCCCAACTACCTACTCAACCCACCACAAATAAACCTCCTACTGAGGGAGAGACTCTTGGGGCTCGATGTACATGCAGATTAAGCAAAAGGCACATAATTGCGCATTTCTCAGCGCCCTTTTGGTACTGGTTCACACATCGATGAGGCTTCTGAAACTCGTTCCATTTCCCTAGTTTAAATCAGAGCTCTCTTGTTTAACATTTCTGAGCATTTAAAAAATCAGAAATAAATAAACAAAACATTGCACTTGTTTTTTCCAGGCCTCAGGCTCACAGACAGTCCTCAGACGAAACCTCCCTCACTGCAACCAGCCAGTCAGTCTGGGCCTTTCTTGTCCCTTTGGCATCTTTTCTCCAGGCCTTTCAGTCTCCAAATCCAATCCTGAGAATGCTTCTTGCTCACAGACTGTTTTTTTAATGATTATACCATCTAAAAATAATAATAATCTTACATGGCCCAACTCTCACTCCAGTGCCTCTTTCTAGATCTTCCCATTTCCAACCCAAGTCCTGACCTTCCTTCCCATTTGATTGTCAAATCTGGTCTCCTTCCGGGACCAGCATTAGCGGTCTTTTCCAACAACCATTCCAGAATTATACACTTTCTCCAACAATATTATAGGATCTAAGTACAGCTTCAGTGACATTAAATTTATTGGTTGCTTTCTGTCTATGGCATGAGTCCTTCCACTCTGATAACTTTCTGGAACCCAAATCACTGATGCAGCTGGAATCAGGGTGTCTGAAAAGAGGCAGCTGTCACTTCACATCCTGCAAAACGTTTCCACAAAAACTGCCCCCAAATGCTAAAATCTTTCACTAGGGAGAGCTGATTCATGGAATTTAAAATAGGATTTCCATATGGCTGAATAATTCTGTTGAGGAAAATAGAAAAGGAAAAAAAAACAAGTTTTGCCTTCTTCAAGTCTTTCCTTTTGAGGCCAAGTCAGGGCACAGAGCGTTGTGGACACTGGCAGACCGGTTTGGATGATGGGAATGTCGTAGATGAATTTTCTCACATAGAAACTCATGGATCCTGAAAGAGTCTGCAAAAATGCACAGCTCTTGCACATTCACTGAAGCATCTCCTCCCAGGCAAGAAATGTCAGGTTGGAAGCTAAAACCAAAGCACACTGGCCCTGTGAAACCCCTGATAATATCTGTTTCCTGCCATAAATTCAGCAAAATATTTGGTGACAATGTCACCGTAATCTCTTTGAGACACAACACTCTGGATCCCATCCCTTCCTGCCTTCCTAGGCTTTTTTCATTATTGAACCTTCTCTCTCTTATACATTCAACCTCCTTCAAACAACTGGTTTCTTCCAGTTGACTTTTAACATCTAAACTTTTCACATGAGAAAAATGAACTTTGCTCAACCTTCTGTTTGCTGGCTCCTCCTCCTCTTCCTGCCCTTTGAATGTTAGGATTTCCTGTAAAATGGTGCAGCCACTGTAAAAAACAGTATGGAGGTTTCTCAAAAAACTAAAAATAGAACTACTGTATGACCCAGCAACTCCACTCCTGGGTATGGATCCAAAAAAAACAAAAACACTAATTCGAAAAGATACATGCACCCCAATGTTCACAGCAGCATTATTACATTGCCAAGACATGGAAGCAACCTAAACGTCCATCAAGAGATGAATGGATAAAGAAGATGTGGTATATATATACAATGAAATACTACTCAGCCATAAAAAGGAATGAAATTTTGCCATTTGCAGCAACATGGATGTACTTGAAGGGTATTATGCTAAGTGAAATAAGTCAGAGAAAGACAAATACTGTATGATATCACTTATATGTGGTACCACTTTACACAACAAACTAGTGAATGTAACAAAAATGAAGCAGAATCACAGATATAGAGAACAAACTAGTGGTTATCAGTGGGGAGAGGGAAGGGGGAAGGGGAACACAGGGGTAGGAGAGTAAGAGGTACAAACTATTAGGTATTAAATAAGCTATAAGGATATATTGTACAACACAGGTAATATAGCCAATATTTTATAATAACTATAAATGGAGTATAACCTTTAAAAATTGTGAGTCACTACGTTGTACACTTGTAACATATAATATTGTACATCAACTATACTTCAATTAAAAAATAAGCAATAATTTTTTTAATGTTATTGTTCAGTCCTAAGACTTCCATGATTCTCTCTCTACTCTGTCTCTGGAAAATCTTACCCTTACCCACTGCTTCTATTACCACTGATTCTCACATGACTCACAGTTTCCTACGGTGAGTTCAGATCCCTCCTCAGCCACATACCCGCCAGCCCCTGTTAGATATCTCAAGGCACTTCCAATTAACCAGGATCAAAACCCACTCATAATCTTTCCCATGTCCCAATCTCCCAGACAAAGACAGAAACAAAAAAGACAAGACTTTATTTCCAGTGTTTCCTGACTTCCTGAATGATACCATCCTTCAACCATCAATCTAGAAATCATCCTTGACATCTTCCCCCTGCTATTTCCCATGGCCACCCTATCACCAAATCTTATCAATTCACCTGCTAAATAGCTCTCATACCCCTCAACTCTCCAATCTGCTTCAGGACTTTCATGTGCTGTTCCACTGTCTAGAAAAATCTTCCTCCTTCCCCTGGTTACCTGGATCTCAGGTCAGCGATCACTTCCTCAGGGAAGCTGTGCTGACATCTCTGTTGAGGTCAAATTCCCTTATTACTACTGGACTTCCAGAGACTTTGTCACTGTTGCAATTTTACATGTGTTGATGTGGTGATTTGATGAATAAATGCCTCTACTAATATTGTAAGCTCCTGGAAAGTAGTCTGCCTTTGTGCACTACTGTCTGATTAGCAACTACATAGCTCCTGTCACACAACCACTTGTCATACAAATATTTGTTTAAAGAATGAATAAACAAAAGAAGTTTTCAAAGTTAATATGAGTATGCTTGGAGTGATTCTCCAGCACAATGTCACCCTCAGACCATCTCGATCATCTGGAGAAGGTTTTATCAAAATCATTCCATAATTAAGAAGCTAAAGTAAACAGAGTGAAGAATAAGAAAAAATACGTATATATGTGTATGTATATATCCGAAAGCTTCTTGTGAAATGCCAAACAAGCTATGAGGTGACCACAGAGGGTTTACTAGTAAAGACCATGGCCCCACAGCCAAGAAATGACTGAGGAGATTTACAGTCCTGAAACCATGATGAAAAGACCCTATTTGCTTTAGGGCAGTGTCTCCTAGCTCCTGGTCAACTTGCTAAAAACCAGTTCCCAGAGAGCCAATTCCATGGACCAACATTTGGGCAAATGGGCTTGCTTCCATATTTCTCCAAGTATGATGCCTTTGTCACCTGCATTATCACAACCTGGAATGCTCATTAAAAGCACAGGCTATCCCAGACCTATTAATGATGGGGTCCAGGAATCCAGGTTTTAAATACCCCAGCTGATCCTCATGCAAGCTAAAATCTGAGAGCAGGACTGTGGTCCTAGAGAGTAGACAGCCATGATTTGCAAAGACATCGAACTAGCTTTTACTTATCTCTTGACAACATCCAAGCCATGACAAGAACCTGACAAAAGCAGTAGTGAAACCCTCTCTCCTGGGAAAACAAAGATGTCTTGCTTTCTAAATTCTTTAAGAACAGTTTGCTTTAGATAAAGATAATTTGGTCACCAAGGAGGTTAGGGGAAGTCGTTCTTGCTTGGGAGCTGAGTGGAGAGTACTCTTCCTTGTAAAAATCTCTGGCCAGTGGGCTAGAGCCAGAACAGAACTTGGAAAGCAGGGCCTGCAGGAAACAAAGCCTTGCAAGGTTTTGGCAACCAGGAGTTAGGAAGAGGCTTCAGTCATGGATGACCTCATGACCCTGGGCAGCAGAAGGTGTCTATATAAACCAAGAAGGTTAGGAGATGGACAGAGGTCAGGGGAGAATGACTTTGCTTGAAACAGTACAGAAAACCCAATTCCTGTCTCCTACATTTATTTCACTTTAGGTAACCACATTTCTGAGCACAATTGTCTCTGGGATGCACTCGTCAATAGAGGTGGGAGCACCATCCACCGCAGGAAGTATATGTAGTATTGTAATAATAATAGATACTCTTTATGGTGTGGTTATTATATGTAACTCTGCCTTCACAGACTACACGTCCATGAAGAAAACAGATGGAATTATTAGCACCATACAGAAAAGAAAAGAGGTCTGAAAGGTTGGGTAATCTGCCCAAGGTCATGCAGCTAGAGGCGTGAGTGTGAGTCTGAACCCAGATCTGTGTCCTTTCACTGAGTCATGACTTTAGGTGGTAAATTAATTTATGCAAGTTAATTACTAATTCCATTCTATCCTCATCCAAAGTCTCTTCCAATGGGCTCCCTAGTTCTAGCTTACCATCCTGCTCCCACTTTAGATCTCTCTCTACCTTTATGCTCTGCCCAAATCAAACCAGAATTCTATTTCTTTTCTTTTTCCCAACCTTATGGAGATATAAATGATGTATAACACTATGTAAGTTTAAGGTGTACAATGTGATGATTTGATACACATATACATTGTTGAAATGATTGTCACAATAGGGTTAGTTTAAGACTCTATCCCCTTATATAATACCTTGTGTGTGTGTGTGTGGTGAGAACATTTAAGATCTATTCTCTTAGCAACTTTCAAGTTGCTATTGTTAACTATAGTCATCCTGCTGTACATTGAATCCCCAGAACTTATTCATCTTATAACTGGAAGTTTGTACCCTTTGACCAAAATTTCCCCATTTCCCCCACACCCCCAGCCTCTGGCAACCACCGTTCTACTCTCTAGATAATGAGGATTCATAGGCCTGTCAATATTTCTCTAAGTCCCTATTTCTAATCTTCCCTTCATGTATCTAGCTTTTCTATTTTATCCTTGCATGTATCTGAATCTTTTCATACTCCATATAGTTTTCTCTCAGATCATACCGCAAAAGGAACATTAAACTTTGTAAATGAGATTTACATTTATAAGCATGTACTTTTTAAAAAAGCACTGGATGTATCTTAAATAAAAGTAAACATTTTATGTATTAGGCACTTACCATGTGCAAAGTACTATACAAAGATGTTAAAGACATGGGCTCTGCCCTCAAATAGTGTACAATCCAGTGAGGATATCAGTAAGACATAGACATCAATAGCACAAACCAAATGGAAAGTAGAAAGAATTATGAAGAGTAAAATTAATATTTCCATTAGCTTCCCTATAACGTGTCTACTCCCAAATATACTTCATCCTGAATCAACCCAGTAACATCTTAGCTGATAACTCATCTTAGTCCCCAGTGCAAATCTGCTTCTATCCAAGCCCATTTTGCTTGTCTTTGCAAAATTCATCTTTTCTCAAATGCTTCCTCACCATCACTTTAGCCCTTTGCTCAAGGACCTCTGATAGAGCACTACTGTTTTTAGGGGACACTCCAGGCCATCCCTAACTGACTTGCTTCACTTTTGGTCTAGGAGCAAGACCTCTTGACCCAGCCCCATGAAAAACAGAAAACAGGAGACTGTCCTGCACGGCTGCTGTGGTATTATGGCTCAGTGAAGTATGCTTGCTTACCCTGGCTTATGCAATCGATGTTCATCAGGCTATTGTGAATATTGTTGGAATGACTGCATATCCTGGAGAGGTTGTGTACAAATTTCACTCTGTGCATTGAATCCAGTTTTCTCATTGGTTTACATTGCGTTTCCCAGAGCTATTTTTTTCTCTTCTGTACATTTCATTTGGCAGGTCTTCTGATGCTCTAGTTTGCATCTTCTTTGCATTACCTAAGACCCATTATCACTAATCATCGTACCATCTGTGAATGCAGCAAGAGGAAGACTACAACTGAATAGTCTTCAGTGGATGCCAGAAAAAACGTGAGTCATTAACTGTTGTGAATAATTTATCTGTTTGCATATTGAGTTAGCTTAAAATACGTTCCTATCCTGACTTACTGAAAGGATTTCAAACCTGCTGACTGGCAAACAGCAGAACCAGGCCAGTCCCTGAGGTAAACAACAATGAAAAAACAGGGTTCTCTAATGAGAAGCTTCTATTCGGATCTTGTTTGAATAAACCAGCTGTGAAATACATTTAGAAACCACTGGGAAATATGAATACAGACTAAGTATTTACTGATATTGGGAAATAGTTATTAATTTTGTTAGATTAAAATAGCATTGTAGTTATAGGAGAACATGTTCTTTAAGATACATACTAAGTATTTAGGGATGAAATAAAATTGTGTTTGTAATTTACTTCAAATTCTTCAGCCAAAAAGAAAACCTGAAAAGAGATTAAGTAAATATGACTAAATGTTAACAGTTGTTAAATAGCTATACAGGCATTTATTTTACCATTCTGTTTCTATTTTTCTGTAGATTCAAATTTTTTTTTATAATAAAGGTTTTTTTGTGGTGCCAAGGCAAGGAAAGGTTATATAATTTTTTTTTTCTTTATTGGAGTATAATTGCTTTACAATGGTATGTTAGTTTCTGCTGTATAACAAAGTGAATCAGCTATACGTATACATATATCCCCATATCCCCTCCCTCTTACGTCTCCCTCCCACCCTCCCTATCCCACCCTTTAGGCTCTTTATTGACCCTTTCTCTTACATTATCTTATTAAATGTGACAATAACAAGTGAAACTCCATTTTACAGATGAAAATTATGAAGCTTAAAGGGATTCATTTAGTCATTCCTCCAGAAACCATTAAACATCTATGATATGCCAGACACAATTCCTGCTCTCAAAAGACTTATTTATAACTTAGCAGGGGCAAACAGCTAAATAAGTCATAAAAAACAACAACTACTACTATCATTTATTGAGCACCTAGTGTGACGAACACGGTGACAAGCACTTCATATGTCTTAACTCACTTCATCTTCACAACGACCATCTGAGGTTGGTAGTGTTAGCATTCCCATTTTATAGATGAGAAGACTGAGATCCAGAGAGGTTACATACATTGCCCAAGGTCAGACAAAGGGTACAATAAAGTGTCCAGGGTGCTACGACAGACATATATGCAGGACATAATAGGGTACAAAGGAAAAAGTGATCATTCTTTTTAAAAAGGAAGCCATCAGGAAACGCAACACATAGAGGCTAAATAACCATCAATCCCACCTACCAAACGACAGAAGTGGAGCCTGAGCCATCATACACCTAACTCAAGGCTTCTCAGCCTCAGCACTACTGGCATTTGGGGCTGGATATTGTGGGAGGCTGACCTGCGCATTGTAGGATGTTTAACAGCATCACTATCTACTAGATGCCAGGAACAACCTCCTGCTGTGACATGCAGAAAGGCTTCAGACATTGCCAAATGTCCCTGGGGGACAAGATAGCCTCTCCATGAGAAACACGGATCCACTTTAAACTGCAAACTCCCAGTACTCAGTCCGTAAACTACACTTTTTAAATCTTTAGCTAAATATAAATGGGATCCCCAGAGAATGTCTTATCAGAAGGTGACAGACACCTTCTCTAGCCCATTTAAACAATATTGATTTGTTTCTTTTTTAAAACAGAAGATGGATGTTTAGCCTTTAATTAAACTAATCTCAACCTTTGGCTATTAAAGTCATCTCGAGAGCTAGAGAATAAAATTATATATTTCTACACAAAACCTGCCTTTTGCCTGACTGTACTTTCTGGAGCTAAATTTAGTTTTAGTCACATGAGAAGTTTCCAAAGGTATTTTTGTCCATTTTCTCCCCTGAATTGCTATGCTTCTGACTGTTCCTCGAATATGATAGGAAGATCCTTGTTGCTTTTTCACTACAATGTTGAAGAAGCCTTTTGTATATAATTAAGAAGCCCTGACAAGTCCTTTAATGTGGATTTTGAAAGACCTTTCCATTGAGTCAAACATCTTTACAGCAACTAGAAAGGGAAGAGGCACAAAGAAATCCAGTCACTACTCCCGACATTGAAACCATGAGGACCAAATATATTCAGGCTTCCATCCTTTGCTATCATCACTTGTATTAACTCACAGTGTATGTTGCTCTACAGACAAATGAATGACCTCATGAGCATCTTTCAAATTGGAATTTGCAAACTATGATTGATAACAGTTCTGTGGGTGGGAAACCAACATGAAACCCAGCTGCCCAGCCTCACCCCACTCACCAGCCAACTCAAACATTGCTCAGTCCCAGTAGTATTAATACTCATGAGATGTTAGTCAGTTCTTCTGAAAATATGGCAGACAGATAAAAATCTAGGAAAACCGAAAATAGGAGCCAGCCCATGTTGACTCACATCAAGGATTATATCACCATTTTTAGCAACACAGGTAGGTCGAAGTAGGGCTAGAGAATATTTTTTGCAAGATATCTGTCTCTGGAAGTAGACTTTATCTTTTAATTAAGCATATCTTTCATCTAGAGTTCTTATCAGGACTGACATTATGAAAGGGTGAGTTAGCAATTGTCTGAGTAGGGTGATATCCACAGTGCTGATAAAGGACTTTGGAAAATACCTTTTGCATCCTCCAACAGATCCCTAAAATTCTCTTAAAGTATGAGTCTTTTGGCTTAAAACTTTAGTGTCTGGCAAAATAAAACATAAAGCAGAGAAAAACTTTTGTAGTGGTTATCGGATATTTACAGTATGGTGTGAATAATTTTCAGGTACTGAGAACAGGTTTTTATAGAAGGAGACACTGCAATAAGATACTCATATTTCATATATATATATATATTTATATATATTTCCCATAATATTTTAGGGAGAAATACCTGTAAATCCGGCTTAGAACATTTTACAATCCCTTTCTTTCCATCTCAGAAAGAGTAACAATTATGTAACAAAATTAAAAGTATACAATAAAAAAAAAAACTATGTATAAAACAGACAACTGATGGGAACATGCTCTATAGCACAGGGAACTCACCTAGTGCACTGTGGTAGTCTAAATGGGAGGGAAGTCCATAAGGAAGGGGATATCTGTATGTGTATGACTGATACATTTTGTTATGCAGTAGAGGCTAACGCAACATTGTAAAGCAACCATACTCCAATTAAAATTAATTTTAAAAAAGAATATTCCAGGTCATTTAATAAAGAAAAAAAGATACTGATACTTTACTGATGCATGACTATCATGGATGGAAAGGTAGAGGGAAAGTAGGAAGGATAACTCAGAACGCATCTACTTAACAAGATCCTACTCCAGGTCTCATGGTACCCTTCAAGGACATCTTGCACCAAGAATAAACACCTTGCCATGCTTAATAAGACAAGGATCTTAGGCTCATGCTTTCACCCAAAGACACACAACAGTAATTATGCACATTTTAAAAACCTCTTTCCCCCCTAGCCCAGACCCCTTTGGTGTAGTAAGTATAATTTTATGATATTGAAATTTGTTGTGGGCTGAACTGTGTCCACCTCAAAATTCATATGTTGAAGCCCTAAGCCCCAGTAACTCAGAATGCTACTCTATTTGGAGATAAGGTCTTTGAAAAAGTAATTATGGTTAAATGAGATCATTCTGGTGGGTTCTAATGGCTTGTGCACATATAAAAAGAGAAGATAAGGGCACAGGTACATACAGAGGGAATACTGTGTGAAGCTTCAAGGAGAAAAAAAAAAAAAAAGATGCAAGGAGAAGAGAGGCATCTACAAAGCAAGGAGACAGGCCTCAGAAAGAAACCAACCCTGCTGACACCGTGGTCTCAGACTTATACCCAGCAGAACTGTGAGAAAATAAATTTCTGTTGGTTAAGCCACCCAGTCTGTGGTACATTTTTATGGCAACCCTAGCAAACTAAAATAAACTTCAAAATGCTTGCACCTTGAATTAATTTTATTTAATGGCCTAAGTTTATTTATACAGGGCACATTGTGCTGTGGTCCAAGAAGCTTTTCTGAGTCATCATTCATCAGAATTTCTCAAAAGTTAATCAAATGGAATTTATGGAAACCAAACAGGCTAAAACCATCAAGAGAATTTATTGCAGCCAGTTGCCAATGGAATTTTGCCAGTATGAACTGTTTCTCAGCAAACAAACTCAGATGTCACTCCAGAGTTCCCAAGCAAACTCTCTGGGCACCCAAGTTTCTTCTGATGCTGTTTTACTTCTGGAGATATCCAAGCCACTCTTTCTCACCCACACTTTGCATTCTGTGTTCTTTATACTTTCAGAGGTCAGCAAGAATTTCTATTAATAATGATTTCTAATACATTGCTGGTAGGAATGTAAAATACCTTGATTTTACAACACAGGGTTGTGTTCCTTCTAGATGCTCTAGGGGAGAATGTGTACCCTATATTTTCCAGTTTCTTGATGCTGCCTGCATCGTTGACCCATGATTCCTTCCTCTGTCTTCAAAGCCATCAGCAGAGTATCTTCAAATCTTTCTCTGACTCTATTAAAGACCAATGTAATTCCATTGTGCCCACCTCAATAATTCAGTATAATCTCCCCATCTCAACTTTTAACATAATAATATGTGTAAAGTCCTTTTATCCTGTAAAGTAACATATTCAAAAGTTCCAGGGACAGAACATGCACATTTTAGGGGGCTATTATTCCCCCTATCACATTTACCATGTCAATGAGTGACTACAGCATTTAAAGGGGCAGTGGACCTTGGGTAGCGACCATGGAAGAGAGAGAAAGCCGGATAACTAGGTCCTCCATAGAGGAAATGCCTACAAAGACCACATACCCAGCTCAAGTCCACCCCAGGCACATGGCCTGGCCCTTTCACTTGTCTCCTTACGGATATCAGCAAACAATCAATACACATAGTTTTAATCTTTCATAAAGACAGAAAGACAAATCCACAGGTTTGGAGTGGCTCTTGAAGAAGCCTTAAGAGCTGTTGGAAAAGGCAGCAGTGATCCCCAAGAACCAGCATCGGTTCACAAAGATCAGGACCTGACAATTTCACATCTCTTTTTTTTCTTTGAGAGGACACTCTGATCAGGAAAATGTAGAGATGCAGCATGTCTGATCTACGCCAAACTATCCATTTTCATAATATTCAGGAAGCAGAATGGAGTAATATGGGCTGCAATGTTAAGGCAATTTCCCACATAAACAGCTGGCGAAATAATCTTTGCTTAAAGGATATTGATGAATGGGTTGGTGTCATCTCTTGAGTAAGTCTCTAGCGTTGGGCCACAGGGCTGAGGTTTAACATTCTCGCCAGTGGCTTAGATGAATGATTATCATGCTTGTCAAGGATGGAAAGCCAGAAGGGAGATCATGAGCAGAATGGCTTGGTTTACAATACAATTAGATTAGATCATGGGCACATGTGGAGGGCAAATGAGGCTGGGGCCTGATCATCAGGGGAAATGACATGCTCAGAGCTTTGCTTTAGATTATCTGTGATATATAAAAGGGAAAGAGACTGAAAGGGAGAAAATCCAAAAATATGAAAATACCAAAGTTCAGAAAGGACACTAGACATTGTCCATTGTAGACGAGAGTAAAGGTGTGCCTGAGTACCTGCAGATGTGTGAAGGCCCAGGGAAAGGAGCCAATGGACATAGAAGCAGTAATCATGGGAGAGAGGAGGCATGAGTAAGGGGTAAAATTTCAGGGAAGCTAACAAAGGACAGGTCAGGAGTACAGGTGACAAGCCTAAATGCCGAACAATAGGCGAATGACCATATATTATAGTACAACCACATAATAAAATGTAATGCAGTCATTAAAATGAGGCTCTCAAAAATATTGAATGGCATGGAAAATGTTCAATATAATATTAATTTTTTGAAAGTGGTATTCAAACTAATGTACAGTAGAATCTCAACTTTGTTATTTTTTGAAAGTATGCGTAAAAGAAAAATTATAAAGAAAGACCTCAAAATGTTAACAGCAGCTGTCTATTGTAAGTGATTTTATTTTCTTCTTTCACCTCTTCACATTTTCCAAATTTTCCACAAAGGATATGTCTCACTTTTAAAATCAGAAAAATAATTTCAGAGTATAGGTAGAAGTGTTGGCACTTAGAAAGGAGGAAAGTTGTCTTATCATGAAACAGAAGAAGGAAAGAAGGAAGGGAAGGGAAGGGAGGGAGGGAAGAAAGAAGGAAGGAAGGAAGGAAGGGAAGTAGGGTCATTGAGGGAAGTCATGCTAGACAAATTTCTCAGTCAGATCAAGAGGTCAATATTCCTTAGAAAGTATTTTTGTCAAGAGGTAATTTCCCCCTTGAGTAAAGCAGACATTTTAATTTTTTGTTCATTTTAGAGTTTTAAAACCTTTTAAATGAGAAATGTCAGGGAAAAAAAACATGCTAAAATTAACCTGCAGTCCAACTTTGATATCAACTCAACAAAAATCATTAGGATCCAAACACGAGCCTCTGCAGGAACCAACTACGTACGTTACTAAAGCAAAGTAGGGCAGCCCTCCGCATTTTGCTGGTGACCATTCCCAGGCACCATAACATCAGCTGTCACTCATGGCAATGTATCTGCCCAGCAAATTAAGCAACCAGCAATAAATAATACTCCATGGGCAGCTAATGGTCAAATCTGCCTCTGCTCTGCCATCTGAAAAATGAAGATATACTTTCAACATCTGAGGGGAAGGCAACAGTATTCAGATGATATAAACACAGAAATGACTGCAGTGCTTCACAGCTACGCCCAGTTAATCCAACAGTCTGTCACTGGCACCAGTAGGTTATTTCCTGCTAGAGCTTGATGGTTTTCTCCATTCTAAACATTCTAATTTTCTGTCAGAATGGCCTCTCAGGAGATCTGTGGGTCCAGTGCCATCCTTTTACAAGTAAGGAAACTTGAGAGATTAATTGACTTCCCCAAAGCCTCACTGCTGGCTCGTGGCAGAGTCAAGGAGAGAAACCAGGCCCACAGACAACAGGCTGCCTCTTCTTTCTCCCTCACCCACTGCATCCACACTTGGGAGAAAGGGGTAGCAGGATGGCAGAATAAACAGCACCACACATCATCTGGTGGAATTAAGGAAGATATTTACTGGGACTGAAGAAAAAGTACCCAGGAGAAGCAGGACCTAGGGATAAAAGAAGAGGTGTCATTCACGTGAACCTTAGTCCTGATGTTCATAGTAAAACTTCGTAGATAAATTTATCTAAACACTATCTTTACAAAATTTATAGCTTGATCCTGTATCACCTCCATAATTATAAAGCCACATATATTTACCACCAGTTTTACAAACAGAGGACCACAGCTCCTTTCTGAGAGCCAGTGTCCTGACATTCTCATCAACCTAGAGTACAAGCCAAAAAAAAAACTCCCTGAACACCCAATACTGATGAACTGTAGCCCATACATCAAAACTCACACACTGAGCTCATCGCCCAGATTGTATTTGGTACAGCCATGAGAGAAGAGACTGAAAAGCCTAAAAATATAATCACAAGGGTTCAGAAAGCAGCTGTCAGTGTATGGGAAGCAGAGTATTAAAGGAAAGATACTATAGTGAAATTGAAGGCATGTCATTTCCTTGTTGAGCCTCAGTTTCCTCAGCAGTAAAATACATTTAAGTAATTCTTTCCCTACAGGATTGTTTTAAAAATAAAAAGAGATTATATATGTTAAGCACTTGGCATGGTATTTAACATATAGTAAGTATTCAATAAAGGGTAACTACTATTATAATTATTGAGGGTAATACTTAATTATGGCATTAAGAAAACAAGAAAACTGGTAATAATTTTTATTTCTGTATTACACTTTTATGCCTTCCTGAGGAAACTTTTAGTTAAAATAAATAAATAAATAAAAACAAATTCATCCAGAGTGACATTCCTGAAGATTAGAGAGAGATTTTTTTTGTTGACCCATTTAAACCCCAACATCAAATGGTATGTTCATGGACTTTCTCAAATCAGAAAGTCCTACGGTAGTAAATCTGAATGCATTTTCCTTCAGAGTGGCCTGCTTCTTGTTTTTCATCTCCCGCAGACAGAAGCAAGCTGTTCACAGTGGCAGTTACCTGTAGACAGTCCACACCTTGTCCCAGGCCATCTAGACCAGCTAGACCACGGAGAGAAGCAGGTTCCACTACTCCACTGACTTGGTGCTTTTCTAAAAAGTACTCAAGAGGCTCAAGGAGGAAAAGGTGCTTTACTTCCTCTTCAGGATTTTATTGACAGACAGGTTCAAAGTAAAAAAAGACAATGACATCCGTGATGCCCTTTCTCTGCCAAGTGTATTAAGATGAAAACAGCAACCTCATAAAGCCAGCTCCAGGGTGTCTGGGAAGCTTCCTCAGCAAGCCTGCAGAAACACTGCAGTAAAACTCTGCATTGCACCTTTCCACACAGACACTGAAAGCTCTTTAGAAAGTTGCCTATTTGTCACAGCAGGATGTAGATGACACTACTGCCACTTAGAAGACTACTTAGATTTGAGGTCAGTGGTAAAATGGAGTTAAATTAAGATATTTTCTACAAAATGCAGACCAAGGTATCCTGAGATATTGTGCGGTGAATCAAGAATCAAACCGCTAAAATCCCCAGCCTTTACTTCTCCTAAGCTGTAGCATGGTGGCCACAGGGCACAGCCTTGAAAGGAGTACCCACCATGTGCCAGATGTTCTGAGAGGAACACAACACAAATTAACTCACTCAATTTTCACAACAGCCTTGCCAGGTAGGAATTTCCATATCCATTCTAATATTAGGAAATGGAGGCTCAAGGAGTAAAGTAAGTTGTCTGAGGTCCCATAATCAGCAAGTGGCACAAGTAAGATTCGAACCCAGGCATGTCTAGCCCATGCTTTCTCCACACCATCCCATTGTCTCTCCCACTACCAACCACATCTAGCCACTAAGTCCCTGTTTCTTTAACCAATTCAACCAACATTCACAGCATGCTAGTTGTGTGTTGGGCATTGTGTAAGGTGCTGGGGGGGACACAGATGAGAGAGAGATGAATCCTGACCTCCAGAAATTCAGTCAAGTGCTGGAGGCAGACATGTAAATAAATAATTACAATTCAAGACTTTAAAAATGCAATTGCAAGTAGAAGAGAAAGAGACTTTTAGCAAAACTTGAGGATGTTTGATTTCCAGCCCATTGCTTCTCCCATACTTACCTGCCATTAAAATACAGAACATTATAGAATGTCAATCTTCTGGAGAAAATTGGAGATTATGTTGCCTAGTCTCTCATTCTGCAACTGAGGAAATTAAGTGCAGAGAAGTTGCTGCCTATCTCAGCAACTGAGGGGCAAAACAAGGACCAGGCTTCTCGACTCAGAGTCCAGTGGTCTCTTCAGAACACCAAACGCCATCCCAGGTCATCACTGATTCAGAGATCCAGAAAAATATTGCGGGTAGCAGCCCATATATTTGGTTTGCTCTTTTTTTCCATCCCACCCCCTCTCCCCAAGGGAAAATAAATAAGCTAAACTTTGGGGGCAGTATAAAGAACTATAACCTATGAATGAAGATACAATATTTGGAATTGCTAGCCGTAACTTGGGGGGGGGAGGGGTGGATGAATGAAGGATGGAGAATACAGTACATAACTGTGCTAAGGGCACTGTTCACAGTCAAAATAAAAGTTTCAACTACTTTGCCTGGAACCCTTTTATTCTTCAACTACTTTTGTCTCCGTCCTTTGAGGTCAGTTCTGCACAGTGTGAATTTTTTTCCCACATGAATTTAACTTGTTTTTGTTAAACGTACAGTTAGCACCCACTGGGGTAAAATTCACACCTCTCTGTGTTCTAGTAACACAATCCTTGAAGAGTATGTGGCAGCCATGAGTATGCACCTTGAAAACCTCCAGCTACAGGGAGCAAAATTGACAACCACCCCAGCACCTGTGCAGAGAGGCCCCACTCTCCACATTCCACACTCCCACTCAGCCATGACTGAGTGTGGCAGGGATGCTGAGATAGACCCACTCCTGGGAGACACAGAACTCCTCTGAAGCCTGAGTTAGGCTCAAGCACTCTCAAAGACCTTCCTGAATATTCCTTAGACTCATGGCAGTCTAAGACCTTTCCATCCAACTTCCCTTCCCTCTCTCCTTCCCTTGGTGTCAGACTTGCATTCTGATCTGACATTTCTCCTAGATTTTCTGGCTTCTTCCTCATTTTTTCTCATAGGCTTGTCCTCTAATAAAACTCTGGCATATTTAATCCCACCTTAGCGTCTGCTTCTTGGAGGTACCCAGGCTAACACAAGTTAACCAGGGAAGTACACAAGACAAATCAGGACAGCACCAGAAATTCCACCACTACAGCACCCTAGATCTTGGCCCCTGTATGGGCTGAGTTGTATCTCCCCCAAAACTCTAACCCCCAGTACCTCAGAATGTGACTATATTTGTAGATAGGGTCATTAACAAGGTAAGTAAGTTAAAATGAGGTCGTTAGGGTGAGCCTTAAACCAATATGACTGGTGTCCTTGTGAGAAGAGGAGATTAGGACGCAGATATGCATAGAGGGACAATCATGTGAGGACACAAGGAGACGGTGGCCATCTGCAAGCCAAGGAGAGAAACCTCAGAAGAAAACAACTCACTGACCCCTTGATAGCAGACTTCTAGCTTCCAGGACTGTGAGAAATATATTTCTGTTGTAAGTCACCCAATCTGTGGTACTTTGTTATGGAAGCCCTAGAAAACTAATACAGCCCTCTTGTATTTCATGGCCTGAGTTAGGAGGTGGCTTCCATTTTCTTTGAGACAGCTTTACTGTTTCTCCAGGCCAGTCCTGTGTGGTGGTCCCTCACTTACCCAACAGGGAGCTCCTTCAATCTCCTATACATAGAAGACACAGACAATACACCCAGCATTCTGATAACAGGATTTCCTATCAAAGGGCCCTAATGATCTGTCATATATTATGGATAAGAAAATGAGAAACACTTCATCCACTGCTTCTGTCATTGAGGAGTCTACAAGAAAGTTAAGAATGAAATCCAACACCATTCTGGCAGAAAGCTTTACAACAGAAAAATATACCAGGGCCATAGGAAGCTGGGTAAAAACTGGCAATGGAGAATCAGCAGTTAAAGTAATACTACTTCCTCTGAAGAGCCATAGGAAACTCATCTACTTGATTTCAAAAGACTCCAGGATTTCTGGAGAAAGCAGCAAAGCACAGCTCTGAAGAGAAGGAAGTTCTCATACACCCAAGTCATGGGACTTCATCACTTTCCAAAATGATTCTGAATTCTATAACCTACCCATACCTGCAAAGGAAAATATAAACTTGTATGAAATTTTGGTTAGTCTTTTGGAATAAGCTTCTGCTGAAGAGTTCTAATTTTGTTAAGGGTTCTCTCAGAGTGGTTGGATAAAAATTGATTTCTTATTGGTAAAGATTTCTTTTGTACGTTTTTCCCTTTTATTCTACTGTTTATGCCCTCCTATCAAGGTTCTCAATGGCTATCAAACAGGGTATGGAGGATGAAAACCAGGGTCATTCATGCTGCTTTTATCCCAGTCCTTCCTGCTTTGAGAACCCCAACTTCTGACTGTACTGCTCTGAATCTCTACTTCCCCTCATACCCTCATGAGCTACCAACCACCTCATGCAGGAGAATGCCCTCCAGAACCACTCATCACAGTTCTTCTGTGGAAATCATCACCTTGTTGCCTTCAGATTCTGTCTCAGAGGGATTTAGGGAGATGTTGCCTTCATAGCTGGGCTCAATAAAGGCTTTTATGAATTGAAAAAAAGAGGTGTGCATATAGATAAAGACTGGAAAGAAAAAATTTTAATAAAAATAATTATGTGATGAGATTAAAGATGTGTGTGTGGTTTTGAAATTTTCTCTAATTTATAAATTACTATAAAATCAAAAATGGATAAATAAGTGTAAAATAAAAATTCAACATTACTGACTTGATTATTCCACTGAGCCAAGACTGAGTCTAGAATTTTACTAAGACAAAGTCCAAAATCTTATTTCTGCTTCTGGGTTTCTTTTTCAAGGTCTGTTCCCTCCAATTTGCCACTCCCTCTCCCTCCTAATTCTTTTCTCTCTTTGTATTTGAGGACATCTCAGGAATTGAAGAGAGCTGAGATATGGTATTAGGAATATCCTTGCTATTCACTCTCCCTGGAATGCCCTCTCCCACCACCTTTGCTCAGTAAGGTCTTCCCTTGCCACCCCATTAAAAACTGCAAACCATTTCCAACCTCAGCACTCCATAACCACTTTTTTGCTTTATTTTTCTTAACTCTAAATTTATTGAGAACCAAGATTTTTCTATTTTGTCTACTGTAACACCTAGAACAGTTTCTGGAACATTCTTAGAGATTCAGTAATTATTTGTTGAATGAATGAATAAATGAAGAAATAACTTCCCAGTGTGGGAATTCTGCTTGAGGCTAATTGTCTCTTTTTAACACCTTAGACATCATTACATGGACCACCGTATAGCCACTTGCTGCTGGAATCCCATCACTCAGCAAGGTACTCTCTTGGGTGAAATGCTGGCAATCTATCTCAAAACCAGCCACCTTTCATGAGAGCCGTTGGATCTATAAGAAATGTATGCATCAGTGGCAAAGATGCATTTTCTTTCTTAATAATAGTTTTATTTGAAAAAGTGACCAACAGAGAGGAAGATTATACTTACTAACCTCCCTTGCAGCTAAGAAAGGCCATATCACCAAGTTCCGGCCAACGGGATGTAAGCAGAAGTCTCATATAAAATTTTCAGGAAATATTCTTAAATCAGACGAAAACACTATTCTTTATTTCTTTCTCCTTTTTTATGGTCAGAATATGAATGTAGTGGCAAGAGGTTGAAGAGATATGCTAGACCATGAGGTAGAAACCTCATGCCAAATATTTAAATCAGTATGGTAGAAGGAGCCCAAATCCTTGATTATTCTGGGCCACCTGTACTGACTACCTATATCTATATATTTTTTCTAGAAATTTATCTATTTCATCTAAATTTTAAAATTCATTTGCATAGTTATTCATAGTGTTCTCTTATTGTCTTTATAATATCTGTAGGATCTGTAGTGATGTCTTCTTTTTTATTCTTGTTGCTGATTATTTCTGTGTTCTTTATTTTCTTCATCAGTCTTGCCAAAGTTATATCAATTTTATCAGTCTTCAAAGAATCAACTTTTAGCTTTGTTGCTGATTCCTATTGATATATTTTCTATTACCATTATAATTTATTTTCTTCTGTAGGGGGAGGGGAGTTACTTAGCTATTTTTTCTACATTCTTGAATGTAAGAATATAAATCTTTCTCTATATACTACTTTAGCTACATCTCACAAATAATCATATGTCATGTTTTTCTTATCATTCGATCTATTTTCTAAACTCCAACTCACGGTTGTCTTGTGGGTTATTTAGAAGTGTATTTTTTAGCTTCCAAATATATAGGGAAATTCTTTCTTGTTTTTATTTGTAGCAAAATTATATCATGGCAGATTTTGTATAAATACAATTCCTTGACAGTGTTGGCTTTCCTCTTCCATCCATTAGAGGGTGAATTTTTGTAAATATTCTGTATGTGCTTAAAAATAGCTCTATTCTGACTTTCTAAAAAACTTGTTCTATAAGTGACCTCTGACTAAGGTTTGTTCAATGTGTTATTCAACTCTTTTAAATTCTTACTGATTGTTGTCTGATTGCTCTATCAATTTACTCATAGATGTGTAGTAAAATTATCCACTATGGTTGTGAATTTGTCTACTTATCCCAGAAGTTTTGATAATTTTTACCTTATATATATTAAGATTATGTTATTTGGAGTAAATAAATTTAGAAATGTTTTATATACCTGATGAATTGTCCTTTTGTCATTATCTAGAGAGATGTTTATTTCTAATGATGCTTTTTTTTTCTTTTTCAGTCCATTTTATCTTATATTAATATAGCTAGTTCAATTTTTGGTTTTGGTTTTAGCTTGTAGGGTATATCTTTTTCTATGATTTTACTCTTTCTGAACCTTTATATTTTACTTGTTTCCCTTGTACAGAGCATACAGTTTCTTTTTAATACAGTTTGCTAACTTAATTAGCATATTTATTTATACTTAACATAATTACTGACATATTACTATTTATTATATACTATTTGTCCCACCTGGTCTACATTCTTTTTTCTCTTTTTTTCTTGCCACATATGAATCGATTATATTCATTCACTTTTTTCCCCACCACTAGTTTGTAAGCTATACACTGTTTTCTGATTCTTTCAATAATTACCCTTGAAATTATAGTATGTATTTATGGCTTACCAAAGTTTGGTGTTAACTAATACCCTGACCTTCATCCTAGACAATGCAAAGACCTTGAAACATTTTAATTCTGTTCTCTATCCCTTATCTTACACCTACTTATATACTACTGCTGCAGGGTGTTTAATCTTGTTGATATTTTTAAATTCCAAAAGATATAATGATGATGATTGCTTTATATATCAATATTCATTACCATATACCCACATATTAACATTTTTGTTCATCTTAAATTCTTCCTTCATCTCCAACCTTTCATCTGCCATCACATTCCTTCTGCCTGAGGTTTACTCCTTTGTATTTCCTTTACTGCTAATCTGCTGATGATGAATTCTCTCAGTTTTATGTTGTCTGAAAATGTCTTCCTTCTCCCTGGGTATGTTGGTAGTTTTCATCTTTCTGCATTTTGGAGATATTGCTCTGTATTGGGGCTCCCACTGTTACAGTTGGGAAGTTAACTGTTGGCCTAACTTGATTGTTTCAAGGTAATCCAAGGTATAACCTTGGTCTTTCTTACTATGATATGTCTGCATATGGATTTCTTTTTACATATTCTGTTTGGGATGTATTGGGCTTCTTTAAAGGGTGGTTTGATGTCTTCCATCAGTTTTGAAAAATTCTCAGCCATTATGTCTTCAAATGTCACCTCAGTTCCATTAGAAAAATATGATAAATGCAATATTTCCCTGCCCTCTTTCCAAGACTCAAATTATATGATTGTCCTACCTTCTCACTGTACTCTCTATGTCTCTTACCCTCTCTTCAGTGCTTTCATCTTTTCATCTCTCCATATTTCATTCTGGAAGATTCCTCTAATAATCTTCAATTTACTAAATCTCTTTTCAACTCTATCTAATTGTCTGTTAATTTCATCTGAGTTCTTTATTTTGCTTAGCGTATTTTTTAGTTCTAGGATTTTTACTTGGTACTCTTTTCAACTCTATTATGTCCCTTTTTAGAATTTCCAGGGGTTTTGCTAAAATTTCTGCATTATGACTTCCTTGGAATAATTTCTTTATGTTTCCAGAGTAAATAGTTGTTTTACACTCTATGTCTGATAATTTCAATATCTATATCACTTATGTGTCCATCTAGGTGTCTTTTATTTTTGTTGATTCTTGTTCATGGTGTCTTATTTTTCTCCTGTGCTACATTATCTTTACTTGTGTACTAGAAATTTTATTTGAAAAAAAATTATTTGCCAAAATATTTTGAGAACTAACAGCATGTCATCTTCTTAGAGCATTTTTGTTTGCCTCTGCCTATCACCAGAGACATTAGAAGACTGCTCTAATCTAGGTTGAAGGCTTTTGAAATTCTGAGACATTGTACAACCCAAAACACTGTACTAATTTTTGTGCAAGGAAATAAATTTGTGGTTTATCTCTATTCCTAAGGTGTAGCCTTTAGGGCCCAAGCATAAACCAGCAGTGATCCACCAGTGTACATAGATCCCCTCTTTTTATCTCACCTTTAGAAGTCACCAAAAGTACAACTCAGTCCCTCTGCTCTCCTTTGAGCTGAAAAGTGACCTCAGGGTAAAAGTGATCTGGTATTCCTCATTCACCTCTCTGGGTCATAGCCGAGTTCATTCACTATCTTGTTAGCTCTTAGATGATTTTAAGGAGAGTTTTTTTCCCAACTTTTTTAGTTGCCTTTAGTAGTGGTGGCTGGTCCATATTGCCTAGTCTATGATTACAAAAACTGGAAGTCCTTTAAGTTGTCCAGATTTATAAACTTTATTTATATGAGAGAAAGACAAGCATCTCAATTTTTACACTATAACTTTAAGTTTTCTGTCACCTGCAGCCAAATCTTAATTCCAAAAGCAGTATTCTTATCACACCACTGTTCTAGCACACTATTCCTATTCTAAAGGGTATTCTAGTTCACTGTTTATAGTCTCTCTCACTCTCTCTCTCTCTCTCTCCAGTATTTCTTTCTGATACTTTCTCTATACTCCAACAATCACCAGAAACCAGATAGCCCAATGGCTTTGATACTTACATTAAAAGGAACCTGACTTGGCCTTTCTCAATGTTATAGGTAGTTCCCTTGGGACATCCTCCCACGATTTGGGGAAGATAGAAAACATCTTCCCACGGGAGAGAAGGAGAAGAAGAGGAAAGGGACTTGTTTCTTATCATAAACACTGCACTCCTCTAAAAGGAGGCCTCATCCCCTCTCCTCAGTCCTCTTCTACGTGTACATGAAGTGAAATTGTTACTCTGAAGACATGACTGGCCTCAGTAATTCACCATGATCTTCTGAACTTAAAATATATGGGCCTTGAACTTAGAATATATGGGCTTAATGCCTTTTGTGCTCAGGTTTGAACTTTAATCACAATTCTAAAAGGAAAAATCATACTCTATGGCCCACACCATCCTGCTACACTCTAAGAAATGGGGTGACATATTCTCAATGAACTTGAAAAAGTACACAAAAATATAATGGTTATGAGAGTACTCACACATACTGTTTTCAGTGTTTTCTTATTATAAAGATTGTCATTATTAGAATTAGCTATTTTCATTTTTTAATCTGCAGTTTTTCACTTTAATGTTTTCCTCCCAGACCAAAACAAAGTAAGTGCTTTAGATGCTTTGAAATTACTGTACTTTTCAAATATTTATTCTTTTCATACAATGAACTCCTCTCTCTAATGCTAGCAAAGCTTATAATGGTCTTAGCTGGATCTCTCAGATTTCCTGAAGCCTTGCCATGCTCATAACCTCATTCTCCCTTCTGAGGGTCTTAATCTCTTAGCAGAAGGGCAACTCAAAGGAAACCTTAGCATGCCTAGTTTAGAGAGAAGGAAAAAGGGAATTAAAGGGGAAGGCTCCAATTTGCTACAGAAAATGGATGGAAATGGGTTTTTCGTTTGTTTGTTTTTAATGTTCTATTTAAATAACAAATGGCCTGTCTCTAAGGAGTGATCCATTGATTTGTTAACCCACTGGGGTGGGTCACTTTCTCAAATTCTGGACAGTAATTTTTTTCCAGGGAGTGGGGAGAAGTCAGGGAGGGGGTGGGCAAGGAGAAATGGGAGAAGCCAACCAAGAAGAGAGCCAGTATATCCTGGGCACCTGTGGATGGGAGGAGTCAGAGGGAAAAAAGACCAGAGGAAGAATGGTACATAAAATTGAGACTGGAGATGAAACAACAAAATCCCATTGCTCACTCAATTTGTTCCAGATTGTCTGTCTCCCAGTTCTTCAGCAGCACCACCTTAACCATCCCTTACAGCCCCCTGCCCAACCAATACCCTATCTACTCTCAAGAGGACCTTGTCTCTTTTGCGACAACAAAAATAGAGGCCATCGATGGAAACCCCCTCAACTCCTTGGATCCAACCTACAAATGTATCTGCTCTAGGTCCACCCTGGCTGCCCTCCTTTTTGCCACAGGGGAAGAGGTACTCCTGCCCCCTCTGGGGTGAACCCTACAGCTGTGTTCTAAATCCATCCACTCCCTCCTCTTCAGACCCTTTGTCACTTTGTCAGTCTCAGGATTGAATGTTTAGATGTGCTCAAGTCTTTGCCATCTTCAATTAGAAGAAACCCTCTTGCTATAAATCCACTTTATCTACCACCACATCTCTGTTCTTTCTTTCGTTGCCTGAGTTCCTCAAGGCCCACTTCTCTTTTCCCTCTCTGCTCCCTTCCTGGGTTACCTGCTTCCACTGTACCAATGCTCACTTATACACACACGAATGACTCTCCCCTGAGGTCCAGATTCAAATATCCACTTACTGGTCACTTATATGTGCATTTCTCAAAGACACTTTAAACTCCAAATGCCCTACTGGATTTATTACTATCTTCCCAACTCTCCAAATCTGGGTCTCCTACTATTTATTCCCCTTTTCAGTAAATGATCCCAAAATCTCCCCAGTCACCTAAAGCAGAAATTGAGGCTCTTTACTCATGCCTACCTTTCCTCAACCCCACATCTAAATAATCTTCATTTCCTATCTCCCAATCTCCTAAACATCTCTCAAGTCTGCCTCTAGTTATCTTCTTTTGCTACCAGCCAATAACCACTGGCTGATCTTCCTGCATGTAACTTACCCACACAATCCATTCTCTACAGCATCCACCAGGATCTTTATAAAAATGCAAATCTGAACCTATCACTTCCTTGCTAAAAATGGTTCAGCAATTTCTTAATGATCTTAGGAAAAAGAACCCAAAATCCTTAAAATAGTGTAGTAACAGAAATCCTATTTTGAAACACACATACACACACCTACACACTTTTATCTTTTGTCTTCCCAAAAAAATCAACTTCTCCTTAGATGGCCAGAACATCTATCTGCTAGGGAAAGATTAGGACTATAAAGGAAGAATGCCAAGGGGGAGAAGGGGGTTAGTATCCAGATTTTGACTTTCAAAATGAGGTTTTGCTGCAAGCCAATAGCCATGCAAGGGAAGGTTTTCTGAATTCCTTTATCCTCTCTTTTGGCTTAATCCAGAATCAACACTGGCTGCCCAGACATCAGGGTTCTCCACAGTACAGAGAAGGTTCCCCTTGCAAAGGCCATTTGGAGGACAAAACAGAAATACAACAAGAGTTGGGGTGAGGCTGAGTTATCCTGGAGACAATTGCTGGGCTCTGACCACTTTGAGGAGGGAGGGAGGGAGAAAGAGACAGAGAGAGAGAAAGAGAGAATCAGGGAATGGCCCAGCTACACGGTGCACAGACAGCAGACTGCAGCTACAAAGATCAGCAGAGCAAAGAGTGGCCGCTGCTGCAGAGACCAAAAGAGTCAGAAGATATTCCAGGTCACGACAGGGTTCCAAGGTCCCTTTTGTAACACTAATACGAGTACCAAGTAAAGCCAAAACCCACCTCAATACTCTTAGCAGCCATCTTGAAGAGTTGCAGGTAAGGGCACCTGAGTCTAAGTATGTTTACTCACAAAGGACTATTTATATTTCTATGTCACACTAAGCTTTGGAACTGAAATCTCTGCTCCTCAGCAGATGGAGTTTCTGAGAAAGACAAAAATAGATAATGATCCCTCCACAAAGAAAAAGAAGGAGCAGGAGGAGGGGGTGGAGAAGGGAGGGGGAAAAAAGGAAAGAGAAGATGACAGGTGATGTAAGGAGGAGAAGAGGCAGAGGAAGGGGAAAAGGGAAGGGGGAGGGGGAGGGAGCAGGAGATGTGGGAAGAAACCATCACTGCCTCCCACCTGGGATGCACCGCAAGTCAACTTGCACCTCCACTACAATGTCCTGGAAGCCACCATGCTACCTCTGCTGTCAGCCCCGCCAGCCACCTCTCCTTCACTGAATTCTCAAAACACACTGGCCTCTTTTCCTTTTCTCAAACCTGCCCTGGTCCCTCTCACCTCAGAGTGCTTTCTTATTCAGTCTATTCTCTCTGTCTCGAATGCTCTTCCCTCTCCCGACCACCACCCTGTACCCAGCTAACTTGACTCTGGCCCCTCCATCATTTTCCCAAGGAAGCCATCCCTGTGCTTCCCTGGCCCTGCCTGCCACCCCTGCTGGCCCAGAGTCCTTTATGCTATGGTCTCACAGCTCTCTTCCCTGATGGTAATCATAGTGCTGTTTGATTGTACCACTGATTCTGTCTCCCTGATAGACTATAAACCCCATGCTGGCAGGACTATCTGTTTTGCTCACCATTGCATCTCCAGTGTCTAACACACTATAGGCAGTCAATTAATCTGTACTGAATAAAGTAACTGCTCAGTAAATGAATAAATAAATGAATAGTACCATCTGTTCAAATATGAGATGGGCTGCCTTGTGAGAAAAGCACCTCCCATCCTTGTGTATTCAAGCCCAGTGGGATGACTGCCATCAGAGATGCTTTAGAAGTGATGCCTGCACTAGATAGATGGTTGGAGTCTATACCTTCTCATCCATCTCAGAAAGCTCATGTTTCTCTGTATTTAAGTGTCCCAAGAGCTGGGAGGACATGCTATGCAGCTTCCTCTCAGACCATGAGAATGCCCAAGACACACGGGCCCAGTGTGTGCCCGAGACCAGAGGAGAGCTTTCTCCAAAACAAGATGAAGGGAATGAGCATCTGTCTGTGCCCCTGGTGGTTTTTCACGCTGGTCACCTGCAAGGTGGGGTGACAGTGTGATGGGATGGAAGAAATACCAGTGAGAAAGATCTCATAGACCTGAGTCAATTGAATTAATTTAAAAGGCACAGACACACTACTATATATTAAATAGATAACTAATAAGACCCACTGTATAGCACAGGGAACTCTACTCTATACTCTGTACTGGCCTATATGGGAAAAGAATCTATTGATAAAAAAGAGTGGATATATGTATACATATAACAGATTCACTTTGCTGTACACCTGAAACTAACACAACACTGTAAATCAACTATACCCCAATAAAAATTTTTTTAAATAAAAATAAATAAAAGGCACAGGGCTTCCCTAGTGGCGCAGTGGTTGAGAGTCCGCCTGCCAATGCAGGGGACGCGGGTTCGAGCCCTGGTCTAGGAAGATCCCACGTGCCGCGGAGCAACTAGGCCCCTGAGCCACAATTACTGAGCCTGCACGTCTGGAGCCTGTGTTCCGCAACAAGGGAGGCCACGATAGTGAGAGGCCCGCGCACCGCGATGAAGAGTGGCCCCCACTTGCCGCAACTAGAGAAAGCCCTCGCACAGAAACGAAGACCCAACACAGCCATAAATTTAATTAATTAATTAATTTTTTTTCAAAAAAGGCACAGAGCAGTAAAGGGACTCAGAGGGTAAATGCACTCCAAGCATTTGTCTGCTTGACTTTATTCCCTGCTGAGTATAAGCTATTTTGCAAGAATGTGGACACCGCAATTGCACTGCCCACTACCATGTTTTGCATGGTAGATGCTTAACATACACCCAGTACATAAAAGTGAGTAGACCAACCTTCATCACTGAGGGTTTGTTGTTGTTTCCTCATCAGCTGTTGCCATTGCTCAAGGTGGTGTGTGTGTTTTGTGCACACGTGTGTAAATGGAGTTCATTTGTATGGACGGGGATGGGAATACAGAATTGAGGCACGAACTTGTATTCAACATAGCAAAGGTTTTAAGTCAGAATCAGCAGCAACATAGGTGTTACACATGTGATGTGCAGAGAAAGACCCTCTTACAGGCATAGCCCACTACCCAAGCCCCAGTGCCTATGTCTGTATCTGAAAGGCTAACAGGTTTTTTTCCTCTGGGCCTTGAAATATTTTGACTCTGAAAACCTTTAGTAAAATGAAAATGCTTTTGGACAGGGAATGATTTCAGCTTCCATCATTTTGCATTTTAGAAGGGCCTGAAACATCAGACATGAGATTATGAGTGGAGAAAGGAAGGATAAGAGGACAGGAAAATCATCAGAGAGAGAAGCTGCCAAAGGTGAGCTTGGTCACCTTTAAACATCATTTTCACAATTTTGCTTGGGAGGTCCAAGGTATAGCTGCCCCTCCTCAAAAGAACACACTGCAGATCTCTGAGATAAATGGATGAGCTCAGGTTAGCTTAGATTAGAAGAAAAAGTGCTAGACTCCCTTGAGGTTTTTCTGACCAAGGACAGCAAGCCACGTCTTGGGGGTTCTGTGGCATCAGACTGTTGTAGCCTGGGCATCTCCTGGATGCAGCTGCAGATTAGGTCACCCACGTATTACTGGAGGGATGGGGTCTAAATAACTGCTCCAGAGAGCTCAGGACCCAGGTAGACCCCGCAGAGAGCCTGCAGAGTGCAGTGTCCAGTTTTGGGAGGACCCAGGGAAGTGGGTATAGAGACAGAAATGAAGGATGGAGAGTGGGAAACAAAGAAAGAGAGAGAGAAAGAGGAGGGCAGGTTAAGTGTCTGGAAAATTACCGCAGACTCACGGCTTTTGCTGCTTCAATGCCTGGATGAGTCATCAGCTGGTTGCCTAGGCGACAGCTATTTTCCTCCTGCTGCTGATCAATTTCATCTGTACAAAAGTCCCATGAAACTGTGAGCTGTGAAGATAATATACCCGAGTCACAGAAAGTCCTGTCAAACAAGGTCTGCATTTCAAGTGTTCTGAGCCAGACCTTATGTGTCCTTAATCATCGACCTCTGTACCCCACCCCAGGCCCCATCCCCATCCCCACTCTCTCTCTCTCTCTCTCTCTCTCTCTCACACACACACACACACACACACACACACACACACACACACACACAAATGCTCACACAGACACACGCACAGGGTGATGGGCCAGGACAGGGGCAAAGGCAGTAGGAGACTGTCAACTGCCTTATCCTAGTCAGCCTGGAGATCATAACGGCGTCCTCACTCTCTCCCCTTAGA
Organism: Balaenoptera acutorostrata; assembly: GCF_949987535.1. Taxonomy (NCBI): domain Eukaryota; kingdom Metazoa; phylum Chordata; class Mammalia; order Artiodactyla; family Balaenopteridae; genus Balaenoptera; species Balaenoptera acutorostrata. The sequence goes on along the minus strand of NC_080064.1, from coordinate 129,158,729 downwards.
GACACAGTGGGTATGTGGTCATTCTCATTTCATTTCTCCAAAAACTTCCCTGGACAATGAAATACAGCCACAGAGGGCAGTCAGGGGTAACATCCTCTGAGCTATGCCCTGCGGTCTGCACCGCTGGTTTCAGAGCAGGGGAGAGAGGCTACCGTCTCCACCCTAAGTCCTCCCGAAGACATCACTGTCCCCTTTCCCTACTTTATTTTTCCTGTTAGCATTTGTCACTACATACTACATACTAAATATATAATTTTTTAGCCTTCCCCACCAGAGTGTGTGCTGCTTTAGGGAAGGAATTTTATTTTTCCTACTCACTACTGCATTCTTATCTCCTAGCCTAGCTCATCATCCTGCACATAGTAAGTGCTCAGTTAAAGTTTGCCGAATGAATGAATGAATAGAAATTGTTCTTAGACTACCTCACAGATAAGGCCACCCTAAAAAAAATTCAATCAATATGACCAAACCCCCTTCTGAAAGGACTAAAACCCTTGAGACTTCTGCATTACAGGCAAGATAACACCCACATTATGACAAATTAGGAAATTGTCACAGTTTCTGTGTTTTCCCCATTCTACCTCCACCATTTAGGGCATAAAGAACATGAGGAAGATCTTATAGAAAAAAGGATCCAAGTCTCACATACAATGTAGTCATCCCATAGCACAAAGCTGATAGAGCTGCCAGGCCTATTTACATATTACTAATAATCACTAAGGGCTTACAAGGTGGCAAGCACATTACATGCAATTTTTGTTTCATTCTCACAACAACCCATGTGGGAAATATTTTATAATTCCCATTTTACAATTGATGAAACAGACTAAGAGAGGTTAAATAACATGCCCATGTTACACATGCAATATATGATCACGATTCAAGCCCAGATCTGCGTTCTCAGCCGGCACCCAATATTGCCTCTCTGCTTACCACACCTCTCCACTTGTCACTCTTGCCCTTTTGGTGACATTTTCAGCCCTATTTTTCTCCTTCAGGCAGACCAGGATGTCACTTTTAGCCTGAAGTGTTTTGCACTTATACTGTGCTTCCTCATTCTCCAAGTATCTTCATATAAGTTATATCATTCGAGCCTCAAAACAATCCTGTGGGGCAGATAGCATCATTCCTACATTTCAGGTGTAGAAAATGAGAAGAAAAAAAAAAAAAAAGGTTAAGTGACTTCCCTGAAGTCGTTTTACTAATCAGACATGGGACTTACACATTGGCACTTAGATGGTATTCCCACTCCAGCCCAGATGTGCTCTGGAAAAGAGCATCTAAGGGCCTTCCCAGTGTGATTGGCCCCGCTCCCTGACGACACCCTAATTTGGCTCTAAGCCCCCACCAAACCTCAGAGCTGTCCCAGAAAAGCCTCAAGCTGGCAAACATTGATCCACCTTGTCAGCTAGTCTAGACAGAGCCTGCTGGGGAACCTCGGGGACCTCACCCCAGAAAAGCAATCTAAGATTTCAGAGGAAATCTGAATATCTAAGAAAGAGTCCAAATGTCATAGCTTAATTTAGAAAGTGATGTCAGATATTTGTAACTAATTTTATCCTCTCTTTCCTTGTTCTGATCTCCTTGCTTCAGCCCATTCCCTACCCACCCCCTTTCCCCTTCAAAACGAAATAACCTTGCCTCACCCACCATGAAATAAAAATGCTTTAAACTGTAGCTTTATAGACATGATTCCAAAAAATAAGTTCACAAAAGATCGTTACCAGTTCTTCCTGAAAATAGTGCCAGGTTAGGAGGAAATGAGTAATTGGAAGAAACAATTAGAAATTTTAATCCAAACTCTTATAAGATGTCAAGGCTGGCCAGCAACCAACAAGCACATAAAATGAAACACATTAATGATCCGCAAAAATGGTGAGTCTTGCCTTAACTGGTTTCTATGAAAAAGTCTACTTGCCTGCCTTAGCCATTCTTTTTTTTCAGTATGGCTTCATTTCTCTAGGACTTGTTGGACAATTTTCCTGTCTAAATGAAAGCCATGTTTTTCCTTCCATGTCTGAGCCCATGTGTTTTGTACATGTGTCCGCATGTTTGCGTCAGTGGGAGCTGGACTGAGTGAGGACCTACCACATGCTAGGCACTTTCTATATATAAACTCATTTATACCTCCAGTGGGTCTGTGATTGGCGTATGATTGCCAGGATTATTTTCCTTTTACAGATGAAGGAACTAAGGCTCAAAGAAGTTAAGGAATTTGCCTAAGAACGTACAACAACAACTAATAAAAGTAATCGCAGCAATTGACCTAGTATAGTAACTGGATATCACCATTAAAAACAAAAACAAAAATAAAACAAAAACACATCCACACATTTGCTCGTTACTTTTATTTCAGCACAAGACTACTTTATCCAATGATTCTGATTGAACATTAACACTAAGTGACCAGGGAGATAAAACTATGTTGAATCCTTAATGACCTCTTTCCCCACTGATGAGATCAATAATGACAATGAAGTGTTCATCCTAATTTTGTTTGGGCCAAAATTTATTCTCACTGTTTAACCTTCAAAAGCACTGTCCTATGTCAAAATCATTTACAAATCAAGTCAGAAAACTTTTAGATTTTTATATCCACCCATCCCCTCAACTATGAGGGCAGGGTGATAACTATTTGTTATTTTTCCAGAAATAAGTCATTACATTAATTCTAATGATGATATGAAGCCATATTAGAGTATTTGAACAATCTACTTGAAAAGTAGATTGCATGTCCACTGCAGCATTATTTACAACCACCAAGATATGGAAGCAATCCAAGTGCCCATCAATAGATAAATGAGATGAATGGATTAATAAATGATGAATGAATATGTGTGTATATATATATATATATATATATATATATATATATATATATGTATATATATATGCAAACACATACATATACACAATGGAATATTACTCAGCCATAAAAAATGAAATCTTTCCATTTGCAACAACATGGACAGACTTAGAGGGTATTATGCTAAGTGAAATCAGTCAAACAGAGAAAGACAAATACCATATGATTTCACTTATATGTGGAATTTAAAAAACAAAAGAAATGAATAAACATACCAAAACAGGAAAAGAGTTGTAGATACAGAGAAAAAACAGGTGGCTGCCAGAGGGGAGGGGAGTAGAAGGAGGGAAAAAAAGGTGAGGGAGATAAGAGGTACAAACTTCCAATTGCAAAATAAATGAATCATGGATATGAAACATACAGTGTGGGGAGTATCATCAATAACTATGTAATAACTTTGTCTGGTGACATATCATAACTAGACTTATCATGGTGATCATTTTGAAATATATAGAAATATCAAATCACTATATTGTATAATAGGAATTAACATAGTATTACAGGTCAATTATACTTCAAAAACAAACAAACAAACAAACAAACTCATAGAAAAAGAGATCAGACCTGTGGTTACCAGAGGTAGGGGGAGGAGGAATTAGATGAAAGTCAAAAGGTACAAATTTCCAGTTATAAGATAAATATATTTTCCCATTTTTTGTCTGTATATTCCCATTCATTTTGTGATTAATTTATATGGGCATTTCCCTGAAGAAAACGCAAGTTTCATTAAATATAAATGGCATAAGTTTGCTATCCTTAAAATATTAGGATTTTAAATATGGTGACCTCAAGCAGATCTGGGAAAGCTCAAAGACAGGACCAAAACAAAAAGCAAAAAAATATCACTGGAAGCTGTGGTCTTGGCTAGGTAGTATTGTGAGAGCAAAGGATGTATGTGGCCAAGTGAAGAGAAATGAGACTACAGGGGTAAGCAAAAGCCAAACCTTGAATGGCTTTACTAAAGAGCACATCCAGAAAAATCCACTAGAGGGTTTTCATCCAGAAAATTACATGATCAATTTGGAAACTGAAGTTAAAAACATGACTCAATCAGCAGTATGATGCTGTACTGGAGAACAGAAAACACTGATGGCAAGAAGAACGCTTATAGTGACCCAAGTAAGAAGCAATGAAAAACTAATCTAAGGCCACATCAGTGAGGATGGAGATGTAGTAATGGATACAGGAGGGGTTAGAGAGAAAGACTATAGAAGGAAGTACAAGTAAGTAAAAAGAGCCATCCTTGAAGATGACAACTAAGGGGAGGTCTAAGATGCCACTTAAGGGGAGAAGAAACGTAGGAGAAAGTGCATGTTTGGCCAGGGATTTAATATATTGAATGTCTGACTCTTCTGTACATTTTAGTAGAGCTATCCAGTAGAGCTCAGTGGTATCAGAACATCAGAGGAAAGTCTGGCTGGAGATAATTCATACCCATCAGTGGAAGTTGAAATTGGCTCTAAATGAGGTCACACACCATCAAGGTATGGAGTAAGCAGAGAAACATTGACATTTAAGTGGGCAAGTGTAGAGGTGTCAATGAAGGAGGTAAGCTTAGGAAGGACCCAGGAAAGAGCGACACCTTAGAAGTCAAAGGGAAAGAGAATTTCAGAAAGAAAATGGTCCACACGGTTAAAGATTGCAGAGGCTAAAAAGTGCCCTTTGTTCTGCAGAGCACTGGTGACTCAGTTTCAGTGCGGTGGGGAGAGCAGAAGCCAGAATGGAACAGGTTCAAGAGGTGGGGTAAAGACTGCAAATACACTCACTGGTATTTTAGGGCTCATTTTCCAGCAAACAGTTCTCAATTTTTTTTAATTATTAAACAATATACCCTATGATATAAAGTTTGGAAAATAAAGAAAATTGAAAACTCACCCATGATTTATATATCTTGACAAAACCACTGTACACAGTCAATTTTCTCCCAGTCCCTAACAATGTGCATATGCCTCACTTTCAAGTACCATCTCTTAAGAAACCTGAAGGTAAAAACCTTCAAAAAGCCCGACATGTCCACAAAATTTATTTATAGTTTCCCTTAAATATTTCTCTTAATTCAAAGCATCTTTGCAAGAACATGGCGCTAAGTAACAGTCCTCAAACTTAAAACTAGGGTCATGTGTTGTTCATAATATTTCCAAACTTAAACTTGTTTTCAGACCCTTTAGAAACCTAATTCCAGAAGAGTCCACAATCTGACTCTTCAAGAGTATCTATACTGGGAGCTCAGCCAAGTGTTCCTCTGTCCCAGGGCTCCTCCGAAAATGTGCAAGTTGTTGTGGATTCAGGTCACTGGAAAGTGGAATAGATGCAGGCAATCATCCCACATCAAATAATTTACTGATTAGAAGCCACTTCTTTCTACCCAATGCCTCATACCAAACATTCTCCAGTTTCTCAAGTCCTCAAAGCATCCCTAACTAGCTAGGCTTGCTGGAGAATGAGAACTCTTCATATCTTTTCAATGCAGCTAAGGAACCACTCATCTAACCCAACATCCCAATTTACAGATGAGCAAATCAAGGCCCAAAGAAGGAATATGATGTCCAAGGTCATACAGTTAATGGCAAAACCAAGACCTCCTAATTTCCAGGGCTTTCTCCTCTCCCATTTTGGAACCGCCTGTGTTACCTTATGTTTTGCACTGACTGCTCACTGGATGATACACTCCTAGGAGACCATCAAACCATTCTAATCCTGTATCACCATGACCCTGAAAATCAGGCCATATTCTTTTTTCATCTATATCCTCTCTGTCCACTTCCTGATTAGAAACTTAGAATTTAGAATTAAAATTTTAAATGGTCCAGATGAGCTGGGTAAGCAATCATTAACAAACAATGAAGCTTAATTGCATTTGATCCTCATCTGGTCCCTCCTGAATTCATAAGCAGAGGCTTATAATTCCTTTATCACTAGAAACAGGGATAGCAGCCAGAGGGATCTGCAGAGCTCTGAGGAGAGCAAGCTCGAGTTCCAGTGGGGACTCTTTAGGCAACATGCTTTCAGTGAGCATCTACTGAGTGCCTACTGTGTACCATACTTGGAGCCTTGCATGGGGAATGCAAAGGCTGTTAGTCCCCAGTCTTGGTCATAAGGGGGTCTATTTTGCTCGCTCTGACCATGGCTGAATAAACTTGGATAAAGCTGAACCTCTTAGGCAGTCCTATCTGGAGTCCTTAACTCTAACCCAACCTGTCTTAGGAGTCCCGTGACCATCTCTGAGCCTCCAAACAAAGATAAGAGCTGAGAGAACCAGGGACAAAAGGCAGATGAATGAATTCAATGATTGAGAGATAAACACCGCCCACCCTGGCCAAAATTTAGCTTCTTCTCTACCCTTTCATTCCTCCTCTTCTCTCCCCTCCGGAGACACCTACCAAATCCCATACCCAACATCCACCTCCCCTCACTCTCGCCCTTGTTCTCTCTCTCTCTGTCATAGTGCTTTCAAAGATGTATGCTGTGTGTTTTTAATCAAGTTTCTTAACTTCTCTGAGCTTCCATGTACTCATATGTAATAACATTCACTTAATAGGACTATCAGAACAATTAAATAAGGCACTGAGTAAAAGGTACCTATCACAGTGCCTGGCACTAAACAGTTCTCTATAAATATTGGCTGTTACCATTATTATTACTGTTTTCTGGTATGACTATTATCCCTTCCCTGAATGGTACTACTTTTCCTTGGAATATTTGTGTTCAGTTGGAGATAAAAAGCCTTTAAAACCAAGCAATTGAGTTCCTAATGGTGGGGCTTCAGACCAAGAGAAGAATAGTGGGCAGGGGTTCTTCCCAGTACCCTTAATCTCTCCCTGTAAGTAGCACCCACTTGGGGTTCCCCAAAGCTGCTCTCCATGTCTGGGCCTCCTCCCTGATGCTGACTGCGTCTGCTGCTCTACACTGAGGGCTCCCAGACTCTGCTGCTCAGAAACACGAAGCTGAACATCATGCACTACGGGCCAGAGGCAGGACGTGCCTGGTTTCCCTCAGGGACCAGAGCAATAAAGCAGATAATCAAGTGCATCTGCCTTCAACCAGAGAAGGGCTTCTCTTGCTGGCAACTAACTCTTAGTTTTGCTGGCTCTGCCTGAGAGTCCAGAATAGCCACGGTCAAACGCTCCAGGGCCTCATCTGTGGTTTTATAATGAGGCCAGCAGATCAGACTGCTGCAACAAGAGTCAGCATAAGACTGCCTTTCCACTCTAGGGCAAGCCAACAGGACTCAGAATTCTAGCCTACCTCCTAAATGTCTCTCATTTTCATCCTACGTCTCTCCTTAGCCAGGGCTCTTGTCATCTCTCCCCAGGTAAATAATAAACAACTAATATCGACTAAGTGCTTATTATGTGCCAAGCAATATATACTGCAGAGCTTGCATGCAATTTCTCATCGAAACGTCAAAATAACCCTATGAAATAGAAATTATTGCTCCTATTTTACAGATAAAAGAAAATGAAGATGCCCAGAGACATGAACTTGACCAGCACTTTTGCCCTCCTATCCCCAACCTGTGGCCTCCTTCCCTGCTGCCCTCTCCCCATGCCTATCGCCACCCACTGCTAACCAGCGTCTCTGCCATGAGTCCCTCTCTCCTCCACCTGTCCGCCATCCACTTCCAAGAATTCCTTCCTAAATTATAAATCTGACCATGTCACTCATATTCTGAAAGTCCTTCAAAGACTCCCTGTTAGGCCCACATAGGGTCAAGGCTCCCTAAATTGGCATTCTAGACTCTTCCCAACCTTATTCCAACACACCCTTCCAGTCCCATCTCCCTCTCCCTTCCACAGGCTCCGGCCACATGAAGCCACAGGCCATTCATCAAAGGCTCTCTGCTTTCACCCCTCCATCCTCCACACACACCACCCGTCTCTGCGGAATGTGGCCTTCCCCATCTTCTGCCTGGAAAATGTCTATTCATATTTGAAGACCCAGCTCAAATGTCACTTCCCCTGGGTAATCCTGCCAAACTCCCTCAGATCCTTTATTCTGTCCCTGGGATAGAGTCTCCCATCCCTTCTCAGTCTTTTCACTAATCTGTTACTACATCAAACTGTGTGTAATTGCTTGTTGGGGGAAAGCCACCCTGAGTAGGCTGGGTGCCTTCCCAGGATAAGGACTGTGGCTAATTTCCCAGTACCTTCCACAGGGCCTAGTGCAGGGTAGTTTATTGAACATCTATTACACAGATGGATGGAGGGAATCATTTATTTATTCATTTAGTTACCTAGGTAGGTAGTTTATCATTGACCATGTACCAGGCACTATGCTAGGGCACTGGGGAGGCAAAGATGAATAAAAGCAAGAACTCCCAGGGGAGCCCCAGCTTTGGTCCAATGCTTATATAACCAAGAGGTTTTATTGTTTTTTTCTTGACTCCCTTCCCAGAAAACAAATTAAATTGCAGAGGCTGCAGAATACCACCTAATTCCATCCTATTTAATCTGGACACCACTGCCATACATTTAATTGCCACACTGCTTACAAAAAACTCAGTTGTCAGGTCTAAATCACCGTTTGTGCAAATAACCAAGTTAGATAGCTTGCAACTCCATTGGGATCCTAAATCCATCATGACATTAGTTCATTAAGTTCTATGAATTCAATTAACCTTTCTGATTAATCATGGATCAATTAACCAAACTATGCTGACAAGAAAGTACTGAGGCTTAAGGTGGTTATTTTTCTAGAGACAAGAGCTCATAACATTGGGCCATGTCATTTCATTTGATCCACATTGAAATCTTTGTTCTTTGTCTCTCCGAATTGTCTTGTCGTTTGATAATACGATACTCAGTTCTCTAATTTTTTTTCTATATAAGTAGACCTTATTTGACCAGTGTGATGATGACACTGGAAACACCTTCTGGGCAAAGTTTCCACCTCTTTGACCCCTACAAAAGCAAACAGCACGGTGCTTCTTCCACACACAGAGGTGACTCCAGAATTAGAAACAGCAAGAGGTGGTAAAGAACCTAGAGATCATCTTATCTGAAACCCTCATTATACAGAGGAAGGAAAAGAGAGCCAGAGAAGGGCAATGACATGCCCAAGGCCATGAGACTGAGCTGAGACCAGCACCCAAGTTTCCTAAACTCAGTTCATGATAACAGCAACACAGTAGCTACCATTTGTTTATTGCCATATATATCTGCTGATCTGTAAGCAGCATGGGGCCAAATGCTAAGAAGCTGACCTGTATTACAAGGCTAGGGAGACATAAATTCAAGTTCAGTGCTACCAAAGCAGCCCAAGTCTAGGGGAGCAGATCCTTAAGAGAAAAGAAGTGCAGAGAAGTGATTCTGAATTCTGGACCTCTCGCTCTCCAGGGAGCTGCTGATTTGTAAGCAATACACAGAAACCATTGCGCAAGGGGCTGATACACAAGGTAAAGATTTTAGCAGCCTCACAGTGCTATGGAGTCAAAATGTGGAGTTCAGGACCCACCAAAAAGATGCTCTGGGAAACACTCAAGACGTTAGCTGGGACCCTTTGTATTAGTTTCCTATTGCAACAAATTACCACAAATATAATGGCTTAAAACAACAAATTTATTATCTGATAGTTCTGTAGGCTAGAAGTCTGACGTGGGTCTTACTAGGCTCAAATCAAGGTGTCAGCAGGGCTGCATTCCTTCTGGAGACTCTAGGAGAGAATCTGTGTCCTTCCTTTTTCCAGTTTCTAGAAGCTGCTCTTATTCCTTGGCTTGTGGCCCTTTCCTCCATCTTCAATGCCAGCAATAGCAGGTCAAGTACTTCTCATCAAATATCACTTTGACCTCCTCTTCTGCCTCCCTCTTCCACTTTGAAGGACCCTTGTGACTACATTGGGACCACCCAGAAAATCGAGGATAGTCACCCTGTTTTAAGGTCAACTGATTAGCAATTTTAATTCCATCTGCAACTTTCATTACCCCTTGTCATGTAATCGCATATATTCACCAGTTCCAGGCACTAGGAAGTGGACACCTTCTGTGGGGAGGGGCATTATTCTGCCAACCCACCCTTGAAGGGCTATCTCCAAGAAGTAAATGTGAATATGAAATGAACAGTCCTCACAAAACTGAAACACAGCTCTGAATCATCTCAATCCCAAACATGATTAAGGTGATATGCCCCCAGTGTAACAGGCTGCCAAAGTAAAAACAGATTCTCTCTAGAGAAAGTTAACATCATCCAGAGCTTTTATAACTTCTCATATAAGATGTCCAGCATTCAAGATTACAAGACATATCAATATACAAGACCATGGACACTTGGTTTCTTTCTGCTTCCCCCACCAGAATGCAAGCAACTTGAAAACAGGGACTACGTCCTATATGTGGTATCCCTGACCTCATCCCAGGCTGTTGTGTATGATAGATGCTCTGCAAACACGTAGTGAGTGACTGACTCTAATGCCCATCACGGTTGCACATCAGTGGAGAACATAGCTTAAAAGAAAACAGCTGGCACTGAGCAGGGGCTTCAAAGCCAACATGAAATGCTCCTAAATCCTGTAGCACCCACAAGAAGGTCACACCTCCTCCAGGACCAGCTTACAACAAACCATCTGTTAAAATAACAATAAAAATAACAACAAGGAGGAAGAAAGAAAACCAAGCAACTCGTAACAGACAGAAGGGTCATTGTGAGTGGGCAGAGAGCTGACTCCTGGCGAGAGCAGAGATCAGACCAGTATCACTGAACTCACACCTGATTTCCTGTGGTTATACTAGTCAGAACTTCAAGCCCCTCTAGCTCTTATTTATTTTGAATTTTTTTAACATTTCTATGAGACCTGACCCTTCCAAAATCCTTTCCAGGAAACTTGCTAAGACAGGGAAGAAGGGGGTGGGGGTGGGGCGTGGGAGCCAGGGCTGCTGGATGCAGATGTGAAGGTTACATCCTCTGGCCGAACCATCAACCTCTGAGCCTGCACAGGGCTGCCACAGGCCGGAAGAGGAAGCACCTTGTTTCAACCTGTCGGCCATCAGAGGCACTTTTTAAAAATTTGTACAAAGACTTAATATGTGCTATTGTCAGCTCTGGACTGGTAACGTTTTAAGAAATAGTCTAAGTAGGAGAAATAACCATCGTTTATATGAGTACCTATTATGTGCCAGAGACTGTGCTAGGCACTTGACATGCGTTATGTTATTTAGCCCTTGAAATGCCATTGTTATCATTTTACAGACAAAGATACTGAAGCTCAGTGAGGTCAACTAATTGGGTCCGGATCACACAGTGAGGAAGTGGCAGAGCCACTGGGTCAGTGTGATGCAAATGTCCCTGTATGGCCACCGCGAAATTCTGCCTCACCTTCATTGACTAGTTCTTGTGACTGGCATATTTAAACTTCTCAGCCACTCAGAAAATGGAAAGAAAAAGAATATATTCGTTGAAGTGGGTAGCTGAGAATTTTTAGGCTTTGAGTGGGCGTTTCCCCCTTCTCTACCACACTGGCACGTAATGTTGTCCACCTCTGCCATATTTCCAGAACCCTGCAGTCCTACGGTGGGACCCCTGGGTAATGGACCACGTGATTCAATGAGACTTTTCATGTGAAGCAGGTGGAAGTGAAGAGCACTGTTAGAGGGCAGATCCGCAGTTTCCTTTTTTCTGAAACAAAGGTTTTGTGTGAAAAGAAAGAGTTTTTGGTCCCCCAAGTATCCTTCAGATTATTCCAACATTAGCCGCTCCCTTGAGCTGTTTTTACCCACGATTTGCATGAGCACTGGATTTTGAGGAATAGTGAGATTCATTTTTAGCTCCTCGTCATCAAGAAGAGAGCCCTGAAATCAGCATTTGTGCCCAATGCTTCTCGGGTGAATTTGCCAAGGCAACGGCAGCCGCTTCTGACATCACCAAGGGAAGACACCTCCACAGGAAAGCGGGCCCTCGCCTTCCGGATCAGCGCTGCGCTGGTCTGTGTCAGATTTTATTAATCCCCTGAGCTTCTCTGGAACTATAAGAGCTATCCTCCCACCCCTCCCCACCTCAGCACACACAAAAAGAGAAGAAGCTACCTTTCTCTCCCTAGTCACCCTCTGGCCAAAAGCCTCAGAAAAACAAAACAAAACAAAAAACAGGAGAAGGAATCATGGAGGGGGCTCCTGAATAGTTCCCTGGCAAATCTATCTGTGACTTGGCTTTGAAATTGGAGAAAGAGGAAATGCATACCAGAGAGAGGCTAGGGAACTTGGCAGAGCTGGAACAGAGGGTAAATCTAATCAAAAAAAGGTTAAAGTCTTTTTCTCCCCACCTGTGCTCACCTGGAGCTTCAATTAACATTAATATCACCTCTGAGTAGAACCCTCCTCCCCTGTTGCTCAATAAAGTATAAGGACTTCTCCCCACAGAGTAAAAGGGTAACCACTGGGCAGGGGAGAGGATGCCATTCTCAGCTCTACCCCTGGGCACACATGGCTTACTGCCCACCAAAGTTCAGTGGTCCTCTTCCATGGGAAAAAGCTGTCTGGAGGAATGGCTACCCAGCCAAGGATATATTTCCCAGGGAAGCATGCATCTAGGCCTCACATGACCAGTTCCTACCAAGAGAAGGGAAGCAGAAGTGACCCAGGTCATTCACAGGTCACATGAGACTATCTCCACTCTCTCTTGCCCCTTCTCCTGGCTCAAGGTTAAAATGGCAGAACAGGAGGGTAGAAGGAGCGTGGGTCCCTAACTCATCCATTGAACACTGTCATTGGACTGCTTTGTGAGTCAGAAATAAAAATCTCTTGGGATGGGGGCTTCCCTGGTGGCGCAGTGGTTGAGAACCTGCCTGCCAATGCAGGGAACATGGGTTCGGGCCCTGGTCTGGGAAGATCCCACATGCCGCGGAGCAACTGAGCCCGTGCGCCACAATTACTGAGCCTGCGCGTCTGGAGCCTGTGCTCCGCGTAACAAGAGAGGCCGCGACAGTGAGAGGCCCGCGCACCGCGATGAAGAGTGGCCCCCACTCGCCGCAACTGGAGAAAGCCCTCGCACAGAAACGAAGACCCAACACAGCCATAAATAAATAAAACAAAACAAAACAAAAAAAAAAATCTCTTGGGTTAGGGGTCTGGGCTTTCAGAGTTTCTCTGTTAGAGCAGCTAGAATGAACACCTTAACATAACAGCCTTATCACCAATAAGGTTAAGTCAATGAGATGATGCCTTGAGCCGGGGCTCTCGGTTCTGAGGGGCCAGCACAGTTGTGTCCAGAATTCAAAGCCACCAACCAAAGCTAAACACAAAACTTTCCCTAACTGCAGTAAGACATGCTACAGCAAAATCCCTCAGTAGGGCTGTTTTTGTCCAGGACACAGGAGAGATCATGGGGCAAGAAGCAAGCGTAGGGAGTAGGCAGAGGCAGGGAAGTGGGAAGGAAGATGAGTTTGTGGGAGCCAAGGCCTCAGCTCAGCCTTGAGCCATGTCTGTGTCTCTCTGAGCCACACTGCATACCGCTGACACAGATGCCCTACAGCAGCAGCTAGGTGTGGAAACCACCGTCAGGACTGCTGTGGGCAGGTGATGCGCAAAGGCACACGGCCAAGGCTGCGAGTGGGGACTGAAATGCAACCAGCCCTCTTCTGCCTACATCAGGCACTGTGGCTCAGAGCTGAGTTCACCTGGAGGAAAGTCGCCTGGCACCTCGTATTAAACGTGTGCGAAGGTGCGATCCTTGACTAACCTTGCACCTGTGGTGGCACTGCATGTGCCTGGCATAAAGGCTAGTGGGCTAGTGGTGGCTCTGACCCCTGAGCTCTTTTTCACGCCAGGCCGCAAAGTTCTTACCTTCAAACCATTCTCCGCAGGAAGTCACATTCAAAGAAACAAGAATCTGATAACAAAATCAAACTAGAAGGCTTGCTTCCACCACTAAAAGAAAAATTTGCCGTCTCCCTCCTCCCTTCCTAGCCATCTTCTCCTCCCCAACTCAGAATCTGGTCCATGCTCAGCCAGTTCCACGCCCCTGCTTGCAAGGGAAAAGACACGAATGCGCTTTGTTGCAGGGGGTTGGAGCAAAAGCCATTTTAGATTTCAGCCCCAGGGACCCTGATGTGTTGCTGAAAAAACAGAAGGAGGACAAAGCAGGTGGCAGCAGAGGAGACCTAGGCCCAGAGCAGCCAATGAGAGAGAGGCTTTGGGGACTGGCTACTGGGAGGACAAGTGGAATTCCAAAAACAATGCTTTGGAGAGGCAACTGTGGGTGAAGTCGTTCTCACAGTGGGGTTCTCCCAGGGAAGATCACAAGTAAAGCTCCAACAGAAGGAAACAAGAACTTATACAGAGGTCTGTGTAAGGGAATCGCAATATTTCTTGCAAAATTCATCACTGAACAGGTATCATCTTTCATAAATGACAGGAATTTTCCTGATGTAGAAAATGGACACAACCTTTTCTGGAAGGCAATTGGGTCTCTCTATTAAATATTTAAATAGTCAAACACTTTGATCTCACAAGTCCACTTCTAGGAACCTACTCAACAGAAATACTCCCACTCTCAGAAACTTATCGAGAAATCTATACAAAGATATTCATTGTTGATAAGACGTGCATTTTTAGTTGCTTTTCCTGTGGAAATTTGTCACTCGTGTGCTAATGAGAAACATTATGCACCTGTGAGGTGGCTGGTTAGGCTTTAAGATGTCATCTGACATTGTAAAGGAGCTAAGACCTGATATATTATCATTTGTTTCTAAGCCAGTCTCCACCACTAGATTTGAGTCCCTTGAAGGCGAGGACCACGTCTTAGCCACTATCACTTTCAGACCTGTCACAAAGCCCAGTGTATAGTGTGTGCGCAAGTGCTCTTTGTTAAATGAATTATTGATTTAACTGGGCCTGGGTCAAAGTTAGGCTCATGCCCTCGTTAGCACACTGTTCTAGGAGCAGAGTCAAGGGAAACCAGCCTCACTCTGGGATGATCTGCTCCTCTCATCTGTGTCCTTATTCCCCACTCCATGCAGTTGCTGGTTTAGGAGAGAAATGAAGGGGTTCTGGAGAAGGAAGAAGGAGAGTGTGGCTGGCAGTTTAAGTTCTTAAGATGAAATAAGTCAGGGTTTTTAGCTGGCTGTCCATACCTGGAAACTCCTGAAATTACATGCAGCCCTTTTCTGGGGAAAGTGTGTGGCTTTCATGAGCTTCTCAAAGAATTCAGGTCTAGGACATGCTAAAAAAAAAAAAAAAAAAGAAGATTAAGATTCACTGAGGCGGGCTTCCCTGGTGGCGCAGTGGTTGAGAATCTGCCTGCTAATGCAGGGGACACGGGTTCGAGCCCTGGTCTGGGAAGATCCCACATGCCACGGAGCAGCTGGGCCCGTGAGCCACAATTGCTGAGCCTGCGCGTCTGGAGCCTGTGCCCCGCAACGGGAGGGGCCGCGATGGAGAAAGGCCCGCGCACCGCGATGAAGAGCGGTCCCCGCACCGCGATGAAGAGTGGCCCCCGCTTGCCGCAACTGGAGAAAGCCCTCGCACGAACCGAAGACCCAATACAGACAAAAATTAATTAATTAATTAATTAAAAAGAAAATCCTTAAAAAAAAAAAAAAAAAAAAAAAAGATTCACTGAGGCAAGGTATTTTGACTCAGAAAAGGCTATGTTCAGACAACCTATGCCAAAGACTAATATACCAAAGGTGGTTGAAAAACCAGGGGAAGAAGGCCAACATCATACATAGACCTACGAATGACTCTACAAAATAAACTGTTGCACTGATGTTCCGGTTTTCCTCTTGCAACCTCTTAATACAACATTTCAAAGCATTATAAAATTTTAAAAGGTGACTATGATCATACTCATCCAGCTCATAAGCTTACCTTAACGTTATATGTCCTAATTAAGTGTGAAAAGGTATTTTATGACTTTTAAAAAACTAAGATGGAAAGAAAAGTCTCAGAAAAGAACAAACTGAGTATTTAAAACATCACCTATAAGACAAAATATAACATGGGTTGTTTCACGACACCATTCACCTTATCATAAAATTATTAATCAAACACTTTCAGGAAGGCAGTCAAAAGCAGTTAACTTGATGTGACAGCATTTCAGTAAACTTAGCTCTGGAGAAAAGCGAGGAACACCATTAATCCATTTCCTAAATCCTCAGGACACTGGCTTCTCCTCATCTAACACAAATGCCATTTCTTACCAAAACAGCCATCAATTTAGCCTCAAGTTATTTGCTTTTAAAAAGCTCTGCTGCGGGGCTTCCCTGGTGGCGCAGTGGTTGAGAATCTGCCTGCTAATGCAGGGGACACGGGTTCGAGCCCTGGTCTGGGAGGATCCCACATGCCACGGAGCGGCTGGGCCCGTGAGCCACAATTACTGAGCCTGCGCGTCTGGAGCCTGTGCCCCGCAACGGGAGGGGCCGCGATAGTGAAAGGCCCGCGCACCGCGATGAAGAGCGGTCCCCGCACCGCGGTGAAGAGTGGCCCCCACTTGCCGTAACCAGAGAAAGCCCTCGCACGAACCGAAGACCCAACACAGCCAAAAATAAATAAATAAATAAATAAAGTAGCTATAAAATTTAAAAAAAATAAAAATAAAAAAAAGCTCTGCTGCTTGCCAACTTGATTACGTTTCAAGGTGTCTTTGGTGTTCTTGATATGTCGTAATGCACCAAGGTTAGATTTGACAGAAAGAAATTTTCAGAAATTTGCCACAATGTGTATTTGAGTACAGCAGGAAATTCACTACTGTGTTCCCAATCATTTTCTACCATACTCCTTTATGTAATATGTCTTGTCCTGAGGCAAAACTTCCTACCTCCCTCCACCCCTTATCCTTCCACCATCCAATTAGTTCACTACCATTGACCTACAGGTTAACAAATAGCTGTAGTTGAGGCCACTTAACCCTATGCACAGGCAGATGATGGGATCACCAACACCACTTATTAGCACTTATCGGCCTGCTTCATTATGCTAAGTGCTATAAAAAGCAAATAATAAGATGCAGAACTTGGTCTCCAGATGCCTAGCAATCAAGCAGGGAAAAATCTGTACTTATACCAAAAAAAAAAAAAATCTGAGCATGGGAGAGCAAAAGAGAACTAACCTGGGGGGGCAGAAGACTTGGTTGAGAAATTGCAATTCAGTTTTACATTAGTTGGGTGAGTGATACAAAAGAGTCATTAAAGAATAAATAAATAAACATACACACATATGACACTTGCACTTTATAATACATTAAGACTGCTTTTAAGATCAAGCACTCCTGCATAGGACTTGTAAAATGGAGGATGCCTAGGCTAGTAGAACAAATAATAAACTGTGCATCAAAAGATTGGGACTCAGGGACTTCCCTGGTGGCACAGTGGTTAAGAATCCACCTGCCAATGCAGGGGACATGGGTTCAAGTCCTGGTCTGGGAAGATCCCACATGCCATGTAACAACTAAGCCCATGCAGCACAACTACTGAGCCTGTGCTCTAGAGCCTGCAAGGCACAGCTATTGAGCCTGCACACCACAACTACTGAGGCCCACGTGCCTACACCCCAGGCTGAGCAACAATAGAAGCCACCGCAATGAGAACCCCACACATCACAACAAAGAACAGCCCCTGCTCACCACAACTACAGAATGCACGCACGCAGCAACAAAGACCCAATGCAGCCAAAAATTAATTAATTAATTAATTTTTTTAAAAAAAGATTGGAACTCTGTCCCTAACACCATACACAAAAATAAACTCAAAATGGATTAAAGACCTAAATGTAAGACTGAAGATGCCAGGGAGAGGACTGGGGTTGGCTGTGTGAACACAGCCTGAAGGGGGCTAGTGTACCACAGCTAGCCAGGAGGGAGTCCGGGAAAAAGCCTGGAAATGTCTAAGAGGCAAGAAACCATTGTTTCGGGGTGCACAAGGAGAGGGGATTCAGAGCACCCCCTAAACGAGCTCCAGAGACGGGCACAAGCCACGGCTATCAGCATGGACACCAGAGATGGGCATGAAACACTAAGGCTGCTACTGCAGCCACCAAGAAGCCTGTGTGCAAGCACAGGTCACTATCCACACCTCCCCTCCTGGGAGCCTCTGCAGCCCACCACTGCCAGCGTCCCGTGATCCAGGGACAACTTCCCCAGAACACACAGTGTGCCTCAGGCTGTTGCAACGTCACGTCAGCCTCCGCGGCTGCAGGTTCACCCTGCATTCTGTACCCCTCCCTCTCCCCAGCCTGAGTGAGCCAGAGCCCCCTAATCAGCCGTTGCTCTAACCCCGTCCTGTCTGGGTGAAGAACAGAAACCCTCAGGCGACCTACACACAGAGGCAGGGCTACATCCAAAGCTGAACCCCAGGAGCTGTGAAAACAAAGAAGAGAAAGGGAAATTTCTCCCAGCACCCTCAGGAGCAGAGGATGAAATCTCCAAAATCAACTTTATGTACCCTGCATCTGTGGAACACCTGAATAGACAATGAAACATCCCAAAATTGAGGCGGTAGACTTTGGGAGCAACTGTAGACTTGGGGTTTGCTTTCTGCATTGAATTTGTTTCTGGTTTAATGTTTATTTTAGTTTACTATTTAGAGCTTATTATCACTGGTGGATTTGTTTATTGCTTTGGTTACTCTCTTCCTTTTTTTAATAGATGTATTTTTTCTTTTTTCTCATTTTGTTAGTGTGTATGTGTGTGCTTCTTTGTGTGATTTTGTCTGTATAGCTTTGCTTTTACTGTTTGTCTTAGGGTTCTGTCTGTCCAATTTTCTGGGTTTTTTTTTTTTTAAGTATAGTATTTAGTGGTTGTTATCATTGGTGGATTTGTTTTTTGGTTTGGTTACTCTCTTCTTTCTTTCTTTTTTATTACCTTTCTATTTTTTATATTTTTAATAATTTTTTATTTTTTATTTTAATTATTTTATTTTATTTTGTGTTGTTTCTCTTATTTTTTTCTTTTTTTTTTTCTTTCTTTCTTTCTTTCTCTCTCTTTTCTTCTGAGTCGTGTGGCTGACAGGGTCGTGGTGTTCCAGTCAAGCGTCAGGCCTGAGCCTCTGAGGTGGGAAGGCCGAGTTCAGGACACTGACCCACCAGAGACCTCCTGGCTCCACATAATATCAAATGGCGAAAGCTCTCCCAGAGCTCTCCATCTCAATGCTAAGACCCAGCTCTACTCAATGACCAGCAAGCTACAGTGCCGGACGCTCTATGCCAAACAACTATCAAGACAGGAACACAACCCCACCCATTAGCAGACAGGCTGCCTAAAATGATACAAAGTTCACAGACACCCCAAAACACACCACCAGACGTAGTCCTGCCCATCAGAAAGACAAGATCCAGCCTCATCCACCAGAACACAGGCACAAGTCCCCTCCACCAGGAAGCTTACACAACCTTACCCACTGGGGGAAGACACCAAAAATAATGGGAACTACGAACCTGCAGCCAGCAAAAAGGAGACCCCAAACACAGTAAGTTAAGCAAAATGAGAAGACAGAGAAATACACAGCAGGTGCAGGTGCAAGGTAAAAACCCAACAGACCAAACAAATGAAGAGGAAATAGGCAGTCTACCTGAAAAAGAATTCAGAGTAATGATAGTGAAGATGA
Source organism: Balaenoptera acutorostrata (assembly GCF_949987535.1). Lineage (NCBI taxonomy): Eukaryota > Metazoa > Chordata > Mammalia > Artiodactyla > Balaenopteridae > Balaenoptera > Balaenoptera acutorostrata. The sequence goes on along the minus strand of NC_080064.1, from coordinate 129,139,339 downwards.
TACAAAAAAATCTTGGAAATAGAATGCAGAAAACACAAGAAACGTTTAACAAGGACCTAGAAGAATGAAAGAGCAAACAAACAGTGATGAACAACACAATAAATGAAATTTAAAATTCTCTAGAAGAAATCAATAGCAGAATAACTGAGACAGAAGAACGGATAAGTGACCTGGAAGATAAAATAGTGGAAATAACAACCACAGAGCAGAATAAAGAAAGAAGAATTAAAAGAATTGAGGACAGTCTCAGAGACCTATGGGACAACATTAAATGCTCCATATTTGAATTATAGGGGTCCCAGAAGAAGAAGAGAAAAAGAAAGGGACTGAGAAAATATTTGAAGAGATTATAGTTGAAAAATTCCCTAATATGGGAAGGGAAATGGTTAATCAAGTCCAGGAAGCACAGAGAGTCCCATACAGGATAAATCCAAGGAGAAACATGCCAAGACACATATTAATCAAACTATCAAAAATTAAATACAAAGAAAACATATTAAAAGCAGCAAAGAAAAAGCAACAAATAATATACAAGGGAATCCCCATAAGGTTAACATCTGATAATTCAGCAGAAACTCTGCAAGCCAGAAGGGAGTGGAAGGACATATTTAAAGTGATGAAAGGGAAAAATCTACAACCAAGATTACTCTACCCAGCAAGGATCTCATTCAGATTCAACAGAGAAATTAAAACCTTTACAGACACGCAAAACCTAAGAGAATTCAGCACCACCAAACCAGCTTTACAACAAAGGCTAAAGGACCTTATCTAGGCAGGAAACACAAGAGAAAGAAAAGACCCACAAAAACAAACCCAAAACAATTAAGAAAATGGTAATAGGAATATACATATCAATAACTACCTCAAATGTAAATGGATTAAATGCTTCAACCAAAAGACATAGACTGGCTGAATGGATACAAAAACAAGACCTGTATATATGCTGCCTACAAGAGACCCACTTCAGACCTAGGGACACATACAGACTTAAAGTGAGGGGATGGAAAAAGATATTCCACGCAAATGGAAATCAAAAGAAAGCTGGAGTAGCAATTGTTATGTCAGACAAAATAGACTTTAAAATAAAGACTAGTACAAGAGACAAAGAAGGACACTACATAATGATCAAGGGATCAATCCAAGAAGAAGATATAACAATTGTAAATATTTATGCACCCGACATAGGAGCACCTCAGTACATAAGGCAAATGCTAACAGCCATAAAAGGGGAAATTGACAGTAACAGAATCATAGTAGGGGACTTTAACACCCCACTTGCACCAATGGACAGATCACCCAAAATGAAAATAAATAAGGAAACACAACCTTTAAATGATACATTAAACAAGATGGACTTAATTGATAATTACAGGACATTCCATCCAAAAACAACAGAATACACTTTCTTCTCAAGAGCTCATGGAACATTCTCCAAGATAGATCATATCTTAGTTAACAAATCAATCCTTGGTAAATTTAAGAAAATTGAAATCGTATCAACTACCTTTTCCGACCACAATGCTATGAGACTAGATACCAATTACAAGAAAAAATCTGTAAAAAAAAATAGAAACATATGGAGGCTAAACAATACACTACTAAACAACCAAGAGATCACTGAAGAAATCAAAGAGGAAATAAAAAAATATCTAGAAACAAACGACAATGAAAACATGATGACCCAAAAACTATGGGATGAAGCAAAGGCAGTTCTAAGAGAGAATTTCATAGCAATACAATCCTACCTCAAGAAACAAGAAACATCTCAAATAAACAACCTAACCTTACACCTAAAGCAATCAGAGAAAGAAGAACAAAAAAACCCAAAGTGAGCAGAAGTAAAGAAATCATAAATATCAGGTCAGAAATAAATAAAAAAGAAAGGAAGGAAACGATAGCAAAGATCAATAAAACTAAAAGCTGGTTCTTTGAGAAGGGAAACAAAATTGATAAACCATTAGCCAGACTCATCAAGAAAAAAAGGGGGAAGACTCAAATCAATAGAATTAGAAATGAAAAAGGAGAAGTAACAACTGACACTGCAGAAATACAAAGGAGCATGAGAGATTACTAAAAGCAAGTATATGCCAATAAAATGGACAACCTGGAAGAAATGGACAAATTCTTAGAAAAGTACAACCTTTCAAGACTGAACCAGGAAGGATTGGAAAATATGAACAGACCATTCACAAGCACTGAAATTGAGACTGATTAAAAATCTTCCAACAAACCAAAGCCCAGGACCAGATGGCTTCACAGGTGAATTCTAGCAAACATTTAGACAACAGCTAACACCTATCCTTCTCAAACTCTTCTAAAATATAGGAGAAGGAGGAACACTCCCAAACTCATTCTACGAAGCCACCATCCCCCTGATACCAAAGCCAGACAAAGATGTCACAAAAAAAGAAAACTACAGGCCAATATCACTGATGAACATAGATGCAAAAATCCTCTATAAAATACTAGCAAACAGAATCGAACAGCACATTAAAAGGATCAAACACCATGATCAAGGTGGGTTTATCCCAGGAATGCAAGGATTCTTCAATATATGCAAATCAATCAATGTGATAAACCATATTAACCAATTGAAGGAGAAAATCCATATGAGCATCTCAATAGATGCAGAAAAAGCTTTCAACAAAATTCAACACCCATTTATGATAAAAACCCTCCAGAATGTAGGCATAGAGGGAACTTACCTCAACATAATAAAGGCCATATATGACAAACCCACAGCAAACATCGTTCTCAATGGTGAAAAACTGAAAGCATTTCCACTAAGATCAGGAACAAGACAAGGTTGCCCACTCCCTCCGTTATTATTCAACATAGTTTTGGAAGTTTTAGCCACAGCAGTCAGAGAAGAAAGAGAAATGAAAGGAATCTAAATTGAAAAAGAAGAAGTAAAACTGTCACTGTTTGCAGATGACATGATACTATACATAGAGAATCCTAAAGATGCTACCAGAAAACTACTAGAGTTAATCAATGAATTTTGTAAAGTTGCAGGATACAAAATTAATGCACAGAAATCTCTTGCATTCCTAAACACTAATGATGAAAAATCTGAAAGAGAAATTCAGGAAACATTCCCATTTACCACTGCAACAAAAAGAATAAAATATCTAGGAATAAACCTACATAAGGAGACAAAAGACCTGTATGCAAAAAACTATAAGACACTGATGAAAGAAATTAAAGATGATGCAAACAGATGGAGAGATATACCATGTTCTTGGATTGGAAGAATCAACATTGTGAAAATGACTATACTACCCAAAGAAATCTACAGATTCCATGCAATCCCTATCAAACTACCAATGGCATTTTTCACAGAACTAGAACAAAAAATTTCACAATTTGTATGGAAACACAAAAGACCCCGAATAACCAAAGCAATCTTCAGAAAGAAAAACGGAGCTGGAAGAATCAGTCTCCCAGACTTCAGACTATACTACAAAGCTACAGTAATCAAGACAGTATGGTACTGGCACAAAAACAGAAATACAGATCAATGGAACAGGATAGAAAGCCCAGAGATAAACCCACGCACATATGGTCACCATATCTTTGATAAAGGAGGCATGAGTATACAATGGAGACAAGACAGCCTCTTCAATATGTAGTGTTAGGAAAACTGGACTGCTCCAAGTAAAAGAATGAAATTAGAACACTCCCTAACACCATACACAAAAATAAACTCAAAATGGATTAAAGACCTAAATGTAAGGCCAGACACTATCAAACTATAGATGAAAACATAGGCAGAACACTCTATGACATACATCACTGCAAGATCCTATTTGACCCACCTCCTAGAGAAATGGAAATAAAAACAAAAATAAACATGTGGGACCCAATGAAACTTAAAATCTTTTGCACAGCAAAAGAAACCATAAACTAGACAAAGACAACCCTCAGAATGGGAGAAAATATTTGCAAATGAAGCAACTGACAAAGGATTAATCTCCAAACTATACAAGCAGCTCATGCAGCTCAATATCAAAAAAACAAACAACCCAATCCAAAAATGGGCAGAAGACCTAAATACACATTTCTCCAAAGAAGATATACAGATTGCCAACAAACACATGAAATGATGCTCAACATCACTAATCATTAGAGAAATGCAAATCAAAACTACAATGTGGTATCACTTCACACCGGTCAGAATGGCCATCATCAAAAAATCTACAAACAGCAAATACTGGAGAGGGTGTGGAGAAAAGGGAACCCTCTTGCACTGTTGGTGCGAATGTAAATTGATACAGCCACTATGGAGAACAGTATGGAGGTTCCTTAAAAAAATAAAAATAGAACTACCATATGACCCAGCAATCCCACCACTGGGCATATACCCTGAGAAAATCATAATTCAAAAAGAGTCATGTCCCACAATGTTCATTGCAGCTCTATTTACAGTAGCCAGGACATGGAAGCAAACTAAGTGTCCATTGACAGATGAATGGATAAAGAAGATGTGGCACATATATACAATGGAATATTACTCAGCAATAAAAAGAAATGAAATTGAGTTATTTGTAGTGAGGTGGATGGACCTAGAGACTGTTATACAGAGTGAAGTAAGTCAGAAAGAGAAAAACAAATACCGTATGCTCACACATATATATGGAATCTAAAAAATAATAATAATAATGGTTCTGAGGAACCTAGGGGCAGGACAGGAATAAAGACACAGATGTAGAGAATGGACTTGAGGACACGGGGAGGGGGAAGGGTAAGCAGGGACAAAGTGAGACAGTGGCATGGACATATATACACTACCAAATGTAAAATAGATAGCTGGTGGGAAGCAGCCTCATAGCACAGGGAGATCAGTTCGGTGTTTTGTGTCCACCTAGAGGGGTGGGATAGGGAGTGTGGGAGGGAGACACAAGAGGGAGGAGATATGGGGATACATGTTTATGTATAGCTGATTCACTTTGTTATAAAGCAGAAACTAACACACCATTGTAAAGCAATTATACTCCAATAAAGATGTTAAAAAAGTAAATAAATACGTAAATGTAAGGCTGGATACTATAAAACTCTTAGAGGCAAACATAGGCAGAACACTCTTTCACATAAATCACAGAAAGATCTTTTTTGATCCACCTCCTAATGAAATAAAAACAAAAATAAACAAATTGGAACTAATTATACTTAAAAGATTTTGCACAACAAAGGAAACCATAAACAAAATGAAAAGACAGCCCTCAGAATGGGAGAAGATATTTGCAAATGTAACAATGGACAAGGGATTAATCTCCAGAATATACAAACAGCTCATGCAGCTCAATATAAAAAAACTAACAACCCAATCAAAAAATGGGCAGAAGATATAAATAGACATTTCTCCAAAGAAGATATTCATATGGCTAAAAAGCACACTAAAGATGCTCTACATCACCAATTATTAGAGAAATGCAAATTAAAACTAAAATGAGGTATCACCTCACATCAGTCAGAACGGCCATCATCAAAAAATCTACAAACAATAAATGCTGGAGAGGGTGGGAGAAGAGAGAATCCTGCCACACTGTTGGTGGGAATGTAAATTGATACAGCCACTATGGAGAACAGTATGGAGGTCCCTTAAAAAACTAAAAATAGAGCTACCATATGATCCAGCAATCCCACTCCTGGGTGTATATCCAGAGAAAACAATAATTTGAAAAGATACATGCATCCAAATGTTCATTGCAGCACTATTTACAACAACTGGGACATGGAAGCAACCTAAATGTACATCAACAGAGGAATGGATAAAGAAGATGTGGTACATATATACAATGGAATATTACTCAGTCATATAAAAGAACAAAATAATGCCAATTGCAGCAACATGGATGGACCTAGAGATTGTCATACTGAGTGAAGTAAGTCAGACAGAGAAAGACAAATATCATATATCTCTTAAATGTGGAATCTGAAAAAAGGGTACAAATGATCTTATCGACAAAACAGAAATAGAGTTACAGATGTAGAACACAAACTTATTGTTACCAGGGGTGGGGGGAGGGGATAAACTGGGAGATTGGGATTGACATATACACACTACTATATATAAAATAGATAACTAATAAGGACCTACTGTATAGCACAGGGAACTCTACTCAGTACTCTGTAATGGCCTATATGGGAAAAGAATCTTAAAAAGAATGGATATATGTAAATGTATAACTGATTCACTTTTCTGTATACCTGAAACTAACACAACGTTGTAAATCAACTATACTCCAATAAAAGTTAAAAAAAAAAAAAAAAGATTGTGGCTCTGTGTCATTCAAGTTCTGTGTTCTTGTCTCCTTGTCTCTTCCATCTGTAAATGTAGTGATCACTAAAGTCCTGATATCTTTCCACTATCTCAACCTTTCCTCCCTTGGTGACCTTGGACAGAGTGCAAATCTAAGGGGCCTCTGTAGGTGCCCTAACAGCTGCAAAGTTGGATGCCTGGGGCACGTAACAGCAGAGTACCCAGTGCTATTGAGTCAACTGAGAAGTACCCAGTCCAGAGCCAGGTGCTAAACCCAGCTGGGAAAGCTCAGAAGAAGGAGTGAATGTGTGAGGCCAAAATATGAAGACCATAAGAGCTGACATAGGGTGACTAGGCTGATGCTTATTGGATGCATTGCCCAACTCCAGGGGGCACCAGTCACTCATAATCATTGCAGATTTGTACAGTTATTTTGACACTTTCTGGAAGATATCAGAAAAGTGTCTTAGGGAAGGATGCTTTTTTCTAATCCACACCAAGTTTCAACACGGACTAGCTGGCAGGCCTGAGATAGAGGGGTCAGGTGAGCAAGGTAAGTTCCAAAGGCCAGGGTCAAGGCTGAACCCCGTGGGCTTAGATGCCCAGCCTGGGAGCAGACATTTCCGAAGTTACAACTACTACCACTTTGAAGCTGATGCCCAAATCTCTAAACTTGACTTCCTGCCACCTGTTCTACAAGTTCACCCAGAGATTCTCTGGGACCCTTAATCCCAACCAAACAGATCTACCTTCTCACTTCCTACTTTCATTGAAGGTCCCATTATTCTCCCACTGCCTAAGTCTGAAACCCTGAAATCACTTCGGAGTCCTTCACCCCTCTCCCACTTCAGTATTCACACAGGGACCATGGCTTCTACCCTAGACAGCCTCAAAGTTGTTGGTATCTATTCCCTTGTTCTCAGACCTCCTACTGTGACCCAGTTCAAATGTTCATCTTCTCTCCCCTGAACCACACAATATCCTCCTAACTGGTCTTCAGAGCACCAGTCTTTCTGCTTGAATATATTCTATATAATGTTGGAAAATTCTCCTAAAACACTTCTTGCCCACAAACCTTCACTAACATCATCCTGCTTACAGAATCAAGGCCAATCTGCCTCAAAATAGCATAATACCCCTCCACGCAGCCAATATTCACTACTATCAAAATCTTTATTGTTCACAGTTAACTAGCCAGTCATGTAGGGGAAAACAATATCTCCAAGCCTCAGTTTCCTCACCTGTTAAATGGGGATATTAACAGTACCTACTTTATAGAACTCTTGTGATGATTAAGTAAAATAATATATATAAAGTCCTTACCATGCTGCCTCTTAGTAAATGTTAGTGTTGTTGATGATGATGATGATGAAAATGATCTCCCCAAAACATCCCTCAAATTGCTTCATTCAAACCCCAGATCATGATTGTTCTCTCTCATATTCACTTTCAACCAAATTCACTCAGCTGTTACACTTTATAAGTGTGCTTGATTTAGCCATCTGGTTTCCAGTTCCCCTTTAACTTCCCCAAATTTGCCTTCTCCAGCCCTCAAGGAATGGAATGTTCTACGACCCACTGATGGAAATAATGAAGGGTCCAGTCCACTTATTTCAACACTCATCTGAACCTTTCTTCCCTGTAAAAATCGCCCAAAGCAAAGTTTCATTAAAGAAGCAGGGAAGACACTTCATCTCCACTCTAGAAAATGTAGGTCTTACTTGCCAATAATACTGAGCTACATATTTTTAAGGGTGTAATATACAGATACGTATATTTTCAAGAATGAAAGAGAGGCTTAAAATAATTGAAAAACAAGGAGTGAAGAGTATGAAATTTGAATTTAGACGGATAATAGGTAAAAGACCCACTCTTCCACTTCCTAGCTTAAGCTCTGCTCAAGAGAATGGGACTTTGTAAATTAAACAACAGGGGTCCAAATTTGAATAATGTACTTATTAGGAAATTACTGAGTCTCGGTTTCCTTATCTGTAAAATGGAGATAATGATACCCACTCTGCAGACTGTTGTGAGAACTAAATGGCAGCATCTGTCAAGGACCCAGCATAGGGCCTGGCTCGAGGCACAGAAAGGTTCCATTCCCTCCCCACTCGCTGCCCCCTGTAACTAATGCAAATCTTAAAATACCTATTACTGGTGGGTGAGTTTTACTTTCAAATATGTTTATGTTTCTCACAATTCTAGATGCTGCTAATTCCAAGATCGAGGTGCTGGCAAGGTAGGTTTAATTCTGAGGCCTCTTCTCCCGACTTGTAGGCCCCTACACTCTCACTGTGTGCTCACAGGACCTCTCTTCAGTGCATGCTCATGGAGATGGAGAAAGCTCTCCAGTGTCTCTTCTTATAAGGGCACTAATTTCATCAGACCAATGCCCCACCCTCATGATCTCACCTCAACCTAATTACCCCCCAAAAGCCCCATCTCCAAATACCATCACATTGGAGGTTAGGGCTTGAACATAACAATTAGTTGGGGTGGGAGTGGGGCAGGGGGGAGGCGGTAACACACTCAGTTTATAACAACATTATTTAACAATGCCTTTATCTATTATTATAGGATCCCAATATCTCTCCTAAGTCTCTATATCTATTTTGGGTAGTCCCCAAGAAATGTCTCCATGTGCTCACAAAACTGACATCAGCCAGTTTTCTTATCTCCTACTCCAATGCTGAGATCTCTGAAACTCTCAAAAATTTCGCCAAGGCATTAAGTTTCCAGCGTTCCCAGAAAAGGGCCTTCAGCTATAGCCAAGGCTGTGTTGCCTCCTGTTCCTGCTTCTTCTGGGTCTGCTGTGCCAGCCCCGAGCAGCTACTCCGGTGCCAGAGCCGCAGATGTTGTCAATGCCCCCCACCACCTCACAGCCAGAGACGTCCGTGTCCCACCCAGTGAAGCAACAGAAGACCCCCCACTTTGGGGCTGGGTGTCTCAGAGATTTCAGGCAAATGGCTTTCCTCCTCCTCCTCCTCAGGATGCAGGCAAGGGCCTTCTACTCACGGCACAGGGAATGGCATTTAATAGGCACTCAATAAGCATCCTTTAACTCATGGTGCTTGAGCTAGAGAGAGTCCTGAAGAATGAATGTTGTACTCAAAATTGACCTGATCTCTTGACTCCAGGGTGTTATTCTTCAATGACACTGTAAGCCTCAGTTCTCTCTCCCCTGAGCAAGACAAGTTGGTTCCTCAAGTCAAAGCTTTCTACCAGCATGCTGCAAGTGGGTCACTGCTGGGCCAGGAGATATCATTCCCTCAAAGGGTCCAGGGTTGCTGGGCTGGGACTGGGGAGAAAGAGTTGCAGAGCAGAGCCCCTCAGGTGATTAGCAGCCCTGACAGTTAACTCCAGTGTGTCGTACAATTACTGTCATTCTCTCTGTGCAGTATAATTACAACCATTACTATCTAGTAGAAAATGGAGACGGTTGAGAAGCACTGCCTCCTGCTAAGAAAGCCCCCCAAGCAGGCCATTCCCTCATTCTGTCATGTCTGTACCCTAAGACAAGTCCTATTTAGGGAACAGGCATAGTTGGGATCCTTGAGGAAAAGACTTGGGGACTGACAAGAAATGAGACGTGGGGGAGGCAATGGAGAGGGAGGAGTGAGAATGACTCCGACTGTGGCCAGCTCCATCCTTGGGTGGCAGAAATCCGGGTTTGGGTCTGTGTTCAGCTTTTTACTTTGGACAGGATGGGCGTTGGGATGGGGATAAATTTTCTCATCATCTGGTGTCTTATCTGTAAAATGGAAATGGTAATAAGAAAAATGTCTCCTCCTTTTCTAAGTCACGTGTTTGTTAGTGAGAACCAAGCGAGACTATATCTGTGACGGTGCTTAAGCAACTGTAAATACCGTGGAAATATTGTGACTAGTATAATTTTCAGGAAATATTGTGACTAGTATAATTTTCTATCTCATTGAAACCTTGATTCTCTAGCATGCCCTCAACTTTTCCATCTCAGGGATATTTGCATTTTCAGAGACAGTCTAGAAAAAAGTCAAAGGAATGAATGGTGAATGCTGAAATACCATCTTTATGCAAGAGAGCCTTCTGATTTTTTTTTAATGAAGTATGGTTGATTTACAACATTGTATTAGTTTCTTGTGTACAGTAAAGTGATTCAGTTCTATATCTATCTATTTATCTATTTTTCATATTCTTTTCCATTATGGCTTATTATAGGATATTGAATATAGTTCCCTGTGCTATACAGTAGGACCTTGTTTATCTATTTTATACATAGTAGTTTGTATCTGCTAATTCCAAACTCCTAATTTACCCCCCTCTTCCCCTTTGGTAACCATAAGTTTGTTTTCTATGTTTGTGAGTCTGTTTCTGTTTTGTAAATAAGTTCATTTGTATCATATTTTAGGTTCCACATATAAGTGATATCATATGATATTTGTCTTTCTCTGTCTGACTTACTTCACTTAGTATGATAATCTCTAGGTCCATCCATGTTGCTGCAAATGGCATTATCTTATTCTTTTTTTTTTTTTTTTTTTTTTTTTAAAGTTTTACTTGATTTTATTTATTTATTTATTTATTTTTTTGGCTGTGTTGGGTCTTCGGTTCATGCGAGGGCTTTCTCCAGTTGCGGCAAGCGGGGGCCACTCTTCATCGCGGTGCGGGGACCGCTCTTCATCGCGGTGCGCGGGCCTCTCTCTATCGCGGCCCCTCCCGTCGCGGGGCACAGGCTCCAGACGCGCAGGCTCAGCAATTGTGGCTCACGGGCCCAGCTGCTCCGTGGCATGTGGGATCTTCCCAGACCAGGGCTCGAACCCGCGTCCCCTGCATTAGCAGGCAGACTCTCAACCACTGCGCCACCAGGGAAGCCCCTCTTATTCTTTTTTATGGCTGAGTAATATTCCATTGTATACCTGTACCACATCTTCTTTATCCATTCATCTGTTGATGGACATTTAGGTTGTTTCCATGTCTTGGCTATTGTAAATAGTGCTGCTGTGAACATTGGGGTGCATGTGTCTTTTTGAATTATAGTTTTCTCTGGATATACGCCCAGGAGTGGGATTGCTGGATCATATAGCAACTCTATTTTTAGTTTTTTAGAGAGCCTTCTAATCTTAACAGGGGACTCTGAAAGCTGAGTGGGAAGAGGCAGGGGGAGAGGGTGTCATAAACAGAGTGGCTATAAAATGCTTCTAAATTTCCATTACTTTTTTGAACTTCCACAGTTCTTTTCCTCTTTTTTTTAACCTCTTTAAGTTGTAAAGTGTCACAGAGGGTCAGAATGAGAACTCTCTCTGGTGAGGGTAAGTAAAGGTGAGAGCAGGAGTCAGCCTAGGGGGTGTGGTGCAACGTGGGCCAAGCCAGGACTAGTTCTGACTAGGACTGAGGGTGATGGTTGGGAGAAGAAAGTGTGGGCTCTGTGGTTTCTTTGGTTATTGTGCCTTTTCTTCCCTCCACCAATTGGAAAGATGCCAGGGGGATAATGGGCCCTGATGAAATAGACTTTGATAGAAATGTCTCTGACATTTAGCCGCACAGACCATTGTCCAAATGTGGTGAAGTACACTTAGTGAAAGATACCCCTTGGCTATGCCTTCATTCAAAAGAGGAGAATTGAACATTTTGGGAGGCAATATAGGTTCGCTTCTTTTTCTTTTTGGAAAATATTTTTATTTTCTTTGTTTTTTTTTATGATGAGAGATATAGAGCAGAAAGCATCAGTCCTGGGGGGGTGGGGGGGGTGGTGGTGGTGGTGGGATGAATTGGGAGATTGGGATTGACATATATACATTAATATGTATAAAATAGATAACTAATAAGAACCTGCTGTATAAAATAAAATGTAAAAAATAAATAAATAATACTGGGATAGAGAAATTTAATGCCATGACCTAGAAAAGCCATCTGAGGATGACGCTTTTCTTGTCGTCTTTTTAGGCCCAGTGCCTTTCATGAGGCTTGCTATACAGTGGACACTCAAAAAATACATGTTCAGTAAACTACCAATCATAGATCAAATAGCTTTTAATTTTTTCTCAAAGGGTCTAGGTGCCTCACACACAGATGAATGATATATAATACAAAAGAACATTAATAATTTTAAACAAACAGAAGGAAATGGAATAAGCAAAGAGACATTAAAAAAAAAAAAAGAAAGCAATTAGTCCTGAATATGAATCAATGATCTATTCCCAGAGAGTAAAATGCCTCTTGCTTTTGTATAACCGTCATAAATAAATTGAAAGCCTTATAATGTGGAAATATTTAATCCACTTGTACACATACAAAAAAATCCCCACATTGAACCCTATGGGGAAATATTCTTCCATTTCTTTTCTAGTGCACATAAACCTGTTTTTTCAATCTTGATCAATCCTATGTAGCAAATGCGTGTATATAGAAGGAAGTAACCCCCTTTTCTCTTGAAAGAGGGAGTGTCATCTTCTTTCTTTTTGCAAGATGGTTATGATAGGTAAATCTGATTCTTATTTTTCACGAATTAGTGAGAAATAAGAGGAGTGAACTAAGGAATCACTTTGCCGTACATGAGAAACTAACACAATATTGTAAATCAACCATACTTCATTTAAAAAAAAAAATCAGAAGGCTCTCTTGCATAAAGGTGGTATTTCAGCATTCACCATTCATTCCTTTGACTTTTTTCTAGACTGTCTCTGAAAATGCAAATATCCCTGAGATGGAAAAGTTGAGGGCATGCTAGAGAAGCAAGGTTTCAATGAGATAGAAAATTATACTAGTCACAATATTTCCACGGTATTTACAGTTGCTTAAGCACCGTCACAGATATAGTCTCGTTTGGTTCTCACTAACAAACACATGACTTAGAAAAGGAGGAAATATTTTTCGTATTACCATTTCCATTTTACAGATAAGACACCAGATGCTGAGAAAATTTATCCCCATCCCAACGCCAATCCTGTCCAAAGTAAAAAGCTGAACACAGACCCAAACCTGGATTTCTGCCATCCAAGGATGGAGCTGGCCACAGCCAGAGTCATTCTCACTCCTCCCTCTCCATTGCCTCCCCCACTTCTCATTTCTGGTCAGTCCCCAAATCTTTCCTCAAGGATCCCAACTATGCCTGTTCCCCAATCCCAATTTCAGAGACCCTCACTTTCTTGAAGTCAGGCAATTGCCTGAAGGGCCCTGGGCCCATCCACCCTTCCCCACTCCGCCCCAGAAACTCCACTCTACACGGTTCAAAATAACAAATATTTACTGAGCACCTACTATGTGCCAGGCCCTGGGCATTAGAATACAGCAATGGAGGATTAGATCCAAAAGTCCTTCTTCCAAATAGGAACTCTCTTACTTGATTATCCACCAGAATCCCATAGATGTTTATTTCAATGGTGAAAGTAATCATAATAATGGCTAAAAGTTATGGAGAATTTAGAATGTGTGAGGCACTATTCCAGGCATTTTATTTATACTAACTCATCCAATCTCATAACATCCCTATGAGGTATTATTCGTATTTAACAAATGAGAAAACTAAGGCCAAGAGAGATTGCCTAGCAAGGCTACACACCTACTAAGTGGCAGGGCACATGTACACACAGGCGGCCTGGCCCTGCAGTTCGCACTCTGAACTCTTATGCTATGCTAAGAACCAGTGGGAGCAGTGGAAAGGAAAACAACGTTCAATTCAGTAGATATTAATTTAACACTAACTATGTGCTCAGAACAAGGAGGTAGAGATGAATGTAAGCGCCTCCAAGAGGGAGCTTCCTTCCTCCACACCCCCCTTCAAAGACAAGGCCAGCCCATGCAAACACACTTCCAACAGAGATGATAGCCTAGCCGGTGGGGCCTCATGCCTCCAAATCCATTCACCCATTCTGTCCACACTCCCTTTACCCTGCCCTTCCTCTCTGACCCTCACTGACACTGCACCTGGATGCCAATAGTCACCTAAGGCCTCCTTGTTCTGATGATCCTTTGGCTCTGTGTCTCCAGTCCAGTCTAGCACTCTCTCTGATTCTGAAACTCAGCCTCCAGCCTTCACACTGCCTGACTTGAATAACAGGTCAGTCCATTCCCAAACTAACCTCTACCTCCCCCAACCTGGAAATGGGTTAAGATGCTAGCTTACACTTCATAGCAATCTGCACAATATTCATGCTTGATCCACCTTTGTCTCTTTGACTCTTTATTCATTTATTCCTTCAACAAATAATGTGCATGTACTATGTGCCAGGCAATGTACAAAATGCTCCATTTATATGTATTAGTCCTTTAAATCTTCCCAAGATCCCCATTAGGTTTTGGGTTTTTTTTTAACATCTTTATTGGAGTATAATTGCTTTACAGTGTTGTGTTAGTTTCTGCTGTATAACAAAGTGAATCAGCTATAAGTATACATATATCCTTATATCTCCTCCCTCTTGCTTCTCCCTCCCACCCTCCCTATCCCACCCCTCTAGGTGGTCACACAGCACGGAGCTGATCTCCCTGTGCTATGCGGGGATGGACCTAGAGTCTGTCATACAGAGTGAAGTAAGTCAAAAAGAGAAAAACGAGTATGGTAGGCTAACGCATTAGGTTTTTATTACCTCCATTTTATATATGAGGAAGCTGAGCTCTTGGCACTTTTGTCAGATTCTCTGGGAACCATTTGCTAGTCTGTGAGCTCCTAGAAGCTGGGTCTACCTTTCACTTTTCTGCCCCAGGCGCCCAGCAGGCACCTGGCAAACGGTTGTTAAATTGCACTGGATTAACAAGCCAGTTGGGCATTCCTTGCAGCCTGGCTCCTGATGATATTCAGTACAGCTCTTGCTGTACTGAGGGCCCTCTGTCATTCATATTCACGCAACAGAAATTGACATGAACACCAGACACTACCAGAGCTTTGCAAACTAGGAATGGCTAGAAATCTCACCCTCCCCACGTGTCCCACAGAACAGAACCAAAAGCAATCATCCAGGGTTAAGGGGTGAGCACACAAGCAGTGAGGGCCCCTGCCAGCCAGGTCCCTTCCTGAGGAGGTGAGCTTTCAGCCTGGGTACCTTCAAAAATCACACGCACAATATCTTCTCCTTCCTGTTGCCCTGGCGGCCTTGACGGCTGTCAGCTCTCTTCTGACAGATCCTGATGATAATGAGCCAATCGTGCCACTTCGGGGCCTTGCTAAGTCATCAGATCCCTGGGTGATGCCATCTGCTGGAAGGAAGAACACCCAGAGATTCTGATCCCAAGGCAGCAGCCTTTCAAAGGGATTTTAGCCTCGGACTCATGCCAGACACAGACGCACTAAAAGTCAGGCCTAACCTGACACTGCAGGGTTTAGAATTCAGAGCCAATAGACCAAGTGCCCCCAAGGAGAAAAGCAAATGATTTTCTGAAGACAGTGGGACCTGTCGTTTCCTCTTAGGAACCCATTAATGAAATGATCATAAAAATAAAGTATCATTAAAAGAACATATTTAGAACAATTGTTCCCTTCGGCGGGTTGTAATCTCTGTAACTCTCAGGGAACAGCTTTGAGCTCTGCATAGCCGCTCCCACGCAACACTCAATCTGTCTGCCGCAGAGGGGAGTGAGTCAGCCTGCAGCAGGGAGGGGGCGAGGACAGCCTCTACCCTCCCCGCTGTAACTCAGCAGCTTGGCTGGCTTTTCATGCAAAATGAGCTTTTAACCCCAAATAACAGGTCACTTCTCTGTGTTTCAAAAGGAAGAGTATCTCAGAGGTTTCCAAATTATGAGGACAGCGGCCTGCCCCAGAAGCAACTGTCCCCCTCCTAAGCAGGAAGGATGCCCACCCAGGTCCTCCCCAGTCTGGGTTTCCAAAATGCAAAACTCTGTATGCATCTTTGATCCCTCATATCTGTCGGTCCCTGGCGTCTTCAATATCCCCAGCTATAAACTGGACTTCACCAGGCTTCCTGACATGCGCTGCAGGCATTCAGCCGTCCATTCATCAAGGCTTATTGAGCAGGATTACACGCTAAGTGCTGTGCCAGGTGTTAGGGAACTCGGGCTGTGGAGGTTGACCCACAGCATCCTCCTGGATCAGTCCCATTCGGCCATTTCTCTCTGTCTCCCCTTCCCACGGTAGCAAAGAGGGACGCCCTGCAGGTGAATAAGCCAGCCTGGACACTGGCAGGCCAGCCGGGATTGGAGGAGCGCCTGCCTTCTCCCAGCCCACTGTCTGCCTGAGTTACTCTCCCTAGAGGCTCTGCCCCAGAAGCCCAGCGGCCAGTGAGGGTCCAGGCAGGGAGCTGTGATGCAGACGGCATTACACAGCCTTGTGTGGACAGAACACAGAGCTGAGCTGGGCAGAACAGGGCCTGTTTCCACCCGTTACCCGTTCCAGCCCACTCTTACACTAGACAGAGGGCCTGATTCCACCAAGGGCCAGCGTCCCAAGCTTCCCCTCCCTGGGGCTGCGGGATGTCCCCTCTTCTGTGTCCTGCCCATACTGGGAACTGTGCTCCAAGTCCCCACCCCCACCCCGGGAGTCCCCTGAGGAGTCCTCTGCACACCCAGGGCTCGTGGACTGCTGCCAGGGCCGTCCCCTTTCTGCCCTGCCCCTCCTGCCTTCCGTCCACCTGACTCCTTCCCACGCTTTCCAGGGAGCCCTCAGGAGGCAGTTGGCTCCGTGATACCTAACTCTGTCATCATCCCGCCTCCATTTCCTCAGTCATCTCTGTTGCTCTCTCCTAAACACCCACAAATCTGCATCTAATCCAGCATCTAAAGAGGTAACAGTCAGGAATCTGTCATGAGATGCTCCTGTCCACACCATGTAGGAAGCAGCTGCGACCTCCAGATTCAGGGACAGCGCTTCCCGGAGGCTGCAGATGACCACGATGTTCTTACACTTGGACCTTTCTCCCAGCAGCTCCTCGAGTCAGTTTCCTCACTGGCAGGTCTTCCCTCACTGCAGCCACAGTGGTCCTGCTCAAAATTCTGCCTGTCTGGCCATGTCACTTCTCTGCTTAAAACCCTTAAATGAGGCCACACAGCACAGTGGCTAAGATCATGGACCCCGAAGCTGGACTGCCTGGTGTCAAACCCCAACTCTCCCATTACTACCTGGGTGACCCTGAGCAACTGACTTAACTTTTCTGGGCCTTGGTTTCCTCATCTGTAAAATGGGGATAATAATAGTATTTGTCTCATTAAGAATTGCTAGAAGGAGTGATTAAAGTCAATATTGGGCTTAGAACAATATGTGGCACAGAATAAGACTCCCATAAATTTTTTTTTTTTGAATGAAGGTTCTATTTCTTTATTTATTTGGCTGTGCTGGGTCTTCGCTGCTGCATGCAGGCTTTCCCTAGTTGCGGGGAGCGGGGGCTACTCTTCATTGCGGTGTGTGAGCTTCTCATTACAATGGCTTCCCTTGTTGCGGAGCATGGGCTCTAGGTGCACAGGCTTCAGTAGTTGTGGTACGTGGGCTCAGTAGTTATGGCTCGCACGCTCTAGAGCACAGGCTCAGTAGTTGTGGCACACAGGCTTAGTTGCTCCGTGGCATGTGGGATCTTCCCGGACGAGGGCTCGAACCCATGTCCCCTGCATTGACAGGCGGATTCTTAACCACTGCGCCACCAGGGAAGACCAAGCTCCCATAAATTCTTATTGAATAGAAGAAGAGCTTCCCACTACCTCCCATTTAAAATCCAAGTTCCTTAAATGGTCTCAAAATGTCTTCGCTATCAGCATCACTGACATTTTCCTTCTCACCCTCACACCCTCAAGCCAGCAGGCAGAGCTTCAGACACTGAGCCTAGTTTAAACCCTGAGTATACCTCTGCCTGCACCCCCTCCCCGTCTCTCTCTCTATCTCCTTCCCCATCCCCACCTTTATTTGGACTTCTCTTCTGCCTGGAAAACTCTTCCCCACTAGCTCTTGGCCTGACTGTCCATCACCCTGCTCAGCCCCTGCCCACACTGAGTTTAGTGGCCTCTCCCTGTGCTCATATGGCTCTCTGGTTTTTTTGGGGGGGGGGCGTGTTATACATTTTATTATCCCTTCCTCTTTTGAAGTCTCTTTCCTAAACCAAATATGTAAATGATGAATCATTTGGCCAAAGTATTTGCGAACACTGAATCCAGTTGCTCAGTCAAAATGAAAGACTAAAATGCTGAGTTTTTTGAAGAAAATGATTCCATATTCACCCCTAAGCTGTTCACTAGCTTAGAGCCTTCACACCAACTGTACTGGCAAAGAACAAAACATGCACTGGCCTGTAAAACAAAACAAGCAACCAGCTCATATTATGACAATGAAGAGAATGCAAGCTGAACCCGTATCAGGTGGTGGCTCCCTGTTTTGTACCTCCCTCATGGCTCCTCCTAGGCTGTATTCTAATTGCTTGTTTTCCACTAGCCTAAAAAACCCAGTGGTCTCCTCAGCCTGTCGCACGGTGCTTATTACCTAGTTGGTGCTCAATGAACACTTGATGAAAGAACAAATGTCCAAGCTGTATGACAAGTCAGCCCTCAACCATATTCCCAACCCCCAATCGTTCCAGATACACTCACTGTTTGGACACAGCTCTTAGTGCCAAGAGGAAGAGTCTCCTCTTCCCAGGATATTCAAACCCCAGATGGATGGGGAGGGTGGGCAGGTGGTGGCAGGGAAGGGGCACAGGCTGAGCCTGGTTGACCAAGATGTAACAACAACGAGCAGACTTGAACCTCATCTTCAAAACGGCAGTGTTCCAAAGAGCATGGGACCCTGCAACATTCAGAGAAGGACACCTGGACCACTGGGTAGGATCAGAGACCTGGTCATCCACTCACTTGCTGGACAGTCTTCCTGCCTCTCTAAGCCTGAGTTTCCTCACCTATAAAATGAGGGGCTTGACGTTTATGCTCTCCAAGGGTTCTTCCAACTCTAAATATATTTGAGTCTATACAAAGATTGAGTATGACGTGATTCAAGCCATGTCATTCCTCCTTGCCAAACATCTTCAGTGGCTCCCCACTGCCTTTAGAATCAAGAATCAATACTACGCTGGCTAACATGGCTGTGTGCTGCCACTGGCCTCTTGCTGCCTAACACCCAATTTCTCATTCAGCTGAAACTCTTCCCTTTACCAATTAGCCAGGTCCATTCTCTGTTCCTACATTAGCTGGTTATTCTTTCACCCAACGTGCCTTCTCTCCTCTCTGCAAATCCGGCATCCTCCCCCTTTTCAAGAACCAAGTCAAATCTCAGCTCTTTCACGCAATTTTCCCCAACCATCCAAACCCATGGGGGCCTTGGCCTTCCTTGTTTGCCTACATTTATGGTCCGTATACGTGGTATCATGTAGCATTATTTATTGTCTTCCATCTTGCCGTCATTGATTCCTATATATTGCTATTTTCTTCTCATTAGGAATGCGAGATTCTCAAGAAAGAGTCCCTATCTTCTTTCTTTTCACACTTTCCTCTCATTCTGCCTCATACCTGTCAGGCAAAGACTAGCATTTAGTGAACACTGGCTGAATAAGTAAGTTGCTGACTGAATCATACATCTTCCGAGTGTTCATGGGTGCTCAGAGAAGGATGCTAGATGCTAGTGATACTATTATCAACCACGACGGTAGTTTTCAAAAACCAGGATGCCTCAGTGTTTCCTGATAGGCTCACAAGTAACCACCCAGTGACCTCCCTTGTGAGCCTGAGGCCCTTTCCACTGAGAAAGCTACAGGTTCCTAACTCTCCTCTCTCTACTCTCTCCTACCTCACGCTCACAAAGCCTTGGCCCCATCGCTGATGTTACCAAAGAAATCAAATCTGAAAAGAAATGCAAAAGAGGAGAATCTATCAAACTGTCCCATCTCCCTTTGGGCCTTCTGCCCGATGCAAGTCCAGCTCTGACTTTGTGGACCCAGCCTACTTTTCATGACTCGTTTTTACCTACAATGGGCTCTCTTGACTGTCTATTATGAAGTATGCAGCGTTGCTCCTCCTTCCATGAGTCTTCCAGCAATAGGAGAATCGAACACTCACCTCCTTCTTCCCCTCCTTCTCCTGCACAAGCTTTCCATCACAATCATCATCAGAACCACACTGGCCACAGGTAACACAGCACTTTCACAGCCCTTACGTCATTTCACCCTGCATCTTCCCTCGGCTGTCAGTGGAGAACCAAGATTCTCAGTGGCCCTGCTCCCCCATCCCCCCCACAGTGCCATCCATTCCCAGACCACCGCCTGACTTCTATGGACAGAGTGGCTCATGGATGTGGTCAAGGAGAGTGTCCCAGACAGATGAAGAGTGGCAGGAGCCAGGAGAGGTGGCAGAAGAGGGCCGTGACAGGAGGATGGGCAGAAAGCTAAAACCCAAAGACCAAAGCGAATTGTTGGTGTAGATAACAAGACCCACTTAGAAACCTGTATCTACCGCTTTGGGTATCATTTCCGGCTTGGGGTTTTCTTGGTGTCAGGATAAGGCTAAGACTTAGAATAAACGTTGAGAGCAGCACTTCCTTTCCTCCCAGACACCAGATGGTGCCAGATACAGGTTTCTGTTAGCCACAGGCCAATCTTAGAGACTTAGAGAAGCCCTCCAACAAAGCCCCGGCAGGTAGGCAGCCCCCAACTACGAACGGATGGTGCCCCATTTGTGTCGAAGTCAGTTCTTGTGACCTGAAAAGGCATTTCCCCATAGAGTTATTTTCACAAAAGATGTCTAGGTTCCAAAACCACCTACAAAAACTTATTTCCACCCCCCAAGGTAGCTGAAATGGTACACATTCGCAAAAAGAAAAACCACTTGGGGGGAGGTGGTGAGTGTGATACAAGAAATGAATACCCAATAGATAAAGAAGATGTGACACATACATACAATGGAGTATTACTCAGCCGTAAAAAGAAATGAAACTGAGTTATTTGGAGTGAGGTGGATGGACCTAGAGTCTGTCATACAGAGTGAAGTAAGTCAGAAAGAGAAAGACAAATACCGTATGCTAACGCATATATTTGGAAACTTAAAAAAAAAAAAGGTTCTGAAGAACCTAGGGGCAGGACAGGAATAAAGACGCAGATGTAGAGAATGGACTTGAGGACACGGGGAGGGGGAAGGGTAAGCTGTGACAAAGTGAGAGTGGCATGGACATATGTACACTACCAAATGTAAAATAGATAGCTAGTGGGAAGAAGCCACGTAGCACAAGAAGATCAGCTCGGTGCTTTGTGACCACATAGAGGGGTGGGATAGGGAGGGTGGGAGGGAGACACAAGAGGGAGGGGATATGGGGATACATGTTTATGTATAGCTGATTCACTTTGTTATACAGCAGAAACTAACAAACATAAAGCAATTATACTCTAATAAAGATGTTTAAAAAAATGGATACCCAAAAATGATTTTAAATAATGAGTAAAATTAGACTGAGAGTTCCTTGAGGGCGTGAACTTTTCTTATTTAGTTATCTTTCAGCTTTCCTGATCTTAGTTCACAGCCTACCACTGAACGTTTTCGCTCACTGAATTCCTGTGCTTGAGAATAAAGCAGGTGGGTAAGGAGAAATCTGAAGACTTGGGTGGATTTTCCAAACTGACTTCCAGAACTTTACATCCTAGCTGTCCCAGTTGTCTAATGTCACTTCAGATCTAGAACTTTCCTTTCCTTTACACAGATACATTGGTGGCAATATTCGTGCATTTATTATAAGAAGTTTCCTCTTTTTTGTCCACAAATCAACTAGGCAAATTAAAAGGGAAAATGGAGGAGACAAAACGAAAAGAAGTTAGTGAATGGGGGAGATTTTCCTAAGGTATCTGGGCAAAAGAGGGGAAAGAAAAGGAATATTCTTAAGCTAGAAGAAGAAAGACAACAAAAGAAAAGAAGAGAAGAAAAGGGAAGAGGAGGGGAGAAGAGGGGAAGAGAGGGGAGAGGAGAGAAAATCAAGACAAGACAGGGACAGAGAGTAGTCACCACACTGCATGTTCCTCCCAGGATGGGGAAAGAAAGGTGGTGGCCAGGAAGAGATATGAGAGGCGACACACCCAGCCTCCAGCACCTTCACCAGGGCGGCTTATCCATACCTGCTGGGACTTGAGTGGGCCTATGTGGCTGGGCCAGAGGCCAGGGTTACCTCTTGGTTTCACTGTTTAGGAGTTTCTTTACTTTACATTTTTGTTTCATGAAGTCAGAGAAGACCAAGCTCCAGGCTAAAGATCTTCTATTGGCATCTTGCAAAGGTAAAGGTGGAAGATCCATCCCTTCACCTTTGGTTTTCCACCTATATGATAGGAGAAGAGAATACAGACTCTGGAGTCTGATAAAGGCTTACAAATCCCAGCACCACACTTCCTCACTCGATGACCTTGGGAAAGTTACTTAACGTTTACCAGCCTCAGTTTCCCCACTTATAAAATGGAAAAACAATAACTTCCTCAAGGATGTAAGGATTAAGAGAAATATGGCATGTAGCCTGGCTCAGTGCTTGGCATCTGGCGCATTCTCAGACACAGTAGCAATCATTTTTGTTAATATTATAGGACTACTATTAGTGTTACAAGACCATTAAGATTACAGTGAGAACCAAGTCACCTCATGCCAGCCCTCAACTGTGGTCCATGAAGAGACACACCACACATCACGAAGCAGGATGACTGGTGGAAGAAGAAATAGCAAAAGGAGAGGCTGCTGGCTGGGGACTGAGCACAAAGTCACATCATGACCCAGGCCTGCAGGACAAGACTGTCCTCCCCGCACCAGAGCTCACTGGGAAGATGTACATTCAGCAGGTGGGGACAGGAGACATTTGCCACACTGCCCAAAAACGAACCCACTTTCTACTTGGGAGAATTTCCTCTTTTGTGAGTCTTCAGAGGAGAGAAGCCACCCCGTTCACACTACAGAAGTCAGTGAACCGTTATCACCCAGGATTATGACTAAAGCACCTTGTGCATCCTGCCTCATGACCCACCAGGGCCAACCTCGTCCCCGCCTGTTTGCCAGGCCTGCTTTTCCAGCTTCCCAATGAGCGGCAAGCCCCAGAGTCTGTTTCTGTTCTTTACACACAAAGGATCCCTACCTGGCACTAAAGTCAGTGATGCCCTTTACCCCTTCACCAGATCACTTCCCCACCCAGAAGCTACAGATCCACCGTGCTACCCTAAGCAGAGATGCTCTGTACCCCACCCCCCAAATCATGGACCACCAGCCCCTCCCCCAACGTCTTGGGTGCCTGGATCCATTACCTCCTGGACAGTCTTTCTGACCTTGAAGAGCTTTGATTTAGGATAAGTTCCCACTTACAACAAAATACCATCTGGCTGCTTGAAACTTCCACCCATTAAACCTATTGGCTCATCTAATTTTTAGAGAGCACCTACTTTGTCACAGGATTGAAACAAAACAGAGTTCCTGCTTTTATGGAGGTTTGCATTCTAATGTGATAATAACAAAAAAAACAAGAACAGAAAACAGTTATTGAGTATGTAGTCAGGTATGCTTGTAAGCTCTTTGCAGGAAAACGTTCCTTTAATGCTTACAACTACCCTTTGAAGCAGGTACAATCATTATCCCCCATTTTATAGGTGAGGAGATGGAGTTTAGAAAGATCAACAAACGTGCCTAAAGTTAGATGCTCAGAAAGAAACAGGACAGGGATCTGAACGAGGCAGGCAGACTCTACACCCAGCGTCATACACCAAGGCATACTGCCTCTCAAAAACTGCCCAGAAACAAGTAAATATAGGCGTTCACCTGCTAACATGTGCTGTGAAGAAAAACACAGTAGGGAGTGGAGTATGGAGAAAAAGATGACGGCATGATGGTTTTGCCAGGTGCCCAGGTAAGGCTTGTTAGAATGGAGCTGCTGGGAATCGAGAGGGTGAAGAAGGGGTTAGAGCAGGTTTAGAGAACCAGTTCTGGTGCGCAATGTTACCTAAAACTAGTCAATCCCACTTCTCTCTAAAATCTCTTTCAATATTTAAAAGTGACTCTCATGTCCCCCTTTACACTTCTTCACTCTTTCTTAAAACATTCCTATTTTTGTGTTTTCGTGTTCTGTTTCATCATGGTTTTTTTTGCTCTCGAGCCTCCTAACCCTCCTGGGGGCTTGCTCTGACCACACTGCTGACTCTGAGTCTCTCCCTCCGATGCCAAGTCCACAGGGGACCCCAGGCCCGGATGCACTGGACCGGCGTCCACAGGCAAATGTCTTCACTCTTCTCTAGAGCCTGCTTGTCTCTGAATCCCCATTATCTCTTTAGCTGCTGCATCTCATTACTCCCAGATCTTTTCCCAGGAACAGTCTCGTTCTATATTTGAACAACTGCTTTTTTTAAATCTTCGAAGTTTTTAACTTCATCATGTTAGTCTCAGTTTCAGCCTAATTCCAGGCCACTAAAATTATTTTCAAATCTCTGCCCTGCCATCACTGTTACTAGGTTCCTCTGAGCTTTGTCACATCTGCTGGATTATAAAACGTTTCTTTCCTCAGTCGAGTCATGTTCTTGAACAGGACAAAGCCAAGGTCAAGGACAGAGCCTTCTGCCTCAACCAGAGACTGTCTCACAGGCTGAAAGAGGGTACTATTTGTTCCAGCAGGTCTGGGTACATCTGACAACAATAGCATCCAGTCAAATAGTATACACTCTTCTCCACCTAGATAGCACAGAACACACTTTCCTAAATGCCAGCAGAAATGGCAATACACTGTATCCACAGCTTTCCCTGAGCTTGCAAATTAATTGCCCTGTTTTGAAAAGTAGAATGATGCTCATTTCTTATATCTTCTTCCTGTACAAAGTGATCACTGCATTCATTTCAAAATGTAGACATACCTCACAGATACTGAAGGTTTGGTTCCAGACCACTGCAATAAAGCAAATATTGCAGTAAAGCTAGTCACACAATATTTTTTGGTTTCCCAGTGCATATAAAAAATTTTATTTACACTATAATGAAGTCTATTAAGTGTGCAATAGCACTATGTCTTAAAAAAAAACAATGTACATACCTTATCTACTGTATAGCACAGGGAACTATACTCAATATCTTATAATAACCTATAATGGAAAAGAATCTGAAAAAGAATATATGAATCACTTTGCTGTACACTTGAAACTAACACAACGTTGTAAATTAACTATACTTAAATTAAAAAGTAAAATTTTAAAAAGAACTAAAAAAATGTACATACCTTAATTTTAAAATAGTTTTTTCCAAAAAAAAAAAAATGCTAACCATCATCTGGCAATGCAGAGATGGCAACCTTCAATTTGCAAAAACTGCAATATTTGTAAAGCACAATAAAGTCAAGCATAATAAAATGAGGTATGCCTGTGTTCAGAATCTCTTCAAGAAATGGGTTTTTTAATCTGACCTTTGTCAAGAGCTTGCTTATCTGCCTGCAGCTCTCTGTGATTTTGCATTGTTATCTGCAATAGCTCTGAAGCTGTATCTCTGTATCTCTTCAGCAGAGCTCCCCACTGCCTTGCCTGGGTTGAGAGTAGCCTGACTCCTTTTTAATTTTCCATTCTCCCTCTGGAGAAAAGGAAACATGCATCAGACCCTTTCTGAAACACACTGGGGAATAAATATGCATGAATAAATGCAATAAGAGAATCACAAGAGATCTTTTAATCTTGAAGCAACTGCTCTACAGAGTGAGGATTTCTGGATCCAAACAAGATTTCAAAAGCCTTTTCTATTAAGCTCAGCAATGTTTAGAAGCCAGCCCTGCCTAGCATGCCTTTTTCTAGGTATTGAATATAATATTCTTTCCTTTTCTGCAGCTCTTCCTGCAGGCAGCACCCTGAGTGGGAGGACCAGTGGCGGAAGCCCAAACACCAGGTGCCGGACCTGGCCTCTCCCTGAGTTGGTGCTGGTCTGTTTTGAGTCACTGGGCAAGTTCATGTCACCACCCCCAAACCCACCACCAGCTCACCCCTCTCTTCATATGGTCTGTCTTCAAGGAACTTGTTGGAGGTGTTAAAGCAAAAGGATGATATGAATCTGAGTCAATGGCTGAACATTTCCCCTCAACTGAAGATACTGGAGTGAAAGAAATAAAAGACAGCATAGTTACCTGATTAAGACCTCACTGACGTCATGTAAGCAAGACCTGAAAACAGATGACTTCAGGGCAGTAAACTCTGCTTTCTCCTGACCATTTTAGAGTTTTGTGGGAAATTATGCCTTTAGAAAAACAGTAAAAAATGATAATGCTAGTGGGCATAGGGCAAAATTAGTGTACTCATGTACTGCTTGTCACAGATATATTTGTTCAATCATTTTGGATTGTTAATGCAAAGCATTGGTCAGAAAAAATTCACAACTTTCAGCCCAGTCATCCCACTCCAAAGAAAATCCCTAAAAAAAAAAAAAGAGAAGAAAAAAACACATAGGCACAAACCTGTTCATTACAATGTAAACATGTCGGCCTTGCACAATCCCAGGTATCTATTATGCACTAAAAAATATTTGTTGAAAAGCTAAATACGTCCAACAGTCTGAAAATGATTTAATAAATTCTGATACATGAACAAGATGGAATATTACACAGAAATTAAAATTATAATAGAAAGTTATAAAAATATGGGGAAGATTGCACAGCATAAAATTAAATTAATATATACCACACTTCAAAATAATATTCACACTGATTGCAATTAACTAGATATGTGTGTGCGTAAGGAGGATAAGATGGAAAAGTAAAAATATTTGAGCAAAGTGAGAGGATTGAAAGCAATTTTTATAATTTTACTAAATTTTCTCTAATCCTGTTGTATTTTCTTTGCCACTTTAGAAGCGCTTCTTATAGAAAGAAAACGACACCGCCTGTAAAGACAAGAGATGGCAAAGATCTTGGGGGTTAAATTTCAACAATCATTTTCAGAGTCATTTTGTATGACTCTTGGAGGGTTAATCCACCCATGCAGGTGTCGGGCTGCCCTAGTGGGAGACATCATAAGCATCACTTAGAACTGCCCAAGTTAGATTCCTCCTTCTGGAAACTTACAGTTACTTGACTTAATCTCTCAATAAAGATGGAGGTTGAATAACTACTTTGCCCCTGGATTCTCATACCGTTTCTGATTTTTGTTTTGTTTTGTTTTAAAGTTTTTTTAATTTTTTAAATTTTTATTGGGGAATAATTGACTTACAATGTTGTGTTAGTTTCAGGTGTACAGCAAAGTGAATCAGTTATACATATACACGTATCCACTCTTTTTTAGATTCTTTTCCCATATAGGCCATTATAGAGTACTGAGTAGAGTTCCCTGCGCTATACAGTAGGTCCTTCTTTTTCTAACGTTGTCACCTTACCTTCCTGGGCTAGTTTTGCAAGTGTTTAACAGGGCTCTTCTTCCCTTCCAGAAAGTCACAAAAAAGAGTGGCCCCTGTTTGACACATCACCAAGACAGAGCAATGTGCAGGGCAGGGGGCACTGAGATCAGGTATCTCTTGGGCTTAGGGAGCTGAGAGAATCTACTGTGACTCTCAGATGCCTCCTTCTCCCCAAAAACACATGCAAAAGTCACATATTTAAACAGGCAATAACCAGGCTTAGCTAAACATGGAGGATGCCATGGCCAGAGGGAAAACTAGGTACAAATCTTGGAGCCCAGGAGAAGAGTATGGAAGGAAGAAGGGAACTCTTCCCAGCTCAGCCTCAGCGTTGCTGGGAGGACAGGTAATGAAGTGATTGCATATATGTGAGCCTCATGTAGAGGAGGAGACACAACTCTCCTGCCCAAGCACTGAGGAGTTCTGATTGAAGGAGAGCAGTGATTCTGCCAACGGATCTCAGGGCCAGGCAACTGTATAATACCCTAGCGCCTGCCTCGACATTAGACAGGAGATTGGGTCCATTTGCTTCTGCTTTAGAGCCACTACCTACAAAGTGCCAGGCATTTGACAAGCATCATCTCCCTTTACTCTCCCAACAGCCCTGCAAATTAAGTATTATTATCCCCTACTCTATAAATGAGGAGGCAAAGGTTCAGCAAGCTTTAAAAGTTATACCAAGATGCTCACCATAGCAACAGAGTTTCAAACTAGGTCTGCTCCACTCCCAATATGGTGGTGCCTTTTGCACTCCCCCCGCACTGTTATACAAGATCCAGCAAAGGAAGAACTGGGGGTAGAAGAAGAGTTTAGTCCTTAGCAGCGCCCAGCAGTTTGCCCAGAGTCCCCAAAATAGAAAACATGCTGCATTGGTTTGTGCTCAATCGCCTCTTTTTCCAGTCTTCGCAGGCACTTTCACTGCCTCTTTTGAATTTGGAGAGCATTTGTATGGCTTTTCATAAATAAGATTCTCTTTTTTTTTTTTTTACAATAAGCATGCTAAGTTTGATATTCAGGAAAAAAATTATAAAACTATGTTTAAAAAAGCAGGAAACAGACGAAACAATGAGGGAAAACATTATGGCAAATTAACCG
Organism: Balaenoptera acutorostrata; assembly: GCF_949987535.1. Classification (NCBI taxonomy): domain Eukaryota; kingdom Metazoa; phylum Chordata; class Mammalia; order Artiodactyla; family Balaenopteridae; genus Balaenoptera; species Balaenoptera acutorostrata. The sequence continues at coordinate 129,110,730 of NC_080064.1, read as the reverse complement.
ACAGCTCAATTTTCAAATTGGATTTTACCTATCTTAGCATAGCTCACAACATCTCCATCCGTCATCGTCATGAGTGGGTATCCAGGACCGAATTATGGTAAACTTTGAACAGCTTAAGCCACCCGACCAAGACTTGGACTTCAGTGACCATGGAATTGTAATTTGGTAGGTATCTTATTCATCCAAGAGTCCACCCCTAAGCCATGGCTTTTCCCGATCCTTACCCTCTTCCGGATCCCTGGCTGCAAGCACATGCGCACTACGCGTCCCTTCGGAACGCCCTGGGCAGTCTAATTCTTCCAGGTCAGTGCTCTAGGCCCTGCCCCAAAACCTGCCTATCCTCCAGAGGAGAAGGAGCTCAGCACCAGCGAATTGCTCTGAGGCGGTAGCTGCAAATTGGCGATAGTCTGACCCCATTTGTAGTTGACGCATGACGTGACCCGAGGCTACTCAGCGATCAGGGCTCCCAGGAGTCTTATGGGCAGATACCCGGGCCATCCCAACAGGCCCCACCTGAGCAAGGCAGTCAGGTTTCTTTCGCTCTACCTTCAAGGGAAATATGCACCATTGGGCAGGTTACGGCTTGGTATTAGGCAGATGTCTTTCCCCCAAGAATCCACACCTTTGACCTCACGTCTCCGAACCTCTGCCCTGTGCCAGATCCATGGTTACCTTGAACTTTGCTAAATGTGCATGTGCACTTTGCATCCTTTCATCAAGCCTCCAGCAGCCAGGGCTCTTCAGGTCTGCCTGCGGAGCTATCGCCCGGCCCCAATTCTTCCGTAGCCTCCAAGATGGAGGAAGAAAACGCCCTGCAAATCACTCTGAGGCGGGATCTGGACACGGACAACAGGTGGTCCCCATTCAGATTTGCTGGTTGAAGGGACCCAGGTCTCCCCAACAACCCAACAGGGCTCCCAGGTTTCTATTATGGGAGGATAATCTGGCTAGCTGGCCAGGCAGCCGATTTCCCTCCAGCTCTGCCGTAACGGGGAATATTCTCCAAAGAGTAAGTTAGGGCTTGGAATAAGGCAGAAACCTGGTTGCTCTAAGAACCGGATACCATGACCAAGACTCTCTGGAACCTTGCCCTGTTCCAGACCCCTGGCTCCCGTGAGCCACGCTGCATGCACATGCGCAGTACAAACACCTTCAGTGGACTTTGGCCTACTGAGTTCCTTAGGTGTGTGGATCTAGGGCCCAGCACCAAGAACCTGCATAGCCTACACTGTGGAGGAAACCCAGCTCCCCAAAATCACATGGAAGCGATGGCTGAAAATGGGCAACAGTCAGATCCAAGGGTTCTCCAGCACCTAGGGCTTCCAAATGACTCTTCCTGAGGGATACTCATGCCAGCCTGCCCAGACCTGCCCTGGCAAGACAGTGCAGTTTCCTGCAGCTCTGCCTTCAGGGGGAACGTGTACACGAGAGGGTTAGGGTTTGGGATTAGGCAGATGCCTTTTACCCCCAATAGCCCCTCCTGCAACAAGTCCTCTCCAGACCCCGGCCCTGTTCCAGATCACTGGATCCCCTGAGCCGTGCTTGCTCAGGCCTGCACAGCACCACCCCTTCATCAGGCATTGGGCAGCTGCGGCCCTCCGGGTCTTGGAGCTACAGCTGACCCCAGCCTCTTGCATAGCCTCCAGGAGGAAGGGAGCCCTACCCCCGCAAGTCACTCTAAGGAGGCAGCAGCAAAAGGGTGACTGTCACTCCTGTTAAATAACAAAAATTCAACAGAGTAAATTTAAAAGATCTAAGTGGCTTTATTGAATCAGCATCATCCCACCTAGCACGTAGGGTGGAGCTCCAAGGAGCTGTACAAAATGAAAGGCTATTATAAGTGGGAGGGGGAAGGGAAGAGGAGAGTGCAGATTACCTCATCCTCCTTTCAGGATGGAAAGGGCCTATGTGCCAGTTAACCTCATTAACGCTGACCAGAAAAGACCAGACGGACAGGTTAAGACTACATTACTGGGGAAAGTTGAAATTGCAGTTAGGTTAGGTCTTAAACCTTGGTCTAGTGATGTGAGCTTAGCACAACTGACTCCATTTTGAGCCTGTTGTTTCTTCTGTAGCAGTCCCCATTTGGACTTGTTGCCTGATGGGTCCCAGGCTTCTCCAGCAACCAGGACTTCTAGGTGTCTCTTACAGAGGGATACCCTGGCCATTGCCCCTGGTCCCACCCTGGTAGGGGAATCCAGATTTCTCCTGCTCTGCCTTCAGTGGGCATACGCCCATTTGGGTAGGTTAGGGCTTGGACTCAGGTAGATGCCTTGTTCCCCCAAGAGCCTACCCCTATGATCTGGCCACTCCTGTGACCCAGCCACTCCCACCCGACCCTTGCTCTGTTCCAGATCTCTGGCTCCCTCGAACTGCACTGTGCACACCTGCAAAACACACACCCCTTAGGCAGGCCTTGGGCAGCTGGGGCTGTCGAGGTCTGTAGAGCTAGGGCCCACTCCAATCACTTTCATAGCATCCAGGGGAGGAGGGAGCCCCACACACATCAGTCTGAGGTGGCAGCTGCCAATGGTCGTGTGTCAGTTCCCACTAGGACTAGCTGCCAGTTGGAGCCCTGGGCTCCTGTGTCAACCAGGGGTCCCAAGTGTCTCTTACTGATGGATAACCCCTTAGCCTGCCAGCCCCTGCCCTGGCAAGGCAGTGCAGTGTCCTGCAGCTCTGCCTTCAGGGGGACTATGGGCACTTGAATAGGTTAGGGATGGAATAGAGTAGATGACTTCCTGTGGCCTGGCTTCGGCAGATCCTTGTCCTGTTCCTGCTCTTGGATCCCCTGAACTGCTGTGCTCCAGAAGCAGTATGCACCTTAAGCAGGCCTTGGGCAAGATCGAGTTTCTTACCCTCTGTAAACTTACAGGTCTCAACTGCATTGAAATTCAGGCAACTTAGATGATGGAGAAACAGAAAAAGAAAAGGTATCTGAGAGCTATCGCCTTTGCTCTGATTCTGGCTTCCTCTCTCTGGCCTTTTGGCATCTGCATGCCATCTCTAGAGCCCCATGAATAGCTTTCAAACAAGCTGAAAACCACATCTTCAGCAAGAACATGGCCTCTGCAGGTGTAACAGCCTCAGCTGAAACAGGCTGGCTTCTTAAAGGACTTTGACGGCACTCTTTTAAAAAGTCCTGTTGAAGTAGCAGCGTGTGGGGGTGGGAGTGGAGAGCAGGGATGATGGGGTGGGTTCACTAAATTCTAAGGACCATTTGGTCTTTGGGGGACAGGACTCAGGTGTTCTGGACCCTAGCAGAGTGCTCTAGTCTTCACTGTCTCCTCTCTCCCCATTTGTCCTTTTCCTTCCTCTGGGATGCAGCTTGCAGCAAGGTTGTGTCACGTGATGGGCTGAATCATCCACTCTCTGAAGGCTCTGCCTTAAAAGCAGACGGATTGTTCCTGCTGAGCTAATCCTTGTCGATTAGAAAGCCCCATCCTGACATTTGCCTGGGGTGCATATATTATCTACAAGACACTCAGTAATACTGCAGGCATGCATCAGAAGCTGGAGACCCCTAAAGCATGCAAAACTACCTCCTCTAGAGCCAGCAACCTTTCAGGAAACCTTCACTTTTTAACTGTCAAGTGACCCAGAAAAAGGGCCTCCGAAAACCACAAGCTCTGTCTCCTTGCACACTTGCAGTATCGAATTGTCAGGCCCTAAGCATCAAGAACAAAATTGCAATGTATTCTCAGAGGTGTTTCATACGTGATGACTTGGTTTGGGGGTTTTCATTTGTTTCTCTGTTTTGATTGTTTGCCTATCCTATTCAGAAGGCAGCTTTCATCCTGATGACATTTCGGTTATCGCCATGGCTCCCTTTAAAACTGATAGTTTTGCATGGGTAGCTCTTTCTCTGAAAGGAAAATCTGCAGTATCACTTCTTTTTTTAAGTTCTGCGTCAGAAGACAGCCAGGACGCAGTGGGGGACCGTTGGTGAACCGGCGCTTTGCTGCCACCTAGTGTCGGCGTGCGAGATTGACGCGGTAAAGAAGCAGGGACCGCTAATGGACGTGGGGGGATCTTCAGACGTTCACAGTCAGTAGTCCACAGATGGAAGATTTGCCTGCCGGCTCCGGGCCTAATGCGGCATGGCGGTAGGGGTGAGGGTTGTGCAGAGTGTTGGGTCACATGGTTGTTTCTGAACCGTTCAGCTGCTAGGCCCTGATTTAAGAAGGCTGACCACACACACCCACAGACAGAAAACGAGACTGGCACCTGACCTCCTACCCCATCACCAGGGCAAAGCTGGTGTGACCAGCACTTTCCTCCACTAACAACAGAACTTTTCAGTTTCCCTCTGATGAGTTCTCCCTCCCACCTGAATCCAGTAGCCTTCCCCCCCCCACACCCCCACCCCCACCCCACCGGTGTCCTTCCCTGGTGAATAAGTGGAAAGAGGGAAGAGAAGGAAGCAGAGAAACATAAGCAGAGTGATTTTCTCTGGGTTCCTCAGTCCCCTACAGAGAGAACGCTGAGCACTAAAACCAAGACTGCTGAGGGAGAGAAAGTGATCTTGAGTCCGTGTGCTGAAATTTCCAAGAGATGCAAGCTATCACTGGGATATGAGTGGCTTCTCACCAGGAAGGGCTGGAGAGGACCCTGCGACTCAGCTAGAAACAGGAAAAATAGCTTCAAGCTCATTTAATATGTCTGATGGTTGGTTGTGGTTCATCTGCAAGTTCAAAGCCCCAGTTGCAGCACCTGGTGTGTACCCCAATTTGGGAAAACTCACACAAGACCTCTTCACACCTTTAACAAAAATACTGCGAACTTCAACTAATCAGAAGGGTCAGGTACTAGAAGGTTGAATTCATTTTTCTAGTTAACTGAGAATTAATGAAGAAATTGCGTCTCTTATCCAAGAAAATGGTTGCTGGTACATAGTTGCAACTCTCACACGTCTGTGCTCTATTCAGTATTTCTGTTAACACAGAAAACTTTGAGACAGGCTGATCAAATTTGATACAGCATAGAGTGCGGAGGATTGATGATGCATTATATGGCAAAATTCCATCCAAAAATAATTCAACAGGCTAGAATTCAACAGACTTCTCTTATAAGAGATAAGACTAAAGTCCTGCAAATAGGTTTTTTTTTAAGTTGACCACACAGATACAGGATGTACAAATTTGACTTAATAGCAGTCGATGTGGGGAAACCCAGGTGTTTTAGTTACCTGATACAGCTGCCCAAAATGGCAAAACAGCCTCAGGCAGCACTGATAGAGGCGTCAAAGATAAACAAAACCAGACGCTAGTTAAAGGACAGATTTTAATCAGTAATATACTATTGCAATAGGGAACAGAGTCCAGTGTGAATCTGACTCAACTTTGACTTGCACAGAGGTGACCAGGTGTTTTAAAGGGAGAATGAGGGAATAGGGAGGGAGGGGATGCGCAGGGGCTCAGTAGTGTCAGGAAAATGAAAAAAAAAAACAGGAAGAGAGTTGATCCATGTGAAACCCATCTGGGTTTGCTAACTGGCGCTTACCGAAGTTAAACTCCAACATCCCACAGAGGCTGGGAAACAGAGACTCTATCTTCAGGTGTTGGCTAGAACAAACAGTCGATTCTTTGGCAGCCTTGTTTTCTTCGGCAGGTACTTTCAGTGGAGCTAAAGTCATCCTAGGGATATGCCCCTGAGCTGTTAGAAATCATATTAGTGTTTCGTTTAAATCTTTATAGGCCAAAGTTAAGGCTTAGTTGAGAAAGGGCTCAGAGGAGCCTAGCTACAGTTTGGTCAAGGAGAGAATTTTTGTCAGAGGTCGTGTTTGGAGCAGGGAAGATAGTAGTTCTACTGATTACTGCAATGGTAGGATCATGCCTGCAGTGCTGCATTCCATTCTGGCCACCGCAACACAAAATGGAAAGGGGACCAGGATAATGAAAGTTCCGGAAATCATGTCAAATGGGGAAAATCTGAAACTGCTGAGGAATGGAAGAATGGAAGACCCAGGAGAAAACTAAAGAGCTCTGGGGAAGAGGGAACAGAATTAAAAGCTTTCTAGCAGAATTGTTTAAAACAATCAAGTAAAACTGAATTGTGAGAAAATGGGGGTCCCACTGAAACCACGGGTAATCATCGGTTAAATCCATTACACCTGTAACCTGCCTTCACTGACCAAGTTCGTTGTAATTGTTGCTACAAAAAACTTGCATGTCCTCCAAACAACACTTCGCCTAAACAATAAGATGTTTGCCCCAGTTGTTTTCCAGAAGCTTGGAGTCACCTGTGTCTAGTTGGAGCTGAGCCAGGTAAAACTGGATAGGACCACTGACCCTAAAACTGGACCTGCACAAGTGTCTAATGAATGACCTCGACGTCAGAGGGCCAAAAACTCTTGTGCTAAATGCCACCATTTTTTAATGTGCATCCTATGAAGAAGCATACAACTCAGATATGCCTGCACAGAACACCACTTACCTCACCTTTTCCCTACCTCCAATCACCTTTCTCCAGGCCTAAGACCACCCTGCTTCTTTATCCCGTAAATATCCCAAGCCCCTCACCTTCGGGGAGGCAGATCCGAGACTTGTTCTCCTATCACCTCACTTGGCTGCCTTGTAAATAAACTCTTTCTCGGCTGCAAACCTCGCTGTCTCAGTATCTGGTTTGCTGTGCATTGGGCAAATGGACCTGGCTCAGCAAAACCACCATATATTGAGTTGGCCAAAAAGTTCACTTGGGTTTTTCCTCTTACAGAAAAACCCGAATGAACTTTTTGACCAACACAATAATTCAGAGTCTAACCACTGTGAGAGATGTCATAGAAATAATTCCTGTCCTGGACAGGACTTGGTCACTCTCACACACACACACACACACACACACACAAAGTCTCTTCCTGGCTCAACTACTTAACCAGCTGTGTGAACTTAAGAAAACTTCTTAACCTCTCTGAGCTTGTTTCCTTTCCTATGAGAAAATAATGGTGCCCATGTCATAGAATGGTTGTAAGAACTAAAGGAGATAACAAATGTACAGCATCTAATTCTTGGTACATTAGCAAGTGTTCAACAGATGTTACCTCTTACATCAACTCTGAGAGTTAATGATCTGAATTTCCCCATTAGCTATGGAGAGGAAAATATAACACAATGGGGCAGATCACAGACTCATGAGCCAGATTCCCTGGATATCATGCCCAGTTCTACCACTTAAATAATTTAACTTCTGTTTCTCCATTTCCTCATCTGTAAAATAGGTATCATAACAGTCCTTACTTCATGGGTTTGTTGTGAGAATAAATGAGTTAATATATGTAAAGTGCTTAGAAGAATACCTAGTATGTGTAAGTACTATATAAGGTGGTTTGACCCACTGGATTAGTTAGGAATCTTTGGTGACAAGTACAGTCATTCCTCAGTGTATCCTGGGGGATTTGTTCCAGGACCACCCCCCTGCCCCTTGCAGATACCAAAATCCATGGATACTCAAGTCACTTATGTAAAAGGGTATCGTATTTGCATATAACCTGTGCACATTCTCCCGTATACTTTTAAATCATCTCTAGATTACTTGCAATACCTAATACAATGTAAATGCTGTGTAAATAGTTGCCAGAACATGGCAAATTCAAGTTTTGTTTTTTGGAAACTTCTGGAATTTTTTTCAATCCACAGTTGGTTGAATCTGAGGATGCGGTCCCCACAGATACAGACAGCTGACTGCAAAAGAAACCAAAGCAAGCTGTATTAAGCTAAAAGAGGATTTGCGGCAAGGATTCAGGGAACTCTCCTGATGGTGGCTGATCTGGAACCAGAACCTGAAAAGTGTATCCACCCTCATAGAGCTTAAATCTAGAGGGGAGACAGATATTAATCTTATACTCACACATGTTTAATGTAAATTCTGGTAAGTGGCTGTGAGATAATATCACAGGGGACTGACCTCTCCAGGGGGACTGGGAAGGATTTCATGAGACACTCAGTGAGGTGAAATGGTTCTCAACTGGCACAACACCATGCACCCGTGGCCATTGTGAAATCCGAGGGTGCTTTTGGTTGCTTCAGTGCCTGGGACCACTCCTGAGCAGGGACGCTGTACGTCCTGCAAGGAGCAAACAGTCCCACGCAAGGAAGCACTGTGCTACCCAAAATGCCAGTGTTGCCCCGATGAGAAACAAGGTTTCATATCAAACTAGAGCAGGGCTGGCTTCCTTACTTCCATCATCGGCTTTCTCCTTGAGACCCAGCAGCACGTGTGTTTCTGCCTCTCTGCTTATTCTTTCCCATCTCGTTTATTTACTGAGCGTCTACTAACACTTGATTCTTTCCCAAAATGAACTTACAAAGTGTTAGAATTTGGGGGTGCCAGTCCCTCCCCACCCATGCCTCTGGGTAATAATCCAGAGGAGTATAAATACGAAGAACAGGTAAGCAGGTAAAGGTTGAAGGATTAGTAAAGTTGGGTGGAGCAAGCGGGTTTCTAAATAGAAGGAGGAACACTATGACAAAGATAGGTAGATAAGAGTGAAAGAGAGAGAGAGAGGGATTTGTTATAAAAATTTGACTTGATGCAATTGTGGGAGCAGGGTAAGCAATCTCTACAAGTCTGTCATCTTCACATCTCATACTGGAGCTCGAAGTCCTCAGGGCAGGCAGTTCGGAAGGGAAGTGGAGAGCAGGGACAAGCTGGAAATCACAACTACGAGCCAGAGCCCATGAAGAGGGACGGAAACCAGGGTCAGTTTCAGTTCTTATTGCCTTGACACTGATGGCATGAGTGTCCTGCTGCAGCCGGGGCCCTTCATCGTGGAACTAAGCCAAGCACCCGGCCCAGGAACCAGAGAAGTTGAAGGAGCATCAAGGAGGATAGAGCAGATGCAGGTCCTACCACTGCCTCCCTCACCCAGGTCATCCAGTGGATAAGCAAAAACATTTGTGAGTTGCAAAGTGACTCCTCTTTACCTCTGCCCAGAAGAATCTCTCTCATGGCCTATCCTTACTAGAAATACATAGGAAAGGAAATTCTGGGAAATATGGTACAGTCTACCTAAATTCACACCTTACAAAGCCACCACATTGGGCTGGAGAATGCCTCTTAGACCTGAAGCCAAAACAAGGCACTTGTCTCAACGCAGACCTTGGGGCAGGTCTGGGCAGCCCTGGTCTAGAGAATGACAGTGAGGGGAGTGGCCTACCTCACATCCTGGTGGATGGCAGAATGGAGAGCTCTGGACGGGGGATTCAGGCTGCTTTGCCAACGTGGTGGCCCGCCCTGGGGTTGATCAGGAAGCTAGTGAAGTTTAAGTTTTAGAGCCCTCACTTGCAAAAGCCCTTGCAAAGCCCTGGGGGCACTATCAATTTTGTACTCACAATTTTGTATTCCCAAAATTGTTCAGATTCAGGTATCACACAACTTGAGTCTGTCCTGCAACCTGTACTCTAGTTAACCTGGCCCAGGGGTGTCTGATCGTCACTGATCTCTCTAATAAGATGAGCTATTTCTCCCCTCGTGGGGAAAAGCAAGTGAAGAGTGGAGAGGTGGCAGAATCTTCTTCCCCCAGAACTCTTAGGGGAAAAAAATATTGCCTGAGTTTCCTTCTTTAAGAGCGATGATGGAACACTAAGGAAGGAGGGAAATTGTAGCATTCTGTGAAGAAACCAGCCACCCAATGAGTTTGCTCGCAAACTCATTTCCTTTTCTTCATAGTCACAGATCTAGACATTTCCCATCCTCTGCTGTGGCCTGTGACAGATTCCTAATGGAATATGAGAGGAAGTGGTATGCACTATTTCCAGCTTTCACTGATAAGAACCATCTGTACACATCTGTCCATGTTCTTTCCCCTTCTGGCTGATGGGAAAGAAAGAAGATACCCACCACCACTACCACCAAAGGAAACTCACTCGAGAGTCTGTGTTAAAAATGGTGGAGGGGCTTCCCTGGTGGCGCAGTGGTTGAGAGTCTGCCTGCCAATGCAGGGGACACGGGTTCGAGCCCTGGTCTGGGAAGATCCCACATGCCGCGGAGCAACTAGGCCCGTGAGCCACAACTACTGAGCCTGCGCGTCTGGAGCCTGTGCTCTGCAACAAGAGAGGCCACGATAGTGAGAGGCCCGCGCACCGCGATGAAGAGTGGTCCCCGCTTGCCGCAACTGGAGAAAGCCCTCGCACAGAAACGAAGACCCAACACAGCCAAAAATAAATAAATAAATAAATAAAATTTAAAAACAAAACAAAACAAAACTTTAAAAAAAAAAAAAAATGGTGTAACCACAACATGGCGTCTTCCTACCAGGAAGCCACCTTAGAATGTCACAGGAGTGAAAAAACAAAGTCTTATTGAATAAAATACTAAGATGCAGGGTTTTACTTGTTGCAGTATCTAAGATCCTTAACAAAGACACATACCTATATAATGTAATAAAGAAAATTAGATACATTTAAAATTAACCAGTTTTTTAAAATCAGAAATAAAGGTCCTACAAACAAGGTAGTATAGGAGGCTAAAGAGAGAAAGAGCTGTTAGGTCATCAGAGAAAGCTCGATGGAGAAGATGGATTGTGCGCTGGACATTTTAAATTAGAGTTTTAATAGGAAAAGATGAAAGGAGATAGTTCCCCATGAAAAGAACAGTCAGAGCTGAAACTAAGATGTGAAAGGAATAATAGTGGACTGGTTAAAACATACATTTTATGTAAGAGAATAGTGGGAGATTAGACTGAAATAGTATGTTGATTCAATTTTGGAATGTTTTAAATGACAGGCTAAGGAATTTGACCTTTATGTTGCCAACAGTGAGTCATTGAAGGTTTTTGAGCAGAGGGGTGACATATCCAGATAGGACTTTAGGAAGATGGTGCTGACAGCAATTGCAGGATGGCGTGGAAGGCAGAGAGGAGAACCCAGAGCCACAATCCAAGGACATGGTGTCCAGTGTCTGGTTGAGAGCAGCGTTCAGGACAATTCTCCGTGGGTCTCCATCATCTTAGTTTTTGAGATAATGTGAAAATGTGCTGTAAACGCCCAAGCACAATACAAATACCATGTATTAGTCTTTTTATTACCAACATTATCAAATGAAAAAGATGGGATGAAATTCCAATAAGCCAATGTTTGCTGCTTAAGAAAGCAACCCACACAGAGAGTTGGACGGGCGGAGAGAGGGCAAAAGGTTAAACTAATGACTAAAGTGAGGTTTGGGAATTAATTTTTAAAACTGTCCCATTCTCCCCATTAGCATGAAAAATTCAGTCATCCACATCAGAACCAGTGGGAAACATCTCATGAGTAGTTGAAGAGCTACAGAGAAAGAAATATACTGGGAATTATTGAAAAGAAGACTCTACTATAAATAATGGTGAGTATATCTTTGGTGACCATAAAATTTTACTTTAAGTACACCTTCAATGTTGCCTTCTCCTCCTAACTTCATTTATTCTCCACTCTTCACTTTTTAGATCCACAAGTTGCATCATAAAAGATACTGTGACCAGCAGCTTCGCTAAAATTACAACTGATAGCACTTAGCCAGGATTGAAGGGAACAGCTCTAGATCCCTAAACCTAGCACATTACTGGAGGCCACAGGCTTTTTAAAGGACTTTCAATGTCCATACAGGATAAATTGGAGGGAGGGAGGACCAAATTTGTGTTTTCTTTTGTATTTGGATAAAAGCAAGAGGGAAGAATCACCCCAAGGGGCCATAGAACCAGGGAAATGCTTTTCGACTCTGCTACCTTTTAAGTGCATTGCACTGAAATATTTATGCTTGCTGCATTGCAAATATACAGAATCATAAATGCTAAACTCATAACATTATTAATTTATCAGATATCTACGGGCCTATGTCTCCAATAATCACAGAGAGTCTTTAAACAATAAATAACTTTTTAAAAAATACCAAGATAAAATAATGAAGTCAGCAGGAATGAATGGATACTTAATGAAGGACAGAAACATGAGGTCAAAATAGAGGAAAGAGAGTTCAGTTCAGAAACACTCACTGAGCCTCTAGTGTATAACAGGTATTTGCGTTGGTTTCTAGAAATACAAAAATGAAGGAGACCCAATTGCTGTTCTTGGGGAGCTTCATCCAGTGAGGTAGAAAGATGCCTAAAACACTAAAACTGGGACTATGATAGAAACTATGACCTTCAAAAGGCTACATTGTCAACAAAAGAGTGACATTGGGAATGTTCACCAACCGGCATAGGAAAAATTACATGGAAGATCACCCATCTTTGTCTGGGCTCTGGGTGAGAGAAAAATTCTCCCTTGATTGTTTAAACATTTGAACTGAGACACTGGATTGGTTCAAACATTGGAAACAAGAAAACCCCAAGTTTAAAAATTAACATTAAAATTGGGCCTGGACAGGCATGGCAGAGGGTTTTTCTCCAAGATGGTTGCAAGAACATTTCCCAGGCCACATGTTCTTCTTCCAGTGTGACTTTGGCACACCTACTATCAAAATGTAGAGTCCACCTTCCCTCGCCCTTGAATCTGGGTGAGTTGAGACTATGACAGAAGTGATATTATATGACTTCCAAGGCTACGTCATAAAAGGCAAGACAGCTTTTTTTTAATAGACTTTATTTATTAGACCAGTTTTAGGTTCACAGCATAATTGAGAGGATGGTACAGATTTCCCATATACCTCCTGCTTTTACACATGCAAGCCTCCCGCCTTATCAACATCCCCCACCAGAATGGTACGTTTGTTACAACTGTTGAACCTACATACACATCATTATCACCCAGAGTCCATAGTTTACATCAGGGCTCACACTTCATGTTGTATGTTCTACGGGTTTGAACAAACGTATGACACGTATCCTACATTACAGTATCATATAGAGTATTTTCACTGCCCTAAAAATCCTCTGTTCTCCTCCTATTCATCCCTCTCCCCACCGAGTCCCTGGCAACCACGACTCTTTTTACTGCAAGATGGCTTTTTTCTGGTTCTCTTAGGGATGCTGGCTCTTAGAACTCGGCCACCATGCCAAGAGCTCAAGCAGTCACTTGAAGGGGCCACATGTAGACGTTCCAGCCAACAGTTCTGGCTGAGGTCCCAGCCAACAGCCAGCATCAACCACCAGACATGAACTTAAGAAGCCTTCAGATGAGAAGCCTTACAAAGCCTTCAGATAAGAAGCCTTCAGCCCTTGGTTCCTCTCAGCTGAGGTTCCAGGTACCATGGAGCAGAGACCAGCCATCCCTACTCTGCCCTTTTTGAATTTCTGTCCGACAGAAGCCATAAGCATTATAAATCGTTGTTGTTTGTACCACTATGGAATATACGACTGACAGGAGACAATTTCCATTTCGACTCGGTGTCAATGATCACTGAGTTCGCCGCTTAGAGGTCTATACCTCTGATGACGGGATAAAATTTCCACACAGCAGCTTCCTGGTCTGTACACTTCAATCATGTTTCTCTTCCATTACCCAAACTCCTCTAGTGCCAGATGCCATAGGGCGTGTTTGTGTCACAGTGCAATCTCTGGCACTGCGTTTTCATGTCATGACCACTAGGAGTCTCCCTGGATGCCATTTTTTGCAGGATTGATGGGAGGCCAACAATAGCATGGAAATGACTGAGAACCCCATATATATATTTCACTAAATCCAAATTCAATTTCCTTTTAGTCAGATTCCAAAAATGCCCAACACCACCCAATACAAAGAGAAGTGTTACAGAAGGAGATGGAAAGAAAAATTGGACTTAACCAGATGGTATAAAAATATCTTAGATTTGCAAATTTTACAAAAATATATGATCATATGAACATATTGCTGTGTCCCTTCCCACAGCATTCATTGGAAGAGGCTTATACAAGCAAGGAGCCCTAAAGCTAAGTTTCATTAGCTTTCACTAGATCCACCTCTGCTAACAAAGAAATATCATTCAAAACCTATACAGAGAAACAAACTACTCATAAGAATTATGGACACAAGAAATAAAGAGGCTTTTCATAGAAGAGAAGGTCAAATGGCCATAATACTATGAAAAGATATTCAACCTCAGCAAAGATGGAAATTAAAACAACCAGATAAAATTTTGGCATTCAAATTAAAAAATATTAATAGCTCACTAAAACAGGGTGTTAGCAAAGTTGGAAACTTATATATTACTACTGAGATCATAAACTGATACAACCAGTTTAGAGAACAATTTAACAATACCCACCAAAGTTGAGCTGTACCTATCCTAAGACCAGGAGTCTACTTTTGGGTGTCTATCCTACAGACACTCTCACAAGAGACATGTACAAGGATGTTCATTGCATCACTGTTGATAACAGAAAACAAGTGAAAATTAACTGTCCTAAGTAGGGGCATGACAAACTAAGATTTGTTCATAAAATGGAAAACTAATAAATGATGACAGAACAATTGAAATGAATTAACTGTAACTAGGTTTATAAATGTGGATATATTTTTAAATCATTTGTTGAATTGCTTTAAAATGTGTCAAAATGACTTGTAGAGGTTGATATCATTTACCTATAATTTAAGATATATAAAATAATTTTGTGTATTAGTTACGGATTCATATACGTTAGGAAATTTACAAGAGCATACGTGGGAGTGATATACGTCACCTTCAAGATTGTCAAGTACTGTGAAGGATCTAAGAATTTGCCCTTCTTCTAAGCTAACAAGTTAGCTTGCCAGTTTTATGGATGCTGGCAAAAGACACGAGATTCCTGGGTCAGAGACAAAGCACGTCATCACTCACGGCAGAGCAGGCAGCACGTGCTTGATGTTTGCATCAGTTCCCCCTGCCTCGCAAGTCTCACAAGGGTGATGCTGAGTGGCCCAGGTGGAGACTGTACACACAATGGGTTTCTCTCATAGCTGAGGAACCCCCAAGCTTTTATGATGAACTGTAAGAAAACTTGAACCCTGGAGGGAGACACTCTCTTTACTGTACCAAATAATAAACAAAGCTGCCCTCTGCTCGTAGGGAGAAAGCATCTCCATCTTCTAAGATTGTTCACTCCACAAACAACCTTGAAAAGATAGTCTGGGACAAAATCTGTCAATGCTTCTGCTCAAAAGATGTGCAGAAACATGAGCAATGTCTCTGAAAAGTTATTTCAGGGAAAAAAAGGTGGGGAAATATATTGGAGTGTGAAGCTTTAGTATCTGTAATATTGTTTTTTTTAATAAAAGGGAAAAACTTTTCTAATTTAACATAAGAAAAAATTTAGGGCTTCCCTGGTGGCGCAGTGGTTGAGAATCTGCCTGCCAATGCAGGGGACACGGGTTCGAGCCCTGGTCTGGGAAGATCCCACATGCCGCAGAGCGACTGGGCCCGTGAGCCACAGTTACTGAGCCTGCGCGTCTGGAGCCTGTGCTCTGCAACAAGAGAGGCCGCGATAGTGAAAGGCCCGCACACCGCGATGAAGAGTGGCCCCCACTTGCCGCAACTAGAGAAAGCCCTCGCACAGAAACGAAGACCCAACACAGCCAAAAATAAATAAATAAACAAAAATTAAAATTAAAAAAAAAAAAGAAAAAATTTAAAAGAATGATTTGAAGTAGATATGGCAAATGTGAACATCTATTTAATATTGTTGGTGGGGATATATATTTCTGCTATCTTATTATCTGTAATTTTCTGAATGTTTAACATATTTAAAATATTCCTTTTTAAACATGAAATTAATTGCAGCCAGGTGCTTTCTAGCTGCTCCCATCTATATTCACACACGCCATTTTATGGGGCTGTTCTCAGAATCTTCTCTCCTTTGGCCAAGGGAGCCTCCATTCCTGGCTTCCTGGCTTTGACACCAAAACTCACAGAGGAGACTACAGTTGGTCTTTGGATACACAAAAGGTTTACCTATATTTCAAAAGAAGTTCTGACTCAGTCTTCCTTGGAAAAGCAAACAGCTAACTGAGGTATTTTCCTCAGTGAGGGCAAGAGGGCAGAGGGTCTATTACTGTTTCCATTTCTGGTTAAATGAGGGTAATGGCAGTGGGATCGAGAAAAGGAGGTGGTACAGTTGAACCAAAAAGTATTCCTGAGGTGGCATAGACCAAGTTTATTGACTAATCAGATGTGGCAGACGAAAGAGCAATTCTCTGATAACTCACAGGGCTCTAGTACCTGAGTCAATGGTGATGTCATTCATCTAAACAGGGAATATATTGAAAGAGAAGTTATTAACTTCAGGTTTACATGTGTTGACATTGAGGCACTCAAAGGACACAGAAGTGGAGATGTCCTGTAGGCCATAGTACATATAGGTCTGGAACCAAAAGAAGAGGTCTAGCCTCAAGAATTTATGAGTCATTGGCACATGCATTGAAAGCTGAAGCCATGGGCTGAGCATATCACTCAACAAGCAGTAGGTCTTAACTTTGGAGAGTGATGGATCCTATTGGAAATCTAATGAAAGCTACGGATCCCTTACTTTTACACCATCCCCATCAAAATTACCCTATGAGCATATACATACATTTCTGCCTACACCAAAGCCCTTGCTTATGGAGTTGCTGGTACCCCAGGTTTCTGTATATTCATTAAATGAATTAAGGGCATTCAAGAAAGTGCCCTTATCTTACCTGTGGTATAACACTTCAGGACTCATAGGGCACTAGCCTTACACAGCAGGAGACCAGGGCGTTGGAAGAAGGTTGTGCTTTCTCTACTTCCATTTCCCTCCCTACGTAAACCCACTAATGGGGTTCCTGCCTCTTAAACAACAATCTAATGATTGATCCTGGGCAGTTTCATTATCACAAGCCCAGGGCCTCTGTTGGACTGCCTGTGGTTTGAACTGGTAAATAAATCCTATGCCTGTGGTTGTGAGTGCTGTGAGCCTGCAGGACTCACCAGTTCTGCTTCCTGATTCGTTAAGTGAAATCTCACCAACTCTGGGCCATGCTAGAAGTCTGGAGTTTTGCAACAACTTGGAGAGAAGAAAATCTTAAGATGGTACACAGTGTTTCTAGGTCTCAGACCATATCAAGCACTTGGCAGGGAGACACTCGTTCGAGCTAGGTCAGGTGAACAGAGTTGTCTGTAATGAAACAAGCAGCCACTTTTACTGTCTCCAGCACTTCCAGCTGCTCTAAGCAACAGCTTTATTTCCTTCTGTAAATAGTGTGCTAAGTAATAGACCCACCTACAGGATGCTGAGAAAAGTGCAGCAGTAGGAATTTAAGGCCACAAAGGAGGGCTCATCTGTTGGCTTCTCTACTTCTCTGCTCATCTCTGCCCTATTCCTTTTGAGAAAAATATTCACTCCTTATATGCTCGAAACGGCAGGATTCTTTACTCCCACTGACCAGCCCACAATCACATGTTCCACGTTGCAGGTTGACCAACCCATCCTGAGCAAACCCATGCTGTCTGGTTTCAAAATGAAGATCCCGCATTCCAGGGAGGTCCTCAGTCCCAAGCAAGCCAGGGTGGTCACCTTCCATGTTTGCCACTTCTGTTTCCCAAGGACTCACTGACTTCCCTCTGGGACAAGAAGGTATCCTTGGTGCCCTGTATCTCATCCTCCCTGCTGGGAGAGAAATTTATGGCCTCATCCTGCTCGTGGCCCTCCTGGCAGCAGACATACCAA
The DNA here is from genome assembly GCF_949987535.1 of Balaenoptera acutorostrata. Lineage (NCBI taxonomy): Eukaryota > Metazoa > Chordata > Mammalia > Artiodactyla > Balaenopteridae > Balaenoptera > Balaenoptera acutorostrata. Next base: position 129,093,182 of record NC_080064.1, on the reverse strand, counting down.
ACAGTGGCATAACTTATACATATATGCCCCCAATTTGAAGTCTAGTCATTAGAAAGGATTATAAAATCCTCTTCATCCATTTCATAACATTTGTGAATTTTAAAAATGCAGACTTAGTCCATCACTTCTGAACTACTTTTGTCAGTGCTTTGACTACAGCACATTTTTTTCGATGTCAATACGTCTACTTTATAAAATCTATCCTAAAATCAACCCCCTCTTTTTAATGACAATCAATATTTTTGAGACTTCATTAGACTTTGAGGTCACATTTCCATTAATAATCCAAACTACAATAGATTCACACCTATAGCCTACTCACTCCAGGAAATTCAGTCTTTTGCCAGACTCTGTCCCAAAAAGCTTCTGACGATCCCCTAGAGATGCTTCCCTGTCACTCAGTCCTTCCTGGAGGACAGCAATCAGCCAGCAGCACTCCTGGTCCTCGCTTGTCCTTGACGCCCTGCTCATATCACCGTGTCCTTACCTCCTGCTTCTCTGCTCCCTACAGCCAGCCTCCCCATAAGCGTGAGCACAGATCCCTTCCTTAATTGCCACAGTAGTCCTAGAGACCTGGTATACATTTGATAAGAAACCAAGAGGAAGCACAAGCAGAGTAAATAACTGCTCCTACTAGGTCCACTCTCAGTACAGTGGGGATATCGCTGTATTGTGGATGGGAGCATGGTAGGGAGACCTACCATCGCATGGTCTGAATTCCACCCTTTAGTAGTTGTGTGATATTGGGAAACCCATCTAAGCTCTCCAAGCCTGTTTCCTCATCTATAAAGGGGGGATAATGATAACATCTATCCAACATGAAAACTGGTACATGAATGTTTATAGCATCATTATTCATAATAGCCAAAAAGTAGAAACAACCCAAACGTCCATCAACAACTGAAAGGGTAGACAAATGGGGGTATATAGTGGAATATTACTTGGAACAAAAAGGTATGAAGTACTGATTCATGCTACAACATTGATGAACCTCAAAAACCATATGTTAAGTGAATGAAGCCAGTCACCAGGGACCATATCTTACCTGATTCCATTTAAATTAAATGTCTAGAAATCTATACAGAAAGAAAGTAGATTAGTGGCTGCCTAGGGCTAGGGACGGAAGGGAGCAGGAAGAAAATGGAAAGGGACTACTAATGGCCACAAGGTTTCTTTTTATTTTATTGGAGTATAGTTGCTTGACGATATTGTGTTAGTTTATACTATACAGCAAAATGAATCAGCTATACGTATACACATATCCCCTCTTTTTTGGATTTCCTTCTCAGAGCACTGAGTAGAGTTCCCTGTGCTATACAGTAGGTTCTCATTAGTTTTCTATCTTATACATAATATCAATAGTGTATATATGTCAATCCCAATCTCCCAATTCATCCCACTCCCCTCCCCCCTTGGTATCCATAGTTTGTTCTCTACGTCTGTGTCTCTATTTCTGCTTTGTAAATAAGATCGTCTATACCAATTTTTTCAGATTCCACACATATGTGTTAGTATACGATATTTGTTTTTCTCTTTCTGACTTACTTCACTCTGTATGACAGACTCTAGGTCCATCCACGTCTCTACAAATGACCCAATTTCGTTCCTTTTTATGGCTGAGTAATATTCCATTGTATATATGTATCACATCTTCTTTATCCATTCCTCTGTTGGTGGGCATTTAAGTTGTTTCCATGTCCTGGTTTTGTAAACAGGGGCACAAGATTTCTTTGTGGAATAATTAAAATATTCTAAAATTATATTATGATGATGGTTACACAACTCTATAAATATACTTGGAAAACCAATGAATTGTATGCTTTAAACAGGTAAATTGTATGATATGTAATTTGTACATCATAAAGCTACTTTAAAAGTAATAGAACCTACCTTGTAAGCTTATTGTAAGAGTTAAATTAGATAATGCATGTAAAGTGCTTAGCACAGTGCCTGGCACATATTAAGTGCTCAGTAAATGTTAGCAGTTATGATTAACACACAGCAGTCCAACTCAAGACATTTCAGCGAGTCATTCTTAAATAGAACGGAATGTAAACTATCATCGACAGCTGTGGGTAGGTTGTGCTGCAACAAGCCCGCCCAGTTTCTTTTTGGTTTGTTTGTTTGTTTGTTTTTACCATCCACCTCTTCCCCCAGGTAAGATGAAGGTCATGGCTTTATGAGCTGCTCCCCTCATCCATCATGGGATGCTTTCATCAGCATCTGTAAGCAACACTTTAAAAAAAGAGGGAAAGAATGAAAGAGAGGGAGGAAGGAAGGAGAGAAAGTGAAAGAATCAAAGGAGAGAAGCAAGGTAGGAGGGAAAGAGGGATGGACAGAGGAACCTCCAAGGAAGCATGATAAAACTCCAGGTGTGCAGGGGTTAACAATATACAGACCAAAAACAAACAAAAAAGTTCTGCCAAAGAGATATGATCTTACAAAGACAAAAACTTAACAAAAATATATACAAACCAAACATGTTGCTTCCCCATCTAAATTTTCCAAGCACCGCTAAGGATTATTTCTATATATTCTGGGTTAATATCTATGGAGTACCAACCATGTGCCAGGCACACGTGCAGGGTATTAGAGATATATCAGTGGAAAACAGTCTTTGTCCTCAAGTATAACCAAGACAATCACCCACCCTGGAACAGCAAAATAAATCATTTCTTTAATTTAAATCTCTAACTAGAGTGACTGTCAACATCTGCCAGCTCAAGTTAATAGAATTCGTAGGGGTGTCCTCACTTCTCTCATGACTGTCTGCGGTACGGCCCTGGACGCTCCTTCCCCAAGTATCCCACTCAGCAGTTTCAGCCCAGGCCCCAAATGTGCAAGCTCTTGAGGATCAACTCTTTCAACTCACACACCAGCCATTTTTCTCAGTACATACGAGTGTCCAGGTGGCTGCAGGAGTCCACATGGGGTCCAGAAGCATCTGTTACCTTTGATGGTTCTTGTGTAGAAACCAATCGTCCCTTCAAACCATCCCTCCCATTTGGTGAATTTTGTCTTAGAGGTCATATTATACTTTTCCTGCTGCCCAACCTTGGTCTGGGCTATCCCAGGCTACCCAATATATTTCACTAAATTTGAACCACAAAGAGAGAGAGTTAAGATCTGAATCCCTTTCCTTCTAAGACATCGATACATTCCTAACTACCTTTGTCCAATCTCTGCTCAACAGCCTCCAAGCTCCACGTCATCCAATGGGTATGTGGGAGGGAAACTGCAGCTCCCCCTCTGGAACCAGCCGTGGTTCACCTGAAACTCCCTGTATGCTCCTCCCCACAACCCTGCTCCCCAAAAGTGCTCTTCTAGAACAGAGTGAGTCTGCGCCAAAGGTTATTAACTTCTCCAGTAGCAACAGGAAACTCCCCGCTAAATAGATACACAGGTACATCCACGTGCATGTAAACACACACCCAGTTACTCCCACGAGGCACTGCAAGTCAGAGCGGTCATGAACAGAAAAAGTGAATTTCAGATTCTTCCATGTTGAGAACAAGAATGTGACCAACGTCTCGCTCCAGTCCCAGGCTGATTCTCTCCAAGTCCTAACATGGGCCTGACAAGTTGTGCTGACCTCCAGGTCTCCCAGATTGCAGTTTTCTCTCGGTTGCCTGGGGTCCCCACCACTGCTCTTCCTACACCCTCGTGCCTGTGAGAACAACGGAAGAGGGAGGGGCTTTTGTGCCTTCTCTTTTGGGATCACAGGCAGTTCCCTTGTTAACGATTCCTAGATTGACTCTCCGAGGACCAGAGGGCAGGTTTTTTCCACAGAGGGCTGGCATCTCTACAATATTTTGTTTGTTCCACATAAATAGCGCCCCAGGGATGTTCCCCCGGCTCTCAGAGGCTGCAGCAAGTACAAGGAAAAACAAGCTTGGGTGCTGCATTGGTTAGTTTAATGTGTAACTTGGCTAGGTTGAAGGTATTTTGTAGATGTGACTAACATCATCTACAATCAATTGACTTTAAATAAAAGTGATTATCCTCAGTAATGTGGATGAACCTCAGCCAATCAGTTGAAAGTTCCTAAGAACAAAAGTGAAGTTTCCTTGAGGAAGGAGAAATTCCACCTGTGGACCGTGGTGTCCACACCTGCTTGAGCTTGCCTACAGAGTTCAAGTTTGCCTAACCACCCCCCCAACAAGTGCATACGCCAATTCCTTGCAGCCAATCAATCCACACATACTCTTATATGTATATGATTTACTGGTTTTGTTTCTCCAGTAGAACCCAGAGCGTTGCAGATGCCTCATACTCTTTGTAAAATCTGCTACTACAGAACATTGTTTTATAGATGTGGAAACTGAAGTCCAGTAAGGCGTAGTACCTTGCTCAATGCCAAGGTGAGGTAACTTGCTCAATGCCAGTGGCAGAACTGACATGTAAATTTCAGGTTTCTTCCTCTGTGCCCATTGCTCTCAATGCTCTTTCCTCTGTAGTTTTTAGACTGTCATCCATGAGAAGTGACACTGTATTGGTCTGCAAGATCTTCACTACAGAGAATCCCTACTTTTTATAGCATTAAACGTCAAAATCTTCTGCACAGGCCCAAACACCTACCTGTCAATGCCAAAAGCCCTGCTGAGCTGCAGTGTCAAAGGCTGCCTATTGCTCCCAATCCAATTCCAGGTATTTGGTGGGTCTTGACACAGTAATTTAGAAATTAGGAGGTAGCTACCTGCTTACGTACCCCGTCTGTCCCTGCTCCTCTCTGCCATCACCACCACTGCAGAGGAGTGAGAAGCAGTGCGTCTTTGCAAAAAAATGATGGCTATAAAATGCCTTCCATATCTGCCGATTTTCTCCTCACTCTGCCCTGCCACATATACTCTATGCTTTCTTATTGTCTCTTGGCTGACAAACATCAGCGAATTTTTATATAGTCATCAATTAATCTCTTCACCTCAGTAAGTCAGAAAGAGACAGACAAATACCATATGATATCACTTATATGTGGAATCTGAAATTTGACACAAGTGAACTTCTCTACGAAACAGAAACAGACTCACAGACATAGAGAACAGACTTGTGGTTGTCAAGGGGGAGGGGGAGTCGGGGAGGAAAAGATTGAGAGTTTGGGATTAGCAGATGCAAACTATTATATATAGAATGGATAAACAAGGTCTGACTGTATTAGCATAGGGAACTGTATTCAATATCCTGTGATAAACCGAAATGGAAAAGAATATGAAAAAGAATGTATGTATATGTATAACTGAATCACTTTGCTGTACATCAGAAATTAACACAACATTGTAAATCAACAATACTTCAATGAGAGAAATTTTTTTTTAAATAGTAATAATCTCTTCACCTCAATAAAACTTACCTCTGATGTCCTTCTCTCAGGAACTCAATTAATAGCTAAATAATTTGATAATTTATATTGCCTGTGGTAATGTAGGCAACAAACAAGTCAAAGAGCTATTCTTCACAGATAATATTTATACAGTAAAATGATTTTTCTTGTCTCAACCCAAAAGAAACACAAATTGGAAAAATAAGTTGGGGTAGGTCAGGCACCAGGAGATAAAGTCTTAGGGGATCCTAAGTCAGTGCCTTTCAAATACTGTCACGTACACTGTGACCTACTCCATTCATGGGTAATGTTAAACCAGTGTTTTCTCATCCCTAAACTGAATGGACAACAGTAAACGCTTTCTAAAGTCCTTGTAACAAAACAGTCCTTTAACTGCTAGAAGTGTTCAGAGGCTGAATTTACTATGCTGCATTCTGGTGTAATTGTCTTGTGGAGGTGGGGAAAAAGTGAGAATCTACTACAAGAAGGTAGACATTGCCTCTGCCAGTCATCCAGAGAGAAGATGGGAAACCTCAGAAAAGAAACTCCTACGTTTTTCTGGGCATCAGTCTCTTGGTTTGAACATCAAAGAATCGAATTAATATACTGAGGGTATTTCTACTAAAAGCTGAAAAGATGATCTGAATGGAGGGCTAGATGGGAGGTAGACAGGGTGCCAGAGACAGAGTTCCTACTATTTGATTCCATTTATATGAAGGTCAAGAACAGGTTAAACTAACATGCAGTGATAGTGATCAGAGTGGTCAGATCTTGGGGGCGAGTATTGCCTGGGAAGGGGCACACGGAGCCCTCTAGGGTGCTGGAAATATTCTATATTTTGATCTTATTAGGAGTTTTACAAGTATGTACATATGTAAACATTCATCAAGCTTTAAGCTTTAAACATTAAGATTTGTGGGCTTCCTATCATATATGTCCATCTCAATACAAATAAAAATGTTAAAATCAATGCTAGTAAATTGAAGATGATTAAACTAACTTGAAAACAAAGTTATGTAGATGTATATAATATAATCCTTTCTGTTATGGAGTTTCCCTCTATAAGCCTCTAGAAAAAAACAGTACAACTTGGCTGGTGCATCCAAGTGGGGTGATCATGGGTCCACAGCTGAGGCAGTGATAGAACCCATTGCAGTGGAGACTGTAGTGATTTTGAGAGATTCCCCAGGAACCTAGAAGGTGCAAAATCTAACTGCCCCTCTCACAGAACATTCTCCCTCCATTGCCAACTGAGGAGGATCTGGGGTCACTTTGGTAACAGTGGTTTTCCTCGCAGCCCCTTCTGCATTTTTGTAATCATGATCCAAGATCCTAACCGCAGCCTGAGAACCAAGATGTCGGTGGTGTTGCAAGGCAGACACGCTGACCTGCAGACGGAGGTGATTAGAACACACACACTAGGACCCAGCCACATCACGGAGGTGATCTCCACTAGTCAACAAGAAAGAGCTGCATTTGCCCAAGTAGCTGTGTAACGAGTGCTTAGCACAGAATCCAGCCAGTACAGATCTGCAGAAACCATGTGTTGGATGCCCCAAGGGGAGAAACTTCACTTAAAAGGAGCGTCTCAGTCCCTTTTCTAGGCGAGATTAGTCACATGTACTAATGAAGCTTGCTACTTGCCACAACTTTTAACCACTGGCCTTAGCAGGTATTTCCAATTCCCTTTTGTTTACGATAAATATAAGCTCCATTTTTTTCCATTTTTTAAAAAATTTATTTTATTTTTATTTATTTTTGGCTGCGTTGGGTCTTTGTTGCAGTGCGTGGGCTTCTCATTGCGGTGGCTTTTGCTGAGGAGCACGGGCTCTAGAGCGCAGGCTCAGTAGTTGTGGTGCATGGGTTCAGCTGCTCCATGGCATGTGGGATCCTCCCGGACCAGGGATCGAACCCATGTCCCCTGCATTGGCAGGCGGATTCTTAACCACTGCGCCACCAGGGAATTCCCTTTTTCCGTTTTTAAAGCATCTTTACAGGCCTAACATAGCCTGTAAACAGTGAAGCTTGGAATTAATGAGCCGGTGCGTGTTTGCCCGTGTTGGGTGGCTTGTTCATCCCATAGCAGATGGGACTCTGGCAGCGAGTCCCTCCAAACCAGCCAGCTCGGCAGGATGGAGTAGTATGGGCATGGCAGCCCCCACTGCAGATGCAGAGAGTAGGAGGAGGGGAGGTAGTTCCCCCAAGTGCGTGGGAGGGGCTGTGGGAATTTGTACCCAGAAGGTTGGGGTGCACAGCAGACATCGTGGCTGTCTTTACAGAGACGGTAATGGGAAGGGTTTGGAATCTTCAGACCCCAGAGGCTCTTTCCTTATGCCTTTTCCAGCACTGCATACACCTTCCCTGACCTCTGCTCCCGGATGCCCATATTCTGTTTACCAACCTGGCCAGGAGCCAATGAGTGGCTCAATGAGTGGAGAAAATAAAAGGGAGTTGAAACAAGTGCCACTGGAATGTCCCAGTTGCCCTTCCCCAACTTTGATTAACCTATAGTTCCATAAAACAGGACTAATAGTCTTCACAAATGTGACATGCTATTATTCACCCAAAGTTATTCCAGTCTTGGGGAAACGTGGCAAACATCTACCAGACTTCAGATATCTTTTATTGAGTTTTTTTTCTTAATGACCTAGTGTTCTCACTCTCCTCACATCACACCTCCCCACCCCTTCATCCCAGGTCTAGGAGGTGCCGAAGGGCATGAGCAGCGCCTGCAAACTCCTGGCCTAAATCCGGTGGGCAGAGGCGTTTGGTGATAAGAGTGGCTCAGCAGGACAGGGGAGAGCCACGGAGACGCCGTTAGGTTCCACACGGGGAGACACTTTCAAATAGACCAGGCCTTCAGGAGAGTTAAAATCTCCACCACCTGGTTAAAGGAGTTGTATTAACTCTTTCTATCCAAGTGGGATTTAAATCTCTTTTAAATGTCACGTGATAGAAGAGGCGAAGAGGCCTAAAACGCTAAGTGACACCATTTCTGAGTCAGAGAAAGCAGACGCATGAGCAAGGAAAGGATGTAAAAGGCTTCAAGGTTTGTCCAATACGTCAGAGACTCTGTCATTTATTAAACTGACTTAAGCAATTAATCGGAAATTAGCCCTGGACTATCTGGAGAAAACACCAGAAAGTATATGACTCTAGCTGCATGGCTAAATAGACACCCTCCACGTGGAAGCAGCTATCACGTTGTGTTTAAAAATCATCGCAGGTTCCGAGCTGAGCGTCCAGTTAAGACTGATAAGGTATAATCGCCCCACACTCAGCTAACACTTACATTATTGCTTCACAGAGGCCCCAATTCACCTGAGCAATATAAATGAAGAAAGGAAGGAGGTGACTGGCTTCTCTCCGCTCTGTGCCTCTGGGCCACGTCTTCTGGCTCCTCCAGGCTGGGGGGAGGCGCAGGAAGGTGAGACTAAACGTAGGTGTTCATAGACCTAATTGTACTTGCTGAGCACCTAGGTGTGTGACCAATCACTGCAGTGACTGGTGAAGAGGCCTAAACTTCTAACTTACCAAAATACCATCTTGCAGAGATGCTAGTATGTTAATATCTTAATGGCCTCTAATGATATCGCAGAGGGACCAGGGAACCAAAAACAGTCCTGCCTCAGGGAGCTTTTCAAAGAGCAGTCGTGTAGGTACATTGTGCCTTGGTCACTCACACACCAGTTAGGGACCCGGAGCTCTGGCCAGGCAACCCTAAGTGTGGTCAAGTGGCTTCCCAGGATACTGGCATCGTTTCTAGAGATCCACATCCAAAAATGGAATGGCACCAAAATATCAGGCTAACCACAACATGTTAAAAGACCCTTCTCTGCAGAAAGAGCCATGGACTCAACAGGACGTCCCAGGCTAAGGCTTGGCCTGCGTGGGTTTACATGGGCTCCACTGATGGAATAGTGGTGGGAGCAGCTGAGCCATTGCCAGGCTCCGAGTGGACCCTCAGGCTCCCTCAGGGATGACCCAAGAAGGCCACCAGTCCGTGCAGCGTGATGTTGATGATGGGAGAACCGCCCATCACCCAGGTCTGGAAACCTCACTCCTGTGGCGATCAGCACGTCCACTGGTGGACAGAAAAGGAAAAGGAAAACGAAAACCAATGAAACCGTGATTCTGCTCATTGGCTACAGCAATGGCCTAGGCTGGGGCAGAGGTTGAAACTCTTATCTGATGAGGTTCCTGGAGTGTTTATCATTCTCTTTCTCTATTCCAGGCAAGCTGTTTCCAAATTTGGTTCTGAGGTCACTGTCTGGGACACCTGTACGAAACGCAGATTCCTGGACTCCAGCCCCAAAGATTCTGATCCAGGAGGTATGGAGTATGCCCAGGAATCTGTTTCTAACTGGTGTTCCAGGTGATCCCGGCACAGGGGATCCAAGGACCAGTGTTTGGGAATAACCGCTCTAGTCCACACCGACTCCTTATATCATCAGTCACTGAGAATGGGCTGCATCTCATGTGTAACACCGAGCATGTCCCCGGGCTCCCACTCTGACCTGCTGCCCTGTCCCGGGACACATGTCTCTGAGCTCTGCCCCCCAGTGAGCTCCACAACTGTCCATTTAGCACATGCACTTCACATCAACCAGTGTTTATTGGGCACCTACTATAGGCAAGGCACAGAACCAGATACTGCTTTGGGGAACAGAGACAAGAAGGCTGGGCCTCACCCTCGAGGGGCTCACAGTCTAGTGGGAGAGAGACACACGCACAGGTACTAAAAATACAAGGCAGAATGAGGTGAGCTCTAGAACAGAGGCAAAACCAGCGGGAGGTCAGGGAGCCCAGCAGATCAGACGCTTGATGCAGTGGGTGGTGCTCTGGCCAGTCCCTGGGAGATGGGCAGGATTCGTACAGGCAGGACTGAACAGAGAAGGATATTTCAGGTACAGGAGTAGGTATAGAGCTGGTAAAGTATACTGAATGTTCAAAAGACAGGGGCAGAATGTATGCCTTGACTGAAATATAGGATGCTAAAGGGAAAACAGGTAGCTAAAGATGGAAAAGTGGTCTGAGGGCAGATGGCAGAGGAGATCGACTCCAATCTGTAGGCAATGGTGAGCCATCGAAGGTTTCTAAGCCAGGGAGTGACATGATCTCATTTCCTCAATTCTCAATGCTGTAATATGTGATTAGCTCTATTTCTGTTAACTTCACTCCATGGACTTACACCCTTTCTTGGTCTCAGAGCAGAAGCTCCGTGGCCACACATCCTTTCAGGGCTGCACAAAGCTACAAAGCAGTGGCCTTAGGCTAAGTAAATTTTGAGCTCACTTAACAGCCTTGCACCAACCACCTCCACAGAACAAGAAGGACAGCCTTCTAGAATCACTTGACAGTAAGGGGCAGGGCACAAGGAAAATACTCAACGAACTTTTGTTGCCTAAGCATAGCGCGGATAAGTTGCAGAGAAAATGGGAGCACAAAAAAAAAAATGGTGGAGAGATGCAGGTGACAAAATCAGCATCATCCAAACTAAACCATCTCCCTGTAGGCTTCTGGTATAACCCCGTTCACTGGGTGGGGAGACTCTGCAGTCTGACTCACTGGGATTAGTAGGTGAGACTTCTAAGAGCTCTACACCTAGCAGGTTCTCTGCTGACACCTCTCCTAGGATCCCGCTTAACTATCCAGGGAGGAGGGAGAATGGCGCCCACCCCCACCCGGGCTACCACAGCCTGAGAAGGGACGCGAGGTCACTGCTGTCCAGGTAGACACAGCGATGCTGGTCAGCGAGGGCTCCCCCAGAACCTCCACACCAGCCGAAGCAGGTGCCTGGGTGGAGAGGGGCGAAGTCACAGCTGGATTACCCAGGAGAAACGCTCCCGGGGAGCCGGCATGCACCTCTGAGCCCGACCCGGAAGGGCCCCCGCCACCGTTGCTGATGGTCCACAGGCACGGGTAGGGGCTGCAGAGAAACAGAGAGAGAGAGAGAGAAAAAAAAAAAATGCTTGACGACACACCCAGGAAGGATTGCCACCTGACAAGCACGCACGCAGTGCTGAGAGGGGCACAGGTCTAGGAAGAGAGTATCTGACCATGGCGTTATTTCTAGCTCTGACACACACTGGCCCAGTTTCTGCAGAGAAGCAGCAAGATGTAGTAGAATAAGCATATGATTAGGTGTCCTGAGACCTGCATTTTGATGCTGGCCCTACCTCTAGCTGAACACGGCATTTTATTTCTCTAGGCCTCACTTGCCACCTGTGTAAATGGACAGGGGAGTGAAAGGAAGATATTTGGGCAGTATGATCTATGAGTAAGATCCCTCACTGACCAAGAGAGGTGATGTGACCTAATAGCCAGGACACATTGTTGTCAGAAAACCTAGGTGTGAATCCTTGCACTACCACTTATTAGCTCTGTGACTTTGATCAAATTATTTAATGTACGAGCCTCAGTTTCCTCATCCTCAAGATTTGGAGTGATACTTAGACATACCTTACAGATGTTGTTATGAGGATTAAATAAGAAAATGAGTATGTGATGTCTAACACATAGGACTCAGTAAATGATGGTTCTTATAATTAATTCTTCCATTCCAGGTTTCTACCTGTCAGCTCTGGTCCCTGGTAGAAAGGCTGGGGAGCTGTACCACTTTCTTGGACTTCTCTCATCCTATGTCACTGGTTCACAAACTTGACTGCACACTGGAATCACTTAGCAAATTAAAACAGAAAAAATACTGATGCCCGGGTTCTATCCCCCGAGATTCTGATCTAATTAGTCTAGCATGCGGTATCAGAAGTTTTTAAAGCTTTTCTGTTGACTGTAATGTGCAGCCAATTTTGCACCTTAACATAGAACCTAGATGAAAACGACTACAGTTGACACAGGCAGAATAACCTCCAGTGCTTTAGCCCTCACCATGTTCTGACTTTTCAGAGTCCCCACTTTGCCTGATACCGTATTGCTTGATAATAGGCTCATTACCTAATGTCAGTACTGAACACACTTGTTTTTCTCTAGCAAAACCTTTATAGCGTCAGCAATGGGTTAAACATGCCACTGATGAAGCCAGAGGTAGCAACGCCACCCTGCACTCTCTGCCGTAGTTCAGATACCACAGGCCTCACTGGACCATATGAAACCTGCAGAAACCCAGGCTTTGGGGTTTTGGTGTTTTTGTTTTTGTTTTTAGACAGCTCAGCTTGCTGGGATTCTGACCCCAATTCCCCAGTTTCCAGAAGAGACTCTTCTACAATTTCAGGCATCAGAGCCCCTTTCTGATGCCTCCTGGGCCAGTGGGAAAACCATGGGCTCTGAGTTACATTACTTACTGTATGACCTTCAGGCAGTTTTTAATGCCTCTGAGCTTTAGTTTCTCCAACAGGAAAATAGGAATTTTAATAGCAGCCTTATGGATGTCTTTGAATCCTATGAATGACTTACATAAAGGATCTAGTACAAAACTTGGCACATGGTTGTTTAATATCTTCAAGGACACTCTTTCCCTCACTTTCTACACAGCCCCAGTCAGTGCATTTCCCTGAGGTCCTCCAGTCAAGCACACTGTCCAATAGGCTAAATTTTTGAGTAGCCACATTTTAAAAAGAAAAAGAATGAAAAGAAAACAATGAACTTATTGTTAATAATATTTTATGTAACTGAGAATATTCAAAATATCATCATTTCCACATGCATTCAGTATTAAAAAATTGTTGAGATTTTTATTCTTTGTTTTGTACTAAGTCTTCAAAATTCTGTGTGTTACACTTAACAGCACATCTCAGTTTGGAACAGCTGCATTTCAAGGGTCCAGAGCCAGAGGCGGCTGGGGGCTGCTGCATTGAACAGTACAACACTAGACCCTCGGGGGCCCCAGCGACATTAACATCAAAATCAAGATCACAGTTTACAGCAACACCTGGGAGCTGGTTAAAAATGCAGAATCTCAGGCCTCAACCCAGACCTATTAATCAGACTGTACAGTTGAACAACATCCCAGGTGATTCTAATGCACATTAAAGTGTGAGAAGCACTGCTGTGGATCAAAGTTCTACCTTCCCCAAACTTTTTCTAGACCTGCAAGTCATAAGTCATCTACCATCTCCCCCCTCTGCCGCCAAAAAAAAGGATGGGACATCTTTTAATTTTGAATCCCTTTTTGGACCTTCTCAAAATTCTGCATACTTATATTGAACATAACAGCTGACATGTATATATTGATAGAATGTTACTGCTTACAACGCACTGTAATGCTTTTTCTAATTTTGGTGCTCACCATAACTCTACAGAGTAACTCACATTATTGCCATGTTACAGATAAGAAAGCTGAAGCTCAGTGAGGCTAAGAAAATTGCCCAAAGTCACAAAGTCAATAAGAAGTAAAACTGGGGCTCAAGCCCACATTTGTCAGACTCCAGGCCCCTTCCCTTTCCCCTCCACCATGCGGATTTCCAGTCAGAACTGAATGCAGGTCTCTGGTGTGAGAGTTATGCCATGGGTCCTACAAGCTACACTCAGCCCTATTGCCTGGGTTGAGGCCCGGACACCCAAAATTTGTCCCCCTGTTAGAATGAACAACTTGTAAGGATATGGACAATCAAGGGTCTTGAATTCTCAGTGTGTATTTACACTTTTCCCCTTCAGTTCCCCTATATTCAGTATCTATCTGCTACCACCACAGTTCACAGTATTTCTTCCTGGTTCGAGATAAATGATTCCAGGCCATAATATCTTTTCCCTTCTAAAAATAAAATACGAAAGCTACAAAGAAAAGAGTACATGACTGAGCATGTGCTTTCCCACCACCCTTCCTCCAGGGATGAAAGGTTGATCCTGTCGTTACTTTCACTTCCTAGTGGCTTAGAAGTCAGGACAATAGCTTAGGCCAAGCCACCCCAGGAAAAAGAATGAACTCGAGTCCCCAGTGCTAAAGTAAACCCTCAACACCAATGAGCAAGTTGCTGGTGTTGGTCTTACCTAGGCCCTGGATTGATTGGTCCGCTGGTGTGAGGTACAGACAGGATGCTGGCGTGGGGTGTGGAGGATAAGGAAGTCCAGCTGTCAGCTCCAGAGAAAACTTGCAGATTATTGCTGGAGCTTTCTATCAAATTCACTTTTGGGAAATAACAACAGTTCAATTGATGGAGCATGGAAAACATAAAGATGGTGACCAATGACATTATCCTAGGTCAAGATATAACCATGGCCTGTGCCACATGTGCCAACAGTTGTTAGTCCTTTCTGAAGGCCACAGAAAGGAGTGAGGCACTTAGGTTAATTCAGTGTCAGCCATATGTCACGTACCGTTCATCTTTTAATCTTCACAGCAATGACTTCTCATCTCCATTTTATAGATGAGGCTCAGATAGGTGGGAGGATTTGTCCTTTATGACACAGATCCAACTCATGTCACCACACTCGCCTCCCCTTTAACATGGGCCATGTCATCATCTCAAGACAAGCCTAAGGACCACCAGTGCCCCAGATGAGATTTCTGAGGACCAGGACCTATTTTCTCAGCAACCCCAAGGAGATTTAAACATCTCAAGAATAGTGCCTTCTGTCTTTGAATCGCCATTTGCATAAATAGTGCCTATACAATAGAGAGGAAGGAGGAAAAGAAGGAGGGGAGGAAGGAGGGGAAAAAGGAAAGAGAGGAAGAGGATTCCATGTATATCCCTGGCCACGTCACTCCTTTTCATGATGTGGCCCTTGCAACATCCTCAGCCTCAGCTCTTTCATCCACCACCTCGCCCCCCTCCCTCTACACTCTCTTCCCAAACTATTCCCCAGACAACCTAGGTTCTCTCCTCCTTCTGTGTCTTTGCTCATACCACTCTCTCACCTGGAATGCCCTTCACCTCTGCTTATGTCCCATGTCATCCCTCTTTCACCCCTGCCCACTCCCACCCCTGTCCTTTTCTATTTATTCTTCAAATCTCAACTTAAACGTTAAGCCCTCTGGGTAGATCTAGCTGCTCTTTTTCCTTCATTCCCATAGCACCTTGGCTTGTGTGTTCTATAGGATGTTTTTCAAACTTTAATGTGCATAGGAATCACCTGGGGATCTTGTTAAACTGAAGACTCTTTCAGAAGGAGAACCTGAGAGCCTACATTTCTAACAAGTTCCCAGGAGATGCTGCAGGTCCGAGGACCACATTAGAGCTCTCACTACATTGTATTAGGATTAATTATTTATGTATTCATGTAGCACTGAGCTCCTTCAGGGAAGAAACTAGACCTTAATCACCTTCCTAGCCCCACTGCCTAGAAGAGTGCCTGGTGCATAGCATTTGCTCAGAAGATGTGTTTTGTGTGCTGACCATGGGAAGGAACCAGAAAGTAGATGAGAACCCTGCTCAGTTTCTGATACATTAAGCTACATCTTCTCCCTTCGTGGCAGCAGCTGTCAAGGCTGCTGGGAGTAGCAGGCGATGGGGCTCAGGGACAGGTAGTTGGTGACCCACAAAGTCCTCTGCAGGTACAGAGCTCGGGGTGTCCCTGAGGCTGGAACCTTAACACTCTCCTCCATCTCCCATGCCATGAACTTTACCTATTTGTTTCATTTAGTGTCAGTCTCCCCATATGAGAATAGAATCTCTATGAGACGTAGGTATTAATCTATTTTGTTCATGGACAAAACCTGGCTCATAGTCAACCCTCAATAAATATTTCCTGCATGAACAACTGAATGAGAAATCAACCCTTGCTTTCATGTCTCCCTTCCTTCATACAGATCTAATAACCAGGCAAGATCTGGGCTTACACAAGGCCAAGGCAGACAAGGCAGCAGTCAATGAGGAAGAAAGTACACAAACAACAGCATCAGCTTAAAAAATAATCAGACTGCAAAAGTTATCAGGGTTGAGTTTGCATGCCTCCAAGTGAATCCGACCAAAGCAAGGATATAGAGTCATCCACCTTCCCAGAGACCTTCCTGATAGCTCTCCAGTATTCCCTGGACTGAGCCATACACTACAAATGTAGAAAAGAGCCATGTGAGGGCAATGAGCTGAGGGTCTCAGAGTCCCACGACTTAACTTGGCTTTTAGAGATGCAGCCTGAAACTGCTCAGTACACCAGCACCCTGGGAGGAGGACTTTCACAACCATTAGAAACTGGGTGTCTCCCAGTTTTTGTACTTACTTTAAATAATTAAAAAACACTAATAATGTTGTAACTATATAATCAACTATTAGTATATAAAATAAAAAATTAAAATATTAATATACAATATTACATATATTAGATGAAAGGGATTCTATCTTCAGATATTTCCCCCTTTCTAGCTGTTTATCCATTTCTCACCACCACCGCCCACACCCACACCCCCAAGGGTTTAATTAGCAGAGTCACACACCTGAGGGAGAATGGTTTCTGTGCATGTACGCAGAAGGGTAGGGAGCCTGCCGGTGGTGTCCTCGGAGGCCAGGATAGTGCTCACAGCCATGGTGGGTGTGGGGAGCAGACAGAGGCAAAGGAGTAGCATACTGGTAATTGGTGTTTCCTGCTGTGCATACTCCATCCGGATTGGAAAAGATCCAGCCTCCCACTAGAAGAGACAAGAGGAAGACACAGAGAATGACTCTGTGAACTTCCACACCAAAATCAGGTTACCAGCCACTTTGCATAGTTATGTTTCTGTGTGAATGACACAATGTCTTTCCATGTGGAGTTATATACCACCCCCGCCACTGCCACTCCCCTTCTATGTTAGCAGCAAAGTTGGCTTCTTTGGAAGTGGATGACGGGTCCTATCAAAGTTTGGAAAACCTCTTAAGAAATACTGTGGAATCACAGCTATATAAAATATTATTTGAATGTATAAGTTAATAGAAGTGCAAAAGTTAAGTTGCTTCTGACTTAATTGGATTAAATTAAAAGTCAGTCTAAGAAGGAGGTGTTAGATGTATATCCTACTCACTGATCTACAGCTACCGAATGTTTAATTTGGTTACCCAGAAAGAGTGAAGGCCTCTCTGTTTCTGCCCAGTGGGAAGGTATCTTTAGTTCTCACTCCAAGCATGAGGAGCCATGATCCCTCCCATCACCACCCCACAAAGAGGATTCTGAAAGCAAAAAGAGAGGGAGCTGGCTAGACAACTTGACAAGAATCTTGTGACACATTTTGGAAAACTGCAAAATATTTCACGGAGATGTGTTTGTGAATGACCATCTCAATTGATGCAGAAAAAGCATATGACAAAATTTAACACCCTATCATAATAAAAACACTCAACAAACAAAGAATACAAGGAAATTGCCTCAACATAATAAAGGCCATATAGGACAAGCCCACAGCTAACATCATACTCAATGGTAAAAACCTGAAAGCTTTTTCTCTAAGATCATGAACAGGACAAGAATATCCACTCTCACCACTTCCATTCAACATAGTACTGGAAGTCCTAGCTGAAGCAAATTGGAAAAAAGGAAAAGAAAGAAAGAAAAGGCATCCAAATTGGAAAGGAAGAATAAAATTATCTCTGTTCACAGATGGCACAGTCTTATATGTAGAAAACCCTAAATATTTCACAAAAAAAAAACTTTTGGAACTAATAAACAAATTCAGAAAAGTTGCAGGATACAAAATCAACACACAAAAATCAGTTGCATTTCTACACACTAACCATGAATGATCTGAAAAGTAAACTAAGAAAACAATTCCATTTAGAATAGCATCGAAAAGAGGAAAGTACTTTGGAATAAACTCTACCAAGGAGGCAAAAGACTTGTACACTGAAAACTACTAAACATTGATGAAAGAAATTAAAGAAGATACAAATAAATGGAAAGACATCCTATGTTCATGAATTGGAAGACTTAATATAATTAAAATGTTCATACTACCCAAAGCAATCTCTATCAAAATCCCAATGGTATTTTTGTCAGAAATGTAAAGCAATACTAAAATTCATATAGACTCTCAAAGAACTCCAAATAGCCAAAACAATCCTGAGAAATAAGAACAAAGCGGGAAGCCTCACACTTCCTGATTTCAAAACACATTACAAAGCTACAATACTCTAAATAGTATGATACTGGCATAAAGACATATAGACCAATGGAAGAATAGAGAGCCTAGAAATAAACCCCGCTTATATGGTCAAATAATTTTCAACAAGGGTGCCAAGATTACATGATGTGGAAAGGATAGTCTCTTCAGCAAATGGTGTTGGGAAAACCAGATATCCACATGCAAAAGAAAGAAGTTTAACTCTTATATTACACCATATAAAAAATTTTAACTTAACTTAAAACAAATAAATAAAAAAAGTAAGATCTATAAAACTCATAGAAGAAAACACAGGAGAAAACTTCATGAAATTGGATTTGGCAATGATATCTTGGATATGACACCAAAACACAGACAACAAAAGCAAAAATAGACAAATTATGTCAAACTTTAAAACTTCTGCACAGCAAAAGAAGCAATCAACAGAGTGAAAAGGAAATCTACAGAATGGAAGAAAATATTGGCAAACTATATATCTGATAAGGAATTAATGTCTAGAATACATAAAGAACTCCTACAACTCAGCTATAAAAACAACAACAAAAACCCCAATTAAAAATGAGAAAAGGACTTGAATAGACATTTCTCCAAAGATATACAAATGACCAATAAGTATATGAAAACATGTTCAACATCACTATTCATCAGTAAATGCAAGTCAAAACAAGATATCACATCATATTATTAAGATGGCCATTATCCAAAAACCAAAAAAACAAAATAGGAAACAACAAGTGTTGGTGAGAATGTGGAGAAATTAGAACCCTTGTGAACTGCTGGTGGGAATGCAGAATGGTGCAGCTGTCATGGAAAACACTGTGGAGTTTCCTTAAAAAATTAAAAACAGAAGTACTGAATGATCCACCAATCCCACTTCTGGGTATATATCCAATATAATTAAAGACACTTGCAAACCTATGTTCACTGCAGCATTATTCACAGTAGCCAAGAGGTAGAAGTAATCTAAATGACCAACAACAGATTATTGGATAAGCAAATTTGGTATATACATGCAAATAAATATTATTTCAGCCTTAAAAAAGAAGGAAATCCTGTCATATGATACAACATGGATGAGCCTTGAGGGACATTAGGCTGAGCAAAAGAAGCCAGTCACAAAAAAACAAATGTTGCATGATTCCTCTTACACTAGGTATCTAAAGGATATGCAAATAGAGATAGAAAGTAGAACAGTGGTAGCCAGAGGCTTTGTGGGGAGGGAGATGTGAAGAGATGTAGTTTGGTAAATATATGTAGTTTCAGTCATGCAGGAATGGGGGCGGGCAGCGGGCAGGTGGTTCTGGGAATCTGTTGCACTAAAATGTGCCTGTGGTTAACAATATTATACTGTACATGTGGAGATTGTTGTGAGGGTGCATTTTATGTCATGGTTTTTTGCCATAATAAAAAAAAATTTAGTGAACATTCTGAGTAGAAGGCTCTACTTCAAGTGAATTCATGGGAAAAGATTGAGATTTAGTAATACAGGCCCTGGAACAAGAAGCACATCCTTTCACCGACTAGCTCTCAACTGAGGGGCCCACAGATAAGGATTCAGACACACCAGGGATGTTCCTTAAGAATATTGACTAGGGATTGTCACCAGGGCTTCAGTAATATGGAAATGGAACTTTTATTAAAAACCATTTGCTTAATACTTTTTAAGTATAAGTAAGCAAATTGTACAGAATTCATATTACAAAATGTATGTCGGTCATTCTCAACAAATCCTTTTGTTATCTTCATTTTCTCATTTTTGTATAGACACGTGGCCCAAAGGTCCCAACCTGAATAACAGAATCAAGATTCAGGTGTCCAGTGACCAAAGCCAGGCAAGTGGTCCCACAGAACCAGACTTTTGCCCATGTAGTTTGCCACATATAAGGTATATACCTTAAGAAGCTTACTGAGAAGACTGCAACATATGAACGTTGAAAAGGTATGGTTCCACATGTGATCCTATCCTATACAAAAATGCTTTTTATTCCAGGTCACTTAAAAAGTGCTTTTTCTATGGATAAATTCCTAGATATGTACAATATCCCAAGACTGAATCAGGAAGAAATAGAAAATATGAACAAATTGATTACAAGTAATGAAATTGAATCAGTAATCAAAAAACTCCCAACAAACAAAAGTCCAGGAACAGACCACTTTACAGTTTAATTCTACCAAATATTTTTAAAAGTTAACACCTATCCTTCTCAACTATCCCAAAAGCTGAAGAGGAAGGAATGCTTCTGAACTCATTCTATGAGTCCAGCATCACCCTGATACCAAAACCAGACAAAAGCATCACAAACAAGAAAATTACAAAACAAAACAAAAAGGAAAAAACAACAAAAAAGAAAATTACAGGCCAATATCTCTGATGAACATAGATGTAAAAATGCTCCAAAAAATTAGCAAACTAAATTCAACAGTATATAAAAAGGATAATATACCATGATCAAGTAGGATTTATCCCAGAGATGCAAGGATGGTTTGATATCTGTAATTCAATCAATGTGATACACATTAATAAACTGAAAAATAAAAATCATATGATCCTCTGCATGGAGGCAAAAAAAAAAGCTTTTGACAAAATAAAACATCCATTTATGATAAAAACTTTTAACAAAGTGGGCATAGAGGGAACATACCTCAACATATTAAGACCATATATTGACAAGCCCACAGCTAACATCATACTCAATGATGAAAAGCTGAAAGCATTTTCTCTAAGATCAGGAACAAGACAAGTATGCCCACCCTTGCCACTTTTATTCACCATATTATTGTAAGTCCATAGCCACAGCAATCAGACCAGAAAAAGAAATAAAAGGAATCCAAATTTGAAAGGAAGAAGTAAAACTGTCACTGTTTGCAGATGATACTATATAATGAAAATTCTAAAGACACCACCAAAAAATTACTAGAACTGATAAATGAATTCAGTACAGTTGCTGGATACAAAAATAATATACTGAAATCTGTTATTTCTATACACTAACAATGAACTATCAGAAAGAGAAATAAAGAAAACAATCCCATTTATAATTGTATCAAAAAGAATAAAATATCTAGGAATAAATCTAACCGAGGAGGTAAAAGACCTGTAGTTGGATATTATAAGACATTGATGAAAGATAGTGAAGATAACACAAACAAATGGAAAGACACACCATGTTCATGGATTGAAGTAATTAATATTGTTAAAATGACCATGCAAGCCAAGGCAATCTACAGATTCAATGCAATCCCTGTCAAAATACCAAAGATAATTTTCACAGAACTAAAACAAATAATTCTAAAATTTGTATGGAAACAGAAAAGACTTTGAATAGCCAAAGCAATCTTGAGAAAGAAGAACAAAGCTGGAGGTATCATGCTCCCTGATTTCAAACTAAACTGCAAACCTACAATAATCAAAACAGTATGGTACTGGCACAAAAACAGACACATACATCAATGAAACAGAATAGAGAGCCCAGAAATAAACCTACACTTACATGATCAATTAATCTATGACAAAAGAGGCAAGAATATACATGCGGAAAAGAATGAAATCTTGCAACAAAGAAAAGAATGAAATCTTGCAACAACATGGATGGACCTAGAGGGTATTACGCTAAGTGAAATAAGTCAGATAAAAAAAGTTAAATACCATATGATTTCACTTACACGTGGAATCTATAAAACAAAAGAAATGAGCAAACATAACAAAGCAGAACAGACTCATAGATACAGAGAACAAACAGGTGGTTACCAGAGAAGAGGGGGGTGGGGAGGAAATAAATAGGTGAGGGAGATTAAGAGGTACAAACTTCCAGTCACAAATGAGTCATGAAGATGAAATGTACAGCATAAGGAATATAGTCAATAATATTGTAATAATTTTCTATGTTGACAGATGGTACTTAGACAAAAAAAAAAAAAAAAAGACTCCTGAGAAAAGTTTTTTTAAATGCTTTTCTGAAAGCTGCTTCTCTTTATGTGGCTATACTGCCACTTCTGCAATGAAAAATGCACTGAGGTTTAGGGGAAGGAGAGAGTAAGGAATACCATAGCTGGAAAACTGCAGAAGGAATCTTAGCAAGCCACTATCATCTAAATTAAAGAGTATCTCAGACACTGATGCCACTGACTTTGTGTTACTGTTGCAGGTTTAGAGGACCTGCTCCATCATGGGACCTTCTCTCTGATCTGAGACATGGAGAGGGCGGCAACCTGTCAGGAACATCCAACCTACCTGCAGAATCCCAGGTATATTATTCCACTAATACTGCAGCTTTCCAGTCAACAAATGCAGAAGCTTCCTCATATGCAAAGTGATGGCCTTCCTGAGGCATTGCAACAGTGACCAACTCAAAAACTAGCAAGTACTACGAACAAGGGAAATCCAAAACAGAGAGGCGAAAGCGGGGATGTAAGGGTAGGAGGTACACGTAGAATGCACTTTTATGAGCTCTTTAGCCTCACTGACACAAAAGTGATAGTCTAAGAAATTTACTATTTCCATTCTTCTCTCCTGCCTAGGATTTGAGTAAGCCCCCCAGGAGCACTGGTTCTCTCTGGGAATTCTTGCAAGGGAATATACTTGTCTTGAGTGGAAGAAATAACCTGTTGGGTCTTGATAGAAGATTTGGGACAAGGCTGAAGCAGTCATGACAGGTAAAAAGTCTGAGTGTGGTGGAGAGGCTCCTTGTGTAGCCCCAGGCCCCTCCCACCCAGTGTTCACCCAACTCACAGTGAGAATAGGCCACATGCTGGCTCTCAGACATAGCTTCCGGAACATCTTTGAGGTGGTTCCTGAAAGAGCAATGAGAGCGCACCATGGTTGTCCAGCTTATTATACAAGTCTTGTATCAAGTACACCCAAGATTCTCTTTGGAGAGCAATACATTTCTTGGAATAAGAAAATCAAACAGCTTTTTTTCCCTCAAAGCTATTATCTTTCCCACAATATCCTTCTCCTACTTTATCTACTTGTGCAATTGCTATTTGAATTGCAATTTTATAGTCACTCCAGTTTACCTTATTTACACCTATCCCTATTTAGCTTGATCTTACTGATTTGTGGTCAGTGCTCCTGCTGACAAAATTCAAGCAACAATAACAATAGCTAAGATTTGCATAGGACTTCAGGGCACAATCACATCTGTGATATGCTAGATCCACCAAGGATCCTGTGAGAGAGTATTACTAGGCCCATTTCGCAGATTTAAAAAATGGGTCCCAGAAAAGTAAACGGACTTATGCAAGCCAGGAAATGGCAAAGCCAGGACTCAAAGCTAGGATCTCTCACTCAAAGTCCTAAATTTTTTTTTATTATACTACTTTTCTTATCTGAAAAAGTTATTTCTTCTACATCATCAAAATTAAATCAAGTATTGACAGGACAGACCCCTGTGACACATCACTGTAAATATCTGTCTATTAATTTAGAGCCTTTAAGATGAAAAGGAAAAATTAGACAGTTATAGGAGTTAGTGTAAAGATTTGAAACAGACAATAAAATCTGAACACTTCAAAGGAAATCATTCACACCTCCAAAAGTCTCTGACTTCTCTTCTCTCAGACCTGAAAGACATGAGCCTCTCACCTTTATGAATAACTCATGAATTACTCACCTTTCCTAGGTGAAATCTAGTTTAAAAAAAAAAAACTTATTGAAATTATATTATTCAGATAATTGTAGGAAGGACAGAGTAAATTATTAAAAATTTAAATCACTTATTTTTTTTTAATGGGATTGTACTACTTTTAAGAATCTGTAGTAAAATAGGGCTAATAAAACATGGCCAGCTCTGGGATCTCCTGGACCCATATTATAAGGGACACGTAATTATGAGTTTGTTCTATTTTGCTGATTTTGTTGGACATTGAATTGAATATTAAAAACATGCTTCCATCAAAGGTAATGCAAGTGCTACTAGTTAGTTCCTTTCAAGATGATTATAAATTTCACATTTGCAGAAATCATAAGATTTCACTGAAATTTCTCTACTCACCTTTCCTTAGCATCCAAGAAGGCTTTGGCAAAAGGGTTGTACTTGATTTTGAGAGCTGTTATCTTGTGTTTACAAAGACAAGAAGTGTTAGTGAAAGTAGAACATGCATGGGCAGACAGAACCCTTTATCTTCACCTGTGAATTTCTGTAAAATCAGAATAATTCTCCTTTCTCTTTTTTTCTCCCTCTCCATGTTTCTTTGCTTACTTCTGCACAAAATCACTATTGCACTGTCCAACAAGAAACACTTTCTTGTCACATGTGGTAAAAATGGCAAATATAGTATAAAGTGAGCAAAGAAAGGACAAAGCATTAGAAATGCACAAGCCTGATGTGCCGAACCCAGCATTCATTCCATTACTCATTCATTCTTTTCAACAACAATTGAACACCTACCATCTGTCAGTTAGTTTTCCAGTCACTGAGACACAGAGGAGAGTTATACAGGTGAGAACCTGCCTCTAGAGTCTTGAGTACAGACTAGCACAACTCCCTAACTCTTAAATAATCACTTACCCTTTGGACCATGTTAACACAAAAAACAAACTATCACTTCCAACCACTGTCACTCTTTATCCCCCCTGGCCTTAGCCTGCTTCATTTTTCTTCAGAGCCATCGGACTAAATATATATATATATATATATATATATGTTTGGTTTTCATCTCTCCCCACTGGGATTTAAGTGCCTTGAGGACAGTGCAGTATTACCAGCATGTAGTAATACTCAACAAATATTTGCTGAATAAAGGAAGATTTTGGCTCCCTTATCCATCCCGGTGGCCACTCTCCTCTCAGGGTGCATCTACATCGAATTGGCAGGGACACATCATCAGGAGACGGAGGCTCTGAGGTTAGATTTTCCTGAGCTTGATTCCCCTGAGGCATGTTCAAGACCAGAATTACAGCATCAGGCTAGTAGCTTGCTGGAGGTGTGGCCTTAGCCCTGCTTGTAGTTCAGAGGGAACTGTCCAGCCCATGTCCAGGAAAAGCTTCTGAGCACTTACCCAGAGGGCAACCAGACGACAGGTTCCACCAGCCACACACTAAGAGAGCAGGCAGCATGTAAGTGGATAAGGGGCATTGCCCGGAGACCAGAGGAGGCCAGGATGTGGTCCCCAACTCCTCCCTACTTTCCAAAATCTCAAAAGCCCACCCTCCCCTCATAGACCCAGACTCCATCCTACAGAGAGTAGCAGAGGAGGGAGGGCCATCTGACGAACAAAGTGGTTCAGCCTATAAAAACTGAGCACTACTTGAGGGCCTATTTAAATTATCAGATATTTAGTTAATTTCTCTCCCACTGACCTGCTAGAGGGGCTCAGCCAAGAGGCCAGATTACCTATAGAAGAGAAATTACATTTCCCTGCACATCTGTGGTGTGAGTTAAATCTGCAACTAATTTCACCTGTAGGCACTAAGGCAGCAGTTTCCAAACCTGTATGATCATCAGAATCCTTTAAGGAGACTCTTAAAACTACAGATTCTGGGCACCATCACTGGAGATTCTGACTCAGTTGGCTGGGTGGGATCCCAAAAATCTTTTAAAGCTTCCAAATAAAGAAATGCAAATTAAAGCAACAATAAGATACCATTTTTTTCTGCCCTATCGAATTATCAAAGCTGAAAAGGTAGGTAATCACAAATGTTGAGAATGGTGTGGGGATTGTAAATGGATATGCCCTTTGGAGGGAGGTGATGGGGCTTTGTCTATCACAGTTCTAAACACACACTCTCCTCAACAGAACAATTCCATTTCTGGGTGCTTAATATTCTCTGCAGTATTATTCATCATAGCAAATAAAACAACTGGAAAGACCTAAATGTCCATTGGTGGGGAACTGATTGCCTGAAATATGGTATATCCTTTGCAGGCATTTCAGAAAAGGAGATAAGCCTAAATCTAATTACATAGAAAGATATTCATAATACACTGTTAAATACGGGGAGAAAAGTAATTGCAGAGTAATAGGAACATGAACCAATTTGTGTGAGGAAATCTATACACTCATATATATTTATAAATGCACAGAATATGTGTGGGGGAAAAAAACCACACTCTAAGCTATTATTTGTAGTGCCCCGAGGGAGATGGATTGATAAAGCAGGAAGGAAAGAGTACATTTTTACCTTTTATTTTTTTATTTCATTGTACATACTTCTGTACTATTTGTTTATCATGTGGGGCTTTTTTTAATAAACATGTATTACCATTAAAAAAATTTTTTAGGGGCGGGGGAGGGATGGACTGGGAGTTTGGGGTTAGATGCAAACTATTACATTTGGAATGGATAAACAACAAGGTCCTACTGTATAGCACAGGAAACTATGTTCAATAGGCTGAGATAAACCATAATGGAAAAGAATACAAAAAAGAATGTATATGTATAACTGAATCACTTTGCTGTACAGCAGAAATTAACAACATTGTAAATCAACTATACTCCAGTAAAAAAATTTTTTAAGCTTAATCAAAAAGAATCCAACCCATCAGGTGTCCTGGTGACCAGCAGGCCTGGAAACTCCGAAAGTATGTGGATGGACCAAAAATTCCTGCTCAGAGTTCACGGAGACCAGATTCTGGCTACTCTGCTCTAACCACCCAAGTGGCTCAAGCTAAGCAGGAAAAGACCTATGTGTGCCCCAGAAAAGCTAACAAGTGGGACAGATAGCATAACACAAACCCAAAGAAGGTGCGCGATTGGATCAATTCCCACAGACTTGCTTTAAACTAGGAGAGACACACAGCTC
Source organism: Balaenoptera acutorostrata (assembly GCF_949987535.1). Taxonomy (NCBI): domain Eukaryota; kingdom Metazoa; phylum Chordata; class Mammalia; order Artiodactyla; family Balaenopteridae; genus Balaenoptera; species Balaenoptera acutorostrata. Next base: position 129,066,137 of record NC_080064.1, on the reverse strand, counting down.
TTTGTAGGCCAAGGGCCTGGAGAAAAAGACTTCCGCGTTTCTGCTAATTGTATTACAATGCACAGCCGTGCCTTATTGGCACCAGGAGAAGAAGCACTGGCGAGCCTTTGGCAAACAAGGAGGAGGGTGTGGAAAGCGACTGCCGCACTGTTTAACTTCACCTCTGCCGAGTGTATCTGAGTCCTGGAAAACCTACCTTTCATCCAAGCTTGGTCGTGGCAATAAAAGCACCACCACCCAGTCCTACCACATCCTCCCAGGTGACATCTACACACACACACACACACACACACACACACACACACACACACACACTCACACACACTCACACACACTCACTCACACACACACTCACACACACACACACTCACACACACACTCACACACACACACTCACACTCACACACACACACACTCACACTCACTCACACTCACACACACTCACACTCACACACTCACACACACACTCACACACACTCACACACTCACACACACACTCGCACACACACTCACACACACTCACACACACACTCACACACACACTCACACACACTCACACACACACACTCACACACACACACTCACTCACCTCCTCGTTCTGATAGGCAGTCACAGCTATGAACTGGGTTTCAGGGAAGGAGCAGTTCATCACCATTCGATGGGCACCTCCAACACGTACTATGTGAACCTGGGGTTCATATTTATGCAGAGAATTCAACATTATCTGTTGAGGTAGAAGGAGAGAGAGGACATGCAAAGCCTGGGGCATCACAAGTGACAGATGACCCAGCGCCTTTGGTTAGTCCCAAGCTCAGCACCTACCTACCTCGGTTAAGGCTACACACACCGAATCCCCGGTCGCCTGAGCTGCCTCCACCTCTCTGAGAAATTATTGAGGGGATATTTTTTAGAAGCTCTTAGGGAGCCTAACTTTGGAGCTGCTTATAGGAGGGTGAGGGGTGGGTTGGTCTAAAGGGTGTTCAGTTTTCTGCCAGAATCCTGGCTTCCTTTTTTTTCTCTCCTATTTTCAGCACAATGATGTGGATTTTGCTCTGTTAAAACATACTGTTCTTCTTCCTATAAAGAATCCTCATATCTCAAAATCCTGACAAGGGCTGCGTTACCTAAAGTGTAATGACAGCTGACATCTGCTGGCTATGTAAAATCCACTCTTAGTGATTCAAACCAGAGGTTTATTGAAAATCTCATGTTGTGAAATCTGGGAGGGAATAATAGTTTACTTTTCAATTTCCTGTTTTAATAAATAACTGGAACCTTCTGAATATTGCAAAGACTTAGGTGGATGACTTCCGCTCTTAAAACAAGAACCCCTATGTCCCAGCTAGGTCAGCACAGAGATCAGAGAAGGGGTGAAAAGTCTGAGGGCTAAGAGGCTGACCAAAGGGAAATCTGGGGGAACAAGACCTCTTCCTACCAGCTGTGTCTCTAATCCCCCAAAACAGTCTACATTTTATAAACCAAATAACAACCTTGCACAGTACACTAGTGTTCACAATCCTACCAGAGAAAACAAAAGAGTAAAAAGCCTCAAAATCTTGTTTACTCTAATTGGAGACCTTAAAAAAACCTTCCTTATTTAAGGTTTGTTTGGATATTTTTTTCTGAAAATCCAAAGCTGATTCAATATTCTATTGATAATTATCATAATGCCCAAGTGGAGGGAGCAATTATTTCATTTAGGAGCAGCTTTTTATTAAGGTAGTTGTCTATTGCCAACATGCCACTTACACCAAAAAGAGGGGAGAGGGAATAACAAAACCCTGGTACCCACAAATATCTCCCTCCTCCCCAGCTGGGTAAAAAGCACCACACACAAGACAAAACTCTGAAAGGCCCCCGATGATTAAGTAAACTACTGCGCTCTCTCACTCTCTCTTAACATCAGGAAGTCCATTAAAAACTGAAAGCACCAATTAAGAGTTGTTTATTCCTGTTCACATTTGGACTCCGGGGAATAATTGGCTTCCGTGAGAGAAGAGGTCGGTGAGGACCCCCTAATTGCCTAAATGCACCCTTGATATTTCTTGATTGGTGTTGTGCGGTTAGGGTGGCCGGGCGACAGTCGTACCTGCCCACCTCCATTGAGCTTGTTGGTCAGCTTCACTTTGCTGAAGGAGATGGGCGCCTTCATCCAGTGGGCCCCGAAGTTGGGGGAGTCCGGGTGGATGTAGACGCAGCTGTGGCTGGAGACCTCTGGTTTGCCCGCGGGCACCCATTCCCCATTGACGTACTTCCAGCGGTGACTGTCCGTTGGGACAAAGTCCAGCAGGAGCGAGTACATGGCATTGGGGTCCAGCCCCGTGACGCTAATCTTTAGGACTGGGAACATCCGTCTAAAAGAAAAGGCAGAAACTGAGCCACAGGAAGGATGTTAGAGCGTTAGGGACATCGTCCTGCTTGTCCAGCCCTCTCTCCACTCAGAGGAGACCTTCCATTTTCTGCCCCAGGGGTGCAGAAAGTGCCCCAGGGGAGGCCAAATAAAGAGGGGCCAGGCCAGCGGCCCCAAGTCCAGCTGAGCCTCTTTTTACCAATGTATTTTATATCGGGGTTTTACTTTTAAATGTTGTGCTCCATTTTAAAGTCTGAAAACCACTGATCTAGTCATTTGACTAGAATGAAGTACCTCCTGAAGCTTAAGGTATATAGTCAGATGCCAGGTTCTCACAGAGCTTCCTTCAGAGGTTTCCTCCCAGCCTACGTCAGATTCTCATGCTAATGACACAAAGCAGCCCTTCTCCATCTCACAAAGAACACCAGTTCTGAATAATAGTAATAGTGTTATAGGGAAAACATGGTTTTGTGGTAAAGTGAGTGAAGGGAACGCTTGACTATACCAATTTAGACCACTTTCCTGCAGGACTTGTCAGAGGCTTTAATGTACAAGTGAGCACCGTGAACCTTTGGAAAGGAGGTGAGGGGTTGTGCACACTCTGCATTTATGTACCAGTGCTACCTTCTTCTCACCGATCATCTTGTGGGAATTTGCATTCAAGAAATACACTTTCAGACACGCTGATCTGGATTTGCTGGTCCTTCTCCCACCCTCTAGGGCAACACCAGCAAGCTTACTCTCACAAATATTTGGAGAAGCTATCTCACCTGGCTTCTGATTCTCTTTAGTTTCCTTTCCCTTCACCAAACTTTCAACTTAGAAAGCAACTTAGCTCCAATCTCCTCAAAAGACCTAGTTTCCAGACAGACCCTCACCACCACGCAATTGCCCCAGAGGCTGTCTTATTTGTCAATACATCTTTTAAAATCTGAATTCCCAAGTTGAGAAGCTAACAATCTAGGGTCTAGACATGTGCTACTCAGAGTGGTCCATGAATCAGCAGCATCAGTATCAGCTGGAAATTTATCAGAAATGCAGACCCTCGGGTAGTGCTCCAGACCTACTCAGACAGAATCTGTGCTTTTACAAAATCCCCAGGTGAGTCATTGGAACATTAGAGCTTAAAATGTACTGGTCTAGGGAATCTTTAGCTTTTAAGACAATAACTAAGGAGATATCCAAGGGAATACGGGGGAGTCACTCTGAGGATTTGTGCTTCTGGTGAGGCTGGGAGGAGAATGAAAAGGGGGAAACTGGAATGTGTCCACTGCTAAGAGGAGGGGCTGCCAGGAGCGGAAGTGTCAAAAGCAGAATGGGCACAGATGAGGAACTGGAGGGTCACGAAGAGCACCTCCTGTGTCCAGAGGTGCCTGGTTTTGAGGTGAGGGGAATTGGGACATATGTTAAGTGCAATGGGAATTGGTACATATGTTAAGTGAAGAAACTGACCAACAGATGACAAGGGATGGATCTAGAGATGGACTCGAGCCCTCCAGGCTTCTCAGTCTCCTGAGTTCAACTTACATGGGCTCCCTGAGCTCTCTGGACAAAAAGGATTTTTTTCCCTTTGGTTCGCCCACCTCATCAATACTTCCTTTCCGACTCCTTTGCTGGTTCCTCTTCCAACTCAGTCCTCCAGTTGTGGATGCGTAATGGGGATCTGTTTACAGCACCCCCTCTTTTCTAAATGTCCTACCTTAGAGACCACTTCTAATCTCATGGCAGAATACAAAGAGCCTGGAGGATTTTATACCAACCTAGTTTCATACCCCCGGTATGGCGCTTAGCAAGCATTTAATAGATAGTGCCTTTGAGTACTAGAGGGTGGGTGACTGAGATAATGAAATTGAAACTTGATGAGTTTAAGTAAACTAGCTTAAGTCCATATATTCAGGAAGGGTGGGAGTTGAAACCAAACAAACTGAACCAGAACCTACCCTTGAAATCATTCTTCACACTCACTAGGATGGCTATAATAAAAAAGGTGAACAACAGCAAGCATAGGTAAGGATGTGGAGAAATTGGAACCCTCATACATTGCTGGTGGGAATATAAAATTGTCCAGCCACTTTGGAAAAAAGTCTTGCAGTTTCCTCTGTTAAAATACAGAGTTGCCATATGATCCAGCAATTCCATTCCTAGGTGTATATGCAAGAGAAATGAAAACATACACCCATAAAAAGTTGTATACAGACAGTCATAGCAGCATTATTCATTACAGTCAAAAAATGGAAACACACGTGTCCATTGATGAGTGAATAAATAAAACGAGGTATATTTATACAATGAAATGTAGTTTGTCAATAAAAATGCTATAACATGGATGAACCTTAAAGACATTATGCTATACTTTAAATTGGTGAATTGTATGGTATATAAATTATCACAATAAAGCTGTTAACAAAAGAAAAGTAAAGAAGTAAAGAAGCCATGGTGTCCTGGCTCTTAGAAGGACACATCCAAAACATGGTAGAACCATTTGTTGCTTTATTCTCTAGTACCAAGGATTTTATTATTTTTATTTTTTATCACAACGCAAATGAACTAAGAGATGCTATGTATTTTTATCTCCATTATGCCAATGAGGAGTAAATAAAAGTCAGTCAACCAGCCAAAAGTCTTGTAACTGGCAATGGAACTCACCCTGCCTCTAAGCCAAGTTCAGGTCCTCCTGCCTCCCCGCTGCCTCTTTCTCTGGCCTCACAAGGACCAGGATGTGTTATCTATTTACTTATGGGCAGCACTCATGACCAGGCTATGCTTTCAGGGATAAACTGCACTTCTTATCAATTTGATCTTTTTTCCCTTTTCTTCCCAAGGTGTGGCTAACCACAGAGATGGCCAAGAGTCTTTGAGAAGCTGAGAAATATGTAAATCAGACCTCATATCAGAGAGAGAGAGAGAGAAGCAAATGTGGCAGGGCATATAAGCACTCCCCAAAACCAGGCTTGAGGGGCTTCCCTGGTGGCACAGTGGTTGGGAGTCTGCCTGCTAGTGCAGGGGACGTGGGTTCGAGCCCTGGTCTGGGAGGATCCCACGTGCCGCGGAGCAACTGGGCCTGTGGGCCACAGCTGCTGGGCCTGTGCGTCTGGAGCCTGTGCTCCGCAACAGGAGAGGCCACGATAGTGAGAGGCCCACGCGCCGCGATGGGGAGTGGCCCCCGCTTGCCGCAACTGGGGAGGGCCCTAGCACAGAGACGAAGACCCAACATAGCAATCAATCAATCAATCAATCAATCAATAAATCTTTAAAAAAAAAAAAAAAAACCAGGCTTGAGGAACCACACATGCTTAGGCTTGGCCGGTGAACTCTGTGTTGCTTTGCTGTGAGGTTAGTTTTCAGTTTTTATTTCTCTAACAGAGGATCTTGAGAGCCAGCACTGCTGGAGAAGGCTCTGAGGAGTGAGGTCTGTGGGAAGGAAGGAAGAGGGCAGAGATAAAGCAGATTTTCTAGGTGGGAAAAAACAGCAGAGATGGCTAAAGGCAAAATTCAGGAAGTTTCACTTGTAAACTCCTTCTTCCATTTCCCCACAGAACTATAATAATCCTGAAACACTCATGAGAGCTTTTGGAGTGCGCATGCTTGTGTACACATGGGACATGGATGTTGAGGCTTATAGGAAGAGCAGCGAGAAACCAAAGTAGCCTGGTTAGAGGCAGATCACACAAATACATATAATCCTCCTAAACTGCAAATGTAAACTTCAGAGAAAAATATCCATGGACTACAGGGACATGGAAAATTATTTCCTGATGTGCAACCTTGGTTTTCTCTCCTCTTGCAACTCCATCCCTGGAAACTATGAACATTAGCTCACTGCACCAACATCACTTAATCACTGGCAAGTTCAACTTAATGATTCTAGCATTTATTTTATGATAGCAAATGGATACACCAATTATATCAGAAATCCTTCCAATTTCTTAAAATCTCCTCAAGGCAAGTTTAATCCAAGTGAAATCAAATTATTTAACTGCATGGAAATACACATGAAATATAGCTTTTTCCCCTAAGGTGAAGATGTTACCGTAGAGAAAACAAAAGGTGCAAGAGATTTCACTTACTTGCCACTGAAAGCTGAAATAAATTTTTTTCTGCAACCTAACATATAAGTTCCTAGCTTAAAGGATGGAGATGAAAGGAAGTACTTACAAGCTGGATGCACTAGTGGTGATTCAAATGAGCTCTAGGGGAGTATTATAATTGTTATTGTTAGGTCTGAAACAGTATTGAATATGAATAAGTGAGCATTTTAAATAAAAAAGAAGGGAAGAAAAAAGAAAGAGGAAAGGGAAAAGAAATAGTAAAACGGGGAGGTGGGAGGGAGGGACAGGAGCGGGAGGAACGAAGAACCATCATCCCAGTTTCTGGGGATAATTCAATGATTTTCAGGGAAAATCTCTGTTTACTACTTCTGATCAATGTCAGAAGCAAGCCTCCTATTTATACACATAAGTAAGTCTCCATTTGAAAATGACTCTTTTAATTCATCAGCCCATCTTATGCTATTTTAAAATTTGCTATTACACAGAACAATTACACTCAAGTGTGCAAGAGCTATCTGATTACCCTCACTGAGGCTTTAGAAAAGTCAGAAAGTCAACTGCCTGCAGGGGCAGGCGAGTAACGCAAATGAAAAGGGCATAGGACTGGGTATTAACAACCAGGAATGTTTTTCTCCCCAGAGAAGGGCCACAAATCCATCTGCCTCAGGCTCAGGAGTTCGTGTGAAAGGCAGGTATGCTGCATCTAGAGTAGACATTCTACAGCCAGAGGAAAATGGGTAAAACGGAGAGATACAGGAATAGATGGTGAGGAGAAAAAAAGCGGGGGGAAGAGATGAAGACGAGAGTAAAGAAGACAATGAAACAAAAAAGATGTGTCTATATCCAGAGCAGGAAAGTGTTGTTAACAATTTATTCTGAGAAACTAAGAGATTGAGAGTAATTCCAGACCACACTCATCCATTATCAACCACATCAGTTTCTTAGAGATTTGTCTTCCCTTCTTTATCTGAAGTACAAAGGGAACTTTCTATCTCCTGGCAAACTCTTGACGCTAAGGGGTTCAGAGACCCTAAGAAAAGATTCAGTTCACAAAGGAGGTGAAATGTCAGCAGGACCTCCACAGAAAATAAGAATAACCACGTTGACCGTACTTAGACTCTACAAAGAATAATTTTCACATAGTTAATGACTTTAAACAGGTGAAGACTTTTCAGTTTTAAATATGGAGAAAAAATTATATAGGTGCAAAAAGGCAAGAAAAAGCTCTTCTGAAATTATAAAAGTACATACCAATATGACATATTATTAAATTGAATTTTATAATGGTTTTAGAAACTTTTATTTATTCCTCATTGAAATAGATGAACTATATTTTTTCTTGACGGTTGTTACTTATTTTACTTCCATATATGACTGCTTTGACAGCCAAACAGATAGTATGAGGCTAAGTATTAGTATAACTACAGAGAATAATGAACAGAAAGTTCTACCTGTCATCAGACATCATAAAATTTTTACCATTGTGTCATCACTCATCTTTGAAAGGGAAGAAAGTAAATCCAATTAGGAATTGGAGATGATTCTTTGAAATTAAAAACATGTTTTCTACTTCTTTCTACCAAAAATAACGTGTCAATACAGATCAAGAGTAGGAACAGGTGTAATTATTACAAATATTAAAAATAATAAATCCTATATATGAAATAAATATGGGACCCATTTAGAGAGAGAAAATAGAAGCATCAAGCAAGGTTGATATTCCTGTTACTATTAATAATCACAATTTATTGAAACGCCCTTATTTCTGGAACACGTTTTACTTACCAAGCACTTTAATGTCACACAACAACATTCAAGTTCATAATTTTCCAGATAGATGGGAATGGTTCATTCTCTATACCGTGCATTTTATGCAGAAATGGAAAAGTGAGACATCAGGAATGGAAGCATTTTTCACAAGGACAAAAGCCTGCCAGAAGTTCAACTAGCTTGGACTTTTCTGTCATTGGAGAACAGAATTTCTCTCAAGGGTCACAATCAAAGTTCTGCTGAAACTAACCATATTGAAAATGCCTTTCGACGTTTTGTACTTTTGTGACCATGTGAACAGAATGATCAGTGTCAACTGAACGTTGGGAACTGCTTGGCCAAGCTGGGAGCACTGAGATCTTCTTTCTAAATATTTTTATCTCCTCTACTAAACAGAAGCTCCTAATATTACCTAGACGTCACTTGGCAAGGCTAGATTTAATAGAACCCAAGAAATGCCAACAGAGATCCATTTCAGTTAATCCCTAATTTGTTGCAATGAAAAAAAAAAAGGAAAGCATCTTCTCTTTTCTCAGGTCAGTATATTATGGTTTCATTAACTATTACTGCAACAGCTCTCACATCGTCATAAACACACACAATCTCAAATGAACACTCACCACAAACACACAGGAAGAAGCAGAGGCAGTGATAGGCAGTGAGATTAAATTTGCCTTTTGCCTCTGAATCTTCAACTAGTCAGAAATGTCTGGCAAGTTCACTACACTTCAGAGGAAACCATCCAGCTTCCAAATAAAGTTGCCTTTTACCTTATCTGAACAGAGTTGGGGCTCAAAGAATAATAATCTGCTCCAGGATAAACAGTCAGTCAAAAATTAACATTATTTTCTGACATTTGAGTGCATTTCCCAAACCCATGGGACATGCCCCCCTTTATATTAAATTCCCAGAATTTCTTCATTTAAAATGCACGCAGGACAGGTGTCTTCACCCTCCACTTCTCTGATGATCTCAGAGAAATTAATTAAGTTGGCTGGGGGAAAGCCGTGGGAGACTGTCCTTCTCGGGAGCATGTTTAATCAGACCCCGCTGCCTCTGAGTTAAGAGCGGCAGCCTCTGCAATATTCAAGGGGCTTCGCTTCCCTTGCCAAGCCCCGCCAGCCCAAGCAGGGCCGTAGATAAACTCACCTGCCGTTCTTGGTCACGATCATTTCATTAGTGACTTCCTTGAACCTCTGCCAGAGAGGGGCATCCTCCAGAATGATCTGAAGTTGCTTCTCCGTAGGGTCGCCTTTTTCCCTCCCTGCCTGAAGCTCACTTTCCACGACATTGAGCAGGCGAGAGACAGTGCCATCGCTGGTCTTCTGTGTGCCCAGCTCACTCATGGCCCCTCTCAAACTTTGCTGAGAAACGTTACCTACTTTGCCTTCTTCCACCTTTTTCCTCCTGTCACTTGCCTGCTTTTCAAATCCAGCTGGACATGCCTGGGGAGCTGGGGAAGAGACACCCTGTCTCTTGCCTAAGCTCCTAGCACGACACCCCTGAAGGTCTCCAAATTATACCACCAACCTGTTAAGCTTTAGTTGGGGTGGGGGGTGGAGGGAGGGGAGAGATGGGGAAGAAAAAGCCCTCTCTTAATTACTCACTGGATCAGGTGGGAGACAGCCTGGCTTTCCCATTGGCTGCTGTGTATAGAGTAGACATTTAAGAAGAGTACTCCATCCAAATTATCAGGCTTTTATCTTGCTGTACCTGAAGAGGTCTAATCGGTGTATTGAGGACCATTTTCCTGTTAATTAAAATTGTTCTGGGCCCAGACTGCAACAATCAGGCAAATCATGTTTGTGTATAAATCATGGCATGTGGCACCTATAGGGAAAGAGGTCCTGGGGAGGATCGACAAACTTGAAGCCAATACAGGCTTTCCTGACCCAGTCGAGAACCTAAATCCATAAGCGATTCGCTAGCTCTGAGTAGAACAGCATATATGGAAGGCCAAGGGCACTGTGCCAAGGATTATGACAACTGTGTCGCAGAATGAAGGAAGGTGCTCTGTGTGCCACCTGCTCAAGGGTCAGAGATCAGGAGAAAAGCGCTAAGGATCTCTTTCTCCCAGGGTATCCCCTACTGGTCATCGCTCTCCTGAGGAATCCTACACATTCACACCCTGCTCATCTCCAGTGTCCTCATTGCCTCTACAAGCAGACGAGCTCTGAACCTTGTTCCTCCTCCCTAGAATCCACAGCCTAAGTATTTCTTGTCTCCAAACCTAGCCAGTGGGAGAAAAAAAAAAATCATTTAGCATCATATTAATCTAAGGAAGCACTCTGCCCCCAGTGAGTGAAAATAAGCTTTTTACATTATTATGCAGAGCAATTTTAATCCCAAGTCCAGAAAGGCATTCTGGCTTTCCCCTTAGATGGCCCACAGCCTATCTGGCATTCTGGGGTGAATCCCCACTTTCCCTTGGGAGATACTACTAGTAGAAAACATTTCTTTTACCCATGACACATAGTACAAATTGGGAAGGGCGAAGGGCAGAGATAGCTCTACCTCCTCAACTCTGAGTAGATCCTGGGACTTGTGAGTTTTTCTCTTGCTACAGCAGAAAGCTGTAGAAGATCTAAACAAAAGGAAAATAGTATAACTGACTCACTTTGCTGTACAGGAGAAACTAACACAACATTGTAAATCAACTATACTCCAACAAAGGAAATTTTTTAAAAAAGGAAAATAAAAGCAAAAAGGTAAGATAAAGTCAGGGTAAGGATAATATACAAAATGCATTCAGTGCCTCCTAAGTGCCAAATACCGATGAAGCATCCAATGATGAATGAAACAGAGATGGCCCTGCCTTCATGGAATTAACAACCTGAGAGAGAAGATGAATGACGTAAACAACAACTGAGCAATTACCAATAGTGATAAGTCTATGAAGACTATGGAAAGGGGTGAGGTGGTGGAGAAAAATGGGTGCAAAGCAATGTGGGGTTGCATGGACAGTCATCTCTGAGGAGGAGACATTTCAGCTGAGACCAAAATGATGACAAGGATTTAGTCAGGAAAGAGTTGGGGGAAGAGTTCAGAGGAACCACATGCAAGAAGCATGGCTTGGGCCATTTAGAGAACAATGAGGGGGCTGGCGTGGCAAGAATATGGTGGTGAAGAGAGCAGAGTGAGATGTGCTTTAAGAGGGGCCTTATGAGCTATAGGAAGGAGTTTGGATTTGATTCCATGTGAGAAGGTAAACTACTGTATTAGTGTGTATTAAAGTAGGAAGATAGCATGTTTTGCTTTGTGGGTTTTTTTTTTAATCTGGATGATTTATAGAGCATATAGTAAAAGGCAAGAGTTGAAGAGAAAAATTAGAGGGCTGTTATAGTGGTTCAGGTGAGAGATGGTGGCAGGTTAGCCTAGGGTGGTGGCAGTGACCACAAAGACACGTGATTGGACTCTAGATACATCTTAGAAGTGGATATGGCAGAACCACATGAGGGACTGGATGTGGGGGGAGGGAGGGAGTGTCTGTGGTGAATGATTAGTAGATGGGAGGGCCATTTACTGAGATGGGGAAGGATGCAGGGAGAGGGGTTTACAGAGGTACTGCTTTAGTTAGGGAAAGAAAAATTTTCATTTTCACGGAATTAATATTGAGAAGATTGTGACAGTCTGAATAAGATGACCATGCCCTAATCCCCAGAATCTGTGAATATGTTACCTCACGTGATAAAAAGGAACTCTGCTGCTCAACATCATATGTCATCAGGGAAATGCAGGTTAAACCAATAATGAGTTAACACTACGTGACTATTAGAATGACCAAAACCCCAGACACTGACAACACCAAATGCTGATGAGGATGCAATGCAATAGGAATTCTCATTCACCACTGGTGGGAATGCAAAATGGTACAACCCACTTCGAAAGACAGTTTGGTGGTTTCTTACAAAACTAAACATACTCTTACCACACGATCCAACAATCACACGGCATGGTATTTACTCAAATAAGTTGAAAACTTATGTCCACGCAAAAACCTGCACACATGTTAACAGCAGCTTTATTTATAACTGCCAAAACTTCAAGTAACCAAGAAGTCCTTCAGTAGGTGAATGGATTAATAAACTGTGGTACATCCCAACAATGGAATACTATTCAGTGCTAAAAAGAAATGAGCTATCAAGCCATGAAAACACTTGGAGGAAATTTAAATGTATCTTGCTAAGTGAAAAAAGCCAATCCAAAAAGGCTACATACTGTATAACTCCAACTATATGACCCTCTGGAAAAGGCAAAACTATGGAGACAATGAAAAGAACAGTGGTTGCCAGGGGTTGGGAGAAAGAGAGATGAATAGGCAGAGCACAGAGGAATTTTAGGGCAGTGAAAATACTCTGTATGATATCATAATAATGAATACCTGTCATTATACATTTGGCCAAACCCATAGAATGTACAACACCAAAAGGGTACAACACCAAGAATGTAAACAATGGACTTTGGGTGATGATGACGTGCCAATGTAGGTTCATCAGTGTGACAAATGTACCACTCTGGTGCAGGATATTGATAATGGAGGAGGCTATGCATGTATGGGGGTAGAAAGTATATGGGAAATCTCTGTACTTTCTGCTCAATTTTCCTGTGAACCTAAAACTGTTCTAAAAACTAAAATCTATTAAAGGGGCGGGGGGAAGAGGCTTTGCAGGTATGACTAAGTTAAAAATTTGAGATGGGGAGATTTTATCCTGGATTATCAGGGTAGGCTCAAGGTAATCACAAGGGTCTTTATAAGAAGGAGGAAAAAGGATCAGAGTCAGAAAAGATATAGGCACAGAAGCAGAAGTCAGAGAGAAGAGAAGATAATGTGCTGCTGGCTTTGAAAACGGAGGAAGGGGTAACAAGCCTAGGAAGCTGTAAAAGATAAGGAAATGGATTGTCCCCTGCAGTCTCCAGAAGAAACACCTGCCAACACCTGGATTTTAGTCCAGTGAAACTGATTTAAGATTCCTGAGCTCCAGAGCTGTAAGATGATAACTTTGTGTTGCTTTAAGCCACTAAGTTTATGGTAATTGTTACAGCAGCAATAAGAAACTAATAGAAAAACCGCAAGACATCTAAGGCAGAGATTTCAAGAAGGAACTGCTTAGAACTATTGCACAAGTGTGGCTCTGAGCTTCCTAGCAGCCCGCGCAAAGTGGGGGAAATACAATCTGGCATACATTACACTGTGCTCCTAAACTAAAAACAAGCCATTTGCCCAAGAGAAATTTCTATGAATCTTTAGAGGAAAACACTGTGTGATATACTGAGCAGTGTTTCCTCAAACAATCCATAAATACCAGTAAGACGAGGATCCCTACCTTCAAAGAGTGTAACAATCTAGAAGAGAGAAAAAGGCATATGCCCAGGGAATTCCAATACAGGTATGTGTGAAGTGTACCAATAAGGGAGAAAAGAAGGAAATAATACTATTTTTCTTATCAGTTATATCCAAATCAGTGTGCTCCTGAAAACTAGGTTAGCACATGAATACCTTCAACCAGTGGGCCCAGTAAAGAATGGCCCTTGGAGATTGCACAGGCAATGGCTCTGGGGTGAACCCCAAGAGTCACCTAGCAATAAAAAATGGTTTACATTCTCTTGACTTTTAATCTGACCTGAGTAGACAATGGCTTCACTTTCCAGGCTATGTCACCTCTAAGTTCTGTACTATATTAGATAGTTTAGATTGAACCATATGAAATTACTGTTATTCAACCTCTGTTTTATTTGAAAAAATAGCAATTTCATATGGTTCAACTAATCATTAGATTTGAAACTAATATAAAATGCTTTGACTGAGACAGCTATATAATAATATCATTTTACTTAGATCATTGTTTTCTAGTTACTAAGTATCTTGCTATAGATAATTTTGAAAAATATAAGCAAGTAAAGAAAAACTACCCATAATCGCAACACCCAGAGATGACCTCTGCTAACAAGTTTGGTGTAGGTATTTTTGATTTACAATATATGCATACATTTTCCTTTAAAAATGGAATTTTTAAATGCTTCTGAGTAGGCATGGCAGATTGAACACATTCTTTTATATCTGCTCTCCAAACAGCTCTAAAATGGTACTAAGGTAAAATGAAATGTAAACCCACAAAGTTGAGGAGTACAGGAGAGGAAACAACAGCAGATAAGAGATGTCAACAAAATTTTGGAAACTGACAAAACAAATGGCTGAGTGGTAACTGATGAGGCAGATCAGAGAAAGTTGAAATCTAAATTTCAAGGTGAAGAAGCCAATAAGAAGCAAGCCAACTGTGCCACAAAACTCTGAAATATCTCAGGGATTTGATGCATCATATACCTCTGAAAGGAAGAGTGGGCAGGTAGTTCTGGCTAGGACCAAATAGGAAAATTTCTTGAAATTCTATTTAAGAAACAGTTAACTTTTGAGATCTTTACCCCTCAGCCAGGCAATTGTGCCTACCCATTGCAGCAGAAAACAAGAGAATGACTTTCAAAAGAGAGGGGATTTGAGAGGATTTGTACTCAAAGACAGCAGTCGCTGGTGGGGGTAGTGGTGAGGAACATACTGAAAACAGAATATTATGACACACTCCTTAGGTAATAGACTTGGTGATTCCTCAATGCAATGACCCATCCGCAATTATCACCAACCCCAATCAAATGGGAAACGCCAAACTTTGTAAAACTCTGCCCATGCACATAGGCATTCCATTGGCATTTACAGGCACACCTCAGAGATATTGTGGGTTCAGTTCTAAACCACCACAACGAAGCGAATATTGCAATAAAGAGAGTCACATAAATTTTTTTGGTTTCCCAGTGCATATAAAAGCTATGTTTACACTATACTGTAGTCTATTAAGTGTGCAATAGCATTATGTCTAAAAAACAATGTACATACCTTAATTTAAAATTTCTTTATTGCTAAAAATGCTTTATTGCTAAAAAAAATACTTTATTGCTAAAAAATGCTAACCATCAGAAAATGCTAGCCTTCACGGACTTGCCTGGTGGTCCAGTGGCTAAGACTCCACGCTCCCAGTGCAGGGGGCCTGGGTTCGATCCCTCATCAGGGAACTAGATCTCACATGCCGCAACTAAGAGTTCACATGCCGCAACTAAAAGATCCCGCATACCACAACTAAGACCTGGAGCAGCCAAATCAATATTTTTTTTTTTAAAAGGGTGAATTTAGAAAATGCTAGCCTTCAGAAAGTTATAATCTTTTTGCAATAGTTACATCACACAGATCACAACAAATATAATAATAATGAAAAAGCTTGAAATATTGTGAGAATTACCAAAATGTAACTGAAACATGAAGTGAGCAAACACTTTTGGAAAAATGGCACTGATAGACTTGCTCGACACAGGGTTGCCACAAACCTTCGATTTGTAAAAAAAAAAACCCAGTATCTGTGAAGTGCAATAAACCAGGTATGCCTGCATGTGCCTCATCCTTAAATATGACAGTAAGAGACTATCAGACATCAGATGTGGAAGTCAGAGACCAAAGCAAAAAATAAATAAATTTAAAAAGGAATTCTGAGTAAACAGAGACCATGCAGGGAGCAAAATATAACAAAAGAAAACTATAACTATTTTCCACTTAAACATAAAAGAAAATCTTGCATTCATGAAATAAGACAAAGAGGAAGGAAGGGAGGGAGGAAGGGAGGAAGGGAGGAAGGAAGGGAGGGAGGGAGGAAGGAAGGGAGGGAGGGAGGAATTGTGGAGGAGAGGAGAGAAGGAAGGAAGAGAAAAGGGGGGCAGAAAGGAAGGGAAGGAAGAACTGGAGGACAAAATAGAGCTCTTGAAAATTAAAGACATCAAAACATGAATTTAAAATTCAATAAGAGCTTGGAAGATAAAGTTGATGAAATCTCTAAGAAAGTAAAACAAAGTGACAATGAGTTCCAAAAAGAAAGAACAGAGAAGACAAAGGGGCAGAAATTCTCCAATAAATAATACAGGAAAAGTTCCCAGAATTGAAGAACATAGGTTTCCAGAATGAAAAGTCCATGGAGGGCCCAGCACAATGAATAAAAAATATATCTGCTCCAAAACACATACATCATTATGAAACTTCAAACACTGGTGATAAAGAGGAAAAAACCCATAAAAACCTTTTAGAGAAAAAAACAGGTCATATACAATAAATCATAAAATATAATGCCATCAGCCTTCTCAATAACAACCTGAAAGCTACAAGAAAATTAATTAATGCTCACAGAATTGTGATGGAAAATTATTATTCATTCAGAATTCTATACCCATTCAAACTATCCAGTGTGAGACTAGAATAAATACATTTTCAGACCTATAAGGTATGAAAATTTTTACAATACTTCCCATGCCCTTTTGCTCAGAAGTTGCTAGGTAACTTCTTTTAAGTGTTCACCTGATTAGGCCTGACCCACCTAAGATGATCTTCCTTATATTAACTTAGAGTAAACTGATTAGGAATCTTAATTACATCTGCAAAGTCCTTTTTGCCATATAATTAGCGTAATCACAGGATTGATATCTCCTCATATTTAGAGGTCCAAGGAGAGGGGATTACACAGGGCATGTCCACCAGGGAGCCATCTTCAAATTCTGCCTACCAGAGTATATTAAAAACAAAGAAGCAAGAAAACAAATGAAATAAACTGAAGCAACTATGAACTACAAGGGAAAAAACAAGTTGTCCAAGAAAGGAAATGTAATCACAGTATACAATGGCTCAGCTGGAACCAAAATTGTAAAAAAGTAAATATTAAATGTTGATTTAGTAGAATGATGACAGTTGAATGATGACAAGGGGAAGCTTGTATTGTGGGAGGAAGGGGTTGCTAAATTCTCATCTTCTATGGTAGGAAGACAGTAAACATTGTCTAAAATTGAAAAATCAAGAAAGAGCAGTACAAATACGATGTTTAAAAATCTGGAGATAAATGGCTGAAGTAATAGTAAAAAGAAAGGAAAGTGACTGCTTTTGGAGAGAAGGACAGATGAATGCTGGGTTTTTCCTTAAAATAAGTTTTTAAACATATGAGTAAATAAAATACTAATAAGATTTATTATTTTTAACAATGTATAAAGAATATTTTCCCATATCATCAAACAACTTTCTACATTGTTATTTTAATGCTTGCAACTTATTCCATCTTATGAATGGGTCATGTTTTATCTAACCAATCTTTTACACTTACATATATGCTGCTTCTCCATTTTTTATCATTTTAAATAATTAGATAAGAATTCTGGACAATAAATATTTGGGAAAACATAATGATTGTTTTCTTACACGTTCTAAAATTACACATGTAATTTTAGAAGCAGTGCTAATTGACAAGAACAAAATATGCTAAGTATGTTATATGCATTATCTCATTTAATCCTTATAACAATTCTATAAGGTAAGTGCTTAATTATATCCATTTTTTAGGTGAGAAAAGTTGAAACTCAGAGTGGTGAAGTAACTTGTCCATGGGCATCTAGCCAATGAGTAGTAAGGCCAGTCTTTGAGCCTAAGGATAGTTTATTCTCTTAACCACTACGTTATACTGATTATTTACTATGGACCAGGCACTGTATTATGTGTTATATGCGTGACCTCATATAATATTCATAACCTTGTAAAGAATCACTGCCATCCCCTTTTTTTAAAATGAGGAGGGCACTGCAGCTCTGAGAGATTATGTAGCCTGCCCATGTCACATAACAAGTAAATGGTAAATCCATTTCAGTCTGGGTCATTCTCGTTCTGAAGGCTGAGTACCAATTTATAGTCCAGATAGATAGACTTTATTTTAACCCATCTATCTCCAGGAATTTATTCATTCAGCAATTTAATGATGAAATCAGGAGATCCTAATCATCTCCATATTATAGTAGATGAAAAAACTAGGTAAAGAAGGAAAAATGATTTGTCCAATAAGACGTGAACCAGGGAGAGAGAAAAGAAATGACCCTCCCACCCCCAGTGAATCTCCACCTGAGTACAGAGCATCCCAGTGCACAAATAAGTGCACTTTTAGGGATCAAGGAAGACCTCATGGGTGGTCCTCTATCCCCTTGCTAGGCTGGACGGTTAACAGGAAACTAGCAGGTGGGAATCTTCACCCTACCTTCCCCTTGCTCCACTGAACATCCTTCAATCACAGAAATTTTTTTTCTACATTAGATAATGGGCTACCATGGAACTTCTTGTTGTTGTTTTTTTTAAAGGAAAGGTGGGAAGGTGTTCTCATATTTTAAGAATAGATATATAAACTTTAAATATACATTTCAAAATCCTTGGACTAAATGATGCCAAAGGTGTTTCCCCACTCTATCAATCTAGCATTCCCTCTGATATATATTGGTGGTACTACTATAACTGTTGTTGTTTTACATACTAGCAAGGGACCTTTTTGTTTTTTTTTGTTTTGTTTTGTTTTGTTTTGTTTGGCTGCGTTGAGACTTCGTTGCTGCACGTGGGCTTTCTCTAGTTGCAGCAAGCCAATTATTTTACATATTAAAAAAAAAGCTCAAAACCCCTCTTGGAAGTCTTGTCTTCCTCAGATATAATATGCTATTCCAGCTTTCCATGACAGTGAGTTACCACTTTCTGAATTATTTTCTAAGAGCCTCACATTTGGGTCCCTGGCATATTTTATAAGTAGGGGTTCTGGTCAAGCTTTTTAGAAAACAAATCACTCGTTTTTTTCTCTCTTCAGGTGTCTTTACAACACGATGCCTTCCTGTAGTTAAATCTTAGCCAATATGTGATTCGGTATCATATCTTCGATAGTTTAAAATAGAGCTTCATATCTACATTTTAGGATTAAATCACTAAATTGTTTTGCGTCCAATATCATAAGCCCTTACTACTTTTAACCATAAAGTCTAGTAGCTAGCACCCAGTAGGTCCTCTATAATTAGTGCTTGATTTATTGTTTAATATGTCAGATGCAATGAAGTAAAAATTCATATTTATTAAGAAAAAACCATTGTGTTTATTTAATGACATACTTTTAGAGGCATCATAACATATTTTTATTAAAGTATAGTTGATTTACAATATTATATTAGTTTCAGGTGTACAGCATAGTGATTCAGTATTTTTACAGATTATACTTCATTAAGAGTTATCACAAGATAATGGCTACATTCCCCTATGCTATACAACATCTTTGTTGCTTATCTATTTTATACATAGTAGTTTGTATTTCTTAATCCCATATCCATAACATGCCCCTCCTCCCTTCCCTCTCCGCATTGGTAACCACTAGTTTGTTTTTTATATCTGTAAGTCTGTTTCTGTTTTGCTATATACATTCATTTCTATTATTTCTTAGATTCCACATACAAATGATATCATACAGCATTTGTCTTTCTCTGATTTATTTCACTAGTATAATATTCTCTAGGTCCATCCACATTGCTGCAAATGTCAGAATTTCATTCTTTTTATGGCTGAGTAATATTCCATTGTATATATATATCTTCTTTATCCATTCATCTGTTGATGGACACTTGGGTTGCTTCCATATCTTGGCAATTATAAATAGTGACGCTATGAATGTGGAGGTGCATATATCTTTTCGAATTAGCATTTCCTTTTTTTCTGGATATATCCCAGGATAGGATTGCTGGATCATATGGTAGTTCTATTTTCAGTTTTTTGAGGAACTCCCATACTGTTTTCCATAATGGCTGCACCAATTTATATTCCGACCAATAGTGTATGAGGGTTCCCTTTTCTCCACATCCTTGCCAACATTTATTTGGAGGCTTTTTCATAATAGCCATTCTGACAGGTGTGAGGTGATATCCCCTTGTTGTTTTGATTTGCTTTTCTCTGATGATTCACAATCTTGAGCATCTTTTCATGTGCCTATTAGCCATGTGTATGTCTTCTTTGGAAAAATGCCTACTCAGATCTTCTGCCCATTTTTTTCTTTTTTTTGATTGGGTAGTTAATTTTTTTGATGTTGTATTACATGAGCTGTTTATATATTTTGGATATTAACCCCTTGTCAGTCACATCATTTGCAAATATTTTCTCCCATTCCACAGGTTGTCTTTTTCTTTTGTTGATGGCTTCCTTTGCTATGCAAAAGCTTTTAAGTTTAATTAGGTCCCATTTGTTTATTTTGCTTTTATTTATTTTGCCTTGGAGACAGATTGCAAAAAATATTGCTATGATTTATGTCAAAGAGTGTTTGTTCTATGTTCTCTTCTAGGAGTTTTATGGTTTCAGGTCTTACATTTAGGTCTTTAATCCATTTTGAGTTTATTTTTGCATATGGTGTAAGGAAATGTTCTAATCTCATTGTTTTACATGTATGTATCTAATTTTCCCAGCACCATTTATTGAAGAGACTGCCTTTTCTCCATTCTTGCCTCCTTTGTCAGAGATTAATTGACCATAGGTACATGGGTTTATTTCTGGGTTCTCTATTCTGTTCCATTGATCTATGGTCTGCTTTGGCTACAGTACCATGCTGTTTTGATTACTGTAGCTTTGTAGTATAGTCTGAAGTGTGGGCGGGTTATACCTCCTTTTTTTTTTTTTTTTTTTTTTTTTTTTTTTAATGAGGATCTTGAATCAGATGCGTATGTTTGATTGATTGATTGATTGATTGATTTTGGCTGTGTTGGGTCTTCGTTTCTGTGCGAGGGCTTTCTCCAGTTGTGGCAAGCGGGGGCCACTCTTCATTGCGATGCGCGGGCCTCTCTCGTTGCGGAGCACAGGCTCCAGACGCGCAGGCTCAGCAGTTGTGGCTCACGGGCCCAGCCGCTCTGCGGCATGTGGGATCTTCCCAGGCCAGGGCTCGAACCCGTGTCCCCTGCATTAGCAGGCAGATTCTCAACCACTGCGCCACCAGGGAAGCCCATACCTCCTTTTTTTGTGTGTGTGTGGTTTCGTATGAATTTTAGGATTATTTGTTCTACT
This sequence comes from Balaenoptera acutorostrata, assembly GCF_949987535.1. Lineage (NCBI taxonomy): Eukaryota > Metazoa > Chordata > Mammalia > Artiodactyla > Balaenopteridae > Balaenoptera > Balaenoptera acutorostrata. Next base: position 129,045,058 of record NC_080064.1, on the reverse strand, counting down.
TCTGTAAAAATGTCATGGGTATTTTGATAGCAATTGCTTTGGGTAGTATAGCCACTTTAACAATATTAATTCTTCCAATCAAAAAGCATGAGACATCTTTTCATTTCTCTGCATCATCTTCAATTTCATCAATTTTTTTAATAGTTTTTAGAATATAGGTCTTTTACCTCTTTGGTTAAATTTATTCCTAGGTATTTTGTTTTGATGTGATTTTAAATGCGATTTTTTTCTTTACATTCTCTGATAGTTCATTACTAGTGTACAGAAAAGCAACAGATTTCTGTATATGTATCCTGAAACTTCACTGAATTCATTTATTCTAATAGTTTTGGGGTGGAGACTTTAGGGTTTTCTATATAAAGTATCAAGTCATCTGTGAGTAGTGACAGTTTTACTTCTTCCTTTCTAATTTGGATGCCTTTTGTCTCTTTTTCTTGGCTGACTGCTGTAGCTAGGACTTCCAATACTATGTTAAATAGAATTGGTGAGAGTAGGCATCCTTGTCTCATTCCTGAATTTAGAGGAAAGGCTTTCAGCTTTTCACCATTGAGAATGATGTTAGCTGTGGGCTTGTCATAAATGGCCTTTATTATGTTATGTTCCTTCCATACTCACGTTCTGGAAAGATTTTATCATGGATGTTGAATCTTGTCAAATACTTTTTCTGCATCTACTGAAATATGATTTTTTTCTTCCTTTTATTAATGTGGTGTATCATATTGATTGATTTGTGAATACTGAACCATCCTTGTGTCCCTGGAATAAATTCAACTTGATCATGGCATATGATCCTTTTTATATATTGCTGGATTTGGTTTGCTAATATTTTGTTGAGGATTTTTGCACCTATATCCATCAAAGATATCATTTCCATTTTTTGTAGTGTCTTTGTCTGGTTTTGGTATCATGGTATTGGTGGTCTCACAGAATGAATTTGGGAGTGTTCCCTCCTTTTCAATTTTTTGGAATAGTTTGAGAAGGACAGGTATTAGCTCTTCTTTATATGTTTGGTATTATTCCCCTGTGAAACCATCCAGTCCTGGACTTTTGTTTGCTGGGAGCTTTTATTACAAATTCAATTTTACTACTAGTGATCAGTCTGTTCCAATTGTCTGTTTCTTCTTGACTCAGTTTTGGAAGGTTGTATATGTTCAAACAATATCAAGGAGTCAAGCCTGTGGAATATTAGACTAGAGAGAAAATGATAAATGGCTTTGGATATTCAGTATTTCCCACAAGGAAACAATTTTAGGTGGCATGCAGCCTAACACTGATTATTATAGTAGTTACAGCAGAGAACTGTAACTAGCATGTGAAACCCATGCCTTTAAGGATAGTATTTCCGAGGACAAGTAAAAAGTAAAACTAAAAGGAGAGATGTGGTTTAAATTAAAATAATAATAAAGCAATAGTGAAGGTAAAACTTGAACATCACAAAGATGGTAAGAAGATGATTGAAGATTAGCAAAAGCAGCTATAGGTGATTAGGAGCCATTGTGTAACTTTAAGCAAGTAGACAACCTGATGAGATTGACACTTTAGGAAGAGTACATTGGTGGCAATGTGGAAGCTGGACAGGAAAGTGATGGGATTGCAGGCAGGCAGGGAGAATGCTGCAGAAACCCTCAAGAGGGGTGGTGAAGGAGAACAAGGTAGGTGCAATGGAAAAGAAGAGGATGCAGTAGATGCGAGAGCTATTTAGGAGGTAGAAGGCATATGCAATGATATCAAGCATCTGGCTGGATGACTGGGCAGACAATAGGACCATTCTCAAATAGAGAAAACACAGAGGAGACGAGTTGGGAGGAATGGTGTTCCACATTCACCATGAGCAGGGGCATTCATTTCCAAGAACAGCCAGTAGCTCACAGGCTGTCTGTGAACACACCCTTAGACACCAACTTGAATACTCGGAACTGGGAACTTGAGAAAGCAGATGCCCAGTTCTGTGACCTCTGGCGCTGAATGCTGCTAAAGGGATTAAGAGGGCTAAATGTTCCTCTTCTTCCTGATGACTTAATGGAGTTATACCCCACAGGCCCAGCAGCTGCCCTGCTGGAGGTGGGGGCTACTAATTAAGGTGTGCAGTCTAGCTGACACCTGATAGCACTGCTGTGTCCTCTGGCACACGGCAGCCCACGTCTCAGACTTAAAGGGCAGAAATTGAACGCCACGCAACCTGAGCTCATGAGCTTGAGCTCCCCTGAACAGTGTCCACATCCCTGGGCATACACCAGGCAGAATTCATGTCTGCACATTCAGTCCTTGCAGCGTGCAGAAACCTAACACCTTTCTCCACCCATCTCCAGTGCCACCAGGAAATTAACACTCACCCAGGTACTGGGTCATAATTAAACTGAACAAAAAGACAGCTGCTCCTACCTTTCTTTTTTAATCACCAACATGCAGCCCTAGGGATTACTAGCTTTGGGGTGATTCAGGGAGGATTACTCTTTCATTAGTGTCTGGGGTCAGTTCCAAATCAATGTCACAAGAGCTTTTTAAGATACCCTCCCATGCCAGCAGCTCATCCCTTTTCCATGTCTGAAAGGTTAGATTTTACAAAGCCACTGGCAATCTATTTGTCAGACCCCCAAACATCTGTGATTTTTCACCAGAAACCTCACTCAAAAATTAATTTGACCCTGAGTTTCTAGGTGGCAAATGGCAAGTTGGAGCCCATGATCATAAACACAATTTGGGTTGCTTTTCACTGTATGCTTAGTCATCTACCACTTTTGTGACAATACATAAGATTTGGTTGGATTTTCCTGCATTTTTCCATCAGCTCAGAATTTTTACTTTTCAGATGGATTTTGCATTATCTACAAATTTCTCAATTTCACCTGTAATTCCTCTGGAGGAATATTTATGAAAATGTTGAAATAGAAGCAACCTCAAGTTTGATGCTCAATGGACCTCACGATTTGACATATTCCTTTATTTCTTACTTTAATCCCCCAATCCCATGATAATTGAGTAAAGTTTTACTTGCTTGTTTAGAAAATAAGACATTTCTATGTAGAAACTTATTAGTGATTTTTGGAGATATCGCCCATTGGTTGATTGGCTTATCTACCTTAAATCAAGTTCTCTGATGTTCTTCCTAGAGGCCAACATTCTTCCCTTCTTCCTAAGTTAGCTTTAGGATAAACATAACTCCAGAAAACAGAATCATGAGTTCCATGAAATAATTCAGAAGAAAATAAATTGAAAGTAGATTTTTATTAATTACCCACTATGAATATATATGTCTAATGAGAATTTTTTAAATTATATATATATGAATAACCAAAAAACAAGGTTTTAAAAAATGTACAGCTCAAGCATTTTACCTAAATTACTAAATATTATAGTATCTTCTAATACTAAATTCCCAAACAAAAAATTTCTAAGGCCCAACAAACTACTCTTTTTATGAGGAAGACAGGAAGAATGAAAACAAATTTTACCCTGCATATATAGACATATTCACAACACAATTTTTTTTCTTTTGCATTCAGGTTTGATATAACTCGAGAAAAGATGCCAAATAAAAAAAGAAAATGTGAAAGCTGAACAAAAAATGCAAAAAAGTAAAAAAAGGCAGGGAAGGAGGCTAAATAAGGTCATTACTCTTATTAGTCAAAAGCTTAAACATCATAAAAAGCATGAAAAAGCCACTTGTGACTATGATAGAAGGCATCGCAAAAGTTGATAGGAGGGCATTTTTGCTTCCATTAACAGCAAGCCAAATAATCTGAACCAACCCTCAATCTGAGAACAAACAGAAAATCTGGACAAAATGTAATTATCTACTTGAAAGCATCAGAGATCCAACAAAGTGGCGAGGAATTATAAAGTCAGGATAGGGAAGAAGACAGAGTCTGGGGAAGTGATCTGGGTGTTTGGAGTGCTTTTTCTGGGAAGGTTTTGCTGATTCCAAAAGAAGAGGCTAAGGGTCTAGCAAGCACTTCTGAAGGCTTCCTGAATCTAGGTAGGAGCAAGGAGACTAGGACATAAGGAGGGGAACAAGTGATGGGTCCTCCTTATCTTTGGGTTTGGCCTTGAAGAGCTGTGCACCAGGAGATAGAGTAAACCAGGAGTAACTTAGCTACCAATCACCTTGAAATTACCCTCAGTGCTGGTACTCCCAATCACTTGCCAGAAGTAAATATAAATTATCTATGGAAGAGTCTAGGCTTCAAATTATTTCAACAGAGCTTTCTGCAAATGCAACACCTAGCACAAAATAAAAATTGTCAGGCAGGGGCTTCCCTGGTGGCGCAGTGGTTAAGAATCCGTCTGCCAATGCAGGGGACATGGGTTCGAGCCCTGGTCCGGGAAGATCCCACATGCCGCGGAGCAACTAAGCCTGTGCACCACAACTATGAAGCCTGCGCTCTAGAGCCCGCGTGCCACAACTACTGAAGCCTGCGTGCCTGGAACTCATGCTCGGCAACAAGAGAAGCCACCACAATGAGAAGCCCATGCACCGCAACAAAGAGTAGCCCCCCAGACACCGCAACTAGAGACAGCCCACGTGCAGCAATGAACCCAACGCAGCCAAAAATAAGTAAATTAAATAAATAAATTTATTTTTAAAAAAAAAAGGCAAACAAGGGAACAAGACACCATGAATGAAAACCAGAAAAACCAAAAGACACTATAAACAGAACTATCGGGGCCTTCAGAAAATGGATTTAACAGACACATGCTGACCATTTTCAGGGAGATAAAAGATAGTACAGGGATTTTTCAACAGAAAACTGGAAACTGTTTTTTAAAGTACTAAATGAAAACTCTAAAACTAAAAACACAACTGAAATTAAGAATTCAATGTGGATAGGTTCAACATGATATAAGACACAGCTGAAGAGCAAATGAACTGGAAGAAGCCAGAAGATAACACCTAGAATTAAATGTGAAGAAATAAAAGAACTAAAGCACACAGAAAATAGGGTAAGAGATATAAAGTGAGACTGTCTATCATATTAATTAGAGTCCCAGAAGGAGAGGAGAAAAATAATGTAAGAGATAACAGCTAAGACCTTTCCAAAACTAATGGAAGACACTGAGGTAAAGGTTCATGAAGCCCTAAAAATTCTAAAAAGATAATAAAAAGAAATGGACATTTAATTACATCACAGTAAAATACTGAGTACAAAGAGCCAGGTGGGAAAAAATAGATTGCTTTCAAAGATGCACCAACTATCATAAAACTGATTTCTTAACGGAAACTATGAAAGTAAAAGATGATGAAAATTCTGAGAAAGTGGCAGAGTAGAAAGCACCAGGAATCTGTCTCCCCACCTAGACAATAACTGGATTGGCAGAATCTGTCTGATATAACTATTTTGGAACTCTGGGGTCTGTTGAAGGCTTGCAACTTGGAGGAGAAGGCTTGGACAATAAATTGTGGTTGATTTTAGTCAATTTCAGCTCTTACACAGTAATGGCTACCCATCACCCATCTCCAGCCACCTGGAAGGCAGCTATGCAGTGTTCCTGAAACAGCCTGCACACAGCTTATGGGAGCTAGGGTGGTAAAAAGGATTCAAAGGTGGATTTAAGCAGGTAGAAGAAAGAATCAGTGGATTTAAATATAAGACAATGGAAATTATCAATGTTGGGAAACAAAGAAAAAAAGATTGAAAAAAAGTGAACACAGTCTAAGGAACCTTTCGGATACCAGCAAATACACCAACATATGCATTGTGGGTATCCCAGAAGGAAAAGAGAGAAAGGGAAAGAGAAAATATTTGAAAAAATAATGGCTGAAAACTTCCCAAATTTCATGAAGTACATGATTATAAACATCCAAGAAGCCCAACAAACTCCAAGTAAAGTGAATTCAAAGAAACCCACACCAAACTTTCAAAAGCCAAAAAAAAAAAAAGCAAATATTGAAAGCAGCAAGAGAGAAGCTAATCATCACATACAGGGGATCTTCAATAATATCCTCAATGAGATTTCTTATCAGAAACTTTGAAGGTCAGAAGACAGTAGGCCAATATATTCAAAGTGCTAAATGAAAAAAACTGCCAGCCAAGAATCATATTCAGCAAAACTGCCCTTCAAAAGTGAGGAATAAATCAAAACACCCAGAGATAAACAAAAGCTGAGGGAGTTCATGACTACTAGACCTGCCCTACAAAAAATGCTCAAGGGAGTCCTGCAAAGGACTCCCTGGCATGAAAAGATACTAAACAATACCTCAAAGCCATATGGAAAAACAAAGATCTCAATAAAGGTAAATACCTAGGCAATTATGAAAACTAGTTTTATTGTAACAATGGTTTATAATTGTACTTTTGTTTTCTACACGATTTTAGAGACTAACACGTTTAAAGAAAAAAAGCAATTATTAGTATAAGAGCTTGTATTATTATAACTTTGGTTTGTAACTCCAAATTTTGTTTTCTACAGAACTTAGGAGACCAATGCATTTAAAAGAATTATTAGTTTACGTTTTCAGGCACACAATGTATAAAGCTGTAATTTTATGGCATCAACAACCAAAAGAGGTGATGACAAGAGCTGTAAAGGAACACAGTTTTTACATGTTACTGAAGATAAGCTGCTATACATTCAACTTAGGATGTTAAAAATAATTCCCATGGTAACCACAAAGAAAATAGCTATAGAAAAGCACCAAAGGAAACTTCAAAGGTATTTAAGTAATTCACTACTAAAAACTCAACTAAACACAAAATACAAAAACGCAGGAAATGAGAGGCAAAAAAGTTGTAGGGCATGTAGAAAACAAATAACACAATGACAAAAATAAGTTCCTCCTGATCAGTAATTACTTTAAATGTAAATAGATTAAACTCTCCAATCAAAAGGCAAAAATTGGCAGAATGGATTAACAAACATGGTCCAACTACATGCTGTCTACAAGAGACACTTGAGAGCCAAAGACAAACAGGCTGAAAGTAAAAGGATGGAAAAAGATACTTCATGCAAATGGTAATAAAAAGAGAGGAGGAATGGCTATACTTATATCAGACAAAACAGACTTTAAGCAAAAAAGTTTACAAAAGACAAAGAAGTATATTATATATTAATGAAAGTTTCAATACAGCAAGAGATATAACAATTATAAACATTTATGCACACAATGACAGAACGTCGAAATATATGAAGCAAAAACTGACAGAACTGAAGGGAGGAATAGGCAGTTCTACTGTAATAGTTGCAGACTTTAATACCCAACTTACAATAATGAATGGAACAACCAGACAGAAAGTAAGGAAATAGAGGACTTAACACAATAAACAAATGAGATTTAATAGACATACAGAACACTCCAACCAACAACAGCATAAACATTCTTCTCAAATGCACGAGACATTTTCCAAGATAGCCCATATGTTAGGCCATGAATTAAGTCTCAGTAGAGTTTAAAAGATACATATATCATACAGAACATCTTCTCTGACCACAAAGGGATAAGTTAGAAATGAATAACATAAAGAAGACTGGAAAATTCACAAAATTATGGAAATTAAACAACACACTGTTAAACAACTAATGAATTAAAGAAGAATTCACAAGGGAAATTAGAAAATACTTAGAGATGAATGAAAATGAAAACACAACATACCAAAATTTATGAGATGCAGCAAAAGCAGTCCTGCGGGAAATTTACAGCTATAAATGCTTACATTAAAAAACAAGAAACAGGATTTCCCTGGTGGTCTAGTGGTTAAGAATCTGCCTTCCAATTCAAGGGACACGGGTTCTATCCCTGGTCAGGGAACTAAGATCCCACATGCTGCAGGGCAACTAAGCCTTCACGCCACAACTACTGAGCCTGCATGCCACAACTACAGAGCCCACGCGCTCTGGAGCCTGTGTGCCACAACTACAGAGCCTGCACACCACAACTAGAGAGAGCCTGTGCACCGCAACTACTAAACCTGCGTGCTCTCGAGCCCACGCGCTGCAACTACAGAGTCCGCTCACCACAACTACGTGTCTGCGTGCCACAACTAGAGAGAAGCCCATGTGCCACAATGAAGAGCTCACACGCAGCAACAAAAGATCCCGCATGTCACAACTAAGACCCGACACAGCCAAAAATGAAAGGAAGGAAGGAAGGGAGGAAGGGAGGAAGGGAGGGAGGGAGGGAGGGAGGGAGGGAGGGAGGAAGGAAGGAAGGAAGGAAGGAAGGAAGGAAGGAAGGAAGGAAGAAAGGAAGATCTAAAACCAACAACCTAACTTTACAACTTAAGGAACTAGGGAAAAAAAGAACTAAACCCAAAGCTAGTAGTGGAAAAATAACAATAATAAATGTTAGAGCAGAGATAAATAAAATAGGGAATAGAAAACAATAGAAAAAAAAATCAATGAAACAAACAGATCAACAAGATCTACAAAAGAAAAGAGCAATAAAAAGATCAACAACAAAAAAAGATCAATAAGATCAACAAATCTTTAGCCAAATGAACTAAGAAAAAAAGAGAGACAACAGGAATTACTGAAATCAGATATGAAAGTGGGGGCATTACTACCAATCCTACAGAAATAAAAAGGACAAGAGAGTTCTATGAACAATTATACGCCAAAAAATCAGATAGCCTAGTTTTAAATGGACAAATTTCTAGACACACAACACTTGGTAGTCCTTTACCAAGACTAAATTACAAAGAAATAGAAAATCTGAATAGACCTATAACTAGTAAGGAGGTTGAATCAGTAATCAAAAATATCTCCACAAAGAAAAGCCCTGGACATAATAGATTCACTGGAATTCTACCAAACATTCAAAGAAAAACTAATCCTTCACAAACTTTTCCAAAAAATTGAAGAGGGAAGACTTCCTAACTCATTCTATGAGGCCAAAGACACCATTAAAAAAAACTAGAGGCCAATATCCCTTATGAACATTGATGCAAAAATCCCCCCCAAAAAAACAGCAAACTGAACTCAGCATGATATTGAAACACACACACACACACACACACACACACACACAAAGGAATACTATTCAGCCATAAAAAAGAAGGAAATCCTGCCATTTATGACAACAAGGATGGACCTTGAGGACATTATGCTAAGTGAAGTGAGTCAGACAGAGAAAGACAAATACCGTATGATCTCACTGACATGTGGAATCTTAAAAGACAAACAACAACAAAAATAAAACCTCATTGAAAAAGAGATCAGATTTGGAGTTAACAGAGATAGGGGTTGGGAGGTGTGAAAACTGGATGAATGTGGGGAAAAGTTACAAATTTCCAGTTATAAGATAAATAAGTGTTGGGGATGTAATGTACAACATGATAACTATAGTGAACACTGCTGTACTGGTGTATCTGAAAGTTGTTAAGAGAGTAAATCCTAAAAGTTCACATCACAAAGGAAAAAATATATTCTTCTTCCTTTGATTTTTTTTTTTTGGATCTAAATGAGATGATACATGTTAACTCTACTTATTGTGGCAATTAATTCAAGATGTATATAAGTCAAGTCATTATGCTATATGCCTTAAACTTATACAGTACTGTTATGTCAATTGTATCTCAACAAAACTGAAAGAAAAAGCTCTGAAGAAAACCAAGGAAGTGACACTATAAAATCAGGATACTGGTCACCTTTGTGAAGGAGGAATACAGGAAGCAATAACTGGAAGGGAGCATAAGGGAACTTTGGGATGCTAACAACGTTCTATTTCTTGACCTGGATGGTGGTTATACAATCATTTCGTAATAATTCATTGATCTGTACATTTTTGTTTGTTTCATATTTTATTTTCTCTATGCGTATTTTATTTTTTAATGTTTTAAATAAATTTTAAAAAGGTGATTGAATGGATAAATTCAAATTATAATTAACACATCTCTCTCAGTAATTTATAGAAGTAGACAAAATCAGTAAGGTTAGAACGTAAACAGTACTATCAACCAATCTGACCTAAACTGATAGCTATACAGCATTCCACACAGCCACTGCTTAATACACATGCTTTTCAAATATACATGGAAAATCCATCAAGTTGGACTATATGCTGGGCCATAAAACAAGTCCCAATGTATTTAAAATCATGAAGATAATATAGAATATGTTCTCTGACTACAGTGGAATTAAGTTATACATCAATAATAGACATCCAGAAAATCTCCAACATTTGAAAATTAAACACACTTCTATATAATCAACAGGTCAAAGACAAAAAATCATGGAGAAATAAGAAAATATACTGAACTGAATTAAAATGAAAATACAATGTATCAAAATTTGTGAGATGCAGCTAAAACAGCGCTTACAGAGAAATTTAGAGTACGAAATTATATTAGAAAAGAATGATCTAAAATCAATTATTTAAGCATCTAACTTAAAAAGCTGAAGACAGCCTCATCCACCAGAGGGCAGACAGCAGAAGCAAGAACTACAATCCTGCTGCCTGTGAAATGGAAACCACAATCACAGAAAATTAGACAAAATGAAATGGCAGAGGTATATGTCCCAGATGAAGGAACAAGATAAAACCCCAGAAAAACAACTAAGTCAAGTGGAGATAGGCAACCTTCCAATAAAAGAATTCAGAGGAATGATAGTGAAGATGATCTAGGATCTTGGAAAAAGAATGGAGGCAAGGATCGAGAAGATGCAAGAAATGTTTAACAAAGACCTAGAAGAATTAAAGAACAAAGAAACAGAGATGAACAACACAATAACTGAAATGAAAACTACACAAGAAGGGATCAATAGCAGAATAACTGAGGCAGAAGAACGGATAAGTGACCTGGCAGACAGAATGGTGGAAATCACTGCCATGCAACAGAATAGAGAAAAAAGAATGAAAAGAAATGAAGACAGTCTAAGAGACCTCTGGGACGTTAAATGCACCAACATTCACAGTATAGGGGTCCCAGAGGAGAAGAGAGAGAGAAAGAACCTGAGAAAATATTTGAAGAGATAATTGCTGAAAACGTCCTTAACGTGCAAAAGGAAACAGCCACCCAAGTCCAGGAAGTGCAGAGAGTCCCAGGCAGGATAAACCAAGAAGGTACACGCCAAGACACATAGAAATCAAATTGACAAAAAGTAAAGACAAAGAAAAATATTAAAAGGAACAAGGGAAAAACAACAAATAACATACAAGGGAACTCCCATAAGGTTATCAGCTGATTTCTCAGCAGAAACTCCGAAGGCCAGAAGGGAGTGGCATCATATATTTAAAGTGATGAAAGGGAAGAACCTACAACCAAGAATACTCAACCCAGCAAGGTTCTCATTCAGATTGGATGGAGAAAGAAAAAGCTTTACAGACAAGCAAAAGCTAAGAAAATTCAGCACCACCAGACCAGCTTTGCAACAAATGCTAAAGGAACTTCTCTAGGTGGGAGAGAGACCAGCAACTTAGAACAACCTTGTACATATATACACTACTATATTAAAACATCAAGGGAACAGCAAACCCAAAAACTACAAGAGATACACACACAAAAAAGAAAAAGCAATCCAAACACAACACTGAAGAGGGTCATCAAACCACAAGAGAAGAGAACAAAAGAGGAAGGGAAGAAAAAAGACCTACAAAAACAAACCCAAAACAATTAAGAAAATGGCAATAGGAACATACATATCAATAATCACCTTAAATGTAAATGGATTAAATGCTCCAACCAAAAGACATAGATTGGCTGAATGGATACAAAAACAAAACCCATATATACACTGTCTACAAGAGACCCACTTCAGCCCTAGGGACACATACAGACTGAAAGTGAGGGGATAGAAAAAAGGTATTCCATGCAAATGGAAATCAAAAGAAAGCTGGAGTAGCAATTCTCATATTAGACAAAATAGACTTTTAAATAAAGACTGTTATAAGAGACAAAGAAGGACACTACATAATGATCAAGGGATCAATCCAAGAAGAAGATACAACAATTGTAAACATATATGCACCCAACATAGGAGCACCTCAAATACATAAGGCAAGTACTAAAAGTCATAAAGGGAGAAATCAACAGTAACACAATAATATTGGGGAACTTTAACACCCCACTTTCATCAATGGACAGATCATCCAGACGGAAAATCAATAAGGAAACACAGGCCTTAAATGACACATTACACCAGATACACTTATACTTAATTGATATTTATAGAGCATTCCATCCAAAAGCAGCAGAATACACATTCTTCTCTTGTGCACATGGAGCATTCTCCAGGCCTGATCAAATGCTGGGCCACAAAGCGAGCCTCAGTAAATTTAAGAAAATTGAAATCATATGAAGCATCATTTCTGACCATAACACTATAAGATTAGAAATAAACTACCAGAAAAAAACTGTAAAAAACACAACCATGTGGAGACTAAACACTATGCTACTAAACAACCAATGGGTCACTGAAGAAATCAAAGAGGAAATCAAAAAATACATAGAGACAAACGAAAACGAAAGCACAATGATCCAAAACCTATGGGATGCAACAAAAGCAGTTCTAAGAGGGAAGTTTATAGCAATACAATCTTACCTCAGGAAACAAGAATAATCTCAAATAAACAACCTAGCCTTACACCTAAAGCAACTAGAGAAAGAAGAACAAGCAAAACCTAAAGCTAGTAGAAGGAAAAAAAGCATAAAGATCAGAGCAGAAATAAATGAAATAGAGATGAAGAAAACAATAGCAAAGATCAATGAAACTAAAAGCTGGTTCTTTAAAAAGATAAACAAAATTGATAAACCTTTAGCCAGCCTCATTAAGAAAAAAAGAGAGAGGACTCAAGTCAATAAAATTAGAAATGCAAAAGGAGAAGTTACAACTGACACCACAAAAATACAAAGGAGCACAAGAGACTACTACAAGCAACTGTATGCCAATAAAATGGACAACCTGGAAGAAATGGACAAATTCTTAGAAAGGTACACTCTCCCAAGACTGAACCAGGAAGAAGTAGAAAATATGAACAGACCAATCACAAGTACTGAAATTGAAACTGTGGCTTCACAGGACAATTCTATCAAATATTTAGAGAAGAGCTAACACCTATCCTTCTCAAACTCTTCCAAAAAAATTGCCGAGGAAGGAAAACTCCCAAACTCATTCTATGAGGCCACCATCACCCTGATACCAAAACCAGACAAAGATACCACAAAAAAAGAAAACTACAGGTCAATATCACTGATGAACACAAAAATCCTCAACAAAATACTAGCAATCCAAATCCAACAATACATTAAAAGGATCATACAAGTGATCAAGTGGGATTTATCAGGGACCCAAGAATTTTTCAATATCTGCAAATCAATGAATGTGACACATCACATCAACAAATTAAAGAATAAAAACCATATGATCATCTCAATAGATGCAGAAAAAGCTTTTAACAAAATTCAACACCAATTTATGATAAAAACTCTCCAGAAAGGGGGCACAGAGGGAACCTACCTCAACATAATAAAGGCCATAGATGACAAACATACAGCTAACATCATACTCAATGGTAAAAAACTGAAAGCATTTCCTCTAAGATCAGGAAAAAGACAAGGATGTCCGCTCTTGCCACTTTTATTCAACATAGTTTTGGAAGTCCTAGCCACGGCAATCAGAGAAGAAAAAGAAATAAAAGGAATCCAAATTGGGAAAGAAGAAGTTAAACTTTCACTGTTTGCAAATAACATAATACTATACATAGAAAATCCTGAAGACGCTACCAGGAAACTACTAGAGCTTGTCAATGAATTCGGTAAAGTTGCAGGATTCAAAATTAATATACAGAAATCTGTTGCATATCTATACACTAACACTGAAAGATCAGAAAGAGAAATTCAAAAAACAATCCCATTTACCATCAAACCAAAAAGAATAAAATACCTAGGAATAAACTTACCTAAGGAGACAAAAGACCTGTACTCTGAAAACTATAAGATGCTGATAAAGAAATTGAAGATAATGCAAACAGATGGAGAGATATATCATGTTCTTGGATGGGAAGAATCAACATTGTGAAAATGACTATACTACCCAAAGCAATCTACAGATTCAACGCAATCCCTATCAAACTACCAATGGCATTTTTCATAGAACTAGAACAAAAAATCTTAAAATTTGTATGGAGACACAAAAGATCCCAAATAGCCAAAGCAGTCTCGAGAAAGGAAAATGGAGCTGGAGGAATCAGGACTTCAGACTATACTACAAAGGTATAGTCATCAAAACAGTATGCTACTGGCACAAGAACAGAAATATAGATCAATGGAACAGGTTAGAAAGCCCAGAAATAAACCCATGTACCTATGGTCAATTAATCTACAATGAAGGAGGCAAGACTATACAATGGAGGAAAGACAGTCTCTTCAATAAATGGTGCTGGGAAAACTAGACAGCTACATGTAAAAAAATGAAATTAGAACACTCCCTAACACCATACACAAAAATAGACTCAAAATGGATTAAAGACCTAAATGTGAGACTGGACACTATAAAACTCTTAGAGGAAAACACAGGCAGAACACTTTCTGACATAAATCACAGCAATATCTTTTTCGACCCGTCTCCCAAAGTAATGGAAATAAAAACAAAATTAAACAAATGGGACCTAATTAAACTCAAAAGCTTTTGCACAGCAAAGGAAACCATAAACAAAACGAACAGAACCCACAGAATGCGAGAAAATATTTGCAAATGATGTGACTGACAAGGGATTAGTCTCCAAAATATACAAGCAGCTCATGCAGCTCAATATCAAAAAAACAAACAACCCAATCGAAAAATGGGCAAAAGACCTAATTCGACATTTCTCTAAAGGAGACATACAAATGGCCAAGAGGCACATGAAAAGATGTTCAGCATCACTAATTATTAGAGAAATGCAAATCAAAACTACAGTGAGGTATCACCTCACACCAGTCAGAATGGCTATCATCAAAAAATCCATAAACAATAAATGCTAGAGAGGGTGTGGAGAGAAGGGAACTCTCCTACACTGTTGGTGGGAATGTAAATTGGTACAGCCATTGTGGAAAACAGTATGGAGATTCCTTAAACCACTAAAAATAGAGCTACCATATGATACTGCAATCCCACTACTGGGCATATATCCAGAGAAAAACATGGTTCAAAAGGATACATGCACCCCAATGTTCATTGCAGCACTGTTTACAGTAGCCAAGACATGGAAGCAACCTAATGTCCATCTACAGAGGAATGGATAAAGAAGTTGTGGTACATATATACAATGGAATATTACTCAGCCATTAAAAAGAATGAAATAACGCCATTTGCAGCAACATGGATGGACCCAGGGATTGTCACACTGGGTAAAGTAAGTCAGACAAAGAGAAATATCATATGATATCACTTATATGCGGAATCAAAAAAAAATGATACAAATGAACTTATTTACAAAACAGAAACAGACTCGCAGACTTAGAGAGGGAACTTATGGTTACCGGGGGGAAGGGTGGGGGGGGGAGGGATAGTTAGGGAGTTTGGGATTGACATGTACACACTGCTATATTTAAAATAAATAACCAACAAAGAAAATAAAAAATAAGAGACTGAGCCTTAGTCCATTGGGTTTTATCCCAAAAGCCTCCATTTTTTTAACTAAATACATTGAGCTTAAAATTTTTATAACTTGAATGTTGGATGTATAAGAGTAAACAGGAAAAATGTAAATAAATTTTTAAAAAGCTGGAAAAGTAAGATAAACCTAAAGTAAATATAAGAAAAGAAATAATAAAAGAAATCAATTATTGTAAAAGCAAGCACAATAAACAGTTATTGGACCAAAAAAAACAAAAAACAAAAAGAGATCAATTAAATAGAAAACAGACAACCAATAGTGAAAATCAATGAAACCAAAGCTGGTTCTTTTATTATAAAATATAACACATCACAAAAGTGCACATACACAGAAAACACACAGTGCAATGATTTACCAGTGAACACCTTGTAAGAAATAAATACTTGATCAAGAAATAAACACTTGATCAAGAAATAAAACACAACCAATACCCAGGGTCACCCTCCACATCCTGTCCCTTCCCAATCATTAACCTCTCCATCCCTCTCAAACTAATCACTATGCAAACTTTTATGCAAATAACTTCCTTGCTTTCATTATAGTTTTACCACCTAAGAATGTGTCTTTAAAGTCTAGAATTGAGTTTTACCTGTTTTTATTAAACTTCATATAATGATAACATAGTATGTATTAGATGTGTTTGCTTGCCATTCACATATCTTCTTTAGTTAAATGTCCAAATTTTTTTAACTGAGTTATCTTTGAAACTATCAATACAATTGATAAACCTCAAGCTAAACTGATCAAGATAAAGAAAGATACAAATAACCAGTATCTGCAATGAAAGAACTGGCATAACTACAAGTGCTACAGACATTAAAAGAATAAGCAAATATTATTAAAAACCTTTCAGTAATTAATTTGACAACCTAGTTTACATAAAGTGACTTATCCAGCTAGGTGTGTGGGAATATTCCAAAATAAACACTTGAAATGTCTTACCTTTCAAAAACCTTCAAAACTGTCCTTAGACCTGTGTTTATCCTGAAGTCATTTGAAAGAGAGGCTAAACATATCAATTTATCTCAAAAAACATCTTTAAGTGCCTACAATGTACACTACCATTAAGGATTCATATTAAAGACATGGTCTTTTCTCATAGTCCTGCAATCTTCATTTGGCTCAGTGACTCCTGGAAAAACAAACATGAATAAGAGACAACACTAGATTTATTAAAGATCATAATGCTATCATTTATTGGAGGAAAAAAGCAAAAAAAAAAAAAAAAAGAATTGTTTTGTGATATTTGGGGGAAAAAAACAGCTTACTTAACAGTAAAATTCTTTCTCTGAAATGAGTTAGTAAAAAGAAAACAATCTTCACTGTATGAAACAGCATCTCAAGGTAGGAAAAGCAGCACACAAGAATGTATTTTGCAATATGAAAATTTAGGTATGCCACCAGCAGCATTCAAAATTAGCTGAGTATCTATACAGTTACAAAAATTGATGTTTTAACAAAGTGTTTTAAAAGCTCATCATACTAAAACAGGCACAATGTTCTGAAAGCATATAAATTCCCCATGGGCTTCGGAACATCCTTACCCTCAACTGCACAATCAGAATGTACAAAAGCAGCGCAAGATCAGAGTTCAGAGGTTTTAATTTTTTTTTTTTTCCTTGTTCCAAATGGCGAAGTCAAGCAAAAACATTGAAAAAGGCAAAATAAGCACTTCTCATAGCAAAAAGACCACAAGATTGCATGTAAACTATGGTTCTCCTTTAAGACATTACACAAGGTTCATCTGTACTTAAGGCTCATTGCTTCTTCTTGCAGTATGGAAGTTCAACAGGCAGAGACCAACATTCTCTGACAAGTCTCAGTCTGGTCTAGGCAGCCATGTGTATCAGGGAACTTTTGTCCATGCTATGTCTATTTTTTGGTGCTGTTTATTAAGTGTAGTGTCATTACTTTGTTGTGAATATACACATCAGTAGTAACTGTTTATTATGATGTTGTGGACTGACCTTTCACTCCAAATAGCCATGTTCCTCCTGTCTAGTGAACACACTCTTTCCTGCTTTCAGCTCATCCCGTCTACAGGAAATGTTTTGTACATTTCCAAGCCCATCGTCAGCTTATCAGCTCCTGCTAAGAAGGACATAATTTTATTCAGTCAATTTACAGTAACAAAGGCTCTGACGGACCGTGGGCTCTGTTCACAGGCTCCGTGGTGAGAGCTCTGCCGGTGCTGTGTGGGGCCCTTTGTGAGGTCAAGGGACAGAAATCTGAGCCATCAACAGCAAAGCTTAAGTGTACCAGGGGCTTAGGAGTGTCACCTACGCATTCAGGGTAGAACTAGAAATAACCGAAAAGTGGGACTAAACGCCCTACCTCAAGTAAACCGGAGGCAAGAACACTGCATGGCACTCTCTTCCCTTGACAAAAAATCCTCCAGATCTCAGAATTGCATCAAATTATGAATTAGAAGGTGCTCGAAAGTCACATGATTTAATCCCCCAACCTTTTAAATATAAACTGCTAAAAAAATTAGACTTCTAAACGTAAATTCTTCTGTTAATCTTACCGAGAGCTACACAGATATCAATCAGTATTTAACTTCAGGTGAAGGTCTGTTCGCTTTTTTGAAAATGCCATCTGCAAGGAAGCTACTGCACATCTCCAAACTTATCTTAAAAAGTCTTGGATTTTTAAAACCAAAAGAACAATGCCTGTAATCTAGCAACATGGCCCTATAAACCTTAAACACTGATTTCTGTCCTTGCTGTTGATTTGCTGAAAATGAAGTTGAAGGATGGGTTGTGGATTTTGAAGTATCTGTAACCCTACAGCAGAGTCTAGTCAGAAGTTATCTAAGGAAAGAGACGAGAAGGCAAGACTGGTGTAGGCGGCCCCATAGAAGGAGGACCCCACAGCCACAGGGCTACAGCTCCATTCCCTAATTCACTCCACCAAGGCTCATCACACGTGTTCCAACACATGTCACTCCCGTGGAGCTATCAAAAGCAGAAGCAGCCAAACCGGTATGCCCACACCCCTTTCGTTTTTTTTTAAGGTATGACCCACTTCTTAATTATCTTTTCTAACAGAAGTATCCAAAAGTAATCTTATTTAGATGCATTGCATGATTGTATTTCCTGCTCCCTGAGCATGTACTCATTAGGGGGGCAGGTAGCACTCGGGTGGATAACCCACAGTCACCATACAGGCGTGAAGCCCAGGAGCTCCAAGCACTGAGACGCTGAAGCCGGTGAGAACACTCAGCTGTGGAGAGTGGTCGGGCCTTCCCAAGGACACGGCGGCCCGTCTGTGGGAGGGAGGGAGAGCAGGAACCTCGGGCCGGGTCTCAGCAGCAGTGGCCACAGGCACAGCCGCGCAGAGGGGCTGGAGAGCCAGAGGTTCCCCCGAGCACATCGGGCAAAAGGGGAGACCTCTCAGACCGCGAGACAGGAGGAGATGGGAAGCAGCGAGTTAGTCAGCAGACCCGCCCAGTCTCTAAGGGGTGGGGAGAAGGCAGAGAGGGCCAAGAGCCCTGGAAGCCGGCTCTCCAAGTCTGGAGGGCCGTTCTGCTCCCAACACAGCGGTCACAGGCCGACACGGCCAGGGAAGAGCGCTCAGGCCAGCGCCCCCACCCAGCTGTGGGAAGCACAGCCTTGCACGAACACACTCCTTGTCTGCAGAAGAGCTACGTCAACGGTTCCCTTCATTCCAAAACGCAAGGATCTCTCCTTCACCCAGCAGTGAACGGGGTAGGACAGAAGGCAGGGGAGCAGGGAAAGAGAGACCACGGCCAACCACAGGACCTAAAACCCTAACTCTCCACTCCTCATCTCACCCACGAGGTTGCTTTTAACCAGCACAGTTGCTTGGTAACAGCTTTCAGCACATCTGAAATGGATTTCTTACTCCTACAGTCCGGCAGACAAAAACAGGTAGGGAAGCAACCAAAGGGTAAGGCGGCAGAAGGAAAAATTTCGGAGTCTGGAAGATCCTGGAAGGCGGGATCACCCACAAGCTGCCGAGGTGTCCGGACTGGAGCTGTCTGAACAAACTGGCCACAGGCCTCCAGAGTTAAGGCAAAGCAGGAGCTTTCATGCAAGAGCTAGCGCCCTCGGCTGGTGAGATCTGGTACAGACCCCTTACCCGCTCTGAGGCTGTTCCTTCTCTAGTAATGGAGACAAGACTGCTAGCCTGGCAAAGTGACTGTGAATATTCAATGAGATAATGCATGGCAATGTCTACAGTGCCGAACACGTACTACCAAATAAGCTTTTTTTAGATAAATTAATGGCTAGAGATAGTCACCCTATCATCTTCAATGGTCATCCATTATTTCCGGGATTAAATAATAATAACCACCTTTTACCGAGATATCATTTACCTACGCAGGGCCCCATGCTAAGCACTTGACACGTTTCTCATTGACATCCTGTGATGATCCGGCAGGAATCATTATCCCCATTATTTTTAGAGCAATGTGAGGACCAGAGGTTAAGGAGCTTGTTCAACATGACACTAGCAGGTGATTGAACCACAACTCACACCCAGACCTGCTTGACTTCACAGCCCACGTTCACCACCACTACATTATACAGGCCTGGTGACATCCTAACCTCATGTCTCACAAAGTCAAGTCCAGCCTCTGAAAAGGGCCCAGAGGGGTCAGCCTTTTAGGTGTATTACTCCAGGCTATTTGAAGCTCATAGTGACCAGGCTAGCCTCACATCAGCTCTAAAGAGAAGACGACTTCTGACCCCCTTCACAGAGCCCTTCTGAGATCTGAGCTGTCTCCTGGAAGCACCTGGACTGTGAAGGAGCCCCACACAAGCCAGACGGTAGCATCTACTTTCCACTCCTGGCTGAAGGTAGGTTAGGGGCCTCAGCAGAAGACAGGATGCCCTCAACAGCCTAGAAAAGGACCCAGTAACACTGGCTCCTCACTCTGGCCCCGTCAGACCTGTTCATACCTCCCCAGTTCAGAAGAAAAGCCTCACTGGTCTGAGGTCTTGGCTGCAGCAGGAAAATGAATTCAGCAATTAGCCACAAGCAAGGAGACAAGCAGTGGACCACTGCCTTTGGTCTGGAGGTTCCCAGAGCAAAAGCCTGAGTGGACTGGCCAACCTGGGAGAAAAACAGAAAGGCAAACCCAAACAAGACTTCTCCTCTGAAGGTGACTTTGGAGGTCCTGTAATGCCGAGAACTCCAACGATCAAGATAGAGCATTCTGATGCTCAGGCCGCAAGGAGGAGCAAAAGGGCACAAAAGGACTGATGGAGATCCTACAGATCCAAGAGGAAGCTTCCCAAAGGGAGAGTGAGCAGGAGAAGATACAATGACGTAGAGAGATCGCGACCAGAAAAGGCACAGGCTTGGCTGATGAAAACAGGGAAAACAGTTACAGGAGGTAACACCAGAGCCACACCGGGAAAACGCGGTGTCATGAAGGGGACCAAAGCTGGGGCACCCAGGCTTGGGGCTCAGTTCTGCCATCGACCGTGGCTTTGGGCGGATCTCGTAACTTCTCTGAGCCTTGATTTCCTTGACTGCCTGGTGGGATAACAATCCCTGCTTCATCACAAGGCTCTTACAAGGACTAGACAAGATCAGGGACATGAAAGCACTTTGTCTGTGGCCAGACATCAAGCTGCAATATGGCCACCCCGCAGCCCCTGGTGTCTTCTCCCACTGTTTCCAGCACGGGCTCCACTGCAAATGCTGGGACTGTTTAAAGGTCACTGGGCAGGTGTGCCTACTTCCTGCTGGCTCCACAGCGGGGCTCTGTCTTCCCACCTACTCTCCCCTGGCCCCGTTCTAGGGGAGAACGGAAAACAAAATCAGTTTAAAAGCAAACATTTATAAATAATGGGGGGAAAAAAAATACAGCAGAGAGCAAGCAGTAAGATTTTTCACCTCCTACCAGGTCTTGTCCAAAAGGAAGCAGTAGTGTTGGCTGCTGCTGCTTTGTTCTCTCTCAATCTCGTTCCAGGAGGTCAAGAGTGAAGATACGGGGCGGGGCGGGGGAAAGAAAGAAAAACCCAAGAGAAAAAAAGTGTGCACTGAATGTTAGCAAATACATTCCACGGGCAGGTGTGGAATCAGAACAGCAAAAGAGCCACGGCTCAGGTCTAAAAACAACACACATCACCAAAAAGTGCTCCTTTTCTACTTCAGTCCACGGCCAGACTCTCCACGGGCTCGTGTGCAGCTGTCAGGAGGGCAGAAGCACTTGTTCCCAGACACCAGAGTAGAAGCGTGTCCACACTGTGTGGGGCAGGGGTGACGGATGCCACGCTGAGGAACAAATCTATGAAGTCCCTGTAGACCCCCAAACTCTATCCCTTCCTGTTGCACCCCTGTGACTCCAACAGGGCAGCCTGTTGCCAGCTGGGAATCACTGGCTCCCAAGGATTATCTGCTGCTGCTTAACAAGGTTTTTATTTACGAGAACTCAGTGGAACACCATGCAAAGGCGCACGAGGAAGATTCCACTCCATCAGATACAGAACCCACCTCTCATATCGTGCTACAGACATTTGGGTTTGGGAACACACCGTTGCCTCCCAAAGCAACCCTCAGGTGTTCAGAATGCAAGCAGCGTGTCGCCGCAAGATCAAAGGCACATGTCTGTGAGACAGAGATTTAGAAGGTATTTACAGCACGGTCCACGAGCTTCCATCCACCATGCCTTCCAAAGCTTTGCAAAACTGGCCGTATGTTATGCAAGACATACAGCAAAACACTTCTTCACAGCGTCCCTAGGAAGAAAAAACACAAAGATAAATGGGAGATCATCACTCCAAAGGCTCCTGGAAGTGGTAAAGACCCTCCTTGAGATTTTCTGGGCACCCGGAGTAGCACGCTGCAGAGCAGAAAGCTCTAGACCATGGGGTCAGATCTACATGGCATCAAACCTCAGCTTCAACATCTACTAGTGATATTATCCCGAGGAAGGGACTTCCCTTGTTTGAGTATCAAATTCCTCATCTGTAAAACGGCACGTCCCCACTTACCCTGTAGACCAGTCTGGGAATTAGCGCATTGAACAGAGTAGGTATTTAATAAAGAATAGCTGCCATGACCATCGGAGGAAAAGATAGGAAGAAAGTGGAAACTATCTGAAACCGAGAATTTAGTCAGGACCGTGCACTTCAATATCAACCAGAATCACAGAATGCACCGAAAGCATTACGTCAAATAGGCACTAGGGTCTTTCTCCTTTCTAAGCAGGCAGCAGAAACTTGTTAAGGGACATCTTGCAGGAGTTCCCTAGCACAGGGAGCTCTCTATAGGTACTGAGCACTTGCTACCCTGATGTATGAGCCCTATCCCAGGTACCTGCTCCTTGGAATGCAGTGTAGAGCGTGCAAGGAGAGTGAGGGCTCAGCAAATTACTGTTCTACTCAAGCAGGCACACCCATCCCACCGCCATACCTGGCCGTGTTCTAGGGCTTCTCACCCCGGTTCTACTCCTTGTGTTCTCAGCGGCATTTGTGCCAAGGACACTGGAGTCACACGAGGGAGGGAGGGAGGGAGGGAGCATGAGAGAATGCCTTCGCGTGAGCGGGCGCTGCGTTTTACTATCAAGGTAATTCTAGGACAGCATTGCTTAAGATACGCTCTGCACTGAAGTCCCAGCAGCTGCTCTGCACAAGAAAGGGTTTTAGGGACAAAGAAGATCCCTTGTGGCAGCTCACAATACACATATTAAAGGACCTGGAAAGCCTATTCACAAAGCCACCCAGCTGCCTTTAACGTGATGGGCTGGTTAACTTCTCGTCTCATCAGTCACTCGCCACCGGCTTCCGATCACTGTCAGCAACAGCCTTGGAAGGTCTAAGCCTGCTCTTCCTCCTTCCCAGCTCACGCACATTTCTCATTGCCTCAACACAGTTAAGGAAAAGCCTCTTTTTAGTTAACAGGTCATGAAAGAGAAGAATGGAAATTAAATGGTGACATGAGAACAGAGTCAGAGGCAAAGATCACTGAAAGTGCTAATTAAAGGAGGTTTGCAGGTCAGAAGCTCAGAGCGAGAAGGGGCCAACCCAAGTTAGTTATCACGAGTCCTTTCAGGCCGGGGCGGGGTGGGGGTCAAGTGAGTTGCTCAAGGTCACACTGTTAATTAGGAAACCTCGGTCCTCCAGAGTCCTGGCCCTGCTTACTTTCCTTTTATGAATTCTTTTCTGAAATGTTCCCATCAGTGGGATAGTGTAAGAAAACAAGCATGAACTTAGACCCCCTCCATCTCTTGCTCAGTGATATTAAGGTGATATTCACCTTTAGGAAAACCTCCTCAAACCTACAGGTTAAAAGAGTGATAATGAGCATATACATACTGTCTATCACAGCAGAATTTTCCCAGTGCCAGGAATCGGTAGACCTGGGTCAATGCCCATCATTGGTTGTATTATGGGTGGGGGGGTTGGGCATTAGCTTACTAATCCATAAAATAGGTGTATAACATCTGCCTACTCTTCTCAAAGGATTTTCATAAAGATAAAACAGCATGAACTCTCTGAAAGCACCCTGAACTAAAAGGCCCCATGCAAGCTATCATCATCCCTAAATGACAGACATTATAATCCTAAAGACAGTCTTACCTTGCGAATGGTATGTAGGAAAGGCTATACCTACAATGAAAAACAAACAAAAGATCAAGTCAAACGAAGGGAGTGGAAGATTACACAGTGGATTGGGTTTCTGAGCTGCAAGAGCACCTGCGGTGATGTATCCAGACCCCCTCCCTCCTCAGTGTGGAGGGTGTGTGCACACGTGCACACACACACACACACACACACACACACACACACGTGCGTGTGCGCACTGTGCCATGTGTATAACAGGGAAGGGGGTGTCACCTGTAGCCAAAGTAGGAGGGCAGAAGGCCCGTATGGAGACAACTCTGTCACCTCAGCCTCACGGGGTTATTGCTTTAACCAAATGAGCCAGCACCGTTACCTACAACAGGCAGATTCCAGATATCCAGATGACCTAGAAGCCTTATTCTAAAGGAACATCAAATAAAATCAAGATCAGCTGTCCTCTAATATGTTACAAGTTCGCAACAGAATACAACTTCTACCCGATTGGGATAAGTTTTCTGCTCTGTGCCTATTAATTTTAAAAGAAGAGAAAAGAGAACAGGAAAAGAAAAAAAAAAACAAAACCCACTACCAACTGCCCTATGGATGAAAGTATAAGCAAGCTATGATTCTTTAAGAACCCAAGCCCACAGATCTCTTAGTGGTCCCAGTTAGCTCAGCCCCCTCGCCCAGAACGGAACCACATGGGGGAGGAAGCTGGCCACGCCCCCAAAGACCAGGCCTGGGTGTGAGGCAGGCTGGAAGCCAATCAACTCTAAGGCGGCACATATAGTTGGAACACATCAGGGTTGGAATAGGGCCATCTGCCTGTGCACATATGAACACTAAACCTTTAAAAACTGGCTTCAGAATCAGTCTATATGCAAAGAAAGGCATGTGTATGTGGGGACTAATTTCTGCCCCGAGAAGAAAACAAAAATATAAACATAAACCATCACACCAGGCCCTTTCAGTACCTACTACCACACTGTATGTGTCACATTAAAATCAGGCCATCATTCTTCTCCGTAGCTGACACTCACCACGTACCAAAGCTGACCTACTTGGAATAAATTCCAAAGGGCATTTTGAAAGTACATTTATTCAAAAGTCCAAAATTACTAAAAGGAAGGAGGGGTGTTAAGCTTGCAGTCTCAAGATCCATTTCTATCAAATAAGACAACATTTGATCCTTGGAAGCTTTAAAACTTTCACAGTCTTCCTTTCTTCACATTAGAGCCAACATTTTTTCCCAAAGGAGATCAAGTCACATTTTTATGAAACTGTTCTGGCAGATATCATCCCTCGATAAACTGTGAACATATTATAGAAACGTCTCAGAAGCTATTGATTCCATACGTACCACCACCCCCTTACTGTGACGTTGGACAGGTTTGAAATGGCCATGAACCTACAGCCCCATCCATGGTTTTGAATGATAATGTCTCCAGTGGTCTTTCCACTATGCTTGGCCCCTGGGGCACAACTCCCGGGTTTTGCTACGGCACACAGCCGCACGGTTTTCCATTTTGTCAGTCACTGCTCCTCATCTCCTGCTTCCAATTCACTCTTTGTCCTTCTGTTAAATGATTCATCCCACCACAAATGTGACACTCATGATTCTTCTTACCAGTTTCCTTTTTCTTTAATGCCTGTTTGACTCACAAGCCTCTTTTTACCAGCCCCTACACTACTTCATTGTCCTTGCCCTTACCAGACGTGAGTGGTTGAATAACGTTTGTAACATCTCAAAATCAACCCTGAGCCCAGCAAAAATGTCGCAGTGGGCAAAGAGCCTCCCACGACCACTCAAGGCCACTAATGCCACCTACTGGCGGTGGGCTGAGTCGACAGGCGTTGGGGCTCTGCGGTGTGATTTGACTTGCATCGTTAAGGATTCTTAAGTTGAAAAGCTTCTGTTTTCCTCATCCTCCTACCCACACCATGTGGGATTT
The DNA here is from genome assembly GCF_949987535.1 of Balaenoptera acutorostrata. Taxonomy (NCBI): domain Eukaryota; kingdom Metazoa; phylum Chordata; class Mammalia; order Artiodactyla; family Balaenopteridae; genus Balaenoptera; species Balaenoptera acutorostrata. The sequence continues at coordinate 129,019,034 of NC_080064.1, read as the reverse complement.
TATCTCCTTCAGCTGCATTAGTCAGAGATCGATGTGGGAAGGGACTGTTGAAAAGGTTACTTACCACGTCAGGGCCAGAGATTGCAAAATGCAGAAGATGAGAGCAAGCCCTCTGTTGTACCACTGGAAGAAAAATGATACGGTTACAGGTACGTGTGTGACAAGAGGTACACACCGAAAAGGTTAAGGAAAATTAACGTACACCCTTACCCAAAAGGCAGAACACAGGGTAAGCGCAATGCACAACTAGAGAGAGAAAGGAAACATTATTTAATTAATACAATGACAATGATAACAGGGAGGGGGGAAAAAACTGTAAAGACATCATTCTTTTTTTTTTTTTTTTTTAATTAATTAATTTATTTATTTTTGGCTGTGTTGGGTCTTCGTTTCTGTGCGAGGGCTTTCTCCAGTTGCGGCAAGCGGGGGCCACTCTTCATCGCGGTGCGTGGGCCTCTCACTATCGCGGCCTCTCTTTTTTGCGGAGCACAGGCTCCAGACGCGCAGGCTCAGTAGTTGTGGCTTACGGGCCCAGTTGCTCCGCGGCATGTGGGATCCTCCCAGACCAGGGCTCGAACCCGCGTCCCCTGCATTGGCAGGCGGATTCTCAACCACTGCGCCACCAGGGAAGCCCAAGACATCATTCTTGACAAACTTACAACAACACATCAAACTGCAGTAATCAGATTCTGTGGTTATCACAGCAACCAAATGCATCCTTCATTTCAAAGCACTGAACCTACCCGAGCACCCATCTTTGGCGGAGGAGTTCAAATCCCAGTGAAATGAAACTGGCCAAGAAGGATTCACGTAGATTAAAAAGAGAAGGATCCTCTTCTACTTTCAAATTTTCCCAGAATCTCTGCCCAGCAAACACAAGCACATTTCTGGTCCACCCATCCATCCATCCTTCCATTCCAACATACTAAAGTAGGTTAAACACACACCTCTTTAACTCCTGCCAAACACTAGTGTCTGGAGTAGAAAGGGCATGTGAGGACAAAGGTTAACACAAGATGTCAATCTCACAGCCAGAGAGTCAATGATTTGTTTATATGTCACCTAACACTGTCCCTGAGTCCTTTCTTAGTAAGTTCTTTTTGCAAGAGACTTATCCAGGCCATCTACATCCAGAGATGGCCGAAAACAATTAGTAGTCCAGCTGTCAGTCATGCCTGTCCTCTCCATCCCGCTGTATCAGTAACTACTCAATAAATATGAACGAAATAATTTCTTGGTGTCCAGCATTGTGCCCGATGCTCTGAAAGGATACAAAATAGTAGCAAGTGTGGCCATGGCCTTAGAGAACTTACCCACCTGAACAAATGAGATGTACACAAATGAAACTACAAAGTATGTTGCTCAAGGTCTAGACAATGCAATACTGATAACTGTAACAGCAGTCCAGAGAACGTCATCTGGAATGATGGGATGGTCCCATGGAAGGAAATGGCCCAAGGAAGGGAGAGGCATTCTGGGTTAATGGGACAGGAAGATAGGACAAGACTGAAGACACTGTGGTGAGAGCAGGGAACAGGGGTGCTGGGCCATGAGGAAAGCAGACCTGCTTCAGGAAAACTGACAAAAACAAACAGGATCCCGAAGTCAGAGAACGACAAGGGGAAAAAGAGCCCATGCTAGGAGACTTGACACCCACTTGAGAGAATGAACCCTGTGTTCCCCAGTTATTCCCTCTAAGCTCTCCTTGTATGTGGCATTGCCCACCACCAGGAGGGTGTCAGAGCTCTCTTATTAGCACATGAGTTTGCCAAATTTAAGAAGCAACACCTTCTGGAGGGGCTTAATAGAACTGGCAGTACCTTAACACCAACTGAAACACAAGTCAGGGGGAAGAGAGGAAAAATTATTAGATGAAGAATGCCCCCTTCTGCCACAGTGGTTACAGGCATCAGATAGTAAGTCAAGATGAAAGGGAAAAGGAGAGAAGTCTTTAGGTTTAAGAGGAAAAAAATTGCAAACAGCAGAAACAAACACTCCTATTTTAGACATCCAGGTAACAGGCAGACCTTACCAGCACCATGATGGTTGCAATCAAACGCGTAGGCTCTACCATTCGCTTCAGCTGTTTCATTGGTCCCATGAGGAAGACAGTGCTAAGAGGCAAACACACACAAGCCGTTCAGACCAGAACAGAACCACATGAGGTAAACCAAGGTGCCTCCCCATCGCCTCCCCCAGCTCACCTGTGGCAATAATAGCAGTAATGGTAGCTGACATGTGAAAAGCTGTGACAGAGCTAGGCACTGTGCTTCAGGGCCTTTTGTGCCTTATTCTTATTTAGTCCATTAACAATTTATGAAGTTGATTATAGGAACAGTCATCATACTTATTTTGCAGACAAAGAAGCTTAAGTCCAGAAAGGACTTGTTACTTATCTAAGGCCACCCAACTAGAATACGGTAGAGTGAGGTTGTAGATGTACGTAGGTCTGACTCCGGAACCACGTCCATAACCACTAGGTTAGAGGACCCCTCCCTTCCAGGTGCTACCTCGCCTCCTTAACAACCTACCCATAGAAACAAACAAACCAAAGAGACTCAGGTAATCTAAAAAAGAAAAACCACATCTTACAGGCTTAGGTAGTTTCTGTTAAAAGGTAGAGCATTTCGTTTTCTTTTGTAATCTCCAGAGGATAATTCTAATGTTGATAGGAATATCATCTGTGATGTGTGGAACACTTGCTAAGTGCTAGATATCACGTACATGATCTCATTTCATCCCCTCAACAACTCTGTGAGTTAGGTATTAGTACACTTATTTTAGAGCTGAGAAAATAAAGCTCAGAAAGGTTAATTTACTTATCCAAGATCACACAGCTAAGCCCATAAAAGAGCTGGCATTCCAACCCACATCTATTGGATTCCCAAGCTCCAAAAGACAGCCCCAGCATGCCCTCTGTAGGGATGGAACTTGACAGGTGGCTAGTGAGAAAGAGTAAACACAAATGAAGCAGACACTCAGGCCTAACACGGCAAGTGCCGGGGCCAGGTATAGGTCATGCTTCCCGACTCCTGACAGAAACGCCCCGTGTGGCATCACCCCAGGCGTAGCTGGTTTACAGCCAGCGTTTAATACAAGCCAACCAGCAGATGACATTAGCTACTGAGTGTTCTAAAAACAAAAATTTGTTAAATAAGTCTACCTCTCTTTGAAGTGCCATTAAGTTTCCATTTGAATTCAAAGCTGCGCTCCCAGGTCAAGTGTTCGCGCCGAGGGCACTCTTGAGCCTACGTTGAACAAGAAGCAATAGCCAAGGGTGGCCTTAAAAATTAAATGCAGGGCTTCCCTGGTGGCGCAGCGGTTGAGAATCCGCCTGCCAATGCAGGGGACGCAGGTTCGAGCCCTGGTCCGGGAGGATCCCACCTGCCGCGGGGCAACTAAGCCCGCGAGCCACAACTATTGAGCCTGCGCGGCTGGAGCCTGTGCTCCGCGACAAGAGAGGCCGCGATAGGTGAGAGGCCCGCGCACCGCGATGAAGAGTGGCCCCCGCTCGCCGCAACTAGAGAAAGCCCTCGCGCGGAAACGAAGACCCAACACAGCCATAAATAAAGAAATAAAATAAATAAATGAAAAATGAAAAATACTTAAAACAACAACAACAAAAAATAAAAAAAAAATAAAAAAAATTAAATGCAGCATATATACAAAAATATAAAAGATTACAGGTAGAGCCACAAACTCCTAGACACACCCTAGAATAACAATTCGCTCCCTTCATTATTTCCCTGGGCAATGCTTCGAAAAGTTGGTCCCATTAGGATTTGCTAAATAGTTCTTTTGGACTAACCAACACACCCATATATTTATGCTCAGTTTAGACTCTACATTATAACCTATGCTGTCTGCCCAAAGCAAAACCCCCCAAAAGTTAGTATTTGAGAGAGCTTTGGAGGCAAGATTAGACATCTCCAAGGGCCAGCATTATACTATCATAAGAATGAATAAATTTAGAGATTATCATACTAAGTGAAGTAAGTCAGACAAAGAAAGACAAATATCATATGATATCACTTATATGTGGAATCAAAAGAAAAAAATGATACAAATGAACTTACAAAACAGAAACAGACTCACAGACTTTGAAAACAAACTTATGGTTAACAAAGGGGAAACATGGTGGGGAGGGATAAATTAGGAGTTTGGGATTAACATATACATACCACTATATGTAAAATAGATAATCAACAAGGACCTACTGTATAGCACAGGGAACTCTACTCAATATTCTGTAATAACCTATATGGGAAAAGTGTCTGAAAAAGAATAGATATATGTATATGTATAACTGAATCACTTAGCTGTACACCTAAAACTAACATAACACTGTAAACCAACTATACTCCAATATAAAATAAAAATTAAATTAAAAAAAAAACAACTTGAAAAAAACCAGAATTAATAAGTTAAGTTTAAGCAGGTGGCCAGTGCATTGCACTTAATCATTTGGTTAACATTTCCAGGCAGAAAAAGACCTAGGTTTGGGGACAATTAGGGACAAGTAAGACAGAAGTGCAGCCCTTGTCAAGTGGTAGACTTGTAACAAGTCAGTGTAATAAAATGCTATCTGTGTTGTCACATAAATATATATGGGATAGACAGAGCCCATATAAAGGAGAAGGTCATTGATTCTGGAGGGGAAAAGGGAATTAAGAGAAGTTTCATGGAAGAGGTGACTTCTGAGTCAGGTCTTGACAAATGAGCAAGTACCCATCAAATGGGGGGTGCAGACGGGGCAGCACCCCAGGCACAGAAAACAGCCCAAGCAAAGCACAAAGACGTTTGGAGAAATGCAAGTTCAGCCTGGCTGAGGAGGACGACTCGAAGGGCCTGTCCTATATGCATGCTGAGGGTTTTGCATTCACCCGTTGAGAGGGAATGGGAAGCCACTAAGGGGGTTAAGCAAGGCTATAAATGAATGGCTCCACAGCTCTGTGGAAAATGGCCTGGCGAGGGTCCATAAAAGAGTCAGAGAAGCCCAACAAGGAACTCCTGCAGTCTTCAGATGAGCAGTGATAGAGGCCAGAGCTAAAAGCAGCTCAGATATCACCTTCTACGGGAAGCCCTCCTGTCTCCTCAGGTCACGTCAGATCAGCTCACTTGCCCTTCCCTGAGCACTGCTCTCTCCATACCCTATTATATTATCAGTTTATATGTCTGTCTGCCTGGCCAATCAGTGAGCTCCATCACAGCAGGAACCAAACCCTGCTTGTCCTTGAATCCTCAGAGCCCAGCACAGGGTGTGGGCATGTGAGTCAATCAGCAAGGGACAGCAGCAGTAAGACTAGAGCAATGGAGAGGGTGGTGTTGTAAACTTTGAAGAAATCATTCAACTGCTCCATGCCATAAAAAATCACACTGGTACTACAGTTCCTGCCTTCTCCAGTGGTACTTCAAGGATGAACTAAGATATAAAAATATGTTGAAGTTAAAAAAGAAAAAAAAAAAAAAAAAAAAAATATATATATATATATGTTGAAGTGATAGGATATGAAAGTGATGTATTTTAACTACCTCTTTTCTCTCCAAATCCTTAAAACTATGGAAGCATCCTCCTTCACCTCCCTCCAAACATAACGCACATCCATTTTCCCATCTAACAATTGGCTAAGGTTAGATTTAAAAAACTGTTACCTCCCAAGAGATGCGATGTTACCAAAGGTGTAAAACACTGCGAAGAGGTACAGTCCCTTCCTGGGCACCCAGAGCAGAAGAGTTCCCTGGAAGGTAAGGCACAGAGTATCTGCACGTGAGGAACACCCCACCACAGCCCCCGAACCAGGAGCGCACAGAGGAACCTTTTCCCCTCCCCGCCCCCCTCAGCTCCCTCACCACCTCCCTTACCTCCCCCTCCTCTTATCCATGCATTTCGGTGAATAGAAAAGGAGGTAGATGAAAGTGGAAAGATAGAGGGAAGGAACGCAGGGGGAAAAGATGGAGGAGGGGAGGGCAGTCTTACCAGCAGTGAGCAGAGAATTCCTGCAGCAAAACAGGCAATGAAGCCTTTTATTCTGGTGCCCGAGCTTAATGAAGTTGCCTCAACAACCTGAAATATTTAAAAAACTAATTACATACATGTATATGCATATTTAATCACCAAAAACAAAGGACACATACTTAAGTTTAGAATTTGTACAGAGGAAGGCAGCAACACAGAATCCTAGTTGTGCATAGCTACAGGGGCCCTCATGATCACTGACTCCAGCTCCTCATCCATCCATGAATCTCTTCTCCAGCAGCTGATCAGAGGCTACCGAGCCTCTGGTTGGACATCTCCAGAGGTGGAAACTCTGCCTCAAGCACAATACAGTTCACCAACAGTGAAGTGGATTGAAGAGATGGGCTGGTGGGACCCGAGCTGTGTCCCACAGCTGTGCTATGTCTCATCCAGGAGCCCAAAGTTCACCAACCAGTTCGAATTGCCTATGTCAGGCCTCGGGGTCGTCCCGTGTCCAAGAAGGAGACACCCCAGGACTTTGATTTCGCCCAGCAGAAACTGACTGACAAGAACCTGGGGTTCCAGATGCTACAGAAGATGGGCTGGAAGGAGGGCCACGGCCTGGGCTCCTGTGGGAAGGGCATCAGGGAGCCCGTCAGCCTGGGAACTGCCTCGGAAGGGGAGCGGTTGGGTGCCGACGGGCAGAAGCACATAGAAGACATGTTTGACATGTTCCGTCAGAGGATCATGCAGATGTACAGACACAAACGGGCCAACAAATAGTTCCAGGGTCTCTTCCATGAGGACGACAGGCATCCGGAAAGTGCTAACTCACCCCTTTGGGTGCTTACTGTCTCTGCCTTGTTTCCATCACTGGAAATCATATAGAGAAATTTAGCGTTTTTGATCCTTGGTAAAACCTGTGGCACAAACTGTACCACCACGGAAGTCCCTTAACTTTATCTTGACAATGTATAGGTATTGTCTACTTTCCTACTCCATAATGAAATGTAAAATCGTCCATGGAAACTTATAGATAACTTCTGGTTTCTTACTCCATAGGGAATTATAAAATTATCCAACAGATGCTATTGAGTTCAAAAGAGGAGTTCAAGAAAACTGTGGAAAAATAGTGAATGGAATGATCACTGGGTTCTTTTTTTTGAGTGCACTCTTCTTTATATTACAAAATTTTTAAAGTTTCATTGCTTTAAAGATATATGCCTTTGTAACAGAGTTAGATCTTAGAAAAATTATATTTGAAAAACACATGCATTCCATCTTTCCTAAAGAGTGTTTATTATAAAAAAATCTGTCTAGTGCTGTACTGTGTCATGTATGCTATATGTACTTTCTCTTGTTTTTACCACAAAATGATTTGACCATGTTTGTGAGGAAATCACTGTACTTAGAATAAGATACCGTTACAACCACAAGTCAAATTATGCCAAGGTTGACCTCAGAGACTGTTCCAGAATATTATCCTATGCATAAATGCTCCACCATGTCCTGTTTATTGTAAGTAAAATCATCTTCAAATATCTTTGACATTAAGTAAGGACAAACATATTAGTATGGGATATTATGTAGCATGAGACACTTATATTTCAATTTAGATGATTCCAATTCCATGAGAATGGTCATTTATTACGGTTTTAATAATAGTAAAAGGAAAATATCTTTTGATAACATTTCCACTCTCTTTGATGTGGAAAGATATTAGGTGTGTGAATACAAATATGGCCATTTTCTCTTGGTCATTTATTAAATTATGTATTCTATTTGTTGTTATATATGAAGTAGATATTCAAATACAGAAGCAGAATTAAAGGATCCAGGCCAACATAAAGAGCTGACAGAAACCATACATGTGAAAGAAAATACAGAAACCTGGATATGTTGAAATCTAAAAAGGACCCATATTTAAGAAATTTTTGGCTATGCATATGTCAAAGACTGTTACGTCCAGTTTTCTGCTGATGTCATAGCTATTTAGAAGTGTAGGTTGGTGCTTCATCAAGATACAGCTATGTGGATCCCATCCATGTTATTTCATTTACTGTCCTTAGAATAAGATGTACTTTATTATAATCAGCACTCCCCTTTAATTAATTTAATTAGTCTTACATTGTAAGTGAGCTTGTTTCCTCAAATTTTAGGTAGATACAATTACTCAGTCTTTGAGCATAGCATATGATTCAGTTTTCTAAAAACTGAAGTATAGTTGATTTACAATGTTGTGTTAGTTTCAGTTGTACAGCAAAGTGATTCAGTTATACATGTATATATTCTTTTTTTTTTTTTTTTTTTTTTTTTTTTTTTTTTAATTTTTTTATAGCTACTTTATTTATTTATTTTATTTATTTTTGGCTGTGTTGGGTCTTCGGTTCGTGCGAGGGCTTTCTCTGGTTACGGCAAGTGGGGGCCACTCTTCATCGCGGTGCGGGGACCGCTCTTCATCGCGGTGCGCGGGCCTTTCACTATCGCGGCCCCTCCCGTTGCGGGGCACAGGCTCCAGACGCGCAGGCTCAGTAGCTGTGGCTCACGGGCCCAGCCGCTCCGCGGCATGTGGGATCTTCCCAGACCAGGGCTCGAACCCGTGTCCCCTGCATTAGCAGGCAGATTCTCAACCACTGCGCCACCAGGGAAGCCCCATGTATATATTCTTTTTCAGATTCTTTTCCATTATAGGTTATTATAAGATATTCACTATTCACTATAGTTCCCTATCCTATACAGTAAGTCCTTGTTGTTTATCTATTTTATATATAGTAGTGTGTATCTGTTAATCCCAAACTCCTAATTTTATCCCTCTCTTCTCCCCTTTCCCCTTTGGTAACCATAAGTTTGTTTTCTATGTCTGAGTCTGTTTCTGTTTTGTAAATAAGTACATTTGTATCACTTTTTTAGATTGCACATATAAGTGATATCATATATTTGTCTTTATCATATGAAGTGAAGTAATCAGACAATCTCTACATCCATCCACATTGTTGCAAATGGCATTATTTCATTCATTTTTATGGCTAAGTAATATTCCATTATATATAATTAATATGTATATTAATATATATATATTCCATATAAAATGGAATATATATACACACACACACACACGTGTGTGTATATGTGTGTGTGTATATATATATATATATATATATACACACACCACATCTTCTTTATCCTTTCCTCTGTCAATGGACACTTAGGTTACTTCCATATTTTGGCTATTGTAAATAGTGCTGCTATGAACATTGGGGTACCCGTACCTTTTTGAACTAGTTTTCATCTTTTCTGGATACATGCCCAGGAGTGGGATTGCTGGATCATATGATAACTGTATTTTTACTCTTTAAGGAACCTCCATACTGTTATCCATAGTGGCTGCACCAATTTACTCTCCCATCAACAGTGTAGGAAGGTTCCCTTTTCTCCATACCCTCTCCAGTGTTTACTGTTTGTAGACTTTTTGATGATGGCCATTCACGCTCTAGGCACGTGGACTTCAGTAGTTGCAGCATGTGGGCTCAGTAGTTGCAGCGCACAGGGCCTAGAGCACACGGGTTTCAGTAGTTGTGGCATACAGGCTCAGTAGTTGTGGCGCATGGGCTTAGTTGCTCCGTGGCATGTGGGATCTTCCTGGAGCAGGGCTCGAACCCATGTCCCCATGGACACAGCACCCCATGTCTGCAAGACAGCAGACCCTAGAGCAGCCTGAGCCCTTATGGCAGCCCAGGCAGGATGAGGACCACAACTGGAAAGGTGTGAGCTCCCCGAGGCAGGGCCCAGGGAAAGGGGAAAAGACAGGGGTGGCACTCGCGCAGTTGGATTCAAGGGGCACCATCTCCTAAGTCAACCAGCCAAGCTTCAGGACTCACTGCTCCTGCCGGCCTTTCTGGGACCCGGGAGGGCTCAGGCTCTCATCCTAATCAGGACTCTCAGCTGAGTCTATTCACTCTTGGTGCAGAAGTTGTTCTTCAGGGTGCCAGCATCAGCCAAGTCACCCACATGTGAGATGGATCCTAGTTAATTAATGACTGCCCTACTCATCCCTCTCTGTCACCATGATTAATCCTTCCCAAGAGCAAAGTTGAGAGGAGGCCGAGATTTCCAGAAAAGCCCCGCGAAAACAAGGGAGCCTGTGAGTAACTCCTGAGGATTTTTTCCCCATGTCAAAGATGACAGCCAAGTGTCTGCACCAGAGACCTTCCTAGTCTGTCAACCTCCTGCAGTGGCCACAGCTGCTCCAAGTTGCACAGGCAGCTGCCAGGGAGACCAAAGGCCTTTCCTCCCGCCCAGCCAAGGGAGGGCAGCCAGGCCCCCTGCGTATTCATTCACCCAGGGCTCACCTCAAGGGGCCAGCACAGTCCCCATCTGGCAATGTGGCGACAGCTACTGACCACACATCCCCCCAGCTGATGGAGGAAGGCAGTGGTGGCAGAGGTTCCCAGGGTCACTAAACCGAGAACTCCCTCAGCCTTGACTGCTCCCAGCTCAGAGGCCTATTCTCAACCCTGTCTCTAAACTTCCTGTCAAACCAGAAGCTGGAAGAGCAGGTCCAGAGGCTTCCTCAGACGTGGCAGGCTTCACTCCAGCATGGCTTCCTCCCCACTCAGGAGACAGGTATTTAGGGCGGGTTATCTGCCCCGTATGTTCACACATATTGAAAGTGGGGCTCATCACACACACACGCACACACACACACACACACACAGAGCACTCGCAGAAACATATGGCAACATATGACCCTACACAGAATGGCACGCTCAGGGGTGGTGACACTCCGGGGGAGTAGGGTGTTAGGAGCTGACAGAGGGGCCACCTGGTCCCACATTAGGAACACCTCTCCCCCAAAATGAGTCTTGTGATGCTCTGTTACCAGTCTTCACTGGCACCCCAGACACTCGGGTTAGACCCCTTCTGACTAACCTGTTCAACCTCCCACAAGGACAGGAGAAAATCGAAAGCCATCGCTCTTCCTACTCATGCAAGCACCAGAGAACTAACCTTGCCAAGGTGGAAAAATGAACAGAGCTACGTGGAAGAAGAAAATTGTGGTAGTGGGATTGGATTGGATTCCTTGCCTGAGCATTACTTGGCATCAAAGGAGACATTTTAAAAGATTCACCCGTTTTTTTTACAGGATAAGCCACAAGGTTAAGTATCAATTTGACACGGCCTTGGTATTTAGAGCACAAAATAGTCTCAACAGGACGGTGAGATGTCAGCTCTTGTAAAAATTAAAATCACTCGTGATAGGAAGCAGTTCCGGTTTCTTCTTCAAAAAGGAAAGTAACACGTGGGTTCTACATGTATCTCAAGCTGACTCCCATCCAAATGTCACCCTATTTGCCAGAATGAGGGAGGGGGCGAGAACTTTTCATCTACGTGGTTGCAAGTTCTTTCCCAAGCATGCTTAGTCACAGGCCAGAGGAAGCCGTTGCTCCACTTGCAACTGGATCCGGCGAAAGCTAAAAACTTCTTTGTGCCGATTTGTGAAAATCAACTCTGTTGTTGTAAAATAACTCCTTAAATTCATGGTTTCTGGAAACGGTGCTAGCACACGTTTGGGAAATTAGAGTAGTTGGAATAGCACCTGGATGGAATCTGTAGGCAAAGAGCTCACAGGCTGTCTGACCGGCAGTTATGCGCAAGGGTCCCTTTGACTCTGGGATGTGGAGAGAAGAGGGGCTCTTGACAAAAGAAAAAAGCTGAGAACTGTTCGGGGAAACAGGGTTGGTAACAGGAAGAAGGTGAGAAAGGAACACTGTGCCTCATTCCTGTGCTTTCAAACCGGGTACAATTCAGACCTTCCTTGTCCCTGCAATCCTGTAGAGAAAACATAAAGCCTGTACTTTCAGAAAGAAGCCCCTAGAAACTGAAGATTGAAGGTGGATTTATGAAGACCAGGTATCAATCACAAAACTCATCAAGAGGCCATCTGTGACTAGACATCACCAGGCAAGTTTTGTAATTTCCCAGTTTCATATGTAGGAGAAACAGAACTAGTCATATTTTTATTTTTTGCATTAAAAGGATAACAATTTTTTTAACATCTTTATTGGAGTATAATTGCTTTACAGTGTTGTGTTAGTTTCTGCTGTATAACAAAGTGCATCAGCTATACGTATACGTATATCCCCATATCCCCTCCCTCTTGCATCTCCCTCCCACCCTCCCTATCCCACCCCTCTAGGTGGTCGCAAAGCACCAAGCTGATCTCCCTGTGCTATGCAGCTGCTTCCCACTAGCTAAAAGGATACCAATTTTTTAAAGCACTCACTTCTGGTACCGTCTGACTGTTTTTATAATTGAATGTGAAGAGACTTTAAGGCCACCAAGTCCAACTTCACACACAAAACAGAAATTTCACCAGCATCCTCCAGCCTTGCCAGCCTCAAAACCATGGGAAATGTGAGCCAATCAAGTCAGTACCAACATTTTCAAGGAGGCCCTGACCTAATAAGTAAAAACTGAGCCAAAAACAACCCTGAAAGTGAATTCAGCTGGACACAAAATGCTTCCTGGTAGTTGGGGCTCAAGAAGTGCCACACAATGATGTACATAAACGGGAATCTCACTCAGAGAGAGGAAACTGACAGCAGCGTTTTAGAACAAGACAGAAGCACCTAGTCTTTCTAAAATAGATTCTACACGCCTGAGCTTACAACTCTTTAAAGCCCTTCATTGTGTCCAACACAGGCATTCACTATTTTAGGTAAAAACTAACTCAGCATTTTATGTTTTCAATCTGTACTACATCATTCACTCTTCAGGGTCTGTCCACCACTTCATGATGATTTTCTAAATCAAAATATCTGCATCATCCCCACTGTCCCCACAAGAGTCCACAGGAAGAGAAAACATCGCCCTCTTGAACCCCAGCTGCTCTAAAACCTTATTGACAGTCCGTGCAACATAAAGCTTTTGATAAGCATGACTGTCAACCACATAAGTTTTCTTAGGCCCAGTCTGAGGTTTGGCTTGTGAGTTCATACAAGAAGCCAGAAATCAAGAACGAGGAACTCATGAAATTATTGCTGAGCCTTGACCAATTAATAAAGGCAACAGATTTAAAAGAAACCACAGGCTGTTTTGAAATGTCAAAAAAAAGTTAAAACTCCAATTCCTATAACACTCAATGTCTGTAGTGTTGCTTCTTCAAGGTGAAGATTCAGAGAGCAACTTTTAGGGTTCCGAGATTTCATGGTGCGGGTGAAGGTATCACGGTCACACAAAAGTCACAATAAAATCAGCGACCACAAAAGCGAGTTAAAGAAGCATACTGAGATAGCCACTTGAGACAGTGATGAAAATCAGAGGAAAAACTTAGGTTCCAACTTGAAAGAAGCCATATTATCTTGTGCAACAGCTTCATTTTACAGATGAGGAAATTGAGGCCCACGGAATACGCCAAAAATAAAGAGAAATATTATTTTATCATTCACGGAGGAAAAAAAACAAAACTCAAAGCACTAGAAATAGGAAATAAACATCCTGTGTGGCTCTAGAACATAGGGCATTAATGCCCAAGTTTCAGCTCGACCAAACCTTTCTAAAAAAAACAAACAAGCGTGCAGGCGGCCTCATGAGGTCCTGGGCGTCTACGGAGTCTACCTGCTGTGCGTGCACAGAGAAGCAAGATGTGGTCCCAGCCGTCCAGGAGTTCACGGTTTTCCTGGGGGGTAGTGTACAGCAACAGTGCGCACAAGGTCGGGTGCGAGTGTCACACCCCACAACCTAAACTGGGCAGGAACGCAGCCGGGAGCAGCCGGGCGAGGCCACTAGCCCCGCCTCACGGTGGGCAGCGAGGAGGGGCGGTCACCCAGGGCCCCGGCGCAGGCGATCTACCCTACGAGGACTCCCTCCGCCAAGTTCTCAGAGGCCCCAGCCTAGCTCGGCCCTAAAGCCCTTTCCCTGGCCTGCAGGGATGGGGCCGCCGAGCGGGAATGTCCGCCCTTCCCTCCGCAGATGTTTCTAGGTTTTGCTCCAGCTCGGCCCTCCCTTTGTGGGGGATGGGACGCGGAAGGCTGAAGGGTGCAGGACAAAAAAGTAAACAGGTGCCGACTGCCCTGTGCAGAGTGTCTGGGCCCTGGCACCTGGGGTGGGGAGTGGGGGGAGCGCGGGGGTCCGGAGCCCTGGAGAGAAGGGGGAAGGAGCAGTGGCAGAGCTGCTTTCCACGAAATCCTGTAAGTCCTGCTTGCCTTTCCTACCAGCCAGCAACCGGCGCCGGCGGAGCTGGGGGTGGGGTTCCGGTGTCACTCGGACCCCCGAGCCCCGGCGCGCTCCCAGGCCCCCCGCGGACCCTCCACCGAGGCGGGGGCGCAGCACCCTCGGGGCGGAGAGGGCGTGGCCAGGCGGCTGGGCGCCGCGGCGCACTCACCTCGGACAGGCCGCCCCGGTCCTCGGTGTCCTGCCCGCTCAGCACCTTCTTCAGCTTGTCCATGGCGGGCCCGGTGCACCCCAGCTCCAGCCCCCGGCCGGCAGCCTGTTGCTCTGGCTGAGTCGCGGGCTCTTCCGGGGGCTCGGCCCCCGCCGCCGCCAACCACGGCGCGCCCCGCCCAGGTACCTGCCCACCTGGCGGATGCCTGCGCAGGCGCCCGGCGATCCCCGCGCCCGCCTCTAGCCTGCGCCCAGCCCGCGTTTAAGGGCTGGTTTTGGTCCGGGAAGGAGGGGCGGGAAGGAAGCGCTGGGTTTAAGGTCGACCAAGCGTGGCTAAACCTCAATTCTGCGTCCGGCGCCGCGTTCCACACCCGAGCCAGCTGCCCTCCCTCCCGGGGCCCTCGTAGGTTCAGTCGACAAACGCGGAGTCCCTAGCACATGCGAGGCACTGCAGAAACAAAGACGGTGAAGCCTGGACCCCCCTCTCCCCGTACCCTACACTCCCTCTGTGTGTGGTTGCAGACTTGTAAACAAATGCTGTGGGGAATCCGCGTTCTGATTGTAGTTATACTGGAAACAACTGTTTAAAAATCACTTGAGGCCAACTGGAACAAATTCAATCTATAACAAGCTTTGGGGAAACGTTAACAAGAAAAGCACTACCGTAGTTCCAACTGAAAATGCATCGAGAGGAATGATTTGGGCAAAAACTTGAGAAACGGGTAGAACTTGGGTGAGGGAGGGTGGAAAGGTATACCAGATCGTTTTGTGTTTCTTGGATGGTTTGTTTTACTGACCTCAAACTGGACTCCAGCGCTAATGATTCTATGTTGGAGAATCCACGTAACCCCCAGGATGGTGGCAGAGACAGGACGTGGGCTCACATCTCAAACTGCTCGCTGGAGAATGTCTGGAAAACTAACTTGGAGATTAAATAGGCTTAGAAAAAACAAATCCAAGAGAGGTTACCAGGAGTACCCACTAGAGAATCTTCCTGCACCCTCCTGCACCCCATACACGTACACACACACACACACACACACACACACGCACGCGCGCGCACAGGAAAATATTTATGAAAGAGTAGGAATGCTGTGTCTGAATGGAGAGAATTTAGATGTTACCAAGAACTTGTTAGAAAGTATTATAAATCAACCAAGCAAAGGGATTTGCAAAGGACCCTATACAAGTCAGTCAAATGGCTGTAATTACACCCCCGTATGTGATTTCATCTTTATGGAAGGCAAATATGCTATGCTTTATAATTTTAGTTTACTCCTCAAATCTTGAATAACAAATGCCGGTGCTCTTGCCTGGATGCTCTTTACCCTCTTGTTTCACTCAAGTAAATTCCTACACATCTTTCAAGACTCTTGAAATATCAGCACAGAGTGGAAAGTCCATCCATAGTAGAGTTAGGAAGATCTGGGAGTTACAACTCTAACACCACCACATACTAGATGTGTGGTATTGAGTTACTTAACCTTTCTGGTCCTCAATTTTCTCATCTGTAAAATGGACATAAATGACTACCTCTGAAAGTTATTGTGGGAAGTAAACATGACAGTATATGCAGAGAGCCTGGAACATGGCAGGCATTCAGTTAGCAACTAATGGAAGCTAGTATTACTCTGCCATATCCTCTGAAGCCTTCTCTAAGCCAACCCACACTGACGTTGCAGTTGCTCTTTCCTCTGTGTTCCCAAAGCACCTTAAACACACCTGTAAGTACTCACCTCACAGTGTTACCTTTATTCATGGTCAAGTCTGTCTCCTCTACATTGTGAGACCCTCACAGTGTCATTCAGTTCTTTTCTCCCTGAACCCAGAAAAACACCCACAAAACAGGTGCTCAGAAAATCCGCCTTGAGTGAGTGAATGAATGAATGAGAAACTTTGTGTCTGTCTTTTGCAATTCAGTGAATTGTAACAGCCAGATTGGCAGACAGGGCAACACTTAAGTGACTATGCTACCCAAGTCAGCCGGGAAAGCCTATTTTTGTCAGCAAAGTGAGAACATTGGGCCGCCCTCCACCTCCACCTCCTCTCTGCATTCCTCACAGAAAATGAGATTTTGATCAGAAAGATCATATATCTGTAATCTCACCCCATGCCTAAAGTCAGTATTTCTCTTAGGGCTGGGTAGGGATAGACTCTGCTCTTGGCCCATGCTTGCAGGGGATCCTGCAAATCACAAACACACACAAATGCGTTAAAGAATACATGACTCTTTGGTTACTTGGGATCTGACACTCAGCACTGCGACACCCCCTCTCATGGATAACACTGCTCAGGCCCCAGGGATCTGCTTCTTCATGTTTCCTGCCCAATGTCCTTGACACAAAAGGTGACAACATCTGAATGCTGTGAAGCTTGTGGGTTGTGCCACTACCTGTGCACACAGAGACTGCTTCAGAGCCAGTAGGATACAAAACAATGGAAGAGCTTAGGTAACAGAAAAAAGACAAGTGCACTTGTCAGATCCCTCCACTAAGATGCCTTGGATACAATAGATTCTTGTATAAGAATATACCACCTCCCAGTAGCACCAAGTATACATTTTCTTACTTCTCTACATGCTCTAATTTAAGATCCCAGAGGTACTCACAAATTAATGCAATATTTGCAACAGTTCACACGGAGGCTGATGAGTATTTTGCAGAATTAAACACTTCGTATTGCTCTTAATATAGGTCTAGGCATAACGTACGTGAAATGTGACACTGACTTGACACTGAACACTAGAATCATCAGTAGCTTTTGATAAAAATATTTAAGAAGATTTTATTGCATTTTCAAAAAGTCAAGTAAAAAGTTTCAACTTTATTTAAATACTTGGTTTAATTTTTAACATTTGTTAATTATGAATTATATTTCTTCCCTTTAACTTTTGATTTTGAATATTTTAGAAAAATAATTCTTGAAAACATAAAAAGTGACAATTTTATTTGAAAATTGAATTTATGTTGTCATGATAATGTATTCCAATTTTGTAATAATAATTGGATTCAGTCATCTTTGATATTTTTCCAATTTTCAGTTATATGAAAACTATAGAGAATTCCCTGGTGGTCCAGTGGTTAGAACTTGGAGCTTTCACTGCCAAGGGCACAGGTTCAATCCCTGGTCGGGGAACTAAGATCAACAACAAAAAGAAAACTATAGCTCTACATGTATTTGTCAATGTAGGAGGATCGAACATAATTTAACAATTGTTTAGCTTGATTTATAGCTTTAAAATATTTAGACATATGGACTTCCATTTGTACTATTTCCCAGACCCTGCAAATCCTAGGGGCACACTTGCATGTAAGTGGTCCAGTCAAAGGACTTGGGTTGCCTGAGGGGAAATGCTAGAGGCGTTCAGATGTAAAAGGACAAGGATTTTCTGTTTTAAATTAGGAGAAAAACAAGCCTGCTATCAAAGTATCAGTGTACAAGCTTTATGTTCAAGCAGTGATGAAATTACCTGAAGCAGGAGATTATAAGTCTTATAACCCAGACAGCCCCACCTACAGCAAAACTCTTAACAGAATTTCAGCCTGAGGAAGACGGGTGAGGTATCTGCATCAGCAGGATTGGAGCATGGGATCTTACCCCAGGGAAAACCTGGTCAGTCTCCTTTCCCTCCAAGGTCTCTCTACTTTCTCCAAGGCAGCCTCCCTGTCCCCCATTGGCTTAGCCTCACAGAGTCCTTCAGTCCTTTCACATTTATTGAGCACCTACTACATACCATACACAAGGCCAGGTGCTTGATGTACAAATACAAAACTAAAGAGACATTATCCCTGACTTCAAAGAACTTTAGAGACCAACCTCCTCTCCTGCTGGAAAGAGGAAGGAAGCACTTTGAGTTAATTGCAGGACCCATAAGAAAGAGGGAAGGAGGCAGAATATTAGAATCTGCTCTGGAGCCCAATATAACTAGTTATATCACTATGCAAGTAGTTATGTAATGCTTGAGGAACATTATCTTAAAATATAAGGTATCTTAAAATATCTTAAAACTAACTTCCTCCCCCCTCCTTGTTCTCAAGGTTGCTGATTCATTTTTTTAATTGGTCTGTTATTCACTTAAAAAACATTTATTGAGTGCTATGTGCCAATGAAGAAATATGCAGTTCCTATTTTCAAAGAGGGTAAAGTTACAAATGATGACTTTTTGACCATTTTAGCAGGGAAATGAGGTTTTGACAATTTTAGCAGGGAAATTTTTGCAGGGAAATGAAAAAAGACAAAACAGTACCCACAGGACATATGTTAGCATTTATGAAATATTTACTATGCAGTATATGACAATGTGTTGTGTATGTGGTGGTATAATCTCCATACTTCTTGGGAAGAATTGTTCTTTTTTCTGTAATTACTGTTGATTTTCTGAAGTGATAATGATAGAAAAAGGTAGGTGTTTTTAAAATATTCTTAGCAGGACTAAATATTTGTGGTCTTCCATAACTCTGTTCATAGTGCCTTGACCTGACGCTTATGTGAGTTTTATACATGATATTATAGTAAAATGGTCAAGATATCAGTTGTCATACTGTGAAAACCATGTCTATGAAATCTGTACGTCTGAGAACCACTGGTCTCATGGATCCCCATCTATAACTAGTTCTTCTCTACCTTCATTTCTTTTCCCCAACCATAAAATAGGTGTTGTCTGCTCTCTGTTTTCTCTCTTTACACATTCACCTTTGGAAAGTTTATTCCTTTCTGAGTTTCAACAACACATTTCTACAGTGCTTTACAATTTATAAAGTTCTTTTACAGCATAAAGTAGTCCCTAGTGTCAGAAGGATATGGGTTTAAATCTAGTTCCTCCATTTATTAGTTTTGTGATCATGTGTTACCAAACTCAGGTTTGGCTGTTTGCCACTTGAAAGCCAATACTCAAGAGAAAAGTGTTGGTTGGAAAGGAAAGGTTGCTTTATTCAGGAGGCTGACAACCTGGGGAGAAGGTGGACTCATGTCCAAGAACCAACTTCAAAGATTCTGCTCAACCATGAAAGTTTTTAAAGGGAGAAAGTGGAAGTTAATCGCAGTTAATCATTTGGGGAGGGGGTCAACATCTTCATTATCTTCCACTGTGTGCAGACTTTCTTCTGATTGGTTGGTGGTGAAGTAAGAGGGCAGTGCTCCAGGAATCTGGTGCTCAGCCTGAAGTTCTCATCATACACCTGGGTGGGGGCCTTAGTTCCTGCAGAAGAGCTCAGAGGTATATTGTATGTGTATTCCTTGAGGAGGAACTAGGATCCTTCTTTATCACTGCATTATTGTTTCTTGATTGCTCCTCCTTTGTTTCTGCATTCCCTCAGTTTTCTGATCAACAACTGTTTGAATCTGCCCTTTGGAATTCAGGGAAGGTTTAGGAGGCTGAAGTCTTTTTCCTACAAACAAGAAACGGGGGGACACGGAAAGGATCTGTACCCAGGACAGCCCCACAGAGTCCTGCTTGGTTTCACATGGTCAAGTTATTTAATCTTTCTAAGACTTGGTTTCTTCATCTATAAAAAGAGATAATAATAATACCTTCTCCCAGGGTTTTATGGGATGTGAATGAGATAATCAGTATAAAATGCTCACCATATCTTTTCAACAAAAGGTGCCAGGACTACTAGATATTGACATCCAAAAGAATGAATTTGGACCCTTTCCTCAAGCCATATACAAAAATTAAGTGAAAATGAATCATAAACTTAAATTTAAGAGCTAAAACTGCAAGCCCTCACACCAGTTTTGCCTATAAAACTCTTCCCTGAAACCCATCAGGGAGTTCAGGTGTCTTGAGCACAAGCCACCCATTATCCTTGCTTGATCCTACAGTAAACCTCTCTCTGCTCCAAACTCCTCTGTTTTAGTTTGTTTGGCCTCACTGTGCATCGGGCACATGAACTTGCATTTGACAACAAAGGTATACAACTCTTGGAAGAAAATATAGGAATAAATCTTCATGACCTTGGGTTAGGCAAAACCTTTTTTAGATTTGACATCAAAAGCACAAATGACAAAAGAAAAAAATAGAAAAATTGGACTTGATCAGAATTAATAGCCTTTGTGCTCAAAGGACACCAAGAAAGTGGGAAAAAACAAGCCACAGAATGGGAGAAAGGATTTGCAAATCATCTATCTAATAAGGGACTTGTATCTAAGAGGTGTAAAGAACTATTACAACTCAATAATAAAAGGACAACCCAATTTTTTAAAAGGACAAAGGCTCTGTATAGACATTTCTCCCAAAAAGATACACAAATGGCCAATAAGCACATGAAAAGATGCTCAACATCATTAGTCATCAGAGAAATGCAAATCAAAACCATAATGAGGGGCTTCCCTGGTGGTGCAGTGGTTGAGAATCTGCCTGCCAATGCAAGGGACACGGGTTCGAGCCCTGGTCTGGGAGAATCCCACATGCCGTGGAGCGGCTAGGCCCGTGAGCCACAACTACTGAGCCCGCGCGTCTGAAGCCTGTGCTCCGCAACAAGAGAGGCCGTGACGGTGACAGGCCCACGCACCACGATGAAGAGTGGCCCCCTCTTGCCGCAGCTAGAGAAAGCCCTCGCACAGAAACGAAGACCCAACACAGCCAAAAATAAATAAATAAATAAATAGATAAATAAATAAATAAGTTTAAAAAAAAAGATAGGAATTTATTAAAAGAAAAACAAAAAAACCATAGTGAGATAAAATTTCACACCCACTAGGATAGGTTTGATGAGAAAGACGGATAATAATAACAAATGTCGTTGAAGATGTGGACAAATTGGAACCCTCATACACAGCTGGTAGGAATATAAAATAGGGCAGCCACCTTGGAAAACAATTTGGTAATTCCTCAAAAGTTTAAAAATAGAGTTACCACATGACCTAGCAATTCTACTCCCAGGCATATCCCCAAGAAAAGTGAAACCATATGTTTACACAGAAACTTGTACACAAATGTCCACAGGAGCATTATTCATAGTTACCAAAAAATGGAAACAACCCAAATAAATAAATAAATAAAATGTGATATATCCATACAATGGAATATTATTCTGCAATAAAAAATGAATGAAATAATCATACATGCTACAAAACGGATGAACCTTGAAAACATGCTAAGTGAAAGAAGCCAGACATATAAGATCACATATTACAAAAAGACAATCCTCAGAACGGGAGAAAATATTTGCAAATGAATCAGCAGACAAAGGATTAATCTCCAAAATATATAAACAGTTCATGCAGCTCAATATTAAAAATACAAAAAACCCAATCAAAAAATGGGCAGAAGACCTAAATAAACATTTCTCCAAAGAAGACATACAGATGGCCAAGAAGCACATTAAAAGCTGCTCAACATCACTAATCATTAGAGAAATGCAAATCAAAACTACAGTGAGATATCACCTCACACCGGTTAGAATGGGCATCATCAGAAAATCTACAAACAACAAATGCTGGAGAGGGTGTGGAGAAAAGGGAACCCTCTTGCACTGTTGGTGGGAATGTAAATTGATACAGCCACTATAGAGAACAGTATGCAGTTTCCCTAAAAAACTAAAAATAAAATTACCATATGACCCAGCAATCCCACTACTGGGCATATACCCAGAGAAAACCATAATTCAAAAAGACACATGCACCCCAATGTTCATTGCAGCACTATTTACAATAGCCAGGTCATGGAAGCAAAATAAGTGTCCATCGACAGACGAATGGATAAAGATGTGGTCCATATATACAATGGCATATTACTCAGCCATAAAAAGAAACGAAATTGTATCATTTGTAGAAACGTGGATGGACCTAGAGAGTGTCATACAGAGTGAAGTAAGTCAGAAAGAGAAAAACAAATATCCTCTATTAAAGCATATATGTGGAATCTAGAAAGATGGTACAAATGAACCAGTTTGCAAGGAAGAAATAGAGACACAGACGTATAGAAAAAAACGTATGGACACCAAGGGGGGGGAAAGCGGGTGGGAGGGGGGGATGGGATGAATTGGGAGATTGGGATTGACATGTATACACTAATATGTATAAAATAGATAACTAATAATAACTTACTGTATAAAAAATGGATAAACAAGATAAAAAAAATTTTTTAAAGATCACATATTATATGATCTCATTCATATGAAATGTCCAGAATGGGCAAATCTAAAGAGACAAAAAGTAGATTAGTGGTTGCCAGGAGTTGGGGCAGAAGGGAATAGAGAGTGACGGCTAATAGGTACAGGGGTATTTTGAGGGTGAAAATGTTCTAAAATCAGTTGTGGTGATGGTTGCACAAACTGTGAATATACTAAAATTTAAAAGCTATTGAAGTGTACTCTAAGTGAGTGAATTTTATGGGATATGAATTATATTGCAGTAAAGCTGCTTTAAAAATGCTTAGTACAGTGCCTAGTACGTTTCCCTATCCATGAATGTTATTTATTGTACAATGTAGCAGGTGTCCACCCTTATCTCACCTTAAATGTGTCCAAGTTTGAACCCTGAGTATTGGACTCCTAATTTATCTGCAGATACATGTGAACATGCGCAAATTGGCCTGTGTACAAGGCAATTCATCCTGGCATTGTCTATAACAGCAAAAGATTGGAACCAACCTAAAAGTCCATCAATGGGGGGAATAGTTAAATAAATTATGATATACTCAGTCACAAGAATACAAAATAGTCATTAAAAGACTATTAAAAGAAGAATGAGGGAGTCTTAATATACTGATAATGAAACTCTTTCCAAGATCTAGTGTTAGGAGAAAAAAATCAGGTCCAAACAGTGTAGGAGAAGACAGATACATGATGAATACATAGATAGATGATAGACATATGTGTGTATGTATGTATATTTGCTTTTTTTTCTTTGTCTTAGTTTTAATTAACTCTACAGTAAATGTATAATCCGACAAAACACAATAAATTTTAATTTTAAGAAAAGATGGTGGGTTTAGAGTCAGATAACAGAGTTCCTATATAGACCTGGTGAAAATATTCATCTTAACTCAAGTGATGGCATTCCATCATACTTATAGCATAATGAAGAACGGTAGATTAAAGAAGATATATATTTATATATGTATATTTGCTTTTATATGCATGAAGTACATCTGGAAGGGCAGAAAAACAAAAACAATAATAAACAAAAAATACTGAGGTTATTCTTTACCTCCAGGGAAGGAATTAAGCGACCATGGGGCAGAGAACATATCACTATCTTTCACTGACTTTTCAATTATGAAACTTGTGAATGTGCCTGCTACTCAATAATAAATATAGACACAAAAGGTCACATATTGTATGATTCCATTTATATGAAATATCCAGAATAGATAGAGCCATAGAAACGGAAAGCAGATTGGTGGTTGCTAGGAACCGGGGGGGAGGCGGGATGGGGAGAAACTGATTCCTGGGTAAGGGGCTTTACTTCAGAGTGATGAAAATGTTTGGAAACTCAACAGAGGAGGTGGTCGCACAATACTGTGAATGTACTCAATGCAACCGAATTGTTCACTTCGAAATTGTTAATTTTACGTTATGCAAATTTCACCTCAATAATTTTTTTTAAAAAGAAAGAAAAATGGAGAGGTAGGGGAAAGAGAGAGAAAAAAGGAAGGAGGGAGGGAGGGGAGTATGCAGAATTTCCATCTGAGGCAGCTGGCTTGGAGGGGTTTCGAGCAAACAGCCTCTCATGGAGTAGTAGCCTGCTGCTAAGAAAGGAAACGAGGGCGGAAACAATTGACACAGCGACCAGGGAGGTACCGGCGAGAGGACCAGGCACTGGGATGGGCGCCAGAGCACAGCGACGCATGCTTCCTTCTGTCTGCTGGGCCCTCCGCTGTGACGTTCAGGGTGTGTCCTTTAACCACCCGCACAACAGCTGGAATCTGCCGCGGCCTCCACCACCCACCCTCGTGAGGACTCAGAACACTACACACTGCTTCTTCCCACCCCCTCTCCCACCCCTCCTCAGGACCACCCTCCTCCAGCCCCTCTGCACTTAGGGCCACTCCCATCCGGTTGCCTCATTGGCTGTGGCCCCCATCATGGCCAGGCAACTTCTGCTTTTAAAATTTAACACAAAAGGCTGATTCTCCCAGGAGAGTAAGGGTAGAGGCTGATCCTCTCCAGGGCCTCCCAGAACTTCCCCTCTGCACAAACCTCATTTTGTCATCCTCAGCGGTGATCCACCCTTCCCAAGGTGAGCAAGGCAGCTCCGACACCTCCCCACGAGCGCAAGCAAAAGATCTCAGTGGCTCCCACAGCACTGTTGTCACTCTGCCTACCTGCCGATCTCTCTTGATCCTACCCTTGTATTGTTACTACTCTACCACCTGTCATTTGAACCTACCCTTATCAGCTCTAATTTATTTGAAGGAAGATTTCCTTCAAGTTTTCTTCTCCCCTCCATTCCCCCTGCTTCCCTCCCAGTCGGGTCCCAGTGACCTCACATGTGGGAAACTGCACTAGCTTCCTAACTGGCCTCCCTGTCTTTTCCTTGCTACTACCTCCGATCCCTCCTGCCACCAATGCGCGTTTTATCACCTTCAGGTACCATTTTCATCAGGTCATGCCTCTGACTCCAAAGCCTGCACCTGCTTCCCCCTGTCTTCACCATCAAGTCTGAAGGTCTTACCTGCCACTCAAGGCCCCTTTAAACGTCCCCAAACTGACTTTCCAGTCCGTTCCCCAAATCATTATGTTCCCCAAACATGATGATTTAAGCATCATGCTCTGCACAATATATACTGATTGACTTTAAACACTACACATTAAAATTAAAAACGCACTATTGCTGCTAAACATTTATCAAATGTAGGGTGTCAAGTCATGAGCAGGCTGTGATAGTCTAAGAGAACAATATTACTTGCAGGTGATTTCTGCATTTAAATGTAGCCAAACCATCCCACTAAGAACCAGGAATTCTTTCAGTGCTGCGCATAATCAATATCTATCTTTTAGTGGACTGGTTCAACAAGTTGATCAGAGGCCACTGGGTGAAATGTGCTCCGTCTCATGGTTTTCCAGCCACCTCTGCTCAGGAACCTGATTCCAAAACATTAGTCATCACCAGAACGTGCTTTGTTGAGTCCTACTCATGTGCCAATCAAAGTATCATATTTAGTTTACTCCTCTCAACAACCCCAAAAGGTAGATACTATTATCATAATCCAGCTTTCACAGATGAGGAAATTGAGGCTTAGAAAGGTTAATTAACTTGCTCTGGGTTTCTGAGTTCCACATTAATCAGTCTAACTCCTAAGCCCCTCTTCTAACCAAGGCTGCTACCCAGGGTAGGTACAGTGAATTTGCTGTAACTTCCTTCAATCCACTCTTCCACCATGCTATTTCATGTTAGGTTTAATAAATGTCTTCAGAGGGTTCTTTCTGACTGGGTCACACCACTCCCTGTAGGATCTTTGTAAACCTAAGTGTTGCCCTGCTTAAAATCTCCCGCAACGTGGTAAACTGAAAAATGTCCCCTACAAGATATCCATGTCCGAATCACTGGAATCTGGGGATGTTATCTTATATGGCAAAAAAAGTGTGTGTGGCAGGGCGTGGGGGGATTATGCAGATGTGATTACTTTAAGAATCTTGAGATAGATTATCCTGGTTTATCCAGGTGGGCCCTAAATGCAATCATATGTGTCCCTAGAAGAATGAGGCAGAAGATTTGACACAGACGGAAGAGGAGAAGGTAGCGTGACCAGAGACTGGAGGGACACAGCCACAAGCCAAGGAATGCCAGAGGCCACCAGAAGCTGGAAGAGGAAAAGAAAGGATTCTTCCCTAGAGCATCCAGAGGGACGCAGCCCTGCCAACACCTTGATTGGTGCCTTTCTGGCCTCCAGAAGTGTGAGAGAACAAATTTCTGGTGTTTTAAGCCATCAGATTTGTAGTAATTTGTTACAGCATTCCCAGGAAACTAATGCACATGAGTCCCCACTACCTACAGATAAACTGTGGCCGACTCAGCAGCACATACTTTCCTTTGTGAACTCACTTCTCCCCTTTCTCTGACATGCCTGGGCCCCAAACATAAAAGAGAGTAGTTCCTGAACTCATTGCGTTCCCCACCTTGTCCTCCAGGAAAACACCTGCTCTCTTCCCATCTTTGTCCCCTTCTCTCTCCCAGCACACAATGCTCCCAAGTCACTTGATTCTTACCTCTATTTTAACACTTAGCACAAAATGCTCTAGTTGTTCGTATGCTGTTTCTTCCATTCACATAAAGGTCCCTACGTGGCATGGACCCTGTCTTATTTGCCTTTGCATCTCCAGCACCAGCACAGCGCAGGAACACATAGCAAGTGCTAAATGAATGAATAAGTTTAGCACCATAGTAGGTGTTAAGTAACCTACTGCATCATCGCCCATTCGGCTTGCTATTAGCCATTCTTCTCACTCCGCACTGTGCAATGCAGAGGCGACCAACTCCTTCAGGCTGTGTGATGCACTCCGGCAGAGCCTCTCTGTACGTCTGTCTTGCCAGGGCGGACAAGCAGGCAGCTTTTAGTTGAAGTTTCATGTGTGCCTTGTCGGATTTCATCCTCAGCAAGAGCTAAAAGGAAAACAGCTTTTAGAGAGTCTCTAAGAAATCTGTATTCAGGGCACTTTACGGAGGTAGCCCCAAGGGAAGAGAAAACAAGACAGACCTCTGATCCTTAATGCATGAAATTAAGACAGAAACCGTTGGATTTATCCAACGGATTTTCTTTCAAATCATATTTCTGGTGATTTTAAAGAAAAAGGCCTAAAAGATGTTAAGATATCAAGATTGAATGTCTTAATGTATCTGGAGAGGAAAAAGAGGGAGAGAGGGAAGGAAAGCCGATTCCTCAGACTGATCCAGCCTAGAGGCTAAAGAAGAGTCTAAGGCAATGTTGGCAAAGCCCATTTAACCACGGGGCAGGTAAGATGTGGTTCTCGTGCATGAATTCTGCCTAAACCAAATGTATCCCCATCACACTTGTGAGAACCTGGGGCCACTGACTGTGCAAATCCTGAACTTTATTCTTTTGCCCTGGTTCCTTGCTTACCAAGCAGCTTTCTCCATTATAACCTGCCGCTCCCAGGAAGACATCAGCCCTCCGAGTGGTCGCAAGTCAGACCTTGAACATGTGAAGCCAAAAGGCTGGACTAGGGAGACCTCCTCAGGGTTATGGAACCCCGTGGGGATTTGTCTGGGCAGCCAGACTTCCTCTCTCCATCCAATGCGTATTCTTGCCTTTTCTTGAATCCTCCACATGAAGTAAATAAGTGAAGTAGAAAAGGAGCCTTGGTGAGCCAGTGAGGATAGCGGTTCTTATTCTCTTCTGGTGTCATAGACCTTTTTGAGAATATAATTGTATAGAGCCTCTCTCCATGGGCCCATGTGAAGAAAGGTTGCCTCCAATTCCAGGGCAGTTATGTAGAGCAAAAGTTCAGCCATTGCTTATGGGTGCCTGGTTGAGAACCCAGGTTTAGCAGGGAAACAGACACCAGCTTTCTTTTGCAACAAGCCCTAGATTGTTTTGCGTGTTCACTTGATTTTAATGGTGGTGTGAGAGTTTAGATATATTTTTTCAAAGTCCCTTTGGGGAGAGGCATGATCATTTAAAGGAGGAAAGAGAACTGGAGAGAAATTGTTTGACGTCCTATCATCACTCTTCAGGGATTCTCACCACCTGGTAGCCCCTTGATCAATTACAACACAGCTGGCTGATAAAGGAGCAGTTAAGGGGACAGGGGCCAGAGAAACCATTTCAGTTCAGGAGTGCACAGAATTGGGGATAATAAAAACAAGACTCTTCTCGTCATCACTGCAGGGGAGTAAGTTTGCAATACATGAATTTGGGGTTTTTAGTGAGGGCTGTTGACGCCCCCCTTCATATTCCTTCGCCCACCTGAATCCACCTGCACCTGTGACAGACATCCTGGCATGCAGATAGCATCTCTTCCCAAGCCCTTTCTTGCATGTGTGTGTGTGTGTGTGTGTGTGTGTGTGTGTGTGTGTGTGTGTGTGTGTGTGTGCTGGGGTATGGCAGTTAAGGGGGGAGCTATCCCCTGGAGCCAGGTCCAGTGGGATGGGATTATAAATGCCCCAGGCCCCCCTCCTCTGCTGGAACAATCCAAGGCACGTTCTTTGGGACAAAGCATCTCAGAAGTCTCCAGCAAGAGGTAACCTGCTCATTCATTACACCCCATTTTGCCTTGCCTCCCTATCTCCCTTTCTCCACGTTCTCACTTGTGTGTTCTTCCTGAGATCACCTCCCAACTACCTGCATCTTAGTGCTGGTCTCAGGCTATGCTTTGCAGAAAACCCAAACCAGACAGGGGTGATATTTACTGTAACGAGCTTTTATTTCTATCTCTGACAGAATCAGGTCTCACGCTCACACAGAGGCCTGTCACTCTAACACTAGTCCAGCCTTCAAAGCCACACGGGTGTTTCTCTGCCAGTGCCCTAAATACATCCTGAGTAGGAAAACCCGCACACCTAAACGTGTTTCCTGGAGATGATACCAGGGCAGGCAGATTTCCCATAAGCACCGCCTGACCTAATAGTTACAGTGCAACTCAGTGAAGCCCCAAAGCAAGAACAGGGCTCACATTCACAGGAGTATTACAGTATTACATCCTAGGCACAACTAAGCGTGCGCCCCTAGGAAAGATTAGGGAAAGCCTCTGATGTTCTGTAAATGCCTGAGGGAGGCTATGTGGTTAAGCATGTAAGGAAAGAAACTAGATGATTTCTGGTTTTTGGAACCAGTGTTATCTGGAACCTTATTTTGATAGACTTTTTTTTTTTTTTTTTAAAGCTGAGCCGCTGAAATGTGAGAATGGATTCTCTAGTTCTTTTTTTTTTTTTTTTTTTTTTTTTTGGCTGTGTTGGGTCTTCATTTCTGTGCGAGGGCTTTCTCTAGTTGCGGCAAGCGGGGGCCACTCTTCATCGCGGTGCGTGGGCCTCTCACTATCGCAGCCTTTCTGGCTGCGGAGCACAGGCTCCAGACGTGCAGGCTCAGCAATTGTGGCTCGCGGGCTCAGTAGTTGTGGCACACAGGCTTAGTTGCTCTGCGGCATGTGGGATCTTCCCGGACCAGGGCTCGAACCCGTGTCCCCTGCATTGGCAGGCAGATTCTCAACCACTGCGCCACCAGGGAAGCCCCTGATAGACTTAATAATAATTCTTTACAAAGTTATTGTGAGAAATGGCTGATTAAACGAGTATAAAGCATGAGGCTTTCAATCGCTTCACTTACAATAATACTGATTGTTCCACTGGTTATACCCTCTCCTGAATCACCAGTCTGATTACAGGACTATTCCCATAGATGTGACTGTCCCAGCAACACCACAGCTACCAGCCCGTTTCTGTGAAGGCAGCTTTGCTGAAAGCTCTATCCTTTCTACATTTGCTTTTCACGGTCCAGTCTGGCTTCTGCCATCACTACTCCCCCAAGACTGTATCAAAACCAGCTATACCTCCATGCTGCCATTAGAAACCCCTGTCCCCTTACTAGTTGCCTTGACAGCATTCCCCACAAATGACAACTCCTACCTTTAAATATTCTGCTCTTCCCTTGGGTTCTACTGCTCTCCCCTGGTTTCTATCTACTCACTGGCTGTTCTTTCTCCCGTCTCTGATGTGCAAGTGTTGCTCAGGGATCCCCGCAAGACCTTCTTCATTTCCTTAAAAAATTCTCAAAGCGATCTCATTCATTGCTATGACTTTAAATGTTATCTATATTGGCGATAACTTTTCTGTCTTTTTAAAAAATATTTATTTACTTATTTATTTGGCTGAGTCGGGTCATAGTTGCGGCATGTGGGATCTTTGTTGCGGCATGCGGGGTCTTTCGCTGCGGCACGTGGGCTTCCTCAGGGCATGTGTGATCTTAGTTCCCTGACCAGGGATTGAACCCGTATCCCCTGCATTGGAAGGCGGATTCTTAACCACTGGACCACCAGGGAAGTCCCCATTGAGCTACAGATTTCATTACCCATTAAACTACACATTAAACATTTCCACTTGGACATCTCAAAGGCATTCCAGACCTCCCGTGTTCAAACAGAACTTTCATTGCTCTAAATTTGTCTCTCCTTTCTGTCCCCGTCACATTGCATAGCACCAATATCTCCCTACTTGGTCAAAAAAAAACTTAAATGTCCCCCTTCATTCCTCCATTTCCTCCATTCCTCATGTTGAATTTATCAGAAAACCCAATGAATTCAACTTTAAAAGTATAGTTTGAGTCCAGTTTTCTTAATAAGCACTGCTGCAAGCATAGTTCAAATGGCATCACCCCTCACCTGGCCTACTGCTATGGTCTCCTTTATTGATTCTCTGCTTTGCCTCTTCACACCTTCAACTCATCCCCACATCACAGCTAAAGTGAACGGAAAATATGTCAGATCACTTGCCTCCATGCTTAACTTCTCATTGTTTCTCATTGCATCAAAACCTATCCTCCTTAAACATGGACCATAAACCCTTAAATGATCTGGCCTTAACCAGTTTCTCTAACCTCACTTTGTGTTCAAGCAACCCAGCTCTCTCCACTTCCATGAATTTGCCAGTCTTTCCTACCTCGAAGACTTTTCTCATACTGTTCCTCTCTTAGAAATCTCTTCCCACTCCCAAACAAATCAAATGGCTAAATTATTTTCACCCTTCAGGTTTTAGTTTAAATGCCATGTCCTCAGAATAGCTCCCAGACCAACTCTTCTTGTTTTTTAAATTGCTCCTCAAATTCTTTTTGTTTTTAAATTCATGTTTATTGAGGTATAATTACATATAAGGAAATTCGCCCATTTTATGTGTACAATTCAATGAGTTCTGAGAGACCTATATGGTCATGTAACTACCACCACATAAAAATATGGCATATTCCATCACCTCCCCCAAACTTCCCTCATATCCCTTTGTGTTCAGTAATCTCCCTTTCTCTTGCAACCATTTATCTGATTCCTGCCCAATAAGTCTGCCTTTTCCAGAATGCCGTTGTGATGGTTAATTCTATATATCAACTTGTATGGGCCAGAAGGGTGCCCAGACATTTGTTCAGACATTACCCTGGGTGTGTCTGTGAGGATGTTTCTGAGAGATTGACATTTGAATATGTAGACTGAGTAAAGCCAATTGTCCCCCCTAATGTTGGTGGGCCATATCCAATCAGTTGAAGACCTAAATAGAACAAAAAGCCTGAATAAAAATGGGCTCCTCCTGCCTGGCTACCTTGAGCTGGGACAAAGGTCTTTTCCTACCTTTGGACTTGAACTGAAACATGGGCTCTTCTTGGGGCTGGCTTTCAGACTGGAATTTACCCCATTGGGTCTCCTTGGTCTCTAGCTTGCTGACTATAGATCTTGGGAGTTTTCAGCCTCCATTATCACATGAGCCAATTTCATGTAACAAATCTCTTTTATACATGTATATATCTCCTATTGGTTCTATTTCTCTGGAGAGCCCTAATACAGCTATATATATGAAATCATACAGTGCATAGTCTTTCATGCTTGGCTGCTTTCACTTAGCATAATGGTTTTGAGATTCACCCATGTAGTTGCATGTATTAGTACTTAGTTCCATTTTATTGCTGAGTAGTAAAGATGCACCATAATTTGTTTATCTGGACATTTGGATTGTTTCCAGTTTTTAGCAATTATGAATAAAGTTGTTACAAACATTTGTATATAGGCCTTTGTGTTGACACGTTTTATTTCTCTAGGAGTGGGATTACTGGGTTGAATGGTAAGTGAAAGTTTTTATGAAACTGCCAAACTGTTTTCCAAAGTGGTTGAACCATTTCACATTCTCCCTGGCAATGTGTGTGTGAGATTGCAGCTGTTTCACATCTTCACTGCCAATTGGTATTGTCAGATTTTAAAATTTTAGCTATTATAATAGGTGTAGTGATATCTCACTGAAGTTTTCATTTGTATTTGTCTAATAACTGATGAATTTTTAGCATCTTTTCATATGCTTATTTACCATCCACAACTTTTTAAATTGGATTATTTGTCTTATTATTGAGTTGAGTTCTTTATATATTCTGGATATAAGTCCTTTATCAGATACCTATCTTACAAATATTTTCTTCCAGTATGTGGGTTATCCATTGATATCCTTAACAGTATCTTTCAAAGAGTAGTTTTTCATTTTAATGAAGGCCATTTTATCATTTTTTTCTCTTTATGTTCAATGCTTTCTGTGTTTTATTGAAGAAATATTTGCCTACCTAAAGTCACTAAGATCTTTGTTTACCTCCACAACTTTCATAATTTTAGGTTTTACATTGAGGTCTATGATTTAATTTTTGTACATGGTGTGAGATAAGGTTCAAAAAAAATTTTTTTTGCATGTGGTCATCTAATTGTTCCAGTACATTTGTTGAAAAGACTATCATTTCATATAAAATAAACAAGGACCTACTGTATAGCACAGGGAACTATACTCAATATTTTGTAATAACCTATAAGGGAAAAAAATCTGAAAAAGAATATATATATGTATGTATGTGTACATATATACATATATATATAACTGAATCACTTTGCTGTACACTTGGAACTAACACAACATAGTAAATCAACTATACTTCAATAAAAATATTTTTAAATGTTAAAAAAAAAAAAAGACTAACGTTTCTCCACTGAATTACCTTGGCATTTTTGTTCAAGATAGATCTTTAGGTCTCTTTCTTGATTTACTATTCTGTTCCATTCATCTGTATGTCTATCCTAAAACAATTGTCATGTGGTCTTGACTACTGTAGCTCTAAGTGTTGAAATCAGGTAATTTGAGTCCTCCAACTTTATTCTTTTTCAAAATTGTTTTGGCTGTTCTAGATTCTTTGGATTTCCACACATATTAGAATCATCTTATAAATGTCTAATGAAAAAGCCACCTAGGATTTTGAATGGGATTACATTGATTCTGTAGGCCAATCTGGGGAGAACCGGCATATTAACATCTTGAGTCTTTCATTCTATGATCACGGTATTTGTCTCTCTTTACTTCTTTCTCTCATCAGAGGTATTTGGGTATTTTCCAGATATCTTTCTGTTACTGGTTTTTGCTAGTTTAATTCTGTTATGGTCAGAGAACATAATTCACAAGATTTCAAGTGTTTTATTTGTTGAGGTTTTATGGCTTAGAATATTCTCTATCTTGGTGAACATTCTAGATGCACTTGAAAACAATGTGCATTCTACTGTTGTGTGAATTTCATGCCCATCTCCCAGTGGTAGACTTCTCTTTTTGCTATCCATGTAGTATCCTGGGCCCAGGTTTTTGTTCCTCCTCCGAAGTCAGAGGTTACTTGCTTATACTCCTTCTCCAGCAGTAATGGTTCTTCGTGGCCTGAAGGCAGAGCATTTCCCATTCCTCCTCCCAGAAGCAGATGGGTTTTGCTTTTATTCCTCCCCCAGAAATAATGGATTTTGCTGGGGTCCTGGGGGGTGATATGATTTGTTGCTCTTCCCACAGCAGCTTAAGTCTTTTGTATCCTTCAAAAGAGGGGTCTAAGAAAAATGGGCAGAGTTTCATACCTATCCCTCAGCAGCAGCCAATTACCTCCTGCATGCTTGAACCACTGACAGGGACTTTCTGGTCCCCTGCCCTGCCCCAGTGTTTCTTGTGAGCACTGGGGTAGGCCCTTGGGATAGAACCTGTGTGAGTGTATGAAGTCCTCTTATTTGAGACTCTCAGCTCTTCCAAACTGACAAACTAGCCCATACTAAGCCTTTCAGAATTTATTAAAATTTTAGTTGATTTTTTTCTTACCTGCTTGTACAGTGGCCACCTGTTTCTCTCATGCTCTAAGATGAGATGATTGGTAGTTTCCACCTCTTGTTGGAGGGCTTATCACTCTTTGGGATTTAGTTTACTTTGCTTTGCAACCTCAGCTGTCTGATATGCTCAAGAAAAACTGTAATTGTATAGATTACCCAGGTTTTGCTCCTGGGTAAGTTAGGAGTGACATTCTCTTGAGGCTTTCTACATGCTTTTCCAGGTAGAACTCTGACTACTGCTACCAAAGGTGATTTTGTTATTCTCTTTAAAGTCAGTATTATTTCTGTCATTGCGATTACTAAACTTTGTAATTATTTTTACTTTGTCTCCTCCATTAGACTTTAACTCCATGAAGACATATAGTACAGTCATCCCTCAGTATCCACAGAGGATTGACTCCAGTCCCCTCCTCCCACCAAAATCTGAGGATACTCAAGTACCTTATATAAAACGGTGTATTTGCATATAACCTACACACATCCTCCCATATACTTTAAATCATCTCTAAATTACTTAGAATACCTAATACAATGTAAAGGCTATGTAGATAGTTGTAAATACAATGTAAATGCTATGTAAATAGCTGCCGGGTTCACCGCAAATTCAAGTTTTGCTTTTTGGAATTTTTTTTTTTTTTTTTTTTTGCCACGCTGCGGTGCATGCAGGATCTTAGTTCCCCCGACCAGGGATTGAACCTGTGCCCCCTGCATTGGGAGCACGGAGTCTTAACCACTGGACCACCAGGGAAGTCCCATGGAATTTTTTTTTCAATATTTCAATCCATGATGGGTTGAATCTGCAGATGCAGAACCTGAAGATACAGAGGGCCAACTGAATAATCTCTTCATTACTGTAACCCCTGTACCTAGCACCATATTGGACAGTACTTAAAACTAAATGGGGGCTTCCCTGGTGGCGCGGTGGTTGAGAATCTGCCTGCTAATGCAGGGGACACGGGTTCGAGCCCTGGTCTGGGAAGATCCCACATGCCGCGGAGCAGCTGGGCCCGTGAGCCACAATTGCTGAGCCTGCGCGTCTGGAGCCTGTGCCCCGCAACGGGAGGGGCCGCGATGGAGAGAAGGCCCGCGCACTGCGATGAAGAGCGGTCCCCACACCGCAATGAAGAGTGGTCCCCGCTTGCCGCAACTGGAGAAAGCCCTCGCACGAACCGAAGACCCAACACAGCAAAAATAAATAAATAAAGGATAGTCTTCTAATTTAAAAAAAAAAAAAAAAAAAAAACTAAATGGAATGATACATACCACAAGTATTTATATTTTCAAAAACAGAAAGCATTAACCTATCATAGAGAAAACAATGGCTAATTAAAACATCCACAGAAGTATTGGGTTGGCCAAAAATTTCATTTGGGTTTGTCCATAAGATGTTACAGAAAAACCCAAACGAACTTTTTGGCCAACCCACACTAGGGGACAGAGAGGGAGGAAGAACAAGAGCCCAATAGCTAAACTGGAGGATTATATTCTGGACTATCTGTTAGATTTTCATTTATAATCTGTCTGGAGAATCTGGCTATAATGTTGACCAAGTTCAAAACATAAAGCACAAACAAGAAAGGTATACCAAAACAGTTTTTAATTAAGCTTCAAGAAAAACGAAATTAAATGAAATGGCAAAACACAGATCGGTAATTACTTATTGTTTATTCTCCTCTTACAAAAAGACACTTGGAACAAATAAATATAAAATGGTGTATGTCTTGATTAGCAATGGGCAAATATAAGTTTTCTTGGCATTCTCCACAGGAACAAACTAATGAAGTTTTCAAAAGTACACTCATCCTATCCACCTCCCACCTTCTTCTATAAAACGGTCAATTCTACAATTTTTAACAATGGACTCTCAAAATAAGTAATTTAAGACTGACTCAGGGACTAAGACATCTGAATCAAGTTAAAAATATATGTGTACTATGATACTGCCCAGAAACCTCTAATTCAACTAATAAATATTATTCCAGTTTTTCGTTTTTTATAATTTGTATGACTAAAGAGTCTGTTCTGTTCAAATCTGCATGGCAAATAAAATAAACAGAAAGCAGAGTACAATATATACACTTTTCCGTCCTAAGAGAAAACATTAAGTACCAGTATATTTAACATACACTGAACATGCCATGTATTTTCTTAAAGCCCACAAAATCCTGATTTCCTATACCTTGCAGGTGATGTAGCAGAAAGCAAACAAATACCCAAATCATTTGTGACCAAATTTAGCTAATAAAATTA
Organism: Balaenoptera acutorostrata; assembly: GCF_949987535.1. Taxonomy (NCBI): domain Eukaryota; kingdom Metazoa; phylum Chordata; class Mammalia; order Artiodactyla; family Balaenopteridae; genus Balaenoptera; species Balaenoptera acutorostrata. The sequence goes on along the minus strand of NC_080064.1, from coordinate 128,982,683 downwards.
GCTAAAAAAACAATATACACAACAACACACAAGAGTCTGAGTAATGATGAATATCCAACTGTATTTGTTTCACTAAAATTTATCTTCAGGCTAATACCTGAAGAGTTTTGCTAATACTTACAATTAAATATCCTTCCTTAATGATTTATGTATCAAGTGGAAATATGTACAACAGCTGTTTCAAACCAGAAAAAAAGGGGGTAATTCTTTTCCCCTGCCCTTTAAATAAAATATTTTTTTAAATTCATTTAAAGTAATTTCTTACTTGGTGCTTTATAACCACTTTCTACTTTATGGAGACCATTTTAAAAGGCAGAAAAGAATATAAAATGTTTAAAGGGTCACCATCAAAATAGCCAAATGGATTTCAAATTTACTTTTGTAAACTTTCTGTACTACCTAGATCTTGTACTAATTAATTACACTTTACTGGATCCCCTGTAATGTTAAAAACATGAATCTTTTTTTTTTTTTTTTGGCCATGCTGCGCGGCTTGCTGGATCTTAGGTCCCTGACCAGGGACTGAACCCAGGCCCTTGGCAGTGAAAGCGTGGAGTCCTAACCATTGGACTGCCAGGGAATTCCCCAAAACATGAATTTAAAAAAAAAAAAAACTGGCTTTTAGATTTTAAAATAAGCCCCTTCCTCCTCCACAGCTACCCTTCAAATATTTTAAGCAGAAAATTAATCTGGTTGCTTTAGAGGCTGATGTAATTTTTGCTTAAACTGTAACACTTCAAACTTTTTAGGACCAATATCAAATTCAATATCCAAAAGATTTATTCACTCTGAGGGTGCGTGGAAGGTGGAAGTAAAAAACGTCAGTACAAATAGAACCACACATAAGAAAAAGCACCTAAAGATGGAGGAGAGACAGCTCTGACATCCTGTCAGTGGCAAACCATGATTGTGTTTCCATGGACATAACACCTTAAGTTCTCCAAAAACCTAGTTTGTTTCTATGTCTGAAACTTTCTTTAAACTTCAAAAGCCAATTAAAATTTAGGAGGGTAATTTTTTTTTTAATTTCTGGGTATAGATCATTCGAGATCAATTTCCTAGGAGGCAAGTCATGACTCTCCAGAAGTGTGAATAAACATCAAAAAACCCAAGGTAAAGAGCCACCACATCAACGTAAACAATTAGGAATCGTATGAAAGTCACAAGGTGTTACGATTCACTGATTTAAAGTAACTTCCTCATGGTAGAAGATAGTGTTTCATGACAGATATAGGTTATGGCCACTGCTTCTGAGAGATACACACATCACCCCCTACTGGTGAGACCCCACTTTGTGACAATTTAGAAATCTGAATTTAACTCCAGAAGATATAAATTTCTGGAATATGAATTTGAAGACAGAGAGTACAACAGCAGTTGAGTGGGAACTGCCTGCGACACTCTTTTATTTATTTATTTTTCCTTTAAGGCTACAGAAAATCTGCACATAGACAAGGCAATTAATTCTCATAATAAAAATACCCCCTCCAAATAGCCCCAAGGTCTCCAGTCAGATTCCACGGTCAGTATATGCTGTAATAAATTCTATTCCACCGGTGTACATTCTTTTGAGTCTGCAGGGTTAGGATCAATTCTTTCTGGAAATATTAGCTTCTCACAAACTGCCTCCTTTATCGGCAAATACTGTGATATTTCATTAGGTTCCGTGAAGAGGGAAGGTGAAACATGCTAGGAAATACATAAATCATATTAGCATATATTAAGTTACTGCACTGATAGTTTTGAAAATGCTTTCATTCAAGCATTCCTAAAGCATGCCAATTTTAAAATGAGGTGCTATATATATATACATATATAAGGAGCATCATTAGGTGTTCCTAATAATATCAGGTATCTCTTGTTACTGACTCAGCTCTGTTACTAGATGGTTTCCTCAAAGATCATAGGGATATATCATTTATAATGCTCCCATAAATGTCCTAAGAATTTAATACATCTTAATCCAATCCCTTTTTCCTGTTATTTTTGCACCTTGAAAGCACTAGCCTTCAGTAAGATGCCAATATGTGGTCTACAAGAGACTCTATATAACTTTTCTAACCTATGTATATTCTATATATAGACAGAAATAAGCACTAAGAGTGAATAAAAAATATCAAGTTAGCAGGAAGGTATCACTTTTTAAACAACCCATTATCGAATGCTATAGACTTGTAGAAGCCCTTTACAAGTCGCAGGGGAGCAAAAAAAAAGCAGGGGAAATTATGCCCCCAAAAGTAAGTCATGGAAAGAACATCCTATTGCAGCTGAGACTTTTAGTCACACCTCTGGGTCTCAGTTTTTCCAAAATAAAATATGGAAATTGGATTGGATGATGGTTAAGGTACCTAACAACTCTAACTGTAATTGAGATAAGTTCCAGAAAAAATACGCTCCCATAGGATTTCTCCTATAGAGCTTTATTAGGTAAATGAATGGATTTAGGGATGTAGATTTGGTGGATGGGTGGGGCATGGGGGAATACCATACTTAAAATAAAACATTACAATTTAACTTCTAAAAACTGATATTTAAATACTGTACCATTAAATTAGCAATTTTGCTCTCTCGTGAGGTATATTCTCGTAACATGTAGGTCTTGTCAGCCTATGTTTAAAAATCAAAAAAATTGCAATAAATTTATTTATATTAATTAACAAAATCATTTCTATTAAACAGAACTGCCCACATTTTATAACAGGTTGTGAAAGTACCATTAAGTCTGATAAGAACATCTAATTCTACAGTGAAATAACTAATTCAAGAATTCTGAATTATTAATTCCAATCTCTATAAATCACATTAATATCTGATACACATATGTAAACAGATTTAATAATTACCATGTAAGAAAAACACAAGCAAAGGTTTTATTTTGAAAGAAAATGTGTATGTTTGTAAATGAGATATGCAAGAGATTTTAATATTACTTCAAGTTTGGAACTACATCTTTTCCTTAAGCTATATTACCATCTACCTACATAACTGTGGCTACTCTTATGTTTCCCCCAAAAAAAGTTTAAACAAGTTTTGTTCTTTCCCATTTCTAAAAAATTCTTATCAAATTGTTTATTTACAGCCACTTTTTTGGTACTTCAATTTTCCCATTTAAGACTTCTTAAAGTGAGGTTTTAGAAAGCAATTTATTACAATTTGTTTTTTTGGTAAAACATTATTTAATAAAAGAATAATCACAAGATTATGCTCCCTTAAAGTTTCAATCTTTTATATCAACAAAACAGATTAATGCTCATTGTTAAAAAAAATCAAATACTATAAACGTATAGAGTATAAATCATCAGCAATCACAATCTCTGCAGACAACACTATCCTTAACATTTAGAAATCTCTACATAAAATCTTATATAGATTCATACTTGCATCTTAAAAGTCAACATTAATATGCACATCTTTCCAAATCAGTTAAACAACTTTCTGCCATTAATTTTAATGGTTGCATATTTTTCTACTATATGGACTGTAAAAAATTAATAAACAGAAACCTCAATTAAATAGATTTGGGAGACTAGACTGGGGAGCTCTCACACCCAGCAACCATAGCAGAGCCCAACAGAAAAAAGAAAGACTCCTCTTACTTCCTGGCAAGGACTCAACCAGTGGAAAGTCATGGATTCTCTGCTTACTGTAGCACTCCCATTTTCCTTTTCCTCTCTATAGAAGCATTCTCCTTCTCTTGTCGTGTGGGGACTTGCACAGGGCTCACCATGGTTACAGACCTGAATTGCAATTTTCTGCTGATCCCGAATAAATCCAACTTTGCTGGAGAAATATCTGGCAGTCTATTTGTTGTAGGCCAACAGGATATAAATGGCCATTTAATCAATGCTCATTCAATGGGCATTATAGCACCTTCCTTCTTTCCTTTTAGCTATTATAAACAATAGCATTGCCATGAATATTTATATATATACAACTCTATACAGCTGCCTGATTAATATTTGTGGGTTACTGTATGTAAGAATCTTTTGAGGATAAATTCTGAAAAAAAAATCAATATTGTTGAGTTAAAGTATAAGCATTTCTAAAAATTTAGATTTCATTTTTTCTGAGGGAGTAAAGTATAGCTTATTTTTAGTACTTTACTATCACTGTTAAAAAGAAAAAGGTCCATCACAGTGACCATGTTATTTCAAAGGAAAAAGAAAGTGCAGGATTTAGGAAAATACCAATCCAATCACATCTTACTGGGCTTAAATTCCAGTTCTGCCACCTATTAACTGTGTAACTTGGGCAAGTTACTTAATCTCTCTTTGCCTTAGTTGCCTCAGCTGTAAAACAGAGATAATAATAGCATCTATTTCATAGGGTTGTTAGGAGAGTTAACTATTACTACGATTACCCTGACTGATACTGGTGGTTTCTTCTCTCATTCGTCATTCTATAGGATCACAAATATGATGTTAAAAATTCATTCAAGAAGGATAGGCTGCTGTAAAGCTACAAGAAGAATTTTCATGACTCAATTTAAGCCTCCCCCCCACTTTCTTCATTTTTTTTAAAAAACTTCGTATGTTAACAGTTCCTTGAAATGGAGCACAGAGCTTTCAAACATTAAAACAACTATCAAAATAATTGTATAATACAAATTTCTGGAGGCCATGAGATTGGTATTTCTAATATCAGGACATTACATAAACAACACATACTACAAAAAAAAAGTAAGAGTTAAGGGAAAGTTTTCTTAAACAGATTAAGTTTAAGAGGCTTTTTAAAAGCATCAGACTCCCCTTTATCAGGGAGTGTCTTTTGGAAAACATGTTCAACTCGTAGAACTTTTGGAAAAGAAGATGTAATGTTTCGATAACTGTGCAGTCAACAGTGAATATGACACACCCAATCTTAAAGGTTAGACAAATAGCCATATAATATAAAGTATTACTGAATTTCAAACTGTCAGACTGACAATGTAACAACATGAACAAGCCCAATGTCAATTAGTACTTTCATTAAATGAGAATAGATACCTCATGGTAAAGTCTTGTGTCATTCATCCTAATAAGCACTCCATCAATTCTCAAGAAAAACCGCAACAGCAAGAAAAAGCTAGAAGGCATTACTCTCTGGAAAAGAAAAATGTAAAAAGTATTTTAATGAAAATTAAATACTTTATTACTTTGCTGAAAGAAAAAACATTTTTAAGGCATCGGAGGAAGGCTGAATTAGCCCTATATAAAATTCTCTGAACTAGAAGTTCTTTGCCCTAGCGCCAACCAAGGCTCAAAACCTTGTTTATACGTAACATACTGGTTTCAGTTTCCTACAATAGAAAAATATTTTTTCTAGGTCAAAAGATAATGAGGTTAAAAAGATTTAAAACTCACCTAAATAATGTGAAAAAAATAATTGTACTTATAGTAAATGTTAATACCAGTAATACCAAAATGAAAGAACAACCTAGTTCTTTGTTGCTACTCATCTTTTATTAACTTTACATAAAGACAAGAGGGCTTTAATGGTATGCTCTAATTCAGTGCAACCAATTAAGTACTATTTCATACTGCCAAAGTCTGGTTTATGAGATCATTATAACACGTTCTTAATATCTTTGATCTGTGTCACATCCATGTATTTCTGTTTTCCAAGTATTACCACTGAAGAAAGTCAGTTAGTGGAGAATGGGTCCTGGTGGCAGGGAGGGAGGGGATGGATGAGGTGTGGGGTCTTCAGGTCTTTCAAAAGAATATACCTCATGGGAGTGCTGTCAGACACATGGCTACCTTTATTTCTCCCCTTCAATCTACAGCCAGCAAAACATCCACAACTCAACAAAGGTATACCTCTGCCCAACTCAACAGGACACTGGAGAATTCCACACATCTGTACATCTAAAGGTGGGTGAACTGGAACACATGGAAGAGGTGGAACCAAGGGAACAGTGAAGTCGGTGCCTGCAATCTCAGCCCCATGACCGAGACGGATGAGCCCACAGCTTCAGAAAACCCAGTAGCAGCAGGAGAACCAGCACACATGACTTTGGTCTCCCAACTGTGGGAGCACCCATGGCCACAGGTAACTGGGAAGCAGTGGCAGTGGGGCCTGGGACCCTGTCCCTCCAGCTGCTTATGCACCCACAGCCCTGGCCCCCCATCCACGGTAGCAGAACCCTTATGACACCCAACATGGTGGAGAAGCCTGCACAACCCTGCTCCCCTCCAATTATCCTCCTCTTCCCACAGCAGAGCCTGTGTCTCAGGGGATCCCAGACACAAGGGAAGAGCCTACCATCCTCATGACACAGCAGCTCTGGCAGAAGCAAAGCAGCAACTACCCCAGAGGCACAAGAAGTGACAAAGAAGGCATGGAGCCACACCTCTTACAAAGACAGTGGAGGCTGGAAAGTGCCAATTCTCAAAAATAACCAGAGGTAGCACAGATAACAGAAACCAGAAACTTGTGTTACAGCACCACCTACCAGAAAACAAAAGAAAGCACTCTCAATTCTAACCTGTCATTTAACTTCAAATGCACAAGCAGAGGAACATTTCATCAAGCACCATGAAGAACCACAGTAATACTATACGACAAAAAGAAAATGACAAATCTCCAGAAACCAAACTTAAAAGTCACAGGATTTTTCAATCTAACTGATAGAGAATTCAAAGTAGCTATCATGAAAAAACTGAATGAGACACAAGAAAACTCAGAAAGGCAGTTTAATGAGCTCAGAAATAAAAGTAATGAGCAGAAGGAATACTTTACCAAGAAGACTGAAACTCTAAAGGACCAAACAAATTCTGGAGCTGAAGAACTCAATAAACAATATGAAGAATGCCTTAGAAGACACTGGAAATAGAGCACAGCATATGGAAGAGAGTATTAGTGAGCTCAACGGTAGAAATCTAGAGATGATACAAGTAGAAAAGGAAAGAGAAGTAAGATATTTTAAAAATGAGAAAATTCTACAAGAACTATGTGATTCTTTTAGGAAGGGCAACATTAGGATAATGGGTATCTTAAAAGAAGAAGAGAGGGAGAAGGGAGCAAAGAGATTATTTAAAGAAAGAACAGTAGAGAACTTCCCAAACCTGGAGAAGGAACTGGAAATACAAGTCCATGAAGCTCAGAGAACACCTAATCACCTCAATGCAAAAGACCTTCTCCAAGACATAATATTAAAACTGTTGAAAGTCAATGACAAAGAAAGAATTTTAAAGACAGCCATGGAAAAAAGGATAGTAACTACAAAGGATCTCCCATTAGGCTATCAGCAGATCTCTCAGCAGAAACCCTACATGCCAGTAGGGAGTGGAATGACATTCTCAAAATATTGAAAGACAAAAACTGTCACCCAAGAATACTCTATCCAGCAAAGCTGTCATTCAGATATAAAGGAGAAATACTTTCCCAGACAAACAAATGATGAGGGAGTTCATCAACACTAGACCTCTCTTATAAGAGATGTTAAAAGGAGCTCTTTTACTAGAAACAAAACAGCAAAAATACACAAAACTTTGAGCAAGGTGATAAACAGACAGAACCAGAGAATTGCAACTGTTTATCAGAATACGTTTTAAAGAAAGCAGAAAAATAACTATCACTATCTCAGTTTGGTAACAAACTCACAATATGAAAAAGGATAATTTGAGACAACAAAAACATAAAAAGGGAAGAGGAAAAGGACAGAATTTATATGGGTAAAAGAAGGTGAGATGCTATCGGCAGGAAAAGGACTATCTTCTCTAGGAGAGGTTTAATAAAAACCTCAGGGTAACCACAAAACATAAACATAGAGCAGAGATACAGAACAAAAAAAAGAGGAAATTGAGAAAGGTGTCATAGAAAATCACCAACACAAAATGGCAAACAGAAACACAGGGAAAAACAATAGAAATATAGAGCAACCAGAACACAAAAGATAAAGTGGCAGGACTAAATCCTCATCTATCAATAATCACACTAAATGTAAATGGATTGAATTCACCCATTGAAAGACAGAGAGTAGCTAGGTGGGTTAAAAAACAAGACCCAACTATATGCTGCCTCCAGGAGACACAACTTAGCTCTAAAGAGAAACACAGGCTAAAAGTAAAGGAATGGAAGATAGTCGATGCAAATGGAGCCAAAAGAAAGCAGAGGTAGCCATACTCATATCAAACAAAATAGACTTCAAGCCAAAAAGGTTAACAGGAGACAAAAATGGACAGTATCTAACCATAAAGTGGACAATTCATCAAGAAGATATAACAGTGATTAACATGTATGTACCTAACATATAAGTACCAAAATATATGAAACAATTATTAACAGACCTAAAGGGAGAAATTGACAGCAACACTATAATAGTAGGGGACTTTAACACCCCTACTATTAGCGGCCTTAAATAAAACATTAGACTAGATGGATTTGATAGAATTGTACAGAACACTCCATCCAAATGCAACAGAATACACATTCTTCTCAAGTGCACATGGAATTTTCTCAAGGATAGAACATATGTTGGGACACAAAACAAGTCTCAATAAATTTAAGAAGACAAATCACATCAAGCATCTTTTCCAATCACAATAGACTGAAACTACAAATCAACTACAAGAATAAAACTGGAAAAATCATAAATATGTACAGACTGAACAACATACTACTGAAATATTACTATTAGATCAATGAAGAAATCAAAGAAGAAATCAAAAATTACCTGAAGACAAACAGAAATGAAAATACAACATACCAAAATCTACAGGATACAGCAAAAGTAGTACTAAGAGGGAAATTTATAGCAATACAGACCTACCTCAAGAAACAAGAGAAATCTAAGCAATCTAACCTTACACCTAAAGGAGCTAGAAAAAGAAAAACAAATAAAGCCCAGAGTTAGTAGAAGGAAGGAAGTAATAGAGACAATATCAGGCACATTCAGGGTGGTATGGCCGTGGACAGAAGGAAGTAATAAAGAGCAGAGCAGAAATAAATGAAATAAAAACTAAAAAGATAATAGAAAAGATCAATGAAACTAAGAGCTGGTTCTTTGAAATGACAAACAAAATTGACAAACCATTAGCCAGACTCACTAAGAAAAAGAAAGAGAAGGTCCTGATGAATCAAATCAGGAACGAAAGAGGAGAAATAACAATAGATACCACAGAAATACATAGGATTATAACAGAATATTATGAACAGCTATACACTAACAAATAGGACACCTAAAAGAAATAGACAATTTTTTAGAATCATACAAACTTCCAAGACTGAATCATGAAGAAATAGAAAATCTGAATAGACCAATCACTAGTACAGAGATGGAAACAGTAATCAAAAAGCTCCCAAAAAACAAAAAGTCCAGGACCAGACAACTTCACAGGTAAATTCTATCAAATATTCAAAGAAGATTTAACACCTGTCCTTCTCAAACTATTCCAAAAAATTGCAAAGAAGGGAACACTTCCTAACTCATTTTTCAAAGCCAACATCATGCTGATACCAAAACCAGACAAAGACACTACAAAGAAAGAAAATTACAGGCCAATACCTCTGATAAACATAAATGAAAAAATCCTCATCACAATATTAGCAAAATGAAATCAACAATACAACAAAAGGATCATACACCATGATCAAGTGGGATTTATTCCAGGGATGCAAGGATGGTTCAATATATGCAAATCAATCAATGTGATACACCACATTAACAGAATGAAGGAAAAAAACCACATGATCATCTCAATAGATGCAGAAAAAGTATTTGACAAGATTCAATACCCATTTATGGTTAAAAAAAAAAACTCTCAAAAAAGTGAATAGCAAAGGAACGTACCTCAACATAATAAAAGCCATATATGACAAACCCACAGTTAATATCATACTCAATGGTGAAAAATTGAAAGCTATCCCTCTAAGATCAGGAAAAAACAAGGATACCCACTCTCACCATTCTTATTCAACATAGTATTGGAAGTCCTAGCCAGAGCAATTAGGCAAGAAAAATAAATAAAAGGCATCCAAATTGGAAAGGCAAAAGTAAAACTCACTATTTGCAGTTGACATGATTTTATATACAGAAAACTCTAAAGACTACACACACACACACACACACACACACACACACAAACTATTAGAAATAATAAATGAACACAGCAAAGTTGCAGGATACAAAATCAATATACAAAAATTTGTTGCATTTCTATGTGCTAATAATGAGCTGGCAGAGAAATTAAGAAAACAATCCCATTTACAATCACAACAAAAAGAATAAAATACAACTTGTCAAAATGTCCTTATTACATAAGCAATCTACAGATTCAATGCAAGCCCTATCAAAACCCCAAGGACATTCTTCATAGAAATAGAACAAAAAAATTCTAAAATTTATATGGATCCACAAAAGACCCTGAATAGCCAAAGCCATCCTGAGAAAAAAGAACAAAGCTGGAGGTATCATACGCCCTCTTTTCAAACTATATTTCAAAGCTATAATAATCAAAACAGCATGGTACTGGCAGAAAAACAGATATATGAATCAATGGAACAGAACTGAGAGCCCAGAAATAAACCTACACATATATGGACAATTTATGACTAAGGAGCAAAGAATAAACAATGGAGAAAGGACAGTCTTGCCAATAAATGGTTCTGGGAAAACTGGACAGTCACATGCAAAAAAAAAAAAAAAAAAAGAGACTAGACTACTATCTCACACCATCACAAAAATTAACTCAAAATGGATTAAAGACTTGAATGTAAAACCTGAAACCATTAAATTCCTAGACGAAAACATACGCAGTATGCTCTTTGACATTGGTCTTAGTAATATCTTTCTAGATGTCTCCTCAGGCAAGGGAAACAAAAGTAAAAATAAACAAACGGGATTACATCAAACTAAAAAGCTTCTGCATAGCAAAGGAAACCATCAATAAAACAAAGACATCGAATGGAAGAAGATATTTGTAAATAATATATCTGATAAAGGGTATAATATTCAAAATATATAAAGACCTCGTAAAATTCAACAACAACCCAAAAACCAGACAACCCAGTTGAAAGATGGGCAGAGGAGATGAATAGACATTTTTCCAAAAAGACACACACAGATGGCCAATAGTCACATAAAAAGATGTTCAACATCACTAATTATTAGGGAAAAGCAAATCAAAACCACAATACAATGAGAAATCACCTCACACCTGTCAGAACAGGTATTATCAAAAAGATAAGAAATATCTTATGCAAGGATATGGAGAAAAGGGAACACTCGTACACTATTGATGGGAATTTAAATTGGTGCAGTAACTATGCAAGACAGTATGGAGACTCCTAAAAAAATTAAGAATAGAACTACCATATTAACCAGCTATCCCATGTCTGGGTATCATCTAAAGAATATGAAAACACTAATCTGAAAAGATATCTGCACCCTTGTGTTCATCGTAGCATTATTTACAATAGCCAAGATATGGAAACAACTTAAATGCCCATGAACAGATGAATGGATAAAGAAGATATGGTATATATATAGAATGGAATACTACTCAGCCATAAAAATAGATGAAAGCTTGCCATCTGCAATAACATGGATGCACACTGAGGGTATTATGCTAGGTAAAATAAGTCAGATGGAGAAAGACAAATACAGCATGATTTCACTCATATGTGTAATATAAAAAACTAATAAACAAACAAAAACAAAATAAGTGAATAAACCAAACAAACAAACAAAAACACATAGATACAGATAACAGAGTAGTGGTTACCAGAGGGGAAGGGGTTGGGGGGAGGGCAAAATGGGTAAAGGGGAATCAACTGTATGGTGATGAATGAAAAATAAATTTTTGGTGATAAGCATGTTGTAAAGTATGCAGAAGTAGAAATACAATGTTGCCCACATAAAGCTTATATAATGTTATAAATCATTGTTAACTCAATAAAAAAATTAAATCTTTTTTAAAGATTGACATAAATTGGTGTGTGAGAAGTACATATTAATTCATTACCGAATTCTGTCTAATCATCAGGGAAATGCAAATCAAAACCACAGTGAGATACCACCTCACACCTGTCAGAATGACTATCATCAAAAAGAACACAAATAACAAATGTTGCCAAGAATGAGGAGAAAAGGGAACCCTCATACACTGTTGCTGGGAATGTAAATTGGTGTAGCCACTGTGGAACACTGTATGGAGGTTTCTCAAAACACTAAAAACAGAACTGCCATATGACCCAGCAATTCCACTCCTGGGTTTATACCCAAAAAAAACAAAAACACTAATTTGAAAAAACACATGCACTCCAGGGACTTCCCTGGTGGTCCAGTGGTTAAGACTTCACCTTCCAATGCAGGGGGTGCAGGTTCGATCCCTGGTTGGGGAGCTAAGATCCCACATGCCTTGCGGCCAAAAAAACAAAACACAAAACAGAAGCAATATTGTAACAAAGTCAATAAAGACTTTAAATATAGTCCACATCAAAAAAATCTTTAAAAAAAAAGAGAGAAAAAATACATGCGCTCCAATGTTCATAGCAGCATTATTTACAATTGCCAAGATATGGAAGCAACCGAAGTTTCCATCAACAGATGATTGCATAAAGACGATATGGTAATATATATACAATGGAGTACTACTCAGCCATAGAAAAGAATGAAATTTTGCCATTTGCAGCAACAAGGATGGACTTGGAGTGCATTATGCTAAGTGAAATAAATCAGACAGAAAAAGACAACTGCTATATGATATCACTTACACGTGGAATCTAAAAAATACAACAAACTAGTGAATGTAACAAAAAGGAAGCTGGCTCACAGATATAGAGAACAAACCAGTGGTTACCAGTGGGGAGAAGGGGTGGGGGAGGGGAAACACAGGGGTAGAGTATTAAGAGGTACAAACTATTAGGTATAAAGTAAGCTACAAGGATATACTGTACAACATGGGGAATATAGCCAATATTTTATAATAACTATAAATGGAGTATAACCTTTAAAAATTGTGAATCACTACATTGTATACCTGTAACTTATATAATATTGTACATCAACTATACTTCAGTAAATTTTTTTTAAAAGAGAATTGTGAGGCTTCCCTGGTGGCGCAGTGGTTAAGAATCCGCCTGCCAATGCAGGGGACACGGATTCGAGCCCTGGTCCAGGAAGACCCACATGCCACGGAGCAACTAAGCCCGTGTGGCACAACTACTGAGCCCGCGCTCTAGAGTCCGTGAGCCACAACGACTGAAGCCTGCACGCCTAGAGCCCGTGCTCCTCAACAAGAGAAGCCACCGCAATGAGAAGCCCGTGCACCGCAACAAAGAGTAGACCCTGCTCGCCACAACTAGAGAAAGCCCGCGCCCAGCAACAAAGACCCAACTCAGCCATAAATAAATAAATAAATAAATAAATAAATTTTTTTTTAAAAAGAGAATTGTGTCTACTTTTGAATATATTTGAAAGTTTTATAATAAAGGATTAGTAAAAAGAAAAAGAAAAAAGAATATGTTTGACCATTTACTAAATAAATACTATTGTCTACTAAGTGTCAGGTTCTTATTATAGTAGGTCTTGGATTTATACAAATGAAATACAATCTCAATTCTCAAGAAATTTATCAAAGAGGGAAACAGTCAGACAGACAAAATGATGCGGTAGCTGCTATAACAGAGGTTCACACAAGGTTCAATAAGCACTCAAAGAAATAAGTAGCTAAGCCTGCTGAAGAAAATCAGAGAAGGCAATCTTTGAGCTGACCATGAAAAGAAAAGCTGGGGTGGGAAGAAGAATTCTAGAAAGAGGAAACAGCATGTACCAAAAAAAGAAAAACAGTACTGAGGCATGAAATAGTAAGATACATTCAGGGAACTGCCTGTAATTCCAGACAAACACAGGGCAATGTTAATGAAGAAAGAAGAAATAACAAGTATAACCTAGTAACCAAAGTAGCTTTACTGCCCGGAGAGTCACCAGCCACAGGCCAACCTCTCCTGCCCTAAGACCTTTCAATACCCTGTTCCCTGACCTGGAGTTGTTCTCCTGGCTAACGCTTACTTGTCCTTCAGATGTCAGAATAAATGTCACTTCTACGAGGAAGCCTTTCCTACTGTTTCATAATCACAGAGATTTCTTGTTATTCTCTCTCATAGTTCTCCATTACAAATGAATGAACATATCTGTAACCATATTCATTTATGTGTTTACGTGCTTAAGGCCTCTCTCCTCCACTTGGCTGTAGGCTCCACAACAGTGGGAATATCTGCTTTGTTCATCACTGTGTCCCTATTGCCTAAAAAAGTTGCTACCACACAGCAGGTGCTCATTAACTATTGACTGAATGAAACAGAGGCTAGAAGCTCTTTGATGGAGAAAAGGCTCTGAGTCAAAATGTATCCTGCAGGTTAACAACAACAGACTTAAGATCAAGACTTGCGGTAATGAAGAGCTGGGGGAAGAACCTGACTTATGATCACTCAGTACCACAACAAACTGAGAAGCACATCATTAGCACTGACAGAGTGCTGTTTGTAATTACTGGAAAGACTTATTTGCAACATTTCTTCAGATTTCAAAATTAATTATTAACAGTCATACTGGGCACAACACGTGAAGCAAGTTGAAGTATCGTTTCAGCATGGCACAATGGGGAGACTAAGAATAAGGGACCAAGTTCTAGTCCCAATTCTACAATTCAGCTGTATATTTTAAGGCAGTAGTTCTCTCCAAGGAGACGTTTGGAAATTTCTGAGGGTGTTTTTCGTTGTCACAAAGATAAGCAGCCAATACTAACAATTAGCAGTTAAAGACCAGAGACATTAGATGTTCTGTAGTACCCAGGACGATCCTTTACAACAAAGTCCAATCCTGCATCCCACAAAACTGTCAAATATCTCACCTGGCATTTATGTGGGTGAAAAAAAAAAAAACTGATTTATAATTATCTGACGTTGGAACCTAATTCCATTTTACATATAAATATAAAATTCACTCAATTTCCAGGAAGACAATTACCTTGTAAATCAAGGGAAGATTATCCTTTGTTTTATTTGACACTTCACTAAGAGTTGTTCACCACTTTGAAAAATTACATCACTGATGACAGTCCCGATTGTGTTATCTGAGTCACTGACTGATACCTGGCATATCTGTCAGCCTACACTTGCAGCTGTCACATTCACAGTGATTTAGTATGCAAATATAAGTATCTGACTACCTATACAGTCATACTATGCGTTTACATATTGAAATTCCTATCATTTTATTCTAAATCAATTTTTAAATTTCCCTTTTATCTTATAATTAGAACACTATGTTGATTTATTATAAAGAAGGTGGCTTATATTATCTATGAATTTCTTTCAGGAGAGTAAAAGGGAGAGGGTGCTTAAAGTATTTGGTTAAAAAAAAAAATGGAGCAATGGGTCCGATAAGGTTGAGAACAACCAACTTAGAGCAAGTTTCTGAACCACCCGAAGTCTTCTCTTTCACCTACAAAGATAGGGGATGTAAAGAAACAATCTCTTGGGCCCTGTGTCTGTAAAATATGACAATTCTAAGGGACTACGTGTCCAATAAAAGCTACCTTTGCACAAGCATTGTAGAATTCTCTGTACACAGAGATGAAAGATACGTCCCTGCCCAGTATACTTGCACTCTAAATAGAACATGGGAGCAGAAGGCAGACAATGTTCACTCTTGACTCGACTCAGAATGGAATTAACCATTAGCTGTTAAAGCCATTACAGAACATCACAGTGCTGCCAGTATTTGGCAGATAGGAAATTAATTTTCTTTTGAAAGTTAAAAACTAACATTAGCACAAAAAGAGCCTCTCTTTAAATCTCTGTTAGAGCACAGCCCTACAAGCTGTAAGGCCTAACAAGGAAGTAGGTTAAGACACAAAATCCTAACCTAAAAACAAACATTGCTGAGAGAAGCTAATTTAGAAATACAAAAGAAAATTAATTTCTGAAACAAGTATCTCCTAATTAGATATAGGTAATGCCACTCACACAAAGTTATCAAAACTCATAATAAATTCAATGAAGCAAATCCAAAACATCCCAGGCCTCATGGTGCACAGAGCTCTAAATCTACTCTTTCCCACTAGGGAACTGTACCACAAAGAAATTATGATTATTTTTTAATAAAAGTTGTCTGGGTTGAAATTTGAAGGTGGAAAACACACTTTAAAACCTGAAACAGTTAAATAAATTAAGAGAATCTAAAAGGTTCAATCCAACAATATCAAGAATCTAAAGTACGTTATTTTGTTTATATAAGCATCTTCCACATTTCAACAGAATTTCTTTTTTTTTTTTTTTTAATATATAGCTACTTTATTTATTTATTTATTTTTATTTTTGGCTGTGTTGGGTCTTCGGTTCGTGCGAGGGCTTTCTCTAGTTGCGGCAAGCGGGGGCCACTCTTCATCGCGGTGCGGGGACCACTCTTCATCGCGGTGCGCGGGTCTTTCACTATCGTGGCCCCTCCCGTTGTGGGGCACAGGCTCCAGACGCGCAGGCTCAGTAATTGTGGCTCACGGGCCCAGCTGCTCCGTGGCATGTGGGATCTTCCCAGACCAGGGCTCGAACCCGTGTCCCCTGCATTAGCAGGCAGATTCTCAACCACTGCGCCACCAGGGAAGCCCTCAACAGAATTTCTTTTCAGAGTGTTTTATAGTTATTATGGAAACTGGAAAAACAAACATTCGTAATCAACTACTTCGCAGTTCTAAAAGAATAACTTTTTAGCCGTTTTCCGGCCAAGGTTAAAACACCAAATAAAAGCAATATATGTATTCTTTGTCCTATAGTGTTAAAAAACAAATAAATCTCTAATGTGCCTAGGAATTCTGATAAAACTCCAGGTTTAGGAATCACTGGCACAGAGGCTGACTTATCTGCATCCTGTTCTCCCTTCCTCCTATCAATATGGAAGAAGCATCTCTCTCTCTCTTAAGGCTAGTCCTTCTACTCATGATCTAGATCCTAGAAGATTAGGAACAAAGGCAGAGAGACAAACTTATCCATTGTATGATTGATGTAGGGCAAGTTACTTAATATTTCTGAAAATAAGAATAAGTATTCACTGCACAGAATTTTCAGGAGGATTAAATCAGATAATATAGAAAATTGTCTAGCAAGGTATCTGTGAGATAATAGAGAATCATACACTGGTCTCTACCCCTGGTTTCTGAAATAGGACTTCTGAAACCCTTATAAATTCCTAACTGATAAGAGCAGTAGAAGCAAGCACCTTTTGTTCTAATGAGGTTACTCTGGGTGGGCTCCTGGATGGGAGCTGGTACCCAGAAAGGCCAAGCCATGATGATAAGCTTGGAATTTCCAGGCCTACCTCCATTCTCCAGAGAAGGGAGAGGGGCTGGAAATGGAATTACTAATTGATCCTGCCTATGTGAAGAAGCCTCCATAAAATCCCAATAGCATGCGATTCAAAGAGCTTCCAGGCTGGTGAACACACCCACATACTGGAAGGACAATGCACCTCTACTCCACAGGGACAGATGCTCCTAGGCTTAGGACCTTCCCAGACTTCACCCTATGTATCTCTTCATCCGTATTCTTTAACACAGCGGTCCCCAACCTTCTGGCACCAGGGACCGGTTTCGTGGAAGACAATTTTTCCAGGGGGGGATGGTTTTGGGATGATTCAAGTGCATTACATTTATAATGCACTTTATTTCTATTATTATGACATTGTAATATATGATGAAATAATTATACAACTCACCATAATGCAGAATCAGTGGGAGCCCTGAGCTTGTTCTCACTTGCCACTCACTGATAGGGTTTTGATATGAGCCTGCAAGCAATTGATTTATTATGGTTTCTGTGCAGTCAGACCTCCCTGCTAATGATAATCTGTATTTGCAGCCACTCCCCAGCGCTAGCATCACTGACTCAGCTCCATCTCAGATCATCAGGCATTAGATTCTCATAAGGAGCATGCAACCTAGATCCCTCGCATGTGCAGTTCACAGTAGGGTTCGAGCTCCTATGAGAATCTAATGCCATCGCTGATCTGACGGGAGGTGGAGCTCAGGCGATAATGCGAGCAATGGGGAGCGGCTGTAAATACAGACGAAGCTTCTCTCACTCACCCGCCCCTCACCTCCTGCTGTGCAGCCCGGTTGGGGACCCCTGCTTTAACATATTCTTTAATAAACTGGTAAACATAAGTGTTTCCCTGAGTTCTATGATCTGTTCTAGCAAACAATCAAATCCAAAAGGAGAATGTCATGGGAACCTCCAATTTGTAGCCAAGTCCAACAGAGGCTGTGGGTAACCTGGGGACCTACTACCTGCTATTGGCATCTGAAGGAGGGAGGGCAGTCTCATGGGACTGAGTCCTTAACCTGTGGGACCTGATGTTATTTCCAGGTAGATAATGTCAGAACTAGATTAAATTGTAGGACATCCAGCTGGTGTCACAGAATTGCTTGGTGCTGGGAAAAAACTCACACATCTGGTGTCAGAAGTGTTGTGAGTGGGATAGTAGTGTGAGAGTAAAGGAGAAACACAGGAGAAGACTGGAGTTTTTCCAATCAGTCTCACATACAGCAAAGGCTCAAAGCCTTCCTCTTCCTCCCATACTCATCCTCAGAAACCTCACTCCATCCATTTTCACCCCTTTCTCTACAAGTCTACAAGTGAGTCCTTCCTGTACCTAAACATGCTAAAGTCTCCCCCATATTTAAAAACACAAACACACATGCTCCTCTGTCAACCTCATGTTCTCTCTTAGCTACATCTGTTGCCCCTCCTATACCAGTAAGCTTTAGGAAAGTTTGGTCTATAGCTACACTTTTTCTCCACCTCCACATCTTTCATTTACCCCCTAAGTATGTAACTTACCTTGATCTTGCCATGGTGAAGAACAATATCCTAATTGCTAAAACCAATAAACAAATGTTTTAGTCTAGCGGACACCATCCCATTCTAAGCTTATTAAGATCTCTTTTCAGCACACTGACCTCCATGCCAGCCTCGAGAAGTTCTACTCCCTTCACTTCCCAGGCACCACATTCCTGGTTTCTCACCTACATCCACATTTACCAGCCTAATCTTTGCTTCTATAGGAAAGAACTTCATTTGTCCATACCCTATTGCCTCTAAGCCAGAAATTATGGCATTTATTTTATTTACAGCAATATCTGTTACATTCTGAGAAAGAAACCAACCCAGAACGGAAGTTCACTATTCTAATGAAATCCTTCCAGGCATTCTTAAAATGGAACCCTATCACATAACTTTTTAAAAGTTACACTAGGTAAGAAGAAAGCATTTTAAGGTGATGTTACGCTTCAGTTTGAGACTTACTATTTACTCTGATACACACATAATACATTTATGCCCATACCCTCTCCAACTCCTTCAGCTGCAAAAAACACATGCTCCCTACATACCTACCCACTTGTATACACTGTAGACTATCTACCCACTTGGCTACAAATGCACATCCAGATATGCAAACTCATAATGAACATTCGACACAGTCAATTCCATAGGTAGGTAGACAAGTGGAAAGGTACATGACTGGCTGAGCTGGAGAATGAACAAATCTAAATGACAAGAGATAAACTGGGGGAAAGTTATAGGTGAACAAGGAACAATCATCTAATGCTAGAATAATGATATATGTTAGATGGTACAAAGACAACTTTGTCACTAATTAGTGTCACAAGTTTAGATAAACTAACTTTTTGGGTCTCATCTATAGAGGCTAGACTAAATGATTCTCTAAAAATTCATTACAATTCCAAAATCCTATGATTCTACAGAAAAACTCAGCTTAAAACACATTTATTGCTGCTTTTGACTTATTGTTTTCATTCTTTATTATTATTTAAATCACAGTATCCATAATCATGCTCCAAGAACAATGTTTGATGCTGGGGCCCTTGTCTTTGGCAGTCGTTATGATAAGTGCTATGATAGAGGGGTTAAAAAAAAAAAGTACTTATAGGAGTATGGTAAAGGAATATTTGACTCTGCCTAGGAGAGCTGTGGAAGGCCTTACAGAGGAGGTGACATTTTAGCTGGATCTTAAGGATAAGGCATTTAATAAAAAGTTTCAGTTGAAGTTTCTCTGGAAAGTGTTAGAAACCCAATTATAACCTAATAGCAAACAAATAGGGGATCTATTTATTATTCTTTTTTAGTATGTTCCACCAATAACACTGTTAATGGAAGTAGTCTGTCCTCCGCTGGTAGAAAAGAATACAAAAAAAAAAAAGAGGGAATTAACACTTGTCATTTCTGTTTTCCACTTCTATGCTGGAGACTAAAGTGTATTTTAATGGTGCACTGAAATTCTGACACATGGGTGACTTTTTTAAATGACATCCAGGGGCTACCCTGGTGGCACAGTAGTTAGGAATGCACCTGCCAATGCAGGGAACACGGGTTCGAGCCCTGGTCCGGAAAGATCCCACCTGCCGCGGAGCAACTAAGCCTGTGCACCACAACTACCGAAGCCCGCGTGCCTGGAGCCTGTGCTCCGCAACAAGAGAAGCCACCGCAATGAGAAGCCCACACACCCCAATGAAGAGTAGCCCCTGCTCGCTGCAACTAGAGAAAGCCTGCGTTCAGCAACAAAGACCCAATGCAGCCAAAGATTAAAAAAAAAAATAAAATAATTTTAAAAATACATAAAAATAAAATGACATCCACTGTGCTGTCTGCAGATCCTTTCAATTATCATTTTTAATTCAGAAATGTGAAAATTGAGCCACAGTTTTCATTTAAATTAAGTAATAAACAAACAGCAAAGTAGCCAGACAGGTCTACAAAAAAATGATTTGCTGAAGTCTTAACAATATACAAAATACACAGAATACAATATATAAAATATGTAAGATTTTGTGAATTTTATGATGGATATTAATAAGATGTATTCTAGACCCAAGTGAAACTTTACATGACATCACGTTAAGATGGTATGATTTCAAGTTAGTCTTGTATTTCTGACCAATGGTAAAAATGGAAGAAGTTAATTTTAAACACATTCACAATACTCACAATTTTCACACTCAGGCTTGAAACTCCATGATCATGAAGTTCATCCTCAAACAGGAGAACTTCTTCAAAAAACTTAATCTGTTCTCTGGCTTTCAATTTCTCTGTATCTATATGATCTGTTGTAGGTACAACCTAAAAGAAAAAATATAAGAAGGGGCACATAAAAAAAAAATTTGACAGCTTTCCTACCAGTATTTTCTGCATAGCCAGAGCACCCGGTTCTAAATTTGGGTGTTATCAGTAGACACGAAAAACGAGATATATGCCTTGTCCCTGAAAAACCTGAGATGTCTGATACTATAGCTTCACAACAGAGAGTCAAAATTCATCGTCTTTCATATGAAAATCATTAAATAGAACACATTAAAATCAAGTGCTCTATTGTGACCATGAGAAAATTAACCATCTGAAAATTAGTCAGTGTGATGAACTACTACTATCACAGAAGTTCAAAGCAGTTCTGTGCCGTAAAAGTCTACTTTTATGACATTTATTTGGAACTTAAAAAAATTTTTTCCCATTGGAATGATGTTATATATTTTAGATCCCCAAATCTACAAACAAAGGTGTTTTAAATATTGAGGTAAATAAGAACTTGCAGAGAAATTCTAAGGGAAACTCCTAGCATTCCAAAGGGCATTAGAGGATACTGGCTATTTTTTCAAAGTATTATTTTGCAGCCCCGACACAAACATACATAACCCAACAAAAGCACCAACAATCTCAAGGCAGGTCACATCAGTAGCTCACTAAATCCAAGTGTCTCCTAATAGTAACATGAAAGTATGATTTGTGATACCATTCTTTACTACATTCAATTTCACTACAAAATGTTCAGCTTTTCAATTCTTTGACATAGTTGTATCATAAACAAACACAACAATGCTTGTCAAACCATAAGAATTCAGTAAATAGTAGCTATTATTTTACTTTACTTAGTAGCTATGACTAGGTCATTTGTTTGACTCATGGATAGAATTAAGAAATGAAGAGTAGTTTCAGAAAACTCGACAAGAATTAGAAAAATATGATACGGATGTCCAAGAGATTACATAGATTTTGTGGGAAAATGATCTTAGGGAGTATTAAGTGATGCAGAGGGGGAAAAGGCTGCTATGAAAGAAACTAGCAGTTTGTATGCGATTCCCAAGAGGTGAAAAAAATGTCCATAGTTCTTCCATGTTTACCTACAGATAACATTTCAGCCCTCTGCAATTTTATGCCAATATGTGTCTAGATCAGACATGAGACCACACGTGAAGGTGAAATTCGGAGTGGGGAAGGAACGTGAGGGATAGGGATAGGGCAGCATATAATCAGTCCCTTGCATCACTTGCATGTTTGTGATCTATTTAAGACCAACGTTGGTGCCTCTAGGATTCCCTAAGAGCATAAAACTTTAGTTACTATTAAATAAACACAACTTCTAAATTCCTTACTTTTTAATTAGTTTTAGTTCAAAGGAACACATCTGAAAATCCTCCTTATGGATACATCTGACTTCCAAAAAATTAATCATTACATGAATTTTCTCATTAGTAAATGGCTACTTCACTAATATTTCATATATGCCTTCAGTAAGTGACTGGTGAACATGAATCCATCAGTTTTGCCATTTACTTGTTCTTATAAAATGTTTGGAAGAGAAAGACAAAAAATAATTAGATAACACATGGATTAGGGAAATTCAATATATTTAACTTATCTATATACTATCTTCTTCATTCATAAGGACAAATATGTCTAAAACTTTGTATTTATCTGCCTTTTCTCTTCCTCAACGCCACTCATCTCCTCTCTGAACTCAAGCATCTGAAAAGAAAAGGTAAAACAGCTACACTTAAGACATACGGAACATTTTTGGCTTCTGGTATTGCCAAAATAAGTAACCTGGACAAACCCTCTTGCTGAAGACAATTTAAAAAGCTGGACGAAAAAATAAACGCTTCTTAAAAGCATTATACAGCCAAGGCACTAAAGAATGACTGGGCTGATATCTGGAAGAGGACTGGCGCCCAGGAAAGTGAAAGTGAGCCTATGGTTTTCCGGCTTTGGCCTTGAGGCATCAGCAATGACTGGACAGAGGGGAGGCTGAGCTCTGCTGGCGCCATAAGTGCTCAGTGTTCACTAAGGGCAGAGGCCTTGGAGAATTCCTTGCCCTGCTCCCAATTTTGGGATGACATCTCAAAGTGCGACACTGGTTGCGCAGCTTCTTATACTACACGCCCAGTAAACCTCAAACTCCGGCCCCATACCAGAGGTTAGCAAACTGAGACTTCCAGGCCAATGTGTCCTGCCACCTATTTTTATATGAACTGCAAGCTGAGAATCCTTTTTACATTTTTCAAATGACTGGGGGAAATTTTTTCTTAAGAATATTTCATGTCACATAAAAATTATATGAAATTCAAATTTCCATGTCCATAAATAAAAAAAAAATTTTTTACTGAGAAACAGCTATACTCATTCGTTTGCATATTGTCTATGTCTGCTTTCGACTACAGCAGCACAGCTGAGTAACTGCAACATAAACTCTACAGTCCTCAAAGCCTGCAATACTTACTATCTGGTCCTTTACAGAAACAGTTTGCAAACCTATGCCCTTGACTATGAATGCCCTCAGCTGCCCACCAGAAATAAACAAAAATCCTCTGTGGAGGGAAAACAGGATGCAAAGAAAAATAAGAAGGCATATTAGGAGTCTAGACACCATAAATCGGAACCAACAGAAATAACAAGACAATAAAAGACACTGGGGACTCTAGATGTTGAAAATATGAGGCCCAAGCTGTAAAACAACAATGTACACTAGTTTCAAGGAAATAAAAGCTAAGGTTGAAAATTTCAAAGGATACTAGGAAATATTTTTTTTAAAAGAACTATGATCGGGAAGGGTCCTGCTTGTGGGTGCTCACAATGTTCTATTTCTTTTCCTGGGTGGTTACATTTTACAATTCATTAAACTCTACCTTCATGTTTTATGGACTTTTCTAAGTTATTCCACAATTTTTAAAAAGCTTAAAAAACATATGGAGCGGGGCTTCCCTGGTGGTGCAGTGGTTGAGAGTCCGCCTGCCAATGCAGGGGACACGGGTTCGAGCCCTGGTCTGGGAAGATCCCACATGCCGCGGAGCAACTAGGCCCGTGAGCCACAACTACTGAGCCTGCGCGTCTGGAGCCTGCGCTCCGCAACAAAAGAGGCCGCGATGGTGAGAGGCCCGCGCACCACGATGAAGAGTGGCCCCCGCTTGCCGCAACTAAAAGAAAGCCCTCACACAGAAACGGAGACCCAACACAGCCAAAAATAAATAAATAAAATAAAATAAAATAAACATATGGAGCACTACAAATATTCTTGATACATTACAAGAAAAATAAGTCCTGGTCACATCTTTCAAGTGGAACCTCCCTCACATCAGATGGAGGCTTCTAATAAGGAAATTACTTGACATAAATATTTTTAAATTTATCATATAAAGTTAATTAACAGCAAATGCTAAGAACCCTATGTTAAATTCCCTTTTTAAAAACTGCTGAAAGTAGTGTGTGTGTGTACATCCCATTAGGAACATACAGTGAAATTGCTATGTTTTACAATGATTTTTCTTTTTTAAAAAAATGGAGCTATAACTCCCATACTATACAATTTACCCTTTTAAAGTGTACAATTCAGTGGTTTTTAGTATATTCACAAGACTGTGCAGTCACCACTATTATCTAGTCCAGAACATATCATCACCCCAAAAAGAAACCGCCATACCCATTAGCAGTCACTCTCCATTCCCCATGTCCCCCAGCCCCTGGAAGCCAATACTCTAATTTCTGTTTCTATAGATTTGTTTGTTCAGCAAATCATTCTGGAATCATATACATGTACCCTTGTGTCTGGCTTCTTTCACTTAGCATAATGTTTCCAAGGTGGTAGCATGTATCAGTGTTTCATTCCTTTTTCAGGACTAAATAATATTCCACTGTCTAGATATACCAGTTCTGTTTATCCACCGATGAACATCTGGGTGGTTTTCACATTTTAGCTATTATAAGTAATGCAGCTATGCATATTCATGTACAGGTTTTTATGTGGATATATAGTTTTCAATTCTCTTGAGTGTATACCTAGGAGTGGAATTGCTCGGTTACATGGCAATCATGTTTAACTTTTTTTCTAATTGCTGGCAAAAAAGAAAAAAAGCATAACAAGAAATCTACCATCTTAACATATTTAAGTGTACAGTTCAGTAGTGTAAATTATATTCACATTGTTGTAAGACGGATCTCTAAAACTTTTTCATCTTGCAAAACTAAAACAGTACCAGAATTGTTAACCCGTACCTCTGAGGAAAACAACTATCAACAAGCATACAGTACTCATATGTAGTTCTTTTTGCCTTTTGTCTTATAAACTCCGTTCATTTCCAATGTTTATGTCAGCACATTCCTGCCCTAAAGTTATTTTTAAAAGCTCAAGATATTAAAGATGATATACAAATGGCCAACAAGCATAGTGATGTTCAACATCACTAGTCATTAGGGAAATGCAAATCAAAACCTCTCATACACTGCTGGTGGGAATGTAAAATTGTACAGCCGCTATGGAAAACAGTACAGGGGTTCCTCCAAAAATTAAAAATAGAATTACCATATGATCCAGCAATTCCACTTCTGGGTATATACCCCCCAAAAAATAAAAGCAGAATTTTGAAGAGAGATTTGCACACCTATGTTCATAGCAGCACTATTCACAATAGCCAAGAGGCAGAAGCAAGCCAAATGCTCACTGACAAATGAATGGAAAAACAAAACGTGGTATATACATACAATGGAATATTACTCAGCCCTAAAAAGGATGGGAAGTCTGACACATGCCACAACATGGATAAACCCTGAGGACATTATGCTAAGTGATATAAGCCAGTCACAAAAAGACAAATAATGTATGATTCCACTTACACGAGGCATCTAGAATAGTCAAATTCACAGAAAGTAGAAAGGTGACTGCCAGGTGCTGGGAGAAGGAAGAAATGGGGAGTTGCTGTTCAATAGGTATAGAGTTTCAGTTTTTCAAGAGGAAGAAGTTCTGGAGATTAGTTGCACAACAACATGAATATACTTAACAGTGTTTAATACACTTAGAAATAACTAAGATAGTAGATTTTATGTTACATATTTTTTTACCACAATGAAAAAAAAAGGAAAAAAGAAAGCTCAAGATACTGAATCACACTAAGTTGGGCAAATGCTCCAATGTGCTTTAAAAAAAAAAAAAGCTTTTTTAAATGCATGAACACTAAGCATGTTTTATTCCTAAAAAGCAGCATCAATAGAAGAGGCAGTCTTCTACTTATATTTTCCTGCATATTCAATTTATTTATTTAATAAGAAAGAAGAAAACAGCCAAACGTTGATAGGTTACTATAGGCCAGGTACATATTAGGCATTTGACCTGTTTTCTCATAACATTCTCATACCATAATCTGAGACAAGTGCCTATGGTAGCCCAGACAACAAATGACAAGGCTGGATATGAATCCAGCCAGGTCAGTACAACTCTGTGACTGGCCCTCTCCTCTTACACCATGCTACAACTCAGAGTAATAGGTTAAACAACCTGAAGAGTGAGAAAACATCAAACACACACACACACACACACACACCCACACCCCAACAGGCCCCAGCAACTAAAAACCAAGAATTTACGGGCAAAGGAAAGGCTTCATTCTAATGCCTCATTCTCTGATATTCTTACTGTACATATAAAATACCTTCTCCCACACAGGCATACACTTCCTATACATACCAGGGCTTCTGAATAGTGTTTTAAGGAAGAGCTGAAGGATTAAATAATTTAAAATCTCAAATAATATTACAGGCCAAAAAAATCTTTAGGTATTAAAACAAAGTTAAAAGTAAAAAATGTTCCTATGAAAGTGATCTTCCACATATAACAAATGTGCTTAACAAGAAGCTCTATCATCGGTGTTATGTTACTAAGAGACACATACTTTGAGATCTTGAACTCATTTCTTCGTCTACAAAATAAGGATAGAAATGCCTATCCTACAAGACTATTTTGAGAATTAAGCAACAAAGTCCTAACAATTTTACCTGGAAAATAGTCACTCTATTTTTTAAGGCAATAAAGGAACACATTCATCAACTCTGTTTAGACCATAAAGCAAGGGTAAGTACTATTTAGACAATATAGCTACTTTTACTCTTGGCATTTCAATAATATTAACTTAGTTGCCTTGACATTTGAGATACGATATTACCATAATAATAGCAGCTGCCATTTATTAAGATCTTATTGTGTTAACAGACACTGTACCATAAACACTTAGTACATGTTATCTTATTTACTACCTCACAACTGATATCATCCCTAGTTTACCAAAGTGAGAACTAAGGCTTAGCAAAGATTAAGTTGCTTTTCCAAGCTGTTAAGTGATGGTGCTGGGATTTGAACTCAGGTTTGCCAAACCCAGAGCTCCTTACCACTAGTGAGTGGTTGATCACATTGACATTTGTCAGCAACACCTTAGAACAAATTACATGACAGGCTGAAGTGCCAATAAAGGGTACTGAGCACACGCCTTTCACCCCCTACTACTCTCACACTCCCTGTCTCTACTGCCGTGGATCTTGCTCCTCGATCACAGCTAATGCTACTTCATAGCCTCCAGGAGGCTTCTGTAAGTCAGCCCACAAAGTAAGTCATCATCGTTATTGCATTGGGTTAAAACAAGCTCTCGTTTCCTCACTCCTTGCAATGAAATATCGAAAGGCCTACACACTTTGCAAAGTTTTTCAATCAGGAGTGAAAAGAGAGAAAATTAATCTATGAAGTATTAATGGACTAGAAAAACCTTCCTCCCCCATTAGACTGTAATGGAAGGATTTTTTTGTCTGTTCCCTGCAGTATCCATGGCTCTATGTAGCTAAGCTCCCAATATGAGGCCTACCAATTCCACCTTCCTGGTGTCTTTACCACGAAGTGAATCTCTTCTTAAGCAGGGCTTACACAGATGCAACTTAACATTAATACAGAGACTTAGAATTCATTGAGAACTTTCCCGTAGATTATCTTATATCTGCTGTGAGGTAGATATTTCTGTTTATCCAATTTACTGATAAAACAGAACCAGACAGATTAAATAACTTGCCTGAAGTCACACCAGGTTCACACATAGCGTAGGCAGAACAATAATCCAAGCTGTCTGACCAAAATTTCTATCTGCCCACATATCTGTTCATCTGTAAAACTGTAAGCTACTAGCTAGCAGGTTCTGCCTAAATCACCTAATACATTACACCAAGAACACATACATTTTAATGCTTCCTGATAGCGATAATGATAACATTAAGGCAGTCTGCCATTGCTACCAACCACATTTTTAGCAAAAATTGTTCCACTATGGCTTTCTTTTATTTTGTGCTGATAATCAACAAGCAAAATCCCTTTACATTAGGTTCTGAAGCCTCGCACAATAGAAAGTAAAGTAGCAGCATAAAATAACCCATTACTAGAAAGTTCTAACACTGAAACTGTCCAAGGCAATCAACGACTCATAAAAGCAAAAACTAAGATTTACCTTTAGCTTAAGTGATTCTCCAAGTAGCGTCCCCTTATAATCGGTTGTATAGGTCCAATCATACGGTTTCACAACCTCCTTCGAGTGCTCACCCTCCGTCCTCAAATACCAAAGTGAGAGGATCAGTCAGCGATGCAGAGCATAGGTCATCTGTATTCATATATCACACCAAATCACATTCGACAGGTAATATAAACTATCCTACTAAATACATAGACTTGTCATAATTCACTAACACAAGATCCGTCTTAGTTTTTCTGCACATTTATTGTTATTTAACTTGTCATGCACTGATAATGTAGTCTCTCCAATTAATCTGTACACTGCCTGAGGACATGGTTTAAAGGCTTATACTTTTTTCAAAGAACCTAGTACATAATAGGCACAAAGTAAATAACTGCTGATTTGATTATGAAAGAAAATACATTTTTCTTAATTTCAATGCTCCTCAAATTTTCAACGCAAATCCTAAGTAAACATTGTTCTTCAAAAATAGGAACATTAAAGTACACAGTGTAATGCCTCTTCACTAAAGAACACTGAAAGCTCAAAAAAGCAAACCCTACATAGCTCAGCTCAATTGTAATTCAATTTAATTCAAGAAGTATTCAAGAGTGGGGTAATTAATCTCCATTTTATGGATGAGAAAAATGAACTCTAGAATGATTCAACTATCAGATTTATTAATAGTGCTAGCTATTCTAATAAAATACACATATCACAACTGAATATTTTTTCAACTCTTTTCTTTTTTGTTTAACCCATAACTACCCAGATTCTCACCTGCTTTCCTGCCACTCTTCAGCACAGGCTACTTTAAGCATTCCTTGGTAGTTGTTCACACATCTTAATGCATCTGTAGCATTGAACTCAATCCCAAAGCCAGAGCCATGCTGGATTCTTAAAACGTTGTCTCCAAACATCATTTCAGGGAGAGATGGCATATGCAATTCATCAGCTAACCTATGTATAACCAAAAGTCAGCAGGATTATTTTATATCACTGTTGGCACTTTTGCTTCCTTTTGATCCCCACAGAATACCTTCTACTCCTAAATGAGTTAAATAATACATGATTTAATAAAATGATATATTTGTAAAGTCTATAAATGGTTTAATCATCCATTCTCTCTGTGTATATCTTTTTGGCACTGTATTAGGCAGTGGGCTAAATAAGACAGATAATAAACAAATACAAATAAATACACAATATAATGTCAGCTAGTAACAAGTGATATATAAAAATTAAAGCAAGGTGATGGGGGAGGCACTGTTTTAGGTAGCATGATCACAGATCACATCTGAGACAGTTGAATTTGAGCCTCAAAACTACCCTGTGAGCTAAGAAAGGCTCAGAGAGTTTAAGCAGCTAACTCAAATCACAGAGCCAGTTAAGTGGTAACACCAGGCCTATTTCCATTATATTAGACTGCTTTATAAAGACTTGGACCTCATCTAGCTAACCTCATTACATAAGAAAGTTATATTAGACATACTATAAGACCAGGATCACAAATTATTAACCCACAGATGTGTTTTGATTAGCCTACACAATATATTTTTTAATATTTGAAATAACTGGCAAAATTATTGAGGTGCCAATAAAAATTGAGAGATTTTTGAGAAATCTGGACTTCTAGTTCCTCTTAAAAAAAAAAAAAAAAGACTTGGCGACATTGGACCTGTATTTGCACGTGACACCAACTGGCTGGAGCTGAGTGGAGGTTGCCCCCTTCAAGTGGGGCATGGGCTCTCTGGTTCACCAGTCTCCTTGGCCCTTTAAAAGCTGAGTCTGTGACCCCTGTTATAAAGACTTTTAAGTGGCTACTCGTTACTTCTGAAAAAAGTGGGTCAATGTATAGGTTACCATGCCTTATGACCCCAACACCTGAGTTACAACCGGGACTTTCAACTTAGGGATGAAAGTTTGGCTTCTCAACCAAAGGCAATTATCTATGGGCTGGCAGGAACCCCTGAATTTTAGCCTGAGAACTCTGCCCGATACACTCACGCTGAATTGAATAACGGCCAATTAAACTTACTCTGATCCCTCTTTTTATAAGTCTGAATGACAGTTAAATGAAGCACAGACCAAGAGACATGGCATGACACAGAACCATGAGGTAGAGAAGAGGGGAGAGTGAAATTTTTAAGTAATAGCAAGAGAAGCTGATAGAGCCAAGTAGAGACTGAGAAATAAGGGTAACAAGAAGATTAGGTACATCTGTAGTTGGGGCCACAAGAACTGCTGTTCATTTTCTGAGCTAATTCCTGTGTTTAATTATTTCCTCATGTATTATTAAATTCTCATCACTTGAGGCAACACGGGGGTGGGGGGGTGGGGGGGCGTCTCCGTTCCTTGCAACCTGAAAGCACAACTAACACAGAGGTTCCATGGAAGTGATTTTCCAGTTATCTTATGTACCAATTTTTTTCTGTTTATTGATTTTGGAAAATTTTCAAAATGTATTGTACACTTCTCTTTGTTTTTAAACAAAACATATAAAATGTTATTTTACCTTTTCTTGCTGACCAGAGATCATCATATTTAACAATCTTGTAAGATAATGTCCTCAAGTTCAATTGAGTGTGTATACCTCTAGCTGCTCTAGAATGTAGGTATCTGCCCCTGAAGCACCCTCATCCCTTTTTATTTGGTTTCTTATCTATCAAAGGATAGAAAAGCAAACAATCACACTCCTTAAAATTGCATAATGAATAAAAAGAGAACATGAAATATGCTAACAATTCATTTATTAGGGCAAAGTGACTATATGGAACTCTTTTCCTTCCTTACATTTCCAATATGGTTACAATCATACAGTATGCAATAGTCAAAAGTGTAAATATGCTTTGAATGAAGTTCTAAGGGATCCTGAACAAAGCACAGAATTTTAGTGCAAGTGTTCTATGATAGCTACTTTAGCAGAACAGAAGGCTTTCTTTTCTTTTTTCTTTTTTTAAGACTTCTGGATTTTTGAACAGCTACATAGTTATACTTGTTAGGTAAAGTAAAATAATGCTATATTAAAGAATATATTCTTACACAAGACTAACAAAGGATCTATGCATATCCCAAGACCACAATTACTCTCTTTCCAATTGCTTTAAATCTATTTCCAATCAGACACACCAATCAAGTCTTGTATATATATTAAAAACAAACAAGCAAAAAACCCTGCATAAACAAATTAAAATACTTAAGCCTTAAATGGAAAAAATATTGATTCTTATTATAAACATCTACTTCATTCCTGGATCATCAAAGCCCCACCACTTTCAAGAATAAAGATGGGTTCTAATTCCACCATGACTGCCCAGGAGAGGACTTAATGCACCACAGTCCCATGTTTCCATAAGCTTCCGATCTCTGGTGAACTTTTTGTTCTTACACAACAATTATATTAATTTTGGCTATGAAGAAAAGATAGCAATTAAAGATCCTGTTTCTTGTAGGAAAACACCTTCGCCAGTAAAATTCTCAACTTGTTGCAAGCTTTAAAAAAAAGCAAAAGCACCCACTGAGGGAAACAAGCACTTGCTCACTTGATTTTCAGAAGAACTGCATCAATTTACATTCCACCCTGGGGCAAAAATTAAGACAAAAGTACCAAGAACTTAATCAAATTTATATTCTTTGACCCAAAATATCAGCTTTGGGAAATCTGTAATATAGAAATAATCCCCAATGCAGGAAAAAAAAATTATACACATTAATACTCATAATCATCTTATTTTTAATAGAAAAAGAAATACTCTAATTATAAAGAAATAAATGGTTATGTAAACTATAGTATATCCATATGATGAAATATTATGGAATCATTAAAAATACTTAAAGGGAGAATATAATAATGGAGAAAAATGCTTATGATACAATAGTAAAGAAAAAAACAGGCACACTGTATGTTTATTTTATCTCTGTGTTTATGCATATGTGCACATATCAGTAATCTAACCTTTTAAGTTGCACATCTTTAGTATGATAGCTAAATTATAAAAATAAATTTAAGTGAAATTTATTCTTTTGTTATTAGGAAGTAGAAAATATTGAATACTAGAAAGATCAACATTCCCATGCAAATGTCCATAGACATATGAATGGATAAAGAAAATGTGGTTTAAAAAAAAGAAACAAAAAGCAAAGAAATAAGAAAAGAAAATGTGTTTTATACATACAATGGAATACTATGCAGCCTTTAAAAAGAAAGAAATTCTGCAATTTGTGACAACATGGATGAAACTTGAGGACATTATGCTAAGTAAAATAAACCAGTCAAGTAGTAAAGTTCTAACCACTTTACTGGATAATGCATACCAAATATGAACTAATATAAGATGTGATTCTTTGGATTTTTCCCAACATATCTGGAAAAATCTGGTAGTCCTATGAAATATTCCAGTCATATATGTAAAAGAATCACTGCCACTAACTTACACTTCTTCAAATGTCCTAAATTCCGAGTATCTTAAACACAGGCCAAACACAGAGTATCTTAACCCCATTTCTAATGTCAAGCTTCACCATTAACAAATAGGTAGGACCATTTATAAGGCAAGGAAGACAGGAAGCCTCTATGGGATTAAGATGCCTTAATTCATTAAAGGAAGTTTCGTTAATCCAAAATTTCCCCTAATTCATTTATATAGCACCCAAGAGGTTTCTATACCCTAGGGCAAGGCATCACAGAAAAATTTAGGATGGGAGCAGATAAGCCTTTCTTTCGTCATAAGGAAAAAGGACTAAGTATACTCAGGCAGAGCTGTTTTAGAAATAATAAACAAGGAGATTAAAGATCGGGAATTTGATTCCCTTAGAACTCTCCATGCATCCAGCACCTCTTAGGGAGTCTGTAAGTAAATTATATGGGTAACCACAATTTGAAGCTGACTGCTTTATATAACACAATTATATATATGGTGCAATATGTAACAGAGAAAGTTATATGGAGAGGAAAACTCAGAGAGTAACTCAGTCTGTGGTGGGATGAAGGGAATTTTTTCCCTTTCTTTTCTGTATTTTCCTAATTTTTCTTAGTGACTCTGCAAGAATGTTACTTTTTTTTTTTTTTTTTTTTTTTTCAATTAGGAAGCTAAACATCCTTTCATGACTCTCCTCTCTTCCCTGGTCACTTCCCTCTGCCTAAATCTTAAAATGTCCACGCTCCCTAGGGTTCCATCTCATGACCTTTTCCTTTTCTTCTGGATAACTTCTAGATGATCTTAATTCACTCCCAAGGCTCCAGGTATCAACTATAAGCTGATGATTCCCAAACCTAAATCCATGGACAAGTCATCTTTTTTAAACTCCAAAATAAACGCCTAAGACACCTCCACTTTATAACCTACACACAACTCATATTTCAACAAAACTAAACTCATCCTCTGTCCAACACCTGCCCCCAATCTGCTCCTCCTCCTGGGTTTCTCACCTTGCCCAATGGCAATGAAATCTTGCCAAGGGTATGGATTCCTCCTTTTTCCTTCCTCCTATCAAGTGGCCATCAAATTCAGGGACTTAATCTTCTAAAACCTCTCCTCTCTCCCCTTCTAACTGGTTTCCTTACCCAGTCCTGCAGCCCACCAATCCATCCTCCACATCACCTCCAGAGAAATCTTTCAGAGTATACATCTGATAATGTCGATCCTTTGTGTAAAATGGCACCCGGTGGTCGTTAGATAAAATTCAAAACTCCTGAGGCTGGCATAAAAGTTCTCTCAGTGGTATCTCCACCGCCCAGGGGCCTACCTGCCTGTGGCTTCTCACTACAGTACTCCCCCTCTGATACCTCACACGCCAATCACACAGAAACAGTTCTTCATGGCTCCCACTCTCTCTGACCCACCCGCTTGCCACGTGCCCCCGGACCCCGCCCCCACCCCGACTTTGTCAAGATTCAGTTCAGGCATCACAAACGCATCACAGCTGTCACTCTCCCTGGCCTTTCGGCTTTACACATGCCCCCAACCCCACCCCATCCCACCGCCTTTATCAAGATTCAGTTCAGGCATCCCAATTTCCCGGATGCCTTGTTCCCTTAAACAATCTCAGATAACCCTGCATATACACCTATATCAGTTCACACTGTATTATAATTGTCTGTCTCTCTCACAAGACTGAATTCCTCGAGGCAGAGGCTGTCTTTCATCTTCTGTATCTCACGTGCCTGACACGGCCTCTGACATGCTAAAAACCAAGCATATATATCATCCCCGTTATTAACCCCTAAGAAAACAGGTCATAGCCACCCAGAAAGAAATAGTCTAAAGGTGGCCCAGGCTGCGGCAGGTAGAGACCTACGGGACGGGAAAGTCCACTGTAACAATCATGCTCTGCTCAAACCCAGGCGGAGTGACAATTTCACGAAGGCAGCGCCTGGCGGCCCGAACCGAAGGACAGGAGGTGGCGAAAAGAATATTTCCTGGTGTTGTCAATTCAAAGGTCCCGTCCGGAGGGACCCGAGCCTCCGCCCCCCAGAGAAGGGCTGGGGCTCCGCCGAGCTCGCCCTGCCTCCCACCCAGGCCCAGCTCCCCGGCTCGCGTCCGAATCCCAGCCCCGGAGCCTCACTTCTCCACATCCGCTGACTTCATGATGTGGGTCTTGGACGCCGTCAGCTTCCAGGGCCCGAAGGAGAAGTCCTGGTGGCTGCTCTGGAAGCCGTGGATCATCATGGCCGCAGCGGGGCCCGCGTGGGCCACACGGAACAGACTGGAGCAGCGGCGGCAGCGGCAGCCGCGGCCGACACCGGTCCCTCTGCCTCCCCCCGACCCAACCCCCTCGGCTTCCGAGCCGTTACCATGCCCGGCCCCGCCCCGCCCCCTGCCGGCCTACCCGGACGGAAGCCCTCCTTTCCGCCTTCTTCTCCGCCCCTCGGCTTTTTGCTTCCGGGACCAGTTGCCAAGGTTGTGTGACCCACGTCTTACGTCACGACGCACCTGAAAAAAGGAGGGGAGAAACTGCTGAGAGGCGAGGCTCCGGCAGCAGGGGGTGTGGTCAGGGGCGCACCGCCCCCTGAACTCACAGGATGACGTCGACTTGGGGCATTTCAAGGAAGGTCAGTGTTGGAAAAGGCGGCTACAACGTGATGCTAGACGACTTTGCAAAGCAGGCCATTACCTCTCGTGTTGGCGAATTGGTGTAGAGAGGAAATGCCCTACATTTTTCCGTTGAGGACAAAATTTTAAAATCACTTAGAGTTTAGGAGGTTCAGCATCAAGTGCTGCATGACAAGTGGACATCTAGCTACTATGGACTAAGACTCTTATCAAAAATTTCATCCTTCAGACATTTCAAGACTTTCCTGGTCTAGCTATTACCTAAGCACCTGTTACAGTGGAAACAACACTGGAGACCTGGTGCTACATACTCTTTTGCAGCGCTGTTTTGTGCATCCTTGGCAAACCACTTAACTAATGATTCGGCTTCAGCTGCCTCAAAATGATGTACTTTGCTCTTAGGGCATCTCCCAAACCTTTCTTTCTGGCCTCATTTCCAGCAACTGCCTCTCAGCCCTATCCACCTGCACTCAGCCCTACCTCTACACCCTTACTCTTGCTGTTGTATCTGCTTGAAACTGTCATACTCAAACCTGTCCCATTTCAAACTCAACCTGGCACCTTTTAAAAATATAGATACTCCAGTCCCCATGCCTTTCCCTAGACTGGAATGATCTTCCTTGGAATGATACACCTCCTTCAAAAGGCTTTTCCTGAACCCTGGAGCTGTATTTAATCACTTCTTCCTCTGAGCCAACATGTTGATTTAAGTCAACTTCACTCGTTCCAGTTATCACTGTTTATTCATTAAACCAAATGAATGTCGAAATTTGAGCACCTGCTATTTGCCAAGCATTCATTTTATTACAAAACAGCACTCACACTGTTTCTCATAACAGAGATTGACAATGGAATTCCAAGATATGATCTCAGTCATTCAAGGCAGGACTCCCTGCCCCTCAAAATATATATTATCCATGTGTCCAATTGCATCTAAAATTTAAGTTCTTCTAGACAGGACAATAGGCCACTGATTGGCTTACTCAGTCATTTACATCTTGGTGTAAATGATTTTTTATATCATTTTCTATGAGTTGGCCTTGATAAAGAAGTGCCAGGCCACTCTATCCAGAGCTGAGTCAGTGCTTTCCCACCTACCTTCCCAAAACATTTGTCCCCTTCCAAAATTTTCCAAGACAAGATATGATGAAAACTTCCTATTAGAAGGGTACTTTTATTTAAATTTAAAATCTAACAATTAAACCAGTTATCTCTATGGCCTCCAATTCAACAGTTTATTAGGGGACTCTAAAATTCTTTGAGGATACAAGAAAATGAATCTTTAAAAGTACAATTTCAAGCACTCACACTTTAGGAAGAGAGATATTTAAGCATTGACAGAGTATTTTCAGTGCCCATTCAAGAACCATCATGCAACAATTCTCTGCTTTATAAAGCTGGTTCTTAGGACAGAGTAATACTTGGGATTTATAATTTCAGACATGGATAAATTCTGTGCAGAACATTAAGCAAATTAAGGGGAAGGAGGGGTGTGTGTGTGTGTTTAGGGGGTGGGGAACAGACTATATAGTTGGAGTGATCAGAAGAGCCTATCTGTGGATAGACCTGCTAATTAGCAGAGACCTGCTAATGAAAAGGAAGATCCATGAGAAAATCTGGAAGAAGAACATTCCAGACATCAGGTATTCAGGCCCAGAGGAGGCAGTGAGCTTGTCACGTTTTAGGAAGAGCAAGAAAGCCAGTGGCTGCAGTGGAAGGAACTGGGAAGAGTTCAGAGAGGCTGAAGAGGCCCTATCATGTAGGTATATTGTAAGCTATACCATATCCTTTCTGGGCAACCTTATCAAATGAACGTATAATTCTTCAAAAAAAAAAAAAAAGATAGAAGCTTACTATCTCTAAATAGCCTGCACCCTTTGTGAAGCTGTAATGATTAGAGCTTAGGTTGAGGTAAAACCTGCTTTCTTGTTACTTACATTATTTGAACTTTGTCTTGCCCTCTGGGGCATCATGGAACAGGCATATTCCCTCTTCTTCATGACTGTTCTTGTTCTTATTTTAAAACAACTTTTACACCTTTCCCTTGTCTTTTAATTCATCCATTTACTTATATATCTACCTATCCATCCATTCACCTGTCTGCTTATTTAGTCAATGAATATTTACATTTCTAAGGTCTGAAGCACAGTACTTGGAGAAAAGCATTACAATGAAAAATATGAATAAGCTATGACATTCCCCAGCCTCAAGCAACTTTGTTCATCTGTGCCACATGCTAAGGATATGTAGATACATAAGACATTGTCTATAATTTCAAGTATGAGATCAATTGCACTCAAGTATAAGAAACAAAGTAAATACAAACAATACCATACGACATCTGGGCAATAAAATGGTGTGTGTACATGGACATGGTACAGGAAGAAAGAGTAATTAATTCTCTCCGTGTAGGTTAGGAATGATTCACAAAGAAGATGATGCCAGAGAAAGATTTTAAAGAGAAGATAAACGGGTTCACCAGGAGGAGACAGTCCACTTCAGGGACAAGGAAGAGCAGGTGCATAGGCATGGAAGCATAGAGCAGCACAGAATAAGCAAGGAGTAAGAAGTCGTTGAGAACAACTGGAACATAAACTTTTATGTATGTAGGAGGATGTAGGGGATGAGGTAGGCGTGGGCCAAATCAGGAGGGAACTTAATGCTGTGCTAAAGAACTTGGGATTTCTTCCAATGGATGATTAGGGGTCATTGCCTAGATGAGCAATCTTGATGGCCTAAACTTGTATCTTCAAAGCCAGATACACACACATACACCAGGGTATGTACCAAATGCACTGGAATGGAGGAAGAAAATATTTATCTTTATCTCATCTTTTTTGAATTCTATTTCTGTATATGTTTCATAATGTACATAATAAATCATATATTCACATGGCTTTTATTTATAAACAAATATCGGGATACATGCTTGGTTTTTTACAGATATTAATGGCAAGTGATCAAAAGACTTTGTGGACCATTGGTCTAATTGAAGGGAGTAGTAGAGGGGTTAGAGAGGACATATGTGGGAGAGGAGTAGGGGACTGACTGAATGTAAGGGGAGAAATATCCAATCTGTGGTCTGGAGATCACAAAGCCATAATCAGGGTATTGTTCAACTGGTCTGTGTATTCTGTAATGATGAGGAGGAACAGGGACCACCAAGAGAAAGCACATGGCCATATGAAAAGAGAGAAGAAAACAGGATTTTCTGAAGAAGAGCCTGTGGAAAGGAAGTTTCAGATCTGTCTGAACTCCCTTTGTTCCCCCGCATGTGACAGTTCATATGATGCACATTGGCAGTGAATGCTAATACCTGCATGTGGGGTCTCTTCTGAATGAGTGATCATGATTGTTAAAGAGAGTCAGTATTGTTCAAATTTGTATACTGCGTCAGTTATAAATTGATTTAACTGTCTCTTCTATCTCAGAATGATTCCTTTCTGCACTATAGAATGGCGTGCAGAAAGACTGATCTTGAAATGGCTAATAATTTGGCCAAATTGCCCATCCTCAAGGCTACCCAGCTTCTCCTTCCTTCAAGGAGTTCAGGATCTGTGAACTGACTCAGATCTGAGAGTTAGGGGAGGGCTCTGGCTCCCATGGTGACACAATCCAAGTTGGGGTTCTTTTTGGTTTTGTTTTTTAACTATACTCAGGGTTGTGTTTGTAATACCGATCAAGTAGAACCTTAATGATCTGCCCATCTATTTCTGACCTAGGGACCCATCAACAATTGCCCCTGCCCAAGATCTCTGTGGGTCAATTCATTCTGATGATCACTTTGTCCTTGCTGCCTATTGTACTTACCATATTCACATTGCCTCTGGTCAATTAAATGCTCCTATTAGGCTTTTGCCATCTTGGACATTCCAACATCTCTATGGAAATCAAGGAGTCTATTCCAATGGAACATCTCCCACCTCTATCCCTGCACTACAGAGGTCAGCCATCAAAGCACTTTCCAAGGACGGTGGTTCCCCTTTCACCATTGCATTTCTTGGTAAAGAACATGTCCTCTAATCCTCCCAGGGAACATAATTAGGAGGTGGATGAGCAGGTAGCATGTGAGAAATGCACTCCAACATTCTTAACACCCTATGTTTTTGCTTTACTTCTACATTAAGCCAAGGAAAATCTGTATCTCTAGTTCTGTCATCATCGGTCATGGCTGAGTTCAGGTTTCAGTCAGCCTACTGAGCAAACAAGTCCCAGCTGTTCACACCAGCCCCGAATGGACATATCAATGCATTCAGCTCACTCTAAAATTACATTCCTCCCTCGCTGGATCAGCATCCTCGGATTTTATTCCTATACTTGTTTCCTGGGACTTTGCCAATATAAATTAGCAAAATATTGCAATTTTCTTGCTGTTTACGAATTCTGGATTTGACTTTGCAACTTGTTCTCTGGATATGCTGAGAATGAGTATAGTTAAGGATCTAGAGGGAATGAGAAGTGGTAGGTGTGGGGCACAGAGAGAATTGGAACCCTTTTGCAAATTACCTGCCTCAGATGAGGTCATCCTAGAATTTTCAAGCAAGGCAGGACTATCTCATCTAAGAGAGGAAGAGGGGCTGGGGATTGCAGGATCAGCGTACTTGAAGTTTTCCATAATCTGAATAGTCCACCTCTAAATTTCCCACTTCTGGTCTAATAAATGTCCTAAAGTCACATAGGC
The DNA here is from genome assembly GCF_949987535.1 of Balaenoptera acutorostrata. Classification (NCBI taxonomy): domain Eukaryota; kingdom Metazoa; phylum Chordata; class Mammalia; order Artiodactyla; family Balaenopteridae; genus Balaenoptera; species Balaenoptera acutorostrata. The sequence continues at coordinate 128,942,373 of NC_080064.1, read as the reverse complement.
AAACTGTACATGGGCAAATTGAATCTGTGTTTTGCCACCACCTGCAGGACCATCACTGAAGCTAATTTATCCCTCCCCCCACCCCTCTTTCCACCTTGGTAACCATAAGTTTGTTTTCTATGTCTGTGAATCTGTTTCTGTTTCATAAATAAGTTCATTTGTGTCATATTTTAGATTTCACATAGAAGTGATATTATATGGTATTTGTCTTTCTCTTTTTGAGTTACTTCACTTAGCATGGTAATCTCTAGGTCCATCCGTGTTGCTGCAAATGGCATTATTTCATTCTTTTTAGGGCTGAGTAATAGTCCATTGTGTATAAGTACCACATCTTCTTTACCATTCATCTGTCAATGGACATTTAGGTTGCTTCCATGTCCTGGCTATTGTAAACAGAGCTGCAATGAGCGCTGGGGAACATATATCTTTTTGAATTAGAGTTTTCTCCAGATATATGCCTGGAAGTGGAATTGCTGGATCATATGGCAACTCTATTTTTTTTTAACATCTTTATTGGTGGCAACTCTATTTTTGGTTTTTCAAGGAACCTCCATGTTGTTCTCCATAGTGGCTGCACCAATTTACATTCCCACCAACAGTGTAGGAGGGTTCCCTTTCCTCCACACCCTCTCCAGCATCAGTTATTTGTAGACTTTTTAATGATGGCCATTCTGACTGGTGTGAGGTGGTATCTCATTGTAGTTTTGATTTGCATTTCTCTAATAATTAGTGATCAACATACCTTATTCTTATTCAAAAACCGTTAGGGTTTTTTTGTTTGTTTTGGCCATGCTATATAGATAAGCAGTTAATGCAAGTTTAATCTCGTTAGGATAAATAATTTTATAGCATATTTTAAAAGAGAGATTTCTGACAACCCAATTATTCTAAGATCTCAACAGTGAAACCATATTTCTAATAAAATAAAATAATTTGGGAGGCCTTTTAAAATTGGTTTTATTTTCCCTGAGCAAACTCTGATAAGAGGAATGGGACCCAGGAAACTTCAAAGTGTCAGGAAAAGCCAACTTAGAACTCAACCTTTCTTCCAGAATCTCCAGGGTAAATCACCTATGTGCAGATAAAGAGAACCTGTAACTCACGTATGGGAGAACTGGGCTGGGTCTACGTAAATACAGATAATATAACCCAGAGCTGAAAATACTCTACTCTGTCCGATTTCCTCACAATCAGAAGGATGAGAAATAAAATAATTGCTTTTGTATCTTAGTGGTATAATTCTACCTTCCAAATGAACCACACTGAAACAAACCATAGCTGTACAGGGCTGTCTTTATACAACTTTTGTCAACTTGATGTCACAAACTCTCTACTTCCTTAAGTCCATTTGTTGCCCTCCTAGTCCTCTTTTTCCCAGTTCCAAACAACTCCCAATTCCCCATTTATTTTTCCATTAAGTTGAAGTTATTGTTAAAAGTCCTCAGTTTTGAGCTCTTCAAGGGCAGGAACCTCTGTCTTACTCATGTTTATGTCCTCAGAGCCTGACTAGGATTGTCATTCAACAATCCACTCCAGGAAATAGACAGATGATCCAGGGCTTGGTCAATGGTAAGAAGGGCCAGACAGGGGATTGCACGGACCAACAGAGTCAAGACAGGAATTGGGATGGATTCCAGAGAGAGTTGGTGGGAAGAAGCCCAGGAAGACAGGTAGGCCCCCTCAGGAGAAGGCCAACAGTAGGCAAGCAGAGATACTCCTGTTCAGAGGGGAAACACGCCTTGAAGAGAAGGAAGGGACAATTCAGGCTGAAGATTCAGCCACAGATCTAAGGACTCAGAGCAGGACTCTAGTTCCCCAGCAATAAGAGAGGAAGGCAGAACCCCATCCACAGAAAGGTATTGTGCCAAATAGGGAATTGCATCAAAGCATCAGGCAGAGAGGAAGAAAAGAGGGCTCCACCACTTAAGGCAGAGGCTCAGTCATGGAGAAACAAGGGAAGCACTTAGCCCCCAAGCTGAGAGGGCTCTTTCCTTAGTCTCATGTGTATCATTACATCAAGTTCCTTGGAGATTGAAAAAAGTCGGGGGAGTCTCTGTTCCTTACAACTAAAGAGCTCAATGGAAACAAGAAGTTACTTTTAACATCCCCTTGAGTTCCCCTATCCACAGCTCTTCAACCTAAAATATTCACATAAAATATATAAGGGAGGCCAGGTTCTGCAGAGAAGAAGGAGTAGAATGAGAGCATCCAGACCTTGGGGAGCTCAAAAAGGAGGGAAAGGGCATGCTAGGGATGAGAATATAAATATTTCAGCAGGGTAAGGGGGTAGCAAGAGAGGATGTAGAAGACCCATGGGATCTGAGGAGATGAGAGAAGAGCAGAGGTGATTGCATCCAAATGTATTTTTTTAAACCCTTAATTAATTATTTATTTATTTGGTTGCACTGGGTCCTGGTTGTGGCAGGTGGGCTCCTTAGTTACGGCTCGTGGGCTCTTTAGTTGTGGCATGTGAACTCTTGGTTGCAGCATGCATGTGGGCTCTAGTTCCCTGACCAGGGATCAAACCCGGGCCCCCTGCATTGTGAGTGTGGAGTCTTATCCACTGCGCCACGAGGGAAGTCCCTCCAAATGTATTTTTAAAAAAGAAACTTTGCCTACTTTCACTGTGGCATGACTTAGAAATAAGACCAACTCATTAGTAGAGGAGAAATAAAAGCCAGCCATTGCAAATACTCAGAGGGTTTCAGAGAAATATATTAGCTGACTTAAGTTGCAGAGCAAATAAAGACACCCAGATTGTATTGGGCTTTCTTATTACATCAAGAGGGAAATGATTATTTTTTACTAGCAGAGCTGGAGCTAATTGATTTCTGCATAACCATAACTCAGTTTAATAAATATTTTCTAATCAAGGTACAATGAACAAATCAACTCAATTACAATATCACATTAAGTCTCCCAATCTCTTTCCTATTAATTACCCCCCTTAGAAATGTCTTTCTCTTTTTCTCCTGAAAAGCACATCTGGTGTGAAACCTTCTGGGAGTTCCAGTGGTTGCTCCCTAAGTAAATGGCAGGGTGTTTGAAACCAAGGGTGTTTACTTAAGCTTGGTCATAAACTAGGTTTGTCAAGAAATGGCTGAGTATATAAGCCTTTTTGCTCCTTAACAATAATAAAATCTTTGAGAGCTAGATGAGGTGGAGTTCTGCAAAAGTTATGTAAAAAACTGTGTGGTGTAATGTAAAGAACACAGGATTTAGAATCAGTAGACCTGTTAGTTTCCTGGATCTGCTATGTCCTTGCTGTTTGACAACAGCTTTAGATAATGTTTTTGAATCTTTATTTCTGTAATCTAATAGTAATAAGAGTAATAACAATAAGAATGATAGTATATCACTTCCCTTAGCTTACTCACAAATGTGACGGCCCTTCATAAACCATTCATTGCTACGCAAACATCAGTTATTATAATGGCTAAATTGTTCAAGCATACAGCTCTGTTTTCTTGATTGTGCGACAAATGTGGAAAGCTACAGGGGACTATTACTTGACCCCTAACATAGAGGTCTAGAAATTTCCAATGATTTTAGTTCTTTGTTCTCCTAGAAGTCTAAGAGTCTGAAGCCAGCTCAGGTGACAAAGCTGGTAAAGACTAGGTCCCTGGTAGGAGCTTCTTCCCGGAATTCTCGATGTCCACTTTGTTCAGGTCCATGCCTATATGATCAGGCCACCCAAGATGGCTGTTCTCTTGCTGCTCAGCCAGTGCCTGCCCCACCTACACCCTACTCACCTGACTGACCTTCCTACATACTTGCCCTTGGCCCCAGCTAGTGATTGTTCTAACCTTTAGATCAGAACACCTCCACCATGATAGCTTATCAAAGGGATGGTGAGAGGCATGCCCCTCTGCTAGTTTCCCTGGTAATCAATGAGCCAACCTGACACCAATTCCCCCTATAAATGGTAACTTCCCCCTCCCCCTGGGAGTGAAGACTGCCTCCATGTCCTGCCCTCCATCTGCCACACTCAGTGGGGCATTATTCCAGGACCTTGCTTCAGATGTGTATGATCCCCCATGCATTAAACCCTTGATGTCTCTGTCACTGACTCAGGGCTCTTTCTTCAGTCTTGAGGATGGGCAAGTACAGGTCTTGCAGGCCTGTGGGGTGCAGCCCAACAATGTCACATATTACACCACAATCCTCAGTCAGCCGTCTTGCAAAGATTGCATTTCTGTGTATTGCAATATGTACCGGCTTGGTTTGTGCTGGATTGGGGATACAGACCAGTGATGTGGATCACAGCACCCAGGAATTTCAGAGTTATTGACAGAAGGGGAGATTTAGGTGTATAAAAAAGGGGGGAAGGAGGAATTGCTTGACTAAAGGAACACCCACTCAATACCTGTGTCTTCTGTTATTTTAGGCACTGCTCTAGATAACATTGAGATAAAAGACATCGCTTTTGACCTTAGGAAGCAGAAAGTATATTTGGGAAAGTGACATATCTATATAAAAAAAAGGCGTGGAGCTCCCTTCCTCAGCACTGCTGGCCATCTCCTACCCAGCATCATGGCCGCCCTCAGGGCCAGATGGTGATGCCCAAGAGTGGTTCTTGGGGCAACCGAAAAATAAAGCACATGCTGCCCAGAGGCTTCTGGAAGGTCCTGGTCCACAACATCAAGGAACTGGAAGTGCTGCTGTTACGCAACAGCTCTTGCTGTTCTGAGATTGCTCACATTTCCTCCAAAATTGGCAAAGCCATCCCGGAAAGAGCAGGCCTGCTGGCTGTCAGGGTCACTAACCAAACCCCAATGCTAGGCTGCACAGGCAAGAAAGCAAATAGACAGCTCACGTGCACTCTTTATTTGTGGTAAATAGAACCTCGAAAACTCTGGAGAATATTAAAAAAAAAAAAAAAAGACATGGCGATAATCTGCTTATGTGAGCTCCGTGAAGGCAGACTTTGTCTACTTCCCCTTAGTAAACCAGCCACCCCGAGGGTGCTTAGGAAATATCAGATGTGTGAAGAAGATATATGCCTCGGGAGTTCAGAGAAAAGAAGGCTGCCCAGTGGTCAGGGAAGACAAAAATGCTTCCATTAGGACTTGAAGGACAAAGTACGATTCAAACAGCAGAGGAAGGAAAAATTACTCCAAATGCTGAAGCGTCATGTCCAGAGGCCAAGAGCTAGGAATGTTCAAAAGAATGAGCAAAGAGGCAATAAAAATGGCCAGGGATGGGTTGTTCTGGACTCTGTTCATAACTCTGTGAATTATGTATTATTATTGCCCATTGTACAGATGAGGAAGCTGAGAATAAGAGTTAAATAACCTACTTGAGCAGTATCATACAGTAACACAACCAATAAGAAAAAGAATAAAAACATGATAGGTATTTGATATAGCCTGTGTATTTTCTTTAAATCAAATTAAATCCAACTCAGACCTTTGCCAGATAGAATAGGGACTCCTCACCCCAGTACCATTCACCACTATCCTTAGGATAATACAAAGGCCCAAGGATCTAGACCTTAGGCAAGGGAAAAGGCTTGAGGCAGCTTCTCTGGTTTTGGCCCACAGGCTCACCCTGAGATGCCCACAGCCCCAGCCTGCAGGCTTCCAGAAGCTCTGCTGCCTGTGCTCAGCCTCCTGGGTGTTTCCATCCCTCTAAGAGTCCGTTCCCTCCCCAGGCTTCAGGAGGGGCGGGGATGAAGGGGGGTGGGGAATGGATGTGGAGAAGGAGGTCTCTCCCCCTCAAGATTCCCCCAACTTTCCATATCCTTCTCAGTTTGGAGAACTCTTAGTGTCTGTCTTTATGCCTATCTCCCATCTACCCTCCCCTCTCCCTCTCCCGCCAAACACTGCAAATCTCCCTTGAAAGTAGGAGCACAAAACCTTGGCTGCCCTTTTGGAAGAGTGGAAGGAAAATACTGAGAGCACAGCACAGATAGCTTTTTCTTTTGGACAATTCCACAGTAGTAAAAAGAAAATGCAAATTAATATCTCAATAAATTAATCTACCACAAATAGCTAACATTTTTTTAAAAGTTTGCTGCATGGCAGGGACTATACCAAGCCCTTTACAAAGGAGATAGATATAATTATTATCTCCATTTCATAGCTGAAGAAACCAGAGCTTAGAGAAGTCAAATATCTTAAGATCACAGGGCTCCTAAGTGATAGAATTAAAACTCAAGTTCAAGAATATCTGGCTGGAAAGCCCAGGTTCTCTTCCCTGCACCATATAAGGGAAGCAATCCTTCCCCTCTAGAATCCAGAACAGAGGTTTTCTGTTTTTTGTTTTTTGTTTTTCCTTTCCCTTTAAAAAAAGAAAAGCTACCTAATTACAGACGCTGTATTCAATAACAAATCCAAGAAGAAACTTACTCGGTCTCATAAAAAATCAAATCAAATTTCATATCTTTGTCACCTTCTAGAACTTTGCATTTACATACTTAATTTTTACATATTTACCATAATATCATAAATAGAATTTTATAGCCTACCTTTTCAATTGCCTTTATACTGCTACAGCCTCATTGTTTTAATATATTCTATATACTTTATAGGTTATATGTACATATATCAACTTTATATATTTTATTATTTCATATATGCAAACACAAATATATTTCTATAATTTTGCTATTGTTTCTTTTTAAATACCCTTGCCCTCTTCCTATGCCCACCCCCGTCCACAAACAAAAACAATTGCAGCCTGGTGTGTATTTCCCATACACTTCTCCATAGTCATGCAATCACCTAATAATACAAGCATTGGGGGATTGGCCACTGATTATTTTATACACTTCCTACAATACATAGTTCTATACACTTATATACTCTTATGAAATATCTATTTTCACTTACTGCTTTATTTTTTTTAACGGTATGCATTGTGAAAGTCCTTCCAGATCAGCTGATATCACTTTAATGCTTTCTTGTTGAATAATATAATCCATAGGAGGGCTACCCTACAGTTTATTCAGCCTTTCCTCTTTGGATGGGCATTACCCTTTTTGCCACAATAGACAATGGTGTAATAAACTTTCTTGCATACGTATAGTCTCCTGTACTGGTGCTTTTATTTCTATGGGATAGATTCCTGGATTTCTGGGTCAAAGGGCATATAGTTATTTTAATTTAATAGATATTGCCAGATTGCTTTTCAAATTGTTACACAAATGTACACTTTTACCAGCAGGGCCCTAGTTTCAAATGCTAGTCTGAGGACAACCACACCTCCAGAAACGTTCGTTTAGTAGTGTCTCCATGTACATTAATAGGTTCATTAATAGGTTCACCTCACTGCAGGATCTGCCACAAGGGAGGAATAAGGGGCAGGGATTAGGAAAGTCATTCGACGGGGACTCCCTTTTACAAAGGGCTTCAAATTTAGACTTTACATGTTATCATCAAATAAGTCATAAGTAACAAAGGTACCCTGACAGGACTAAAAAAAAGAAAATATTAATAATTCAACCTTAAATTTATATGTCATTATCGATCATCCTCACTGGTAATATTTATCTTTTAATAAATTTTTGTCATCAGCACAATTATATGGTAGAACACTGCCACTTGTGATGGAACATTTTAAATTCAATTAAGTCTATAGCTTATGTATGACATATGGCCATCATTCAAACAGTAATTAGAACAATTCTTCTGCAATATTACTTTTCTGTATTATTTTTCTTTATATCAATCAAAAATACTTCAATGTTCTAATTTTTCTGGGTAGAGAAACAAATTATTGCATCATTTTGGAGAAGATTATTAAAACTATTTATTTACTAAAAATAACTACTGAATATACCATATGTTTTATAAGCCTGTACTGGCATTTCTTCATTCTTTTCTTCTCTTTTTCTATTCTTTACACTCTCCCTCCCTCCCAATCTTTCCCTCGCAGCTTTTTCCTCTCTCCCTTCTTTCCTCCTTCCCTCCTTCCCTCTCTCCCTCTCCCTTTCTGTCCCTTCCCTCTCCCCCTGCCTCTCCCAACGCCCCTCTCTCATTTACACGCACCAGATCCACCTCCCAGGCCCACCAGGTCTTAGGCTGCGGTTACTGCAGCTCCAACATTGGCCACTAGGGGACCTCTGCTCTCCTGCCCTGAAGGAAGAGAAACATGCCTTTTCTCTTTTCCAACTTTCTTAATACAAATAGTCTCACGGGTATTTTCAAAAGACTATCCCCAAACAAACCAAGGGGAAATAAAAAGAAATAAAGAAAAGATGCTCCAAACAGCAAATGTGGTTTCCGCGTTTAAGCTGACTAAAACCTACTCTTAGCTGTCTTGATTGAGACAGTTGACTGGGCACAGCCTTTATTCCTCTCCTTCCCTATCTGCGGAAACAGACCAAAGATAATTAAACTGGCCATGATATGAAGGTTAGCAGGAAACTTACTGCCTCCCAGCTCTTCGCTCTTACTCATCTTACTCTCCTGGCATGACCTTGGGAGGATTCTCCCAGCTCCTGCCTCTCCTCTCGGGGGAGATTTTCCTCTAGAGCCATCCTGGTCTCTGACTATCCCTCCACTGGCCCAGAGGGAAGATCTCTGGTCCTCCAGCACCAGCCTCACAGGTGTTTCTTTAGCCCTCTTAGAGGTCTTTATGACTGTCAGCATTGGCAGTCTTGGTCCCTTCAACTTCTTCCCTTGCTAGTTTCTGACTTGACCCTTTTAATTCCCATCTCACTGTGGAGTCACCACTATCAGCAAGCTGGGGGCAGAGTCAGGAGCAGAATTCAGGTCTTTTGACTCCCAACCTGTGGACTGCCATGTACACTATAATCTCTCCTTCAAAGGGCCATATGTAGAGGTGATATATATAAATACGCATATATATATGACAGTGACAATAAGAACAGAAAGGTATGCATTTAATATACTAGCAACACTAATGGATCTTGAGCTCTAAAACTGAACAAATTAAGTGTGCAAAATAAAATACATCTATACCTTTTCAGCTGGTTCAGATTTTCATTGGAAAAAAAAAAATGATTTTCTCCACCCTGCAGTGTACTGGTTTTCAAAGACTCACGTTTTAATCTGACAGGATACTTTCAATGTACTCTGGATTTACATTCCATTGCTGGCCAAAGCCAATTGCTAAGAGGCAACTCGAAATTAGCACTGCAGCAAGCTGACAATAAACAGTGGAGAGAAAACCTACTCAGGGTAAAAATCATAAGGCAGGTGGAAAAGTGTTGGTAATGTTCCTGACTTTGCATCCTATTCCACTGGGCCTTTTTTCGCAGTTAAATCAGTAATTATTGCTTCAAGTTTAGCATAGCCATTTTTTTGTCTTTTTTTTTCCCCTTGCTCAGCATCCATCCCCCATTGTAACACTTATGCAAGAATACTTTCTAGATGGTGCTCTGCACTTTTTATTGCATATTGCATCCCATTTTTGGTGTGATACGAAGATTAATCAGTTGTCCATCAACCATCCCCCTAATGATTTTAGTATCCATTGATGATCGTTGCCTACAACTATTATTTCATGAAAGGATGAAAAATGATGATTTTAAAATTCTATTCTTTCTGGAGGATTACAGTGGAAGGGGCAAGCTGTCATCCATTTCAGATGGGGCTCGTCATGCCAAGGGCTCAGGGGTCACTGGTTCTCCAAGTGCCAGGGATGGGCAGGAACCCCCTCCAACACTGTGCCCTGGTGGAGAAAGCACTGACCTGTCCTGCCCCCCAGTCCCCCTCTTCTGACATGTCTTTTGCACCCCTCCCATTAGGATAATCAGTCCCCTCCCATTTGGGAGCCCCCTTTTCTTTCTCTCTCCTAGCCCCTCCTGGCACCCAGCCATCTGCCCAGGGGTGCCCCTCCTCTCCCATCCTCCCCACCCTTGTGGCCAGCCCAGCTGGTTTTGTAAGATACTGGGTTGGTATACAGTGATTTTTGTTTCTTGTAATTTAAACAGGCCCAGCATTGTTGGTTTTATTTGATGGACATGAGATAATGTTAGAGGTTTTAAAGTGATTAAAATGCAGACTATGCAAAACAAACAAGTAAATAAATAAATATAAATTAAAAATAAAATTCTATTCTTTCTTGTGCATTTATGTGCTGGAATTTTACTATCAAGAAGAACTTTCCCTCACCTACCCTTCGGTTACATTGAAATGCAATTCTTACAGGAAAGGTGGAATGAATGTTTGATTTCTTCCTTTTATTTATTAATTTTTCAGAGGAATAAGTTGGTTACCTAGCAATCACCAATGGTGACCGACAGATTAAAAAAAAACCAAAAAACTACAAACTCAGAGACTGTTATATATTGGATATGTTCCACTCTGTTGCAATTATTATTCTTTCTGATGCTCAAATTGTCCCTTTAGATTGACTCTTGTATCTTTGTGAAACTACTTTATCAATCTTTGAAATCTCTTTTCTTTTTCTGTTCAAGAAGATGTTCCGGACCCATTTTATACATTTTCTAGTCCAGAACAGTAATATGCCATTTCTGCAAAGAGCCTTAGTACTTCTTAATGAGAAATGGTATTTTGAGACCACATCTGGTTGCTACGGGTATTCGTTGCTGCAAAAGTGCTCATTGCTTCCGGGTTGTTATTTCTTTTTGCCTTTTTGAGTGGGTAGAGTTAGAAAATAGACTTTTTAAGAGGAAAAAATCATGAATTCATGCTAACATTTCCAATTCGACTTACTCTTTTAAGGCTTTTGCTTAACCTTCTCAAGTTTTTACTTGATCTCTTTTTTTTCATCACTAAAAATCTCAGGTCCCACAGCATAAGCATAATTACTTATTTGCTTTTTCCTACATTACAGGTATAATTATTTCAAACAATACCAAATTACCACTGACATAAAATGACTAAATGAGATTAAAAATTTTATAAGGTTCTTTTTATCCTTAGAACATATCCCACTAGGGAAGTACAGTCAAAATAGTATATTCTAAACTCATTTTAAATTCTTTGTCTACTTTGCTGTGGCAGAATTTGAAGGCAGATGGCTTCACAGAGGTGTCCGGCCATAATCCCTGAACCTGTGACTACGATATCACGCCTGTGATTATGTTATATGGCACAATTGACTTTAAAATAGGGATATTATCCAGGTAGTCTGACCTAATCACATGTGCCCTGAAAAGCAATGAGGTCTGCGTAGCTGATCGGGGACCTAAGGGGAAGCCAGAGGGATTCAGAGTGTGAGGAGGACTTGACATTCCTTGGCTGACTTTGAAGATGGAGGAAACCTTATGACAAGGATGCAGGCAGCCTCTAGGAACAGAGAGTGGCCCTTGGTTGACAGCTGGCAAGGAAATGGGGACCCCAATACCCAAACCATAAGGAACTGAATTCTGCTAACAACTTGAATGAGCTTGGAAGCAGATTCTCTCCTAGAGCCTCTAATAAGAGACCAACGTAGCCAACACTTTTTAAAAAAAATATTTATTTTATTTTCTTTTACTATTTATTTGGCTGCGTCGGGTCTTAGTTGCAGCACGCGGGGTCTTCTTTGAGGCGTGCAGGTTCTTTTGTTGCAGCGTGCGGGCTTCTCTCTAGTTATGGCGTGCAGGCTCCAGGGTGCGTGGGCTCTGTAGTTTGCGGCACTCGGGCTCTCTCATTGAGGCACGCGAGCTCAGTGGTTGCGGCGCGTGGGCTTATCTTAGTTCCCCGACCAGGGATTGAACCCCCGGCCCCTGCATTGGAAGGCAGATGCTTTACCACTGGACCACCAGGGAAGTCCCCTAGCCAACACCTTGATCTTGACATTGTGAGCCTATCAGCAGAGAACCCAGCTGAGCCCACCTGGATGTCTCCCTAAACTGTGAGATAATAAATAGTTGTTTTAAGTTGCTAAATGTGTGGTAATCCGTTATGCAGTGCTAGAAAACTAACAAAGGTCTCCTACCACCAACTTGAAGTTTTTTTTAGTTTTTCTTCAGTTTTTATGGGTTAATTTCTTTTTGAGTTAACTTTTTTCAATTTTGTAAGATATAGTTAGTTTCTAAGTCAAAATTGCACAACCGTAATATCTCCAGAAATCTTGCTTTCTTCTCTGTTGCCTTTACCTATTTCTCCCTTTTCTTTATTGGAAACCACCCTTTTATTAGCTTTTGGTTTGTTCTTCCATTTTTTAATAATTTAAAAAATATAAGCAACTACCCATATATTCATATTCTTTGCCTTTCTCACACTAAAGATAACATATAATAAACACTCCTACACGTTTCATTTAACAATATATCTTGGTGGCCACTCCATAATGGTTTACAGAGATTTTCTTCATTCTTTTGTACTACTGAATCACAACTTATTCAATCAATCCCCTATGGACAGACATCTGGAACATTTTGATGTTTTCAGTCTTCTTTAATTACAAATAATTCTGCCTTTTAAAGGCAACACTTTATATTTTGGATAGATTCCTTGAAGTGTTACTGTTATAGATCAAAGGGTAAACGTGTATGTAACTGAGGGTCTCCCCCTCCCCAATTCCAAACGCATGGTGTCTTTTCCAACACCAACAATTCTCTGAATCTCTGACTCCAATCTGGGTGTCTGCCAATTCAATTCAAGGCTGACACAGGCTCCTGGAGTTAGCTCAGATCCCGGCAGTCAAGGGCTCAGTCCCACAAGACTCCCTCCACTTCAGTTGCCAGCCGTAAGTGAGGTGCCCAGGCTACACCCAGTTCTCTCCGGGGACTACAAATTCAGGGGTTCCCATGGCTCCCTGACAGGTTCAATAATTTGTTATAATGACTCACAGAGCTCAGGAAAGTACTTTCTTACTATGACTGGATACTGCTTTCTTATTATTACAAAGGATACACTCAGGAACAGCCAGATGGAAGAGATGGATAGGGCAAAATATGGAGGTGGGCGGTGCAGAGCTTCTGTGCCCCCTCCAGCTGTGTGTGACAGTGTCTGGCTGCCTAGAGCCTTCCCATGAAGTATGGTGTCAAACTTTTGAATTCTTGTCAATCTGATAGGAGAAATACAGTATGTTAGTGTCGTTTTTAAAAACTATCTACTGAGGTGTAATACACATATAAAAAGTGCACATACCAGAAGTATACAGCTCACTAAATTTTCACGGTGAACACCATTGTACAACCAACACCCAGCTCACAAAACACAAGTGACCCGCACTACCCACCACTACCACCCACACATTCCCTTCCAGTCACTGCCCGCCTCGCTGCACCCATGAACCCAAATTCTAAACACAGAGATTAGTTTTACCTCTTTTTGTATTTTTTATAAACGGAATCATATAATATAGCTCCTTAGGATCTTCTTTAAAAAAACTTATTCTGCTTGTGAGATTCACCCATATAGTTGTGTAAAACAAAGAATGTTGCCCGCAAGGATCAGGTCATTAACCGCTGCAGTCGGTCACTGACCTGCTATCCACCCTGAAAGGAGTTCAGGATGAAAAACAGGATGAAGCATTCTGTGTTGTAGATATGTGGGCCCCTAGATAGTTAACATGCATATCTAAGGAAGAATTTCAATGACCCCAGATTCTTGCGTCTTCCCATACATAGATAAGCACTAAAATCATTAACTTGAGATGTCTGTTTCTTGTGATGGGCAGTCATCTTTTACCAAGATGTATGCTTGACTACATGTATTTCCCAGCCAAAAAATTCATAAATCCTGGCTCCTTCCCAGTTCCTCAGAGCTCTCTGAGAGGCTCTTTTCTGGGCTATAGTCCTCAGTAAGGTTTCCAAATACAACTGAAACTCACAGCTCTCATGTTGGGCATCTTTTATTTTAGCCAACAGTTGTATGAGGTTGTAAGTCATTCATTCTCATCACTGCATAGTATTCCATTGTGGAAATATTTTACGATTTATTTATACATTCTGTTATTGATGGGCCTCTAGGTAGTTTCTAGTTTGGGGCTATTATAAGCAGTGCTGTTATGAACATTCTGATACATGTCTTTTGTGAACATATGTACACATTTCTGCTAGAAGTGGAATTGCCAGGTCATAAGGTATGTAAGTTTAGGTTTAGTAGACAATGGTTCACATTTTTGCAACTTGGCTGTACCAATTTACACTCCCAACGGCAGTGTGTTTGAGTATTGGTTGCTCCACATCCTGGTCTACACTTGGTCCTAGAGCAGTTTTAATTTGCTTTTCAGTTATTAGGAGTGAAATTGAGCATCTTTCCCTGTGTTTATGGGGCATTTCACATTTCTTTTTCTGGGAACTGTCTTCATCATTTGCCCATTTTTAATTGTTTGGTATTTTGCTTCTGAATTTTTGACAGCTCTTCACATATTAGAGATACTAGCCTGTGCTGGTTATTATCTGCTTGCCACCTCCCAACCAACTGTCCGGATGTATGCCGGGAAGGCTGACCCTGACATATTCCATCACCCGGACTCCCCTGATAGTTGGCTTCTGGTTGGGTGTAGGCAATGGGGGTCACTGGCAGAAGAAGGGAGGGTGGGATGAGAGAGAGGCTGAGTTATTTTCCCCTTTGTCTTCCTGGTTCAGCAATGACTGCATGCCCCTTGATAAAGCTCTCATGAGCACTTCCTTCTCAATAGTGCAGCTCGCAGCAGACTCTGATAACAGTATTTCCTCCTGTCTCTTCAGCCCTAGGGGAGCTGAGGACATCCTGATGTTACTTGTCTCTGCGAAGGTCACACCCCTGGTTTGCTCCCTGCTTATAGCTCTGCGTGCAATCCCTTCATTAAAATATCTTTATTTGGGCTTCCCTGGTGGCGCAGTGGTTGAGAATCTGCCTGCTAATGCAGGGGACACGGGTTCGAGCCCTGGTCTGGGAAGATCCCACATGCCACGGAGCAGCTGGGCCCGTGAGCCACAATTGAGCCTGCGCGTCTGGAGCCTGTGCCCCGCAACGGGAGGGGCCGCGATGGAGAAAGGCCCGCGCACCGCGATGAAGAGCGGTCCCCGCACCGCGATGAAGAGTGGCCCCCGCTTGCCGCAACTGGAGAAAGCCCTCGCACGAACCGAAGACCCAATACAGACAAAAATAAATAAATAAATAAATTAAAAAAAAAAAAATCTTTATTTGAGGGACATCCCTGGTGGTCCAGTGGTTAAGAATCCGTCCTGCAATGCAGGGGATGCTGGTTCGATTCCTGGTCAGGGAACTAAGATCCCACATACTGCAGGGCAACTAAGCCTGCGTGCTGCAACGAAAGATCCTGCGTGCTGCAACTAAGACCTGACACAGCCAATCAATCAATAAATATTTTTTTAAAAAAATCTTTATTTGAGCCATTTGGAAGTGAATTCTCATTCCTGCCAGGCTCCTAATTGTCACCTATTGCTTTGTTTGTGACGCAAGTTGCAAATATTTTTTCCCCCATTTTATCATTTTTTCTTTGACTTTGCTATGGTGATTTTTCACAAAAAAAAAGTTTTTTCAACTGTGTAGTCAAATTTATCTTTTTTATTATTATTACTTCTGGATATGATGTCATAGGAAAGTTTATCCCACTTATAAAGGAATTAATCCTTATTTTCTTCCAGAATTTATTTGGGTCTCATTTTTGACATTTAGATCTCTGATCCTTTTGGGGTTTACACTTTACACAAACTCTTGAGCCACCACCTGCGCAAAAACTTTATTGGTTTGGTATATGCTACTTTCTGGGGAGAGTCATAATAATGGTGAAAATTATTATACTATTTTATGTTCCTCTTCAGTACATTAGAGTTTAAGACAGATTCTAATATAGTAGTAATCATGATAATAAAATAGATGACAATAGCCAAACTTAACTAGAGCTTTAAATAGCTAGAGTTTGCTAAGTTCCAGGCATTTTACAAGCATTATAGCATTTAATCCTCATCACAGCTCTATGAAATAGGTCCCATTGATATTATCACACCCATTTTTCAAGGGAGGAAAATAAGGCTGAGGGAGAGTAAAAGGGAGTAATTGCCCAAAGATACTCCATCACCAAGTGCTGGTGGTGGGGTTTCAAGCTAGGCAGTCTAACTCCAGAGTCTTCAGGTTTTAAACCACTGTGTGTATGACCACGTTTAACTCTCAGAAAGAATCCGTGAGGTACTTTATTACTATCCCCATAGTGTACTGGAGAAACTGAAGTGAAGAAGCATTACCTGAATTAGCCAAAGTTTGCATTTTGTAAATGGGAGATCTGGGTCTGGCTGGAATCCGGATCAGGGGACTGGGAGACCTGGGTTTCTGACTTCCACCTCTGCCTCCCATACCTGTGTAGACCATCAGAGTCAGGTCCACCAGAACCCTTCAGATTTAAGGGGGGGCAAGCTGAAGAGGATGGAAGCAGTTAACCCTGGCTGTCTTGAGCAGTTGCCAAAGTCTCCCTGGCCGGAACCTGAAGGCCCCTCACTGCCCTGGGAACCCAGGTTTCCACTCTACGTGTAACCAGAGTGATGACTGATAACATTGTAATATGAACTTCCTTGGGAAAGCTAATAAACTGTGTGGCAAAAAAAACCCCAAAAAACAAAAAAAAAACCACTTTCATTTAGCAACATGGAGAAAATTCATTTGAATGAACTTAGAGACCTCAGTAAGCCTTAAATCAGGGCATTCAAGGGGGACACAGGGTATCCTTAGTAAAAGGGTCCAGAAAACTTGCTTGGAATAGAGCTGGGATATATGTATATTGGGTGTATGTGTATGTATATGTATATATATTGTGTGTGTGTGTGTGTGTATTGCTATGTATCTATGTATATGTATATTGGCATATGTATATACATATAGACGTACAAACGTATCCACATATATTAGGATATATGGATATATTTCATCAGTTTTTAAACATTTTCCACCTTTTAACATCTCTGAAATCATAACATATCTTACCATCAGTGGTATCTTGGATTTGATGAAATACTTTATATTCACACCCGAATAAAAATAGCTACCCTAATAGGTCCCACTTTAAATTCATATCATGAAACTAATGGGCCCTTGAAGCTGACCCACAGTCATACACCAGACTATTTGTTCACATACTCTCCTGGATGATATTTTCACGACTTCTTTTCTTAGCCCGCCCCAACTCTCATTCTCAATCTTGGCTTTTTACCTTGCTTCCTTCTTCATTAAGAAAATTGAATCATTCAGAAGAAAATGTCCATGGACTCTCACCACCACATGCACTACAGCCAGGTCTGGGGACTTCCCACCACTTCCACAGATGACCCACCCCTGCCACTGCCTAAGCCAACCCCTCCACCTACGCCCTGGATCCCATCCCTCCTGCCACTCAAGGGCATTTCTCCAGCAATTCTCCCCTCTCTCTCCTATATAATTTTTTTCATTCTACCTGATTATTCCTATCCATATAAAACTATGCTCTTTCTGCTCCTATTTAAGAAAGAAAGAGGAAAAAAAACTTCTCTGGGGCTTCCCTGGTGGCGCATTGGTTGAGAATCTGCCTGCCATTGCAGGAGACACGGGTTCGAGCCCTGGTCTGGGAAGATCCCACATGCCGCGGAGCAACTAGGCCCGTGAGCCACAACTACTGAGCCTGCGCGTCTGGAGCCTGCGCTCCGCAACAAGAGAGGCTGCGATAGTGAGAGGCCCACGCACCGCAATGAAGAGTGGCCCCCGCTTGCCGCAACTAGAGAAAGCCCTGGCACAGAAACGAAGACCCAACACAGCCATAAATAAATAAATAAATAAATAAATACATACATACATACATACATACATACATACTCACCTTAAAAAAAAAAATCTTCTCTGGACTCCATTTCCCATGCCAGGCAACACTCGATGTCTTTGCTTCAAAACTCCTCAAATGAATTTCTATACTCATCTGATTTCTCTCCTCCCAGTCACTCTTGAACTCACTGCAGCCAGGCTTTGGCCCACACACTCCTCCAAAATGCTCTTGTCAAAGTCAAGTGGAACCTCTATGAAATGCAGAGATGAATTTTCAAGCCTTCTCGCCCTTGACCTGTGTGCAGCTGATCACTCCCTCCTCCCAGACATGCTTCCTCCACTTAGCTTCCAGAACACGCCCCGTCTCAGCCTCCCTGAACAAGTCCTCCTTTTCTCAACCCCTCAGTGTTGCAGTGCTCCAGGGCTCAGTCCTGGGTCCTTTTCTCTTCTCTACCATCACTCACTCCCTTGGTGATACTATCCTCAGTGTTATGGGTTGAATTGTGTCCCCCAAAAGGTATGTTGAAGTCCAGTACCTCAGAATGTGACCTTGTAATTGGGAAATAGGGTTATTGCAGATGTAACCAGTTAAGATGAAGATAAGGTCCTACTGGAGTAGGGTGGGTCCTTAATTCAATACGACCGTCGTCCTTTGAAGAAGAGACATAGAAATAGAGTTACATGGGGGAGAGCAACATGTGGTGACAGAAGTAGAGATTGAAGTGCTGCAGCTGCAAGCCAAGGAATGCCAAGGAGAGCCAGCAAACCCCCAGAAGCTAGGAAGAGGTAAGGAAGGATTCTCCTCTACAGGTATCAGAGAGAGCATGGCCCTGCTGACATTTTGTTCGGATGCCTAACCGCTAAAACTGTAAGTCAACAACTATTTTTGGTTTTAAGTCACCCAGTTAGGGGCACTTTATTACAGCAGCCCTAGGGAATTAACACACCCAATCTTGTAGCTCTAAAAACCATCTATATGCTGAAGATTCCCAAATTTATGTCTGTGACTCACACTTCTTTTCAACTGTTTACTTCCCATCCCCACTTGGAAAACCAACAGACATCTCAATCTCAATGCGTCCAGAATGAATTTCTGACCTCCATCACTTACCTCCACCTCCAGGCTGTTCCATCTCTGTTGATGGCAACTCCATCCTTCCCCCTGCTCAGGACAATAGCCCGGGAGTCAACCCTGACACTTTTTTTCTTATACCCCACATCCAACAAATAAGGAACTCTTATTACCTCTACTTATGAAATATAGCCAGAATCCAACTCTCTCTCACCTCCTTCACTGATTGCATCCTGGTCCAAGACACCATCATCCTCTGTTCAAATTTCTTCCAATTCCACTCCTAGTAAAATTCAAAGTCCTTGCCATGAGCTGTGATGCCCTAGACGAATCCCCTCTTCTCTCTTATCTCTTACCTGTCTGACCCCGTCTCCCACTGCTCCCCTGGCTTGCTCACTCTGCTCCAGCCTCCCCAGGTTACTTGCTGTTCCTTAAAGATGCAAGGCACACTCCTGCCTTAGATTCTTTGCCCTAGCTGATCCATCTGTCTAGAATGCCCTTTCTCAGACATCCTAATGATTCTCTCCCTCACCTTCTTCAGGTCTTTGCTCAGGTATCAAATTCTCAATAAAGCCTATCCTTATCACCCTATTTAATGTTCTCTGCATGCAGATCCTCCTTATCCTGCTCTAATTTTGGTTAGAATGTAAGTCCCTTGAGGGCAGGAATCTTTGTCTGTTTTGCTCACTGATGTATCTCAAGAGTACTTGAAATGTGCTCAACACATACTTGCTGTAGATAAAAACATATATTAATATGTATGTTTGGATATATTTATCAAGTGTTTAACTGTATTTTTGTTTTAAAATTATATATTGAAAATAATGAAATAATACATCCTTTCTATAAAGAATTCAACACAGAAAGTGTATAAAGTAAAAAGTAAAAGTGCCTGTTTCCACTAATCCACATTCAAATGTAATCACTGTTTCTGGTTTGGTGTGTGAAAATTGATACAGGGAAACCTCACTAAAATAAATTCCGGAGGCCAGAAGGAGGAGCCCTCAGGCAGAATCACTGCACCTCAATCACAGGAAGAATTGTCAATTACAGACAGAGGAATCATCAACAGGAAATCATCATCACCTACAGGTCCCAACAGGGAAAGATGAACATTGTATCTCCTAAGAAATCAACTACCCCAGCAATTCAGCCAATGAGAAACGGTCATCACTCTGAATTCTCCTCACTTTTCTCCAATGGACTGTCATTCAAAACAACCCCTACCAACTTCCTTTAAAAAAAAAAATTTATTTATTTATTATTTATTTTATTTATTTTTGGCTGCGTTGGGTCTTAGTTGTGGCACGCGGGATCTTCCTTGAGGCATGCGGGATCTTTCGCTGCGGCACACGGGCTCTTCGTTGTGGTGCACGGGCTTGTGGCGTGTGGGTTTTCTCTTCTCTAGTTGAGACACACGGGCTTATTTGCTGCGACATGTGGGGTTCCCTGACCGGGGATCAAACCTGCCTCCCCTGAATTGTAAGTCGGATTCTTTACCACTGGACCACCAAGGAAGTCCCTTTTTTTTTTTTTTTCCTATAAAATAACGTTCCTCTCCTTTGTCTGTTGGACTTCCTGTGGTTTTTGCTGTGGCTTGCTTGTCCTGAATTGCAATTCTCTGCTATTCCTGAATAAACCCATTTTTGCTGGTAAAATAACCCACTGTTTCATTTTTAAGGTCAACAGGTATATACTCTTCCAGACTTTTTTTAGTGCACATGGAAACATGCACACAGACACATATATGTTTACAAGAATGAGATCTTACTACTTATATATTTCCTGGAACTTTTTAATTTCCTATATCATGGGCAGCTTCCCATGTCAGCACAGATAGCTCTATTTCATTATTTTTGTCTCATGTATTCTACTGCATGGATAGCTGAGATATTTTTAAATGATGAAATCATGGTCTGTGGAGATGATTATTACCTAAAGTTTAATTCTAGCAAAATGTCATCAATTTTAACTTGAGAATTGAGATATTTGGCAAAGAGATTGTTCCAGTTTACCTTTACCTATAAATAAATTGTAAGAAGAAAAGTCATTTGTAAATACTATTACTAATGAACAGATAATTTAAGAAAATAAGTACTTTTATATTACCATCTAATAAAGGTCATACTAGAGGAGGCCCATTTATTTTGAAACTATATATTATATATATTAACCAGAGGCCATTATTTACCATTTACTAAAGTAGTCTGGGACTGTAAGGTCAGAGCTCTTTGGATGACCCCATCTGTGCTTCTCTGTTCTACTGCACCCAGAGATAGACACTGCAGATACAGGTGTGACTGAAGCATGGCAAGGCTGCAGAGGCAGCAGGGTGGAACACAGTTTATATAGTACTTATCCAGTGGCTGGGAAGTCCAAGACCGAGGTGCCAGAAGATCTTGGGTCTGGTGAGGATCTGCTTTCTGGTGTGCATATGGCTCTCTTTTTGTATCTTCACAAGATGGAAGGCAGAGAGAGAGAAGCAAGATCTCTTGCATCTCTTCTTATACGGGTACTCATCTCATTTATGAGGGCTCCATCCTCATGACCTAATCACCTCGCAAAGGCCCCACCTCTGAATGCCATCATACTGGGGGTTAGGCTCCAACATGTGAATTTTGGGGAACACAAACATTCAGTCCATTGCAGTGTGTGTAAGTGTATGTGTGGGTACACATAAGTGTACCCACACACCTGCATTTACTGAACACCTACTATGTGTGGCATTTTCATTTGTTACTTCATTTAATCTTCACAAGGATCTAGTGAGTTAAGTACAAGCATGGTCCCCAGTTTACAGACGTGGATACTGAGGCAGAGAAAAGTTACATAAAATGTTCTGGTGGGGGTGGGAGAAAGGACTGATTACAGAATTGAAGTTCTCACCTTTGAATCTGACGAACAGAGGTCTCTGTCAACTAGCAGCTCAAAATCATAATGGGACTATGAAATAATACAAATAAAATGCCCAGTAGAACATCAGAACATAGTAGGAGCCCAATATATATTTGTCAGATCTGAATATCTGTGTACTCCGTACGGACCATCTTTAGAAAATGTTGCCTGGGTTTAACCAACAATTTTACACAGATAATCCACCATCCTAAAAGCAAAAGTTTTCTATAGAAATTTTCAAATGCCAGTATCTCCTGTAATTTTGGACAGATTCTTCTGTCTTCTCTTTTTCCGTCCTATACACACACACAAACGCAGAGCAGATGTTGCAAGGTGAGACTGTTGCAGGTGACGTCTGCAGCCCATAGAATCATGGATGGCTTCACTCACAGGTAGACACAACCCAGAATAAAACCCACCCCCAAGAAACGGGCTTGTGGGAACACTTGCTCCCTCTTCCTTTCCTGGTTTGCAGTTTTCTAGAGCTATTTTATCAGTCATATTGTGTCCATGTCTTCTTTTGTAAGACTCCTCCAACATGTTTCTGGAAGCATGCACAATGCAAAGGCAGAAGAGAAAACTGCTTACATACGAGATATCACAAAAGAAGAAAGAGCTGAGCTGGAGGTTTGAAGGCTTGTTCTCCAACTAATGGGTCCCGGCCATGTGCATCAGAATCACCTGGGGGTATGTGACAAGATGCAGAATCCTAGAGTGCCATCCCAGACCTGCCATATTCGTTAGTGCAACAATTCTCGAGTCTAACATACCCTTTTAAACAAAGAACAAATATTTGATAACAACCTTTTAGTATCCTGAAATGAAACTTATAATAACATAATCTACTTACATATGGAATTTCGAAACTTTAAAATGATACTCTTAATGTTAATAAACATAATGAGCGATTAGTTCACATTTCTATCCATAACTTTTCTCACCCAGAGAAAAGCCAAAGGATCTGTAAGACATCTGGCCTCCTGTTTCCTCTCTGAACTCAGATTCTATTTCTCTACCTCTTACTCTTGCTTCTCAAGCCACACTCGTCTTGCTGTCCCTTTAACAACCTAAGGACGTTGCCTCCTCCGGGCCTTTGCACTGGCTCTTCTGCATGCCCGAAACACTCTTCCCCAGATGTCTACTTGGCTGACTCCTTCACTTCCTTCAAGTCTTTTCTCAAAAGATACCTTCTCAGGGAAGTTCTCCGTGACTACCCTATTCAAGCCCCATCCCTACTTCTGAGACTTCATCTTCCCTTCTCAGCTTTATTATTTTTCTTAGTACTTATCGCTACCTAAAATAGAATATATTTTGCTTTTTTATTGTGTCTTCTCCACCCAAATATCAGCTCCACGAAGGCTGGGATTTCTTTCTTGTTTCCTGGCATATTGTGGGTACTCAGAAAACAGTTGTTGAATGCATGAATGAATAAACAACAAAATTATACTCATTTCAATATGTTAACCCTACTAGATGACACTATAAAGTGGTCAGACACTTGCAGTCATAGATAGGATTACTGTGAACATGACGTATAAAAATGCAGACCTGGTCACCTAACTTGTATTGGTAAATCTGATACCTTAAGTGACATTGATTTTCCAAGCTGATGAACAAATCTTGGTGAAGTCTGAACAAATCAAAGTACACTCTTCCCTCAACTTACACAGTAATGGCATTCCTGAACAAACTGGTGTATAACAGAACCATGCAAAACAAAGCAAACAACACCTTTGTGATCAGATTAGGGTAGTTTGATTCTAGACTCAGAAAATGATAAACAGGTTTTTCTGTGGGTCCTTCAAAATTCACAGCGTTCTTTTTGCCTAGGACAGTCCCACATACTTCAAGACGTCTTGTATCCTTGGCCCCCACCCACTAAATGCCAGGAGTGCCCTCTAATTATCGTGACAACCCCCAAATGCTCCCACAGATTTCCAAAATGTCGTATTGAGAACCACTCAGTTCGATGCTTTGTGTTCCAAGTAACAGAGAAATAAACCCATATGAGCTTAAAAAAATTATTTGTTGGGTCCTGTAACTGATGGGTCTAGGGGTACATCAACTTTAGGGAAGGCTTCATCCAGGATCAAAGACTTCAGCCAGGGCCTAAATTCTCCTATTTCTCACCCCCAACACATACCTTTCTGTACTCTGTTTCCTAAGCTTTGGTCCCACCCAGCATTGTCAGCAAAATGTCCTTGAGGCTTCAATCTGACGGGTCTCCATCCCTGAACCAATGATGTGGTCGAGAAGGATGGGAGATGCTGAGAATCAGAGTCCAACCCTGGAGCTGGAGGAGAGGTCAATTCTATGTAAACGCCATGGCTGACCCCCAGGGGGAAGCAATGGTTTCCCGAAGGAAAGTTAAAGGTACACTGCCTGCAGGAGAGGGAATGCGTGCTGAATAGCAAACAGCAGCTACCCACAACTCCTGAAGAGTCATTCTCTCTGGGAATGCAGCCTGAAACTCAGCAGCTTAACAAATTTCCCAAGGGATTCTTTTGATTTTTAAAAGAGCTTTATTGAGACATAATTTACATACCATAAAGTTCATCCATTTAAAATGTAGAATTCACTGTTTTTTAATATGTTCACAGTTGTGTAACTATCACATGATCAAATTTTAGAACATTTTCATCATCTCCAAAAGAGACCTTGTACCCCATTATCAGTCACTCGCAGACCACTCCACCCCCAGCCCGAGGCAATCACTAATTTTCTTTCTCTGTTTAGATTTACCTATTCAAGATATTTCGTATAAATGGAATCATGCAGTATGTGGCCTTTTGTGTCTAGCTTCTTTCACTTAGCATAAATAATGTTTCCAAGGTTCATTCATGTTGTAGCATGTGTCAGCACTTCGTTCCTTGTTATGGCTGAATAATATTCCATTGAACTGGCCACATTTTGTCTATCCATTCATCCGTTGACAGACATTTGGGTTGTTTCTACCTTTTGGCTATTATGAATAATGCTGCTATGAACATTCATAAACAGATTTTTGTGTGGGTGTATGTTTTTATTTCTCTTGGTTAGATATCTAGAAGTGAAATTACTGGGTCATACGGTAACTTTATGTTTAACATTTTGAGGAACAGCCAAACTGTTTTCTAAAGTGGTTGCATTTGACATTCCCACCAGCAATGTACAAGTATTCTAATTTCTCCACATCTTCCACAATACTTGTTATTATATTTTTTGTTATAGCCATCCTGATGGGTGGAAGGTGGAAGCTTGTTGTTTTGATATGCACTTTCCTAATGGCTAATGATGTCCAGTAGCTTTTCATGTGCTTATTGACCATTTATATATCTTCTTCAGAGAAATGTATGTTCAGATCCTTTACCCATTTAAAAAATGAGTTGTTTACCTTTTTATTATTGAGTTGTAGAAGTTCTTTATATATTCTGGATACATGTCCTTTATCAGATATATGATTTGCAAATAATTTATCCCATTCTGTGGGTTGTCTTTTCATTTTCTTGATGGTGTTCTAGGAAGCACTAAAGTTTTAAAGTTTTATGAAATCCAACATATCAAATTTCTCTTTAATCACTTGTGCTTTTGGTGTTGTATCTAAGAAATCTCCAAGGGCTCCTTATATATCCCAAAGTTTGGGAACCAGAGGCCTCTGAAGACATATTTTATTTTTATTTTTTCATTAATATATTTTAAATGTTTTATTGGGTTAGGCCCTGGTCCTATCATGGTAAATAAAACAGATAGGGTTCCTATTATCATGGAATTTATGTCTACAAGTGGAGGTCTACTATAAACAAATACATAGAAAAAAGATATATATATAATAAATTGGGATATATTTTATATTGGGGATCTGAGAGAGAGCAGAGGTTAGAAAATGTCATTTAGATTGGTCAGGGAGGACATTTAAGCTGAGTTGTCGTGTGAAGAGTGAGGGAATAATATTCTATGTGGAATATGCAATATACTTCCCAGTTTTGCTTTGACTAGTTTTATGTGAACTGCTGTACTGAAAAGATATTTTATATCAACAGTGTCTCATCATGTGTAGATTCTTCAACCAGCATTTAGGATTCATTTGGATAAGGCCTCACATTATCTTAGTTCAGAAGTCTTTGGGGGGGGACCCCAAAGGAAATGGCTTATGAAACTGATTTGGGAGAAGAAAATTATTATATATCTTTTGTTTAAAAAAATTAATCCTTGCACAAAACCAATGTCATGTTTTCACATGACTGTCATCTGCAGTATAGATGTATAGATGACATCTATACAGTATCATCTATACAGTGATACATAGTAAAATAATTAATATTTTTTCTGTGTTTTCTCTGTGTCTGACTGAATACTGCTCACAGCTCAAGACTAGCTTTAGAAGAAGAAAAAAATTTTAAGAGAGCAATTGAAAAAATGCATTTGTTGGCAGCAATTTCTATCCTTGAATGCACAGTAAGTTCTGAGCTTATGAGCTATGGGAAGAAAAGCCTTTGTGATAAATAATATATTTGATAATGAGCAGCAGGAGAAAAAAAATGTTTTCAGTTGAAGAGTTCAAAATGAAATAGAATAAGTCTGGGAAGGACCTCTCTTGCATCATGGGTGGATATGGAGCTGAAAGAGCCGTAATTGTTTTTGATTCTCATTCTCTCATGCCAGTCTATGGCATATGTTACCAGACCTTTCTTGAATACCAGCTTTCAAAAGGGTTTAGTTCTCTATGGCATTGGGTGACTTACTTACATTCTCTCATTTCACCTTTTTAACTCTACAGTAGGCAGGTGTGAGTATGCCTATTTTATATATGAATAGGCTGAGATTCAGAAAGGTTAAATAACTCCTCCAGGGTCACAAAGCTTAGCCAGTGTCTGAGTCAATGCAAATTAAAAAAATTAACAGGGATTTCAGAATAAAAGTCTAAAATACGCTCTAGAACAGACTGCTTCAAGCTCCTTCAAACATCTGGCTTGCTGGTGACCTAGACTCTGAGAGGAGTTTCAGTTTCTAGTTTTTGACCAAATAGAGCATCTGTCCCATAGGAATATTAAGGCATCCATTTACTTTTTGTGTCCCCATTATCCCATTTGTCCCTGAAGACAAGCTGGGTGTTTGGCAGGTGCTAGATAGTAAATTATCATTCTAAATGGTACCTCAGGGTCCTAATAATAATAAGGAAGCAGCTCCCGCAGTGCCAATCTGTAGACAAGGGAATAACTAACGCATTTATCAAAGCAGATGGATTTCAGAGGAATTTGAATCCTGCTCTGGGCATAGCATCAGTTTTTGCTGGAGTTCGGTGAACTGGGCTTTATGACTTCTTACCCGATTCTTTTGCTGCCCCATTTCTCTCCCTTTGTTTTTAAAGCAATTCTATTGTTTGCTTCAACTTTTTGTCCCCTTATTGAGGCTGCTGCACAGAAAACGCAGGAGGCTAGGGATGGTATAGAACGTGGGTAGTGAGGAAGGGGGGAAAAAAAAACCAATCTGGGAAGGAAGTGTTCTGTCCTCTGAACTGGCAGCACCCTGGTTTGTGTATTGTAATTACTGCTCCCCAGCCTTTTGGCTCAGAGGGAGAGTAGAGTAGCATCGTAAAGATCTGTTTACATCCACCCTCCCACTTCCAGGGGCTGTGGGTTCCTCAAAGGCTGGCTTCGCGGGTTGATTCACTGTGATATTCCCAGGGCGCAGGACACCGCCTGGAACCAGGCAGACGCTCAGGCACGTTGGCTACGTGAATGAAAGGTGAGCAGGAAAGGCAATGCCAGGAGGAGTCCACGGCGAGATTGGAGGAGGAGAACGGGACTGTGCGGAGCCTACGGGAAGAATCCGAAAGTATAAGTGTGATGGAGAGGAAAATGGAAAAGGGGACGTCCGAACGGCTGGAACTGGGACGGAGGAACGGGATCGGGGAAGGCCCGAGGAGGGACCACAAAGGTTTACGGGAGAGAAGTGGTGCGAGCCGAGAGGGTAGGGGCGAGACAAAGAGCCGCAGCTGAGGCCGATCGTGGGAAGAAATGGAAAAGTGGCCGGGAGGGAGGGCAGACGCGAAGGAAGGGGCGTGAGGGATGGGAAGCGGCGGCGCCCGGGCGGGGAGGAGAGGCGGCGCGCGGGGCTCGGGTGGGGCGGTGCGGGGCGCGGGGGGACCGGGGTGGCCAGCGGGCGGAGGGGCCGGGACGGCGGAGGAGGGGCGGGCGGCGCGGGCGGAGGAGGGGCGCGAGCGCCGCAAAGTTACTTGGCCTGCGCCCGGGCAGGGTCCGCGTGCTGGTGGCGGGGCGGCGGGAGGAGCGAAGCGGGGCTCGGCGGGGTGAAACCCGAAACCTCCGGTCCCCGAGCGCGGCCGGGAGGAAGGAAGCGGCGGCGGCGGCCGAGGCGGGGAGGCGGCCAGGCGGGGCCCTGAGCTGCCGCGGCGTCGGCTCCCGGGTGAGTACCGGCGGGGGCGGGCGGGGAGGGGGGCGCTGGCAGGGTTGGAGCGTGGCCGAGTTCATTGTGCCGGGCGCGAGGGCGCAGGCCCGGCGGGGTCTCTGCGCCCCCTTCCCCCAAGCCTCCCCGCCCCCACGGCGCATTGCTTCTCTGCGCGCCCCCTTGGAGGTAGGGGACTGTCCTCCCGGGCGCACTCCGCCTTGCTTCGGGGAGCCGGGGCTCTTTGTGGGAAGATCTTGGGAGCGCGCCCCTCCCCTCCTCCCCTGCTGCCGGGGGCTTCTGAGAGGCCCTTCCCACTAGCCCGCCCCCCTCTTCCGGCGCCGCCCGAAGCCCCATTCTGAGACCCCCGGAAAGGGAAGACCTCCGTGCGGGCCCGCGACCCGGCTGATAGGGGTCGTGACCCCTCGGGCCGAGGGGCTTTATGACCCGCTCCGGGACAGGTGTGTGGGGCAAAGCGGCCTCGACCCTCAGCTGAAATCCGTGAGGACCAGGTGAGCTACATCCTTTCTGTCGGGGCTCAGGGCGCTGTCTCTCGAGCAGGGCGGAAGATGCGCCCAGAAGTCGCTCGGCCCACCTTGGCGCCGCCGGGTAGGCGTCTCTGTTCCTCAGGTCTTGGAGAGGGAGATTCGGTTAGCTTTGGGGGCACTTGGCCCGCCTTCTGGGCCAGAGCTTAACTGCTGTGCAACCTTTTGACAGAGGCTTGTGGGATGAGAATTGTCTGTTGGTTAACTGGGATGTTCTGGGGCGCTTCAGAAGGGTCTGGTCTCCAGTAACCACACAGTGGTGTGTTGGCATCACTTTATCTCACATCTTTGAGACTATTTTTGTTTTCTATTGTACCTTTCGTTTGTTTTGCAAAGTGCTTTCTATAGCAGGTCATTTGATCCTCCTGCCTGTGAAGGTGGTGTGGTTTTGGAGGGAAAGGACTTCAGCTCCTTGATGTATCCAATTGGGATAATGATAACACCAGGCGAGGGAGGGGGGCTGGGGGGGGTGGTGGAATGGGCATCACCGTGCCCCCTCCCCGTCCAGCCAGCGCAGATTCCGCCTAGCCTCTTCTTCCCCAGTGACCTGGACCTGGAAATGAGCTTCCGAGAGCTACTGCGTCGGGAAATACTAGGTGGCTTTCCCTCATAATCCCTCTTACTGCGGCCACCGAGACAGGTTAGGAAAGGCCTTTCCCAGGCCCCCAAAGCAGAGAGAGGTGGGAGGTACCTCAGATCGTACAGACAGGGGTTCTTCATCCAGCTCTCTTTAACTGGGATCCAACCACCCATTTCAGTCACTTCTTCCACAGTGCCCCTGTTTTCCTGTCTTAGTCTACACTCATTTTATACTTCTAAGATGCTTCCAAGCACTTTTATATACACTTTAAAATCTCATTCACGTAAGAGCCCTGTGAAATGGCGTTAGCTGGTTTTACAGGTGAGGAAACTGAGACTCAAGAGAGAAGTGCTCTACTCAGCAAGGAAGGAGCCCAGACTGAACTCAGGTCTTTTGACTTGGCAGTGCTTTTCACGTGGGCTCCATCACACAGGTGGCTCCTGGAGCTCAGGATGTTCTTTTGCCCTACGGCTCCAGCGCCGTGACGGGAAGAGTAGAAACTTTTCCCAAGGAGGCCTGCTTGGCATTTAGAAACTCAGTCCAAGCCTCAGGTAGTCAAATCATGCTCTTTGTGTCGCAGCCCTGTGCAGCGGGGGTCAGAAAGGAGGCCTGGCCGCGTGATCAGAGGGGCAGCGTTCATTGTTTGGGTTCTGTGGAGGACGGAATGGGCTGAGCTGGAACTGATCTAAACGTCAGCCAAAGGAGGTACAGTTCTGTGATGTAAACTCTGCTGCTGGGGCCCGTCAGGAAGTCTGCGTGCAGGAGGAGGGCTGTGCGGGGGGCTGTGTGTAGAGCATGCCTTCCCATAAAGAGACAGGAGCAGGTGGGACAAGGTTCTAGCACACTGCTTGATCTGAATTTGGGGGGAAGGTGCAAACTTTCATGGAAGAGAGCTTCATGTTTGTAAAGTTGGCAACTAATTCAAAACATTTTTCGAAATGTGCCAGGTAACCAAATTATGTGTTCGGGCTGGTTGTGACCTGCAGACTGCCAGCTTGCAGCCTTAGGAAGTACTTGCTGTCTTGAGATGCAATAACGCATGACTGGAGGGGAGAAGTGGTGTCTTCTTGCTGTTTTTCTTGGAGAGCAAAAAACATCACCCAAGTTGGAGATAGCGCTCTGTGCTACCTGGAGTTTGGAAGAAGGATTGACCTGATGACTCAGTACTTCATTCGTTCAGCCAGTACTAATCTCATCTGTGATTCTAGTCCTACACCAAGAGAGGGCTCACACTAGTTGTTATCTGTTTCGCTGGCCAGTTTATGTGCACAGCAGGGCAGAGGATGGCATTCATGGCAGATATGTTCAGGGAACGATGGGAGCATAAAGGAAGGAGTTTTCAGTGTGGCCAGAGGTAAAACCTGGAGGTGCATTTGATTTGGGTTTGGGTTTGATTTATACTCAAGTAACAGGTAAGACCACACCGTATTAAGAGCACAGTCTAAAGTCAGCTAGCCTGCACCCAGCCCTGCCACTTACAAACCTGTGACCTTGGATAAATAATGGAAAGCATGCCAGGAATGTAGTAATTTTTCAAAAGTATAGTTATTATAAAAGATTTTTAAAATATAAAAATATATAGGAAAATAAAGTTCCCTCTACCTCACCTCAACTCCCTCTCTCCATCTGAAAGGTAACCACTGTACATGTATTATTTTCTAGGTCTTTTTCAATGCAGAAATAAATGCTCACCAAGTCTGGAAATGCAGGTGAATATGAATACATAATATGTAGTTTATTGATATTATATTGTAAAACAAGATAAAAATATTATTTGCATTTCCAACTTTAGGACCAACCTTGGTGTATTGGATATACCTTTAAAAATACATAAACGGGGATCATATATAATTATATGCTCTGTGGCTTACTTTTTTGATTTAACAGTAAGACTTGGATGTCTTCCAACATCAATATCTTAGATACACGTCATTCTTTTTAATGGCTACATACTATTTCATAGTACAGAGTCACTGTAACTCATTTAAGCATTCTCCTACTGAGGGACTTTTAGATTGTTTCCAACTTCATCTATTATAAACAATTCTATAGTGAACATCCTTGTACATAAGTCTCTGTGTACTTGTAGAGTATTTCTGGATAAAAGTTACTCTTAGAAGTGGAGTTGGTGGGTCAAAGGGAATGTATATTTTAAACATTTATTTAAGCAGAATTCCATTTGTGTATTGGGATCTGGAGACTGAGCAGAAAAAGAGATTGAATTTGTTTAATTACTTACTTTACTTGTTTACAAGTAAACAAGGTTTACTTGTTTGGAGATAGGTAGTATGCATAAAGAATGACATTCAAAGGCTATAAAAGGTAACACCTCCCTCCTACCCTAGCCCTCTGTTTCCCTTTTTGGGTACAACTAATTTTGCCAGTTTTTGTGTATTCTTCTAGAGACAGTCCATGAATCTATAGGCCAATTAAATGTATCTTCTCTTCCTCTAAAAAAATAAATATGGTAGTATGCTAAATACCCCATTCTGCTTATGGAATTAAAAAAATTTAATCTATATCTTGGAGACCATTCAATATCCAAGTTATGTACACTTTAAGTGCTGATAGATTCTTCCAGGTCTACCCTTAAAACAACAACAACAACAAAAAAAGCTTAATGGATTTACACTCCCTCAAATTGCCCAACAATTCCTTTAACAATTTTTCCATTGAATTGTTGGTGATTTCATCAATTTTTGAGGCTTTTTCTAAATTTTGGATTTTAATCCTTTTCTTGTTAATAAATCAAATATCTTGCCTTTTTTGTCTTCCCAGCTTTGCTTATTGTACCTTTGATTGTGCAGAAGTGTTTAATTTTTATGTGGTTAAATCTATAAGACTTTTCTCTATGGCTTCAAGTTTTCTGTTTTATTTAGGAAGTCCTCTCCTATCTCAAAATTAAATTTTCCTAAATTTTCTCTTTCCTCTCCATTCCTACTTTGCTTTTTTCATCTAAAAATATTTAAAATTATATCTTTTACTTTTCTTCAGTTTCCCTCCTTTCTGACACTGGGGAGGTCAAGGTTTGAATTTGCTGGTGAGCCTCTTTAGCCAGTGTAGCATGTTTATTTCCTTCCATTTTTATAGTGACTTTCTTCACCAAGTCTTAAGGATGAGCTCTTCTCCAGGTGGGAGAATAGAGAGAGAGAGGGCATTCTGGACAGTGGAACCATTGTCAGGTACAAAGTCATGGAATTGGAGAACAGCAGTGCATACTTGGAGAACTGTGATTTATTCAGTATAGCTGCAGTGGAGAGTCCTGTAAATGAATAGATTCTGCAGATACCAAAGAATGATATGGCATGGCCAGGTTTGTGTAAGGGATGATCAGTCTTGTAGCAGTGGGGAGGACAAATTGGAGTGAGGGTGAGATCAAAGACAAGAAGATGAGATAGAAACATCTGATTGTCATTCAGGGGAAAGATGGTGAGGCTCTGAGCTGGGGTAATGGCAGTGAGGACGAAGTTTTGAGTTAGGATTTAGTGGTGCACTAGATGTCTGTGATAGGGAATGGAACCAACCAACATTTATTGCTTTACATACATTATCTCATTGAATCCTAGCAATTCTGTATGAAAATCCAAAGCTCAGGTATGTCCATTACTCTACCCAAGGTCACACAGAAAGTGTCATTCATGGCCTTAGCCCCATCAGGATTATCTGACAAGAGTGGTCTAGGATGTCCTAGGTTCTG
Organism: Balaenoptera acutorostrata; assembly: GCF_949987535.1. NCBI lineage: Eukaryota > Metazoa > Chordata > Mammalia > Artiodactyla > Balaenopteridae > Balaenoptera > Balaenoptera acutorostrata. The sequence continues at coordinate 128,909,603 of NC_080064.1, read as the reverse complement.
TCTTGAGTGATTTGGGTGGGTGGTGATTTTTTTTCTAGGGTAGAGAAAAACATGAAGAATAGTATATTGAGATGATAGAAGCGGAGATGATGAATTCCATTTTGCACGTGTTATATCTGAGGTGCCTGGGTGTGACATGGGGGAAAACATCTACTAGGTGGGTGGATATGAATCTGGAGCCCCCAAGAGTTGTCTAGGCTATAGATGGAGATTTTGGAGTCATCATTGTTTTGGTGAGTACAGAGAGGGAGCACACACAGAGAGAGATGAGGTATCAAATAGGACTCTTCTTCTGCAAGTGGTAGAAAATCCAGTTCCAATTGGCGTAAGCAAAAAGGAAAGTTATTGGCTCTTATCACTATAAAGCTCAAGAGTGTATTGGGCTTCAGGCATGGGTTCAGGGTTCAAATGATTCATCAGGACTTGTTTTCTTACCTCCCCTTGTCTCATGCTCTCCTCTCGTGATGGCTAGGCGAAGCTGCAGGTTCAGATCCAATGGAGGGGGGAAGCTGTCTTTCTCCCAGTTATCCCAGCAACGGTCCTGTTACGTCTCATAAACTGATTTGGTCAGAGGGACTTGGAATGTGCTCTTGGCCAGGTGTCGATGGTGTGTCACATCCATGAAGGCACATGAACTCAGAGGAGGAAAAGGATGACTTCTCAGACACTCAGGGGCAACTACGGAGCAAGGGGAAGAGAAGGAAGGGAAATAAACAGTTAATTTCCTCTGCAGATGAGAAAGGAAGAAGTAGTGCCCCAGATGGCATCTTGGGAAACAGTAACACTTAGAGGACAGGATGATTCCAGGTAGATATAAGGCTGGTAGGGAACAAAGCGGGGAGAGGCAGGAGAGAGCCGGGTCAGGGGAGCCAAGGGAAGAGGGAGTCTCAGAAAAAAAGGAAAGTTGTCAAAGGTGTCAGATGCTGGAGAGACCCCAAGGAAGGACCCGTTGGATTCGGCTAGGAGGTCATTGGTGACCTTGCCCTCAGTAAAGGCAGTCATTTATTTTAGGCTTGACTGGGACTACTTTCTAGAGGGTTCATATCCCTACATGTATTCTGCATTCCCCACCCAGGCCTGGGGATGGCCAGGTAAGGGCAGAGGTGTCGTGATGGCAGTCAGGAAACTGCGGTTTGTCAGTAATTAGGTGTATGACTCTGTGTAACTCACTTCACCTCTTTGGACCTTCAAGTTTCATCATCTGTAAAATAACACAATTAGAATGAGTTACTTCTAAGGCCTCGTTTAGCTCTCAAGTGTTGGGGATTAGTGAACTTGATCCCCTCTCACCATCTCTATTACCACAGCCCTGGTCCAAGCCTTCATCTCTCACCTGGGCTGTAGCAGCAGCCTCCTGATCGGTGTCTCTGTCTCCGTCTCCATGCTTGATCCCCGCAGTTCCTTCTTCACCCAGGAGCAGAGTAACCCTTCTAAAACATGAATCAGATGCATCACTCCGGGGGCCTCCGATCCCACGTGGAGTCTAATCCACCCTCCTCACCACGGCCCACAGCACCCTGCATAATCCAGCCCCTCACCGTCTCCATGTCTGCCATTCTCCTCTTCCCTCACTCCTCTCCAGCTTCATTGCTATTCCTTGGACATGGTGAACTCATTCTGGCTCAGGGCCTTTGCGAGGGCTCTTCCCCTGGCCTGAAATTCCCTTGCATCGTTTTTGGTCTCAGATGTCAGCTCCTTGGAGAGACTTTGCTGACTCCTCACTCCCAGCCCACCCACCCATTCCCCCCACCTCTTTACCCTGTTTTACTTATCTTCATAGCACCCACCACTCTCTGGAATTATTTTACCTATTTATTGTCTATTTTTTTATTTTAATTTATTTTATCAAATTCTTTCTTTCTTTTCGTATTTTTTCCAGATTGAGATACAATTGACATACAGCACTGTACAAGTTCAAGGTGTACAGCATAATGATTTGACTTACACACGTCATGAAATAATTATCACAATAAGTTTAGTGAACATCCACCATCTCCTATGATTCAAAATAAAGAAATAGAAAAAAAATGTTTTTCTTTGCGATGAGAACTCTTAGGATTTACTCTCAACAATTTTCATATGGCTGTGTTAATTATATTTATTATGTTGGACATTACATCCCTAGTATTAATCTTATAACCACAAGTTTCTACTATTTATTATTTATTTGTTTGCTGTCTGTGTCGCCTGCACCCTGAACGTAAGCTGTGGGAGAGGAGAGATTTTGGCATCTTGTTCAGTGCTGTGTCCCAGCTGCAAAGTGGAGCTTGGGACCAAATAGGTATTCATTAAACATTTTTTGGGGGGTAGCTGAGTGAGGAATGAGAAGGGGGAAGTTAAGAGTGTCCAGGAACGAGTGGTAATGTGGTAAGGGAGGGAGGGGACATCCCCTATTCTTCAGGGCTGTATATGATGGCATCTGTCTCGGACATGGTCATCAGAAAAAAAATGTATTGAGAAGGAATACCACTTTAAGCCATTTAAAAATATTATTCTCAATTTTAGCAATATGAGCTTAATTAGTTTGCTGGGCTCTATGAGGATAATGAGTAAAACAGATAATGAAGGGTAAAACCAATTAGCATAGTAATCGTTGTTTATCTTGTGATAGAAGTAATTGTCTCAGCATAGCTTCTGTCTCTTCTTGTCTCCTTGGAGCATCTATGTGAATTTGTTTATGGAGGGAGTTGTTTTATTCTTCTTGATCTGTTTATTAAGGATAAATAGTAAAACATGGAATGAACCCAATTACTCCTATAGAACAGGGTTTCTCAACCTCAGCACCACTGACACAGTGGGCTGCGTAATTCTTTGCTGGGGGTGAGCGGGAGGCTGCCCTGTGCATTATGGGACGTTTAGCGGCATCCTTGGCCTTAGATGCCAGTAGCGTCCCCTGAGATGTGACAACCAAACATGTCTCCAGAAACTGCCAGATGTCCCTTGAGGTGGTAGTGGGGGCAAAACCGCCCCTCCTTGAGAACCACTTATGGAGGATATTGGGGTAGTGACTGAGTCTGATTGTTATCTAGAGTCTTCTGATTGGACATTTTCAGACCCTCCCAGCCATCCTGATTCCCTCTCTAGGTTTAAAAAATGAGATTTGCTCTTTCAGGGTAGGGGTTGTGGGCATGGAAGGTCAGTTCCCCTCATCGCAGATGGAGGTAAATTGAAATTGCACGTTTCTCAGTCAGCTGGTCACGTTTCTCAGGCAGCGAGCACCTGCCTTACTGGTTACCGAGCAGCACAGTTCTGAGCTCAGCGCTTTTCTGCGGTGACGGAGCTCTCAGGCCCCGAGCCCCCGAGTGGAGTCAGAGATGCTTCCATTTTTCAGTCTCTTGCAATGCAGCTTTTCTCTCCTCTGTTTTATCCACTTAAGTGGTCAAATGAAACCTCTTTGGTTTTAATTAAAATTTGAAGGGGAAAAGAGAATTGAGTTTTCTTTCCATGTCTTAAATAACTTTCTTAAACAGTTTTTGAGTTTGTCTCCCGACAGCCACTCCACTAGCTGCTTTCACATGTGTTACTTCATGTATTCCCCTTGATAATTATATGAAATAGGTTCATTCCACTCTCTTGTTCCTCTTGGAGAAATTGAGGCTCAGAGAGGTTAGGACATACACAGTCACATGAAATTCAAACCTAGGTTCAGTCCAGATTCCGAAAAACATGTTCTTTCTATTGACTATCAGATCAAAGTAGATATTAATGAGTAGGGGGAATATAAAATATTTATTTTCTCCCACGTGCAAAGTGCTGTTGGGAATTCAAAGGGGAAACTGAGGAAGAATTTATAATCCATCTGCAGGGGAAAGCATCCTCACCTAAAATAAAAACTTGTGCTAAGACATGCGTGTCTGAAAAGATAATATAAAAGAAGAACTAGATGTAAGGTGTGGTCAGGGTCATTGTGGGGATGGAATGTTCCAGAAAGGCTTCTTGAGACTTTTGCTCTTAAGGTAGATGTAAGGACCTGCAGCCAGATGTTATTCATATAAGTGTCAACAAGGGGGTAGGTGGCCTGGGCTTATGATAGTGGTCTCCAAGCTCTACCAGGCTATGTGGGTCCACCTGCCCTTTCAGTATCACTTCAGTTGGAGAAAAGAAAATGCTTAATTACAGAAAGCTGCTGTGAATCAATAACAATGTAAAAAATGAATTCAAATTTTATTGACCACAACAGCATATATAGACATTTGAAGAATAATAGTTCACATATGTGTGAGACATCATTTATTTGGTCTACAAACAGTAACTGCCAACTGGAGTTTGGGAATGCCTGACTTAGAGGTTGTGTGATAGGATAGTTAATAGAGGAAATAAAAATAAGAGGGAAGCAAGGTAGCTGAGAAATAGTAATACTCTACCTTGTTATGCAAGTAAATATCTTCTGCAAGTATAGCTATAGTCTCTTCAAAATTCATATTTTTTAGACTTAGCCTTTTGGAAAATTCTAATGTCAGTCCTTCAGTATATAACATATTTGTCTGCACTTACCTATCTGTCTTTCTGGTGGTATAAAATCCAATAGGACTCGACAATCTTGCTTTAAAATTCGCAGTTTTCCTCTTACCGCTTAAAAAAATATTAAAGTTAAATGGAGAGCTCTGAGCTGTTTCAAGGGTCATTGTTTTTCTGGAAAATGCCACAGTTACTCACTTGAGCCATATAAATACAGTTAACATGTCACTTATCTGGCAGAGCGCTGAGAAGTAGAAAATCAACCCTCCCCAAAGGTGCAGGAGGAGATGACATCTGTATGACAGAAGCCATACCTGGAGAACTTTGCACTGAAGCCCCCCCTCAGGATATCAGCCCCTACTTTACATAGACCTTTCCTTAGCTTGGCAAGGAAAACTACAGAGTAAACAGAGTAAATATACTCTGTATAGGGAAAAGGGCCACCAAAGGTTGAAACAAGTTGCAGAGAAAGTTTCAAAAAGAAACAATATGCAAGGCACACTTGGTACAATAGGAAATAACATTACCCTTATCCAACTTGAGGGAATCACTGTGTTTCAAATCATGTAATAAAGTCTCACAGTGATAACCCACCAGCTGAGTGGGAAGCTGAACAGTCTTCTCTAAGATTTTAAATGAAAGCAATTACATTAGCACTGATCTGTAAGGTCAAAATTTCATTTATCTTGGCATTTAATGACCTTGAGTCATCATGAAAATCATTATGTTTTGTATACTTTGTTTTAAAATATAGGGAAATGTATGATGGATATTCATGAATTTTGCCTAAAGGCTTGAAACAAAAAGTTTTGATGTTTTAAGGTGATAAAGCCCCACCAATTCATAAAACTCACCTATCCAGAACGAGGCATTTCGAAGGATTAGCTTGGGTTTTAGTGCAGTTTTGGAGGGGAAGTTGTTACTGGAGGCCCTCTCTTTTTCTTTTTTTTTTTTTTTAATTGAAGTGTAGTTGATTTATAATATTGTGTTAGTTTCAGATATACAGCAAAGTGATTCAGTTATGCATATATCAATATATGTATATTCAAATTCTTTTCCATTATAGGTTATTACAAGATATTGAATATAGTTCCCTATGCTATACAGTAAATCCTTGCTGTTTATTTTATATATAGTGGTGTGTATTTGTTAATCCCATACTCCTAATTTATCCCTCCCCTCCTCTTTCCCCTTTGGTAACCATAAGTTTGTTTTCTATATCTGTGAGTCTGTTTTATAAATAAGTTCATTTGTTTTTGTTTTTTTTTAGATTCCACATGTAAGTGATGTCATATAATAGTTGTCTTTTTCTGTCTGGCTTACTTCACTCAGTATGATCATCTCTAGGTCCATCCGTGTTGCTGCAAATGGCAACGTTTCATTCTTTTTTTATGGAGGCCCTCTCTTTCTAATGATTAGAATCTTTGATTGTATATAGAGTTATCATGGAAAAGGGTGAACACGTTAGGGTTATGGGGTTGTTTGCACCTTAGGGTCCAGGGGAATGCAGCAGGGGTAGATGGGAGAAGGGGATGGGTGGATAAATGGAGACCCTATAGCACCAATCCGTACCAGCAATTGTTTTTTGCACCATAATAATTATGCACAGCACGGTTTGCCTTCCTCAGCATCTCTTCTCACCTTTGACCTAAGTGTCAAGTTAGGATAGCTTTCACAGCATGTAAAGGAAACCCTACTCCAAGGACTTAACCAGTAAGGGGTTGACTAGCCGTGGCTGGGCACAGTGGCTTTACGACTCAGTAGGTGATTTGGGCTACTTTAGTCTTTCTGCTCTGCATTGCATGGGACGTCCAGCCACATGGTCAAAAGATGGCTGCTTCACCTTCAAGCACTGGGTTTGAGTTCTAGGCAGGAGAAAGGGAGAGAGAAAAGGCCAGAAGCCACAGCTTGAGTCTGTGTCTTTTTGTCAGGAAATGGATAGCTTTCCGCCACCTTGTAGACTTCTGTTGACTGGAACTGGATCTAATGGCCACCCAAGCTCTGTGCAAGTGAGTTTATTTTTGTAGGTGCATTTGATGTCCCACATCAAGTCAGGGTTCTGTTGATAGGGGAAAGGGGAGAATGGATATTGACTGGATAATGAATAGTTTAATAGTTTATTAGTTTAATAGTTTGCTACATCTGCAAAAATAATTCTCTGAAGGCAAGAAATGCCTAGTGTGCCAAGATGTTCAGTGTCCCATTTTTTATACATATATTCACTTATTTATCACAAATATTGGGCACCTACTGTTTGCCAGGCACTGTTCTAACTGCTGACCCCAAAATTTACAGGCCCAAAATTTCTCAATTTCAGGGAGCCTACAGTCCGGTGAAAGGGAAAGACATTAACAAGATAAATAAGTACACACATATGCACTAAAGAGAAAAAGTAAAAAAAGGGAATGGGTCCATGAAGTATGGGGTATGAAATGTTAGATAGTGTGAACTGGGAAGGCTTTGCTGAAAAGGTGATATAAATTAAGGCCTAAAGGAAATGAGAGAGAAACCTACAAAGATATGTGAGGTAAAGCCGTTCTAGGCATAGGAAACAGCAAGTGCAAAGGCCCTGAGGTAGACACATGCTTGATGTGTTTGAGAAATAGTGAGGAGGCCAGTGTCATCGGAATGGCAGTAAAAAGGTAATTTTTATTATAAGTTGGACCAGTAATGGAGAGCCAGATCATGTAGGAAGCTGCAGGGTTTATTCTGAGTGACATGAGAATCCTTTTGGGGTTTTGAGTGAAGCAGTGACTTGTTCGTGTGTTTTGACCTCTGTTTTAACCAGCTCACTCTGGTTGATGCGTTGAGGAGGGGGGCAATGGCAGACGCAGGTAGACTAGTGAGAAAGCTATTCTAATAACCCAGAGAAGACATAATGTAGCCTGGACCACAGTGATGGTAGCAGAGATAGTAAGACATAGTTGAATTCTAGACACATTTCAAAAGCAGAGCCAGTAGATTTGCTAATGGACCAGATAGGGGATGTGAGAGCAAGTGAGGAGTCAGGAGTGACTCCAAAGTTAGGGTCTGAGCAACTGGAAGGATGGGGGTACCGTAACACGAGATGAAGAGATATGGGAAGAGCAGGTTTGAGAGGCAAAGGACTTGAAGTCTGGTTTTGGACATGTTAGGCTTGTGGTGCCCATGCCATCCAAGTGGAGATGTTGAGTAGCCAGTTGGGAGCTCCAGGGAATGGCACTGGCTTCTCTGCCTGAGCACGGCCTCCTAACCAGACCCTTGGTCCAGTTGCCCCGTGAATCACCACAGCCACTTCTGGCATCAGCGCCAGGTAGACTTAGAACAGCCTAGGGCAGGTCTGACCTGGTCCAACCCAGCTTTGCCTTTGGGATTTGCTGGGATCCCAGTTCCAGGCAGGCTGGCCATGGGCCAGTGTCTTTGGAGGTGGAGGCTTTTCTGAGTCTGCCCTGGGAAAGCTGGCGTTTCTGCTCTCCTCCCACCCAGGGGAGTAGCGTGGTCCAGGCTGGGTAGCCAGTGGCTGGCAAAGGAAAGATAGCTGCCTCGCGTGCAGCTGGGAAAGTTATTTCTGTAGTGAGATCCTGCCCGCCCTTCAGGCTGCTAAGGCCTCCCCAGAGAGCTGTGGTCAGCCCGCCACTGCTTTCTTCCCCTTTCCCTAAAGAGCTTTTCTGCTGGGGCTTAAGACTCTCCCCTGAGTGAGTTGTCTTCATCATGACTTCAGCCGGTATTTTGTGGGTTTTCTGGGAGGCCGAAGTGGCCCCTCCCCATCGGTGTTCACCGGGAAACACAAGGGCAGTGATGGCCGCTTTCAGTGTCGCTGGGGGAGACCTGGGAGAGAGGCCAGTGGCCCTTTGAAAAAAAGTCAACAGACAGTCCATGGCTCAGTCCAGCTTGGCTTAGTACTGAGTGTTCCTCACATTCTACGACAAAAACTGCACCAGAGGAGTTTGATGAACAAAAAGTTGAGTTTTGCTTTACCATGTCATGTGGGGACAGTGCAGCGCGATGAATCATCTTACTCAGTGGGTTTACCTTGGAAGTCACTGCCGGACTAGTCCCTAGTGAGGAATGATCCAGGGCGGACGCAGCCTGTGTTTCCTCATCCGATGCAGGAAAAGGTTACTCTACGTGCCGTCTGAGGTTCTTCTCTTCTTCATCAGCGGGTGAGATGCCGTGAAGTCAGCTGACTTCCCTCATTTCATGACTCTCCAAGCCCTGTGGGGAGAGAAGGTAAAGAGAAGGTACCCTGGTATATTTTTCCAACTTTTTTTTAATTGCTGTAAAATATATCTAACATAAAATTTACCACCTGAGCCATTTTTAAGCGCACAGTTCAGTGGTATTAATACACTTATATGGTGCAATCATTACCACCATGCATCTCCAGAATTCTTTTCACCTTGCGAAACTAAACCCATTAAACAGCTCCCCCTGTCCCCCTCCCATCAGGCCCTGGCAACCACCATTCAACTTTCCATCTCTATGATTTTGACTACTTGTAAGTACCTCATATAAGTAGAATCATACAATATTTGTCTTTTTGGGGCTGGCTTATTTCACTTTCACATAATGTCCTCAAAGTTCATCCATGTTGTAGCATATGTCAGAATTTCCTTCCTTTTTAAGGCTGAATAATATTCTTTTATGTGGATATACCATATTTTGCTTATCAGTTCATCAGTCAATGCACCCTTGGGTGGCTTTCATGTTTTAGCTACTGTGAATAATGCCACTATGAACATGGTGTACAAATAGCTCTTTGAGATTTTACTGTCAATTATTTTGGGTATATAACCGGAAGCGGAATTGCTGGATCATATGATAGTTCTATGTTTAATTTTTTGAGAAACTACTGTTTTCCACAATGGCTGTACTATTTTACATTCCCACCAACAGTGTACAAGGGTACCAGTTTCTCCGCATCTTCACCAACACTTATTATTTTCTGGGTTTTGGTTTTTGTTTTGGACAGTAGCCATCCTAATGAGTTTGAGGTGGTATCTCATTGTAGTTTTGATTTACTTTTCCTAATCATCATTGATGTTAGGCATCTTTTCATGTGCTTATTGGCCATTTATATCTTTTTTGGATGTGGGTTGTTTTTTGTTGTTGTTGTTGTTGAATTTTAGGAGTTCTCAATATATTCTGAACACTAATTTCTAGTCATATATATGATTTGCAAATATTTCCTCTCAATCTGTGGGTTGCTTTTCTACTCTGTTCATGGTATCTTTTGATGCACAAATTTTAAGAATTTTCATGAAGTCCAGTTTGTCAGTTTTTTCTTTTGTGCCTGTGCCTTTGGTGTCATATCCAAGAAATCATTGCCAAATCCAGTGTTCTGACTTGTTATATTTTTTGTAGTGCTTTAAAGCCTCACCGCCTGCACACACTTATTTCTTTCTTTCTCTCTTCAATCAAGTTATTAGACCAATAGATCAGTAACACATTTTAGACTTCGTAAATCTTTTTTCACTCATTCCACAAACAGGGAGAGTATTCCAACTAGAGAATAGGCAGAAGCCAGAGCAAATTGGAAATGGAAGCACGTAAGCACAGCTGACTGGAGCAGAACGTGCATGAAGGGGTTGGTGGGTGAGAAGTCTCGAATTTAGATGAGACCACACCATGTCGAATCTTATCTGCTGTGGTGAGTAGATGGATTGAAGGTAGTCACAGTCATAGGACCAAGTTGGAGAGCTACTACCTAATGCTCTGTTGAACTGGGCACTTAACCTTTCTGAGCCTCAGTTTCCCCATTTTATTCATTTAACAAATACTTATGTGGTACCAAGCTCTAGTCTAAGCACTGTACAAATATTAACTCATTGATTTTGTCCACCAACCCTATGAAGTACTTACTCCTGAGCAAGGAGTATTATCTCCATTTGACAGAGTGGGGAGCTGATGCCCAGAGAGGTTAGGTAACATGTCAAGGTCACAGAGGCCAGTAAGTAGTGGAGCTGGGATTTGAACCCAGGCTTTCTAGTTCCAGAGTTCATGCTCTTAACCCTATGTTGTACTGCTTCTCTGAAACAGGGAGAAGAGTAATTCCTTCCTCTAAAAGTTATTCAGAAGATGAAGTGAAACAATGTATGTAAAATTACATTGTATGTTGCACACTGTTTTGCCAATACTGATTATCATTGGTTAATAATAATTAAACAACACTTTGGAAGTGGGTAAGATTCTCAGGGACATAGGGAGAAAGGAATGGATCAAGGACTGAGCCTTGGGAAATGTTTTTGCTTAGGAGCAAGAGCTTGGTTTTGGAAAGACATTTGACAGAGTCATGGCTGACGCCCTTGTGGACAGGGTCATGGTCAGTGAAGAGCCTCCAGACTTTACGTCCTTGCTGAAGGAAGTTATGGAGGTTGGTAATGTTGATAATTTACGTACAGAGGGGACCAAAGCCAGGTCTCTCCCACTGGCAAACCAAGAATTCAGACAAGGACCATAAGGCCATTGGGGTTCTGATTCTAGCTTCTTTTCCATCTTCTGGTGCATGTTCCCAAACAGACCAGGGCTTGGACCAGCTTTACAGGTGAAGTGAAAGGTTTCAAACCAGGAAATTACTAGGTTTGCTCTTGTCCTTGTGGGGACAAGAGCAAAGCACTGTACGTTGTAACAGACCCTGGACTGGCTGAGTGGGCATATCCCTCTGGGGTTGCAGAGGCTGAGTCACTGCACCCACCATCTTTCATGTGTGTGCCAGAGAAGGATGGAGGGAATGCAGGGAAGGAGACCGGGGATTCTGTGATCTCTTTCCGGCTCTCAACGACTTGTGTGGTCTGGTGTGTGGGTGGGATGGGGGGTTCACTGTCTCTCTCAGTTACCTTAGTGCCAATCAAATGGTTATTTGAACCTTCCTCCCAACTCCACCCCCTCAACTGCTCCAGCTGGTGATTGATGTGTATAAAATGCTTTGAGCTGCTGAGATGAAGAGCCCCTGAGAATATGGCCAACATAGCATCACAGTGACCTCAGCTGAACTTATTTGAAGTGGTGTTTTAGGAACATTCCCTCACCTGGAGGATTGTTTATTCGAACATCTTACGTACCTACCTGTTGGCATGTGATTTCTTTAGAAGAGGGCATCTGGTGGTCCCAGCTTTTAGGCTGCTCAGCTCCTCGTAAAAATGGGAGGCCACAGAGGAGGAAGTGAGCCACTACCCTGATTGGGTATATTTAAGGATATCAGAAGAGAACCTTACACTAAAAAATGATTTGCTCTGGAGAAGACTTTTGAGGAGGTCAGGTATGTCATGTCCAGCGCCCTTGTTAGGTGCCAAGAGTCCTGCGTCCTCTGACCAGCATGGTCTCCCAACACAGACCCAAGCCTGGGCCTGCTGTCTGTGGCCTCTCAGGCTGCCCGTTTGATGGCCCCATTTGTAATGGGCATTGTGCGGGTGAGTGAGGCCTCCTTTTCCTTGTAGCGGCTTATTGACTGGGTGTCACGGACCTCCTGATCCCCAAGAGACTACATATACTCTGGGGGGGTGAAAAGCTTCTCTATGCTTCCATGTGAAGAAACTCCACCATACTAGGGTCCGTGGTCCCATGGCGTGGTCCGTGGCAAGAAGAAAAGGATAAGAAGGTCTCGAGCAGGAGGCTGAGGTAGGCAGAGCTGTGCCTGAGGAGTCGGCCTAATCCTGAGAAACGGAAGGTTCCTGGTACCAGTGTCCAAAGAGGTGGGGTCTTGACGTGTTATATGCAGATCATGGTGTATCAGAGTATCAGTCAGGATTCTTTAAGTTGCAAGTAAAAGAAACCCTGCCAAATTAGCATAAGTGAAGGAGAAAATTCACCAGCTCATATAACGGAGGAGAACAAGAAAATTCAGAAGCACACATTATTTCATCAGCATTTGTGAATGGATTCATTGGCATGTTCTCCCTGCCCCCTTCTTTTTCTCTCTTGCTCTCTTTCTCTCTTTCCCTCTTTCTCTCATTCTCTCACCTTTATTTGCCTGTAAGCACTTTCCATGTAGTGTCCGAGATGGCCAGCTGCTGCAGCCCCAGGCTCATGATATCAGCCTACCAACCCCATGGTAGGCTAGTCTGTCCTCCGGCTGTTCCAGCCAAAGTCCTGGGTCATGTGACCATGGCCTAAGAATACGGGAAGGGTCCTTTCCCAAAGTAAAATCAGGGTGAATGCTTCAAATAGAAGCCATAATATGAAGTGAAAGCTCACTGTGTGCCAGATGCTGTTCTAGGCACTTGACACAAATAAACACACTGTTCTTTTTTACAGGAGCTGGGCTTCAAACCCAGGCAGACTTCAGAGTCTATACACTTAACCACCATGCCACACAACCTCTGACAAGTATAGGGTAACAGCAATATGAGCAGGAAAAAAGTCCACTGTAGGTCAATGAAAATCAGAGTTCTAGGCAAAAATATGATGTGGGACTAGAACATATCCAAAGTTATACAATTAAATAAGGGAAAGCGAGGGCATCCACCTTTATATTGTAGTAATTCTGTTTTTGCAAAGCAAGGCATTTCTAGAATTATTTCTTGGGAATTAGCATGCAGGCCAGTTTATAAAGCACAATAGATACGTGTCTCAATATTCTATAGTGTTGCCTTGTTTGTTAACCCAAAATGATATTGATCACTCCCTCGAGTGACAAGATTTGGCTTGAATGACTTGAAGCTGTTGACAGTAGTCTAATCCGGCGGACATGTCACCGTCTGTGGGAATATTCAAGAGAACTGAAGGCAGTTCCCAAAGAGGACTGACTGATACTTGGAACCATGACAGTGAAGACAAGGACACGCACGTCCAGCCTTCCCTGGTGACCTGACTGAGAGGGCTGGCTCTCTTTCCCAGGAATAATTTCCTATACATTTATTCAAACCTCAGTCATGTTCCAGTGGTGTAAAGTGATTTGGTCATGGCAGGACGTGGAGAGTGTGGGAGTCTGAAACACCTTCGTGTCTGGCAGCAGCACTGGCCAGGAGAGTGGTAATGTGAGTCACACTTGAATTCGCTTCCATTCAGTGGGCCCTGGGTAAGCTGGCCACCTGCCAGGAAGCCTTCCCTGGCTGGGACATTCCACATCCTCTCTCTTGTTGAAGTACACCCCTGGGGAATTTGCTGGGGCTTGTGCCTTTCCCTCTCCAGGCCTCCTGGGGGAGGCTGGGGCTTTGGATTTCCCTGGGTGGTCAGCTCTTTGACCACGTTCCCCCCGCCTCCTGGAGAGGGTTGTAGCCGAGGACCTCAAGGATTGCACCCAGCCCTGGGCTCTCTGATTCTGCCGTTCACTGGTGTCCCTGCTAATAGGGCCACTAGAGAGCCACCAGGTCAAGTAATACTTTATTCCTCCCCCCACCCCCACCGTCTTTTGGATTGAAAGTTTTGCATCCTATTTTTATTCTTTTAGTGGCTACCTTTATAACGTTAACACTCATATTCAGCTTAACAACGACCAAGTTTTGAAGGCTAGTCATTCATCAACAAATAATTATTGAGTTACCTACTATGTGCCAGGCACTTGTCCAGGTGCTGGGAAAACAGCCATAACCAAGTCTGCCCTGAGTACAAACTAACTTGGAATATTTTTACTCCAGTCATACCTCTAAGAGCTTCCATTTTGCTTAGTGTTTTCATTTCATCTTGTTTTCAAAGCTCCCAAGTTAGCTATTTTTATAAAATTTGTTGTCGATGTTTAACTTTTAAAATTTAATTTTTTGCAGTTCTGATTTTAGATTCATCCATATATTTACCATTTTCTTTTCCTTATTTCTGGATTCAGTTTCCTTCATGAATTGTATCTTTAAGGGGATCATTCGATAAGGAGTGATTAGTAAACATTCAGTCTCTGCTTGCCTCAAAAGTATATTGTGCCCTCTCTTGAATGGTATTATAGAACTTTAAGGCAAGAATTCTTTTCCTTAGCACTTCCAAGAGATTATTCCACTGTTTTCCGGCCTCTATTTTCTGTTTTTTTCAAAAGACGTGTCTGCTGTTTATCTAATTGTTACTTCTTCATAGGAAAATTTGTTTTTACCATTTTCTCTTTATCTTAGTGTTTGTCATTTTTCGTTGTGATGCACCTTGGTATAGACTTTTTTTGACTTATCCTTAGAACTTGATATGCTCTTTTGTTCTAAGGACTCATGTGTTTCTTTAATTCTAGAAAATGTTCAATTATACCTCTAAGTAATGCATCAACCTTAATGTAGGCAGTGTAGGTCCACCTTAATGTAAGTTGGATGCTTTTGACTCAAGTAACAGACACCTAACTGAAAATAGCTTTAAAAATAATTTTTACAAATGTATTACTTTGCATAACCAGAAGCCAGGATGAAGGTGACTTCCGGATTTGTTGATTCAGCAGCTCAAGGATCCAGGCTTTCTTCTCTGCCATGCTCAGCATGTTGGCCTAGCACCTCTAATGATCCCAAGGGGACTGCCACAGCTCTGTGCTCTCTTGGCCATTAGGAAAAGATTTTTCTTCTAGTGCCTTTGTGAGATTAAAGCAGCTTTTCCCAGAAATCCACTGACTTCTCCTCCTGACTAATATGCCAGAATTGCAAGGAGAAAGACAACACAATGATTTGTTTAGCCCACTGAAGACTCTGAGAACCAGGGATCCGATCAACCTTCTCTGAGTCACTGGAGGAGGACTGGACACCAAAACAAAGTCAGAGGTCTGCCAGTAAGGGAAAAAAACCTGACACTGGTTGCTGGGTAGGCACCCAACAGTATCTGCTACCCTTTCTCTCGAATCGCTCCTGATGCTACTTCTTTTGAACATATGTTGAATCTTCTTAACCTGCTCTTCATGTATCTTGACTTTTATTTCATATTTTCATTTTCTTAATCTTTTTTTTGCTGCATTCTGGGTAACTTCCTCAGAGCTGTTTTCCAGTTCACCATCTTTGTCTTTAGCTAAATCTGCTGTTCTGCATACCCATTGAGTTTTACATTTTGTTAGCTAAAATTTTAATTTCTAGAATTTCTATTTGGTTCTTTTTCACAATTGCTTATTATTTTTTTCATGATGTCTTATCCTTTCATTATGGTTTCTACCTCTTTTCCCTTTAAAGCTTTTAATTGTATTTATGTTATGGTCTCTTTTATATTTTTCTATTAATTCAAGTTCTGGGAATGTCAATTCTCCTGGTTTCTGTTTTGTGGATTCTCCCTCATGGCAAATGCTGTGCACTCACTTTCATTAAATGTTTGTTTTGTGAGTGTGGAAGTTCACTACAGAGCCACTTTGTGTTTACTTTGGCCAGCGTTAATTTTTGCATGAATTTATTAGCTTGGATTTCTGCACCACGCAGAATTCATAAGCTTGGTACCCTCATCAGCATAGCACGTCTCAATGTTTGATTTCTCATGGAAAAAAAAACTTCAGTGCTCCACCCAGAGCTTCAGGTAAATGACTGTTTTTGCCACTTCCCTTTGCCAGTAAGAGGAGTTTTTCTGATTCTTTTTCATGGAGGAGGCAGCCCTTCGAGAACCCACTCTTTAGGCAGGATATTGGTTCCAGTTCTCTGCCTTGTGGAACCCAAAGTCATCCTCCCACATAAAAAAACTCAGCCCTAGGGGTCTTGAACTAGGTCTAATACCCTTTTGGCCACAGTTGTGAGATTACAACTCTGCCTTTGAGTTTTCTCTCCGTTTCTGTTACCTATGGATTTCCCTTTTTTCAAGGTTGGGTTTTTTTTTTTTTTTTTAATTTTGGGTCATATTTAACCCAGCATTTCTATGAATTTGGAGTAGGAAAGATGTTCCCATCAGCTGAGTTCACCATGTTCCCAGAAATGATCCCCATAATAAGTGAGAAACACTGTGCTTTGCTTGGATAAAGTAATTATATCTTATAAAGTACTTCCTGTTCACTGTCTCATTTGCCTTTTTTTCTTCATTTAAAAATTTTTTCTTTTATTTGTGTTTATTTTATTGATGTATAATTGCTGTACAATATTATATACGTTACAGGAGTACAAAATAGTGATACACGGTTTTAAAGGTTGTACTCCATTTATAGTTATTATAAAATATTGGCTATATTCCCCGTGTTGTACAATATATCCTTGTAGCTAATTTTATACCTAATAGTTTGTACCTCTTAATTCCTTAGCCCTGTATTGCCCTGCCCCTCCCCTATCCCCATGGTAACCACTAGTTCTCTATATCTGAGTTGGCTTCTTTTTCATTATATTCATTAATTTGTTTTAATTTTTAGATTCCACATATAAGTGATAACATATAGTATCTGTCTTTCTCTGACTTATTTCACTTAGTGTAATAGACTCCAAGTCCATCTATGTTGTTGCACATGGCAAAAAGTAGGTTTTTTTTTCACATTCTTTTTTTTATTGTGGTAAAAGTCACATAATATAAAACATACTGTTTTAACCATATTTAACTGTACTGTGTTTTTATGAAAGGCATGGTTCGTCCTCACTCCCAGGGAGCAAACAGTCCAGTGGGGGAAAAGAGGAGCATGCTGGTGATTACAAGACATATTAGGGGAACACTATGCTTTGCTTGGGAAAAGTAATTATACTTTATAAAGTACTTTCTGTTCATTCTCTCATTTGCCTTCTGTATTATATTTTTAATTTCTTAATTTTTCTGACTGCATTCTGGGAAATTTCCTTGAACCTGTTTTTATATTTATATTTGAAGAGTGAGTTCATACTGATACCTGCAGTAACCAAGCTAACACCCCAGGGTTCTTCCTCACCCTTCTCTATTCTATAATTCGTATCTCCTTTCTCCCGTGATTAGAAATGTGTTTCCCAACATAAGCATGTATACTCAGTTGCTGTACACTCAAAAGAATTGTAAACTTAAAACACCGTTAACAACATCTAACCTACTAAGTAAACTTAGTTGTTCTCTTGTCTTTATAATATGTACCATTAAGAGTTTACAGTCAGGGGCTTCCCTGGTGGCGCAGTGGTTGAGAATCTGCCTGCTAATGCAGGGGACACGGGTTCGAGCCCTGGTCTGGGAGGATCCCGCGTGCCGCGGAGCGGCTGGGCCCGTGAGCCACAGTTGCTGAGCCTGCGCGTCTGGAGCCTGTGCCTCGCGACGGGAGGGGCCGCGGTGGAGAAAGGCCCGCGCACCGCGATGAAGAGCGGTCCCCGCACCGCGATGAGGAGTGGCCCCCGCTTGCCGCAACTGGAGAGGGCCCTCGCACGAACCGAAGACCCAACACAGCCAAAAATAAATAAATAAATAAATAAGAAAATCCTTTAAAAAAAAAAAGCTATAAAAAAGAGTTTACAGTCAAAATATCATATTTAAAAGCTACTTGACTTAATTCTTTTCTCTGTATGATTTATGCTATCAATCTAATATATAGTTAGGCTTATTGTTTTTCAGTTTGCAATCAATTTTATATCTACTTTTTGCATCCATTTTTTTTTTTTAAAGATATTCTTTTTTGTTTGTTTGTTTGTTTTTGGCTGTGTTGGGTCTTCGTTTCTGTGCAAGGGCTTTCTCCAGTTGCAGCAAGCGCAGGCCACTCTTCATCGCGGTGCGCGGGCCTCTCACTGTCGCGGCCTCTCTTGTTGCGGAGCACAGGCTCCAGACGCACAGGCTCAGTAATTGTGGCTCACGGGCCCAACTGTTCTGCGGAATGTGGGATCCTCCCAGACCAGGGCTCGAACCCGTGTCCCCTGCATTGGCAGGCGGACTCTCAACCACTGCACCACCAGGGAAGCCCCATCCATTTTTATTTAACTTTTTTAGTATGTAAAATATTTACTTGGTTCAAAAGGCAAAACTGTAAAAACATACTGAGAGAAGTCCACTTCCATCTGTATCTTTGTTTCTGGTTATCTTTCCTATTTTTCTTTTTGTATAAGTAAGCATATATTTATGTATATTTTATGGGCAAATGTATTTTTATTTCCCCCTTTTTCTCACATATTTTCTTTTTATAACAACTACTGCCTCAATGAATAAAATAACCGTGGGCATCTGTTACTTAATATTACAAACTTATGTCTTCAGGATAAATATCTAGAAGTGGAATTGCTGGATCAAAGGCTCTGTGCCTGTGCAGCTTGGTTAGGTATTGCCAAATCCCCCTCCCTAGGGCTGTTACATTTTGCGTTCCCATGTGGAGTGTTGGAGAATGCCTGCTTCCTCACAGCCGCACCGGCAGTGAGTGTTGCCAAGCTTTTGAATCTTTAGTGGCATGAAAGGAAAGAAATGGTACCTCAGTGTAGTTTTAAAGTGCATTCCTCTTATTTTGAAGAAATGGGGCATCTTTTCATGTGTTTAAGTACAATTGGTATATCTTTTTCTGTGTACTCTTTTTTTTCTAGTTTATTGAGATATAATTGACACATAACATTGTATAATTTCAGATGTACAACATGATGATTTGACTTACGTGTATATTGCAAAAAGATTACCACTATAAATTTAGTTAACATCCGTCATCTCATATAGTTACAATTTTTAAAAATGTCTTTTACTCACTTTTCTATCTTTTTCTCTCTTTATTTTTAAGTTAGAATGATTAGTCCTTCTGTGATATAAGTTTTAAATATTTTCTCCCATTTTGTCATTTGTCTAACGACTCAGAATTTGTTTTCTTTACCACACTATTATCACTTAGGCAGTTAAGTATAACATGCTTATGTAGGACTTTATTTTGAGACACCAGTTAATAATTTACTTATAAGAGTGAACAAAATTCAGAACTCAAAAAATAAAAGCAAAACCCAGAAATAAGCTTACAAAGACACAGACATAGAAGGCATAATTCTAAAGTATATTTACTGCACAAAGCTAGAGTACCTAACGTATTGCATAACTGAATCAAAATTCAGAATATTTTAGCAGCCTGGAAATACGGGCCAAAAGGCACAAAGTAAAATTTAGTAGATATAACGTTTTGTATTTAGGCTTAAAAACACTAATGCCATAAATTTAAGCCTGGGGACACCTGCCTTCACAGAAACTCAAATGTGTATAAACTTTGGGTTTTAATTGACCACACATTTATGTAAGTCCAGCAGGGTAATATGGTTGCCAAAAGAAAATGCACTCCTAGAGTGAATAGTATCAGAAGATTATCCTGATCATGGAGAAAATTGCCCCTTTTTGTACTTACTAGACCATGTCCAGAACGGTACGTTCAGTTTTGGGGTCCACAAATCAAAAGGGTCATTGACATCCGTGAGCAAGTCCAAAGCAGGGAGTCTGAGTTAGTAAAGAGTCTAGAAATCACATCAGGAACCTGGGGGTTTTAATCTGGAGAAAAGAAAGCAAGTAATCTGTGAAGTATTGGAAGGCTGTCAAGGGGAGGAGGGATTAGAATTATTTGATGTTACTCAAGCTCGCAGCATCTGTGGTTGTGACCTACAAGTGCGCCTGTTGGTAAAGGGAGACTTTCTAACTGGCCTTTAGGGCTGCTGGGAAGAGGAAGAACTGCCTTCCTCACCTACCAGCTCCCTGTGGCCAAAGGTGTCTGGACAGAGGTGCCAGGTCAGGCGGGCGCCGAAGGGAAGGCTCTGCTGCTGTGTGTAGGCGGTCTAGACACCAGGGTTCTTGCTTTCTGGCTCGGGGGAAGCAATCTTTCCTTCCTTTCCGGTGTATTCTCTTTTCTGGGAACAAGAGTGATCTGTGGGATTTTTTTGGCTGATTCAAGCAGATGAAAATTTTGGAGAAACATTCGTCTGTAGGATTGAATGTTAAAATGTGTCAACCTTGAGTTTTCACCAAGATCCGGAGCCAGCGTCCCAAGAGCAGGGACTGCCCCTTGTTGAGAACGGTGTTTGTGGGCAAAGACCTCAAACTGTGCCTCCTCTTACCCATTTATCATTAGTGTCGGCTCCTTGCCCTCCCTCACCGTGGCTGATGAGAGCAGTAGTGACGTCTCAGTATGAACTGTACTTGTTTAAACCCTGCTTAGGGATCTCAGAATGATTCCTATGATAATCTTATTGTCCAACTTTAATGGGCACATGAATCAACTGGGGACGGCATTAGCGTGCAGGTTCTGATTCAGCAGTTCAGAGGCGGGCATGAGATTCTGCGTCTCTAGTAAGCGCCGGGGGATACTGACGCTGCCGATTCAGGGTCCACCCTGCATTGCAGGAGTCAAAAGCAGCAGTCCGCCTAGACCAGGTGGACTGAATCAGAATCACCTGCCCTGTGGTTGTCTAAAATGCAGACTCCTAGGCTGTCCCTCTGTTCTCTGGGACCAGACATCTCTAGGGATGGAGCCCAAGAATCAGCTCTTTGAGCTGGTACTGCAGGTGATTCTTAGGTACGTTACAGGTTTTGAACCACTGGTCCTGGGGAGAATGGATAGGGTGGTTTAGACTCGGGGGGCGGGAGTGGACTTCCCTGGTGGCTCAGTGGTTAAGAATCCGCCTGCCAACGCAGGGGACACGGGTTCGAGCCCTGGTGTGGGAAGATCCCACATGCTGCAGAGCAGCTAAGCCCGTGCGCCACAACTACTGAGCCTGTGCTCTAGAGCTCACGAGCCACAACTACTGAGCCCGTGTGCCCCAACTACTGAAGCCCGTGTGCCTAGAGCCCGTGCTCTGCAACAAGAGAGGCCCCCGCACGCAGCAACGAAGACCCAACGCAGCCAAAAGTTAAATAAATAAATAAATAAATAAATAAATAGATTGGGGGAACGCATTGTTCACAGGGACACAGTGAGTCGCATAGAAAGTCGGTTGTAGAAAGCTGGCCACTTGTGTAGAGCTTGCGTGGGGACGACCGGCTGGGTGACCTGGGGCCTCTGCAGCGCTTCTGTAAAGTGCACACGCTATGGATTGATGACTGCTCTCCTGTCTCTGGGTCTTGTCTTTCCAGTCGTCCAGCATGCTCTGCCCACCCCCCGCCGAGGCGCACTGACCATGAGCCTCAACTCCTCCCTCAGCCACAGGAAGGAGCTGAGTAACCTCACCGAGGAGGACGGTGGCCAAGGGGGCGGCGTCGTCACCGAGTTCATCGCCATTGTCGTCATCACCGTTTTCGTCTGCCTGGGCAACCTGGTAATCGTGGTCACCTTGTACAGGAAGTCCTACCTCCTCACCCTCAGCAACAAGTTCGTCTTCAGCCTGACCCTGTCCAACTTCCTGCTGTCCGTGCTGGTGCTGCCTTTCGTGGCGACCAGCTCCATTCGGAGGGAATGGATCTTCGGTGTGGTCTGGTGCAACTTCTCGGCCCTCCTCTACCTGCTCATCAGCTCGGCCAGCATGCTTACCCTCGGGGTCATTGCCGTCGACCGGTAAGCTTGCATCGCACTCAGAGAATCGAAGGGTTTAGGAGTGTGGGCAAAGGGGGAACCTGAGAGATCATGTGGTCTGTGCCTTCCAAGCTGCCTCAGTTCCTCGGGAGGGTGTCGGGTCTGTGCTGGGGAGGGTGAGAAAGCAGAGTTCTGCCTCTTCTTCTATCCCCTCAACCAGAGCACCTCTGATTTTATCTGGTCTAGCTTGCATGTAGTTGGGGACTTCCTGGTGGTCCAGTGGTTAAGACTCTGCGCTTCCACTGCAGGGGACGTGGGTTCGATCCCTGGTCGGGGAACTAAGATGCCACATTCTGTGCAGCGTGGCCAAAAAATGAGAAAAACAAATTAGAAAAAAAAGTTCTAGAAAATTCTGCTTCTCAGTTGGTAGATGAGAAACAGAAGCCGAGGAAGGTGACGTGGCAGAGGAGGTATCAGATCCAGGTCTTCCGCAAAGTGCTGTCTGCTCTCTGTTGCTTTGGGTTGGGCCAGAGCTGGACTGGGGCAGCCCAAAGAGGAAATACTCTCTATCCTCCACAGTGCACGGGCCTGAACATCAGCTCAGACCTGGATGGAAGGAGAGCAGGGGAAGGGAAGGCAACTCAGGGAGTAAAGGTGGTGGCACCTGGGAGAGACAATGTGTGCTTTAAAACATCTGGGCTGTCCCTTCTTGTGGCATAGCTGGCTCTAACAGCAAGGAGTAGCACTGCTGACGCCCCTCAGCTCTATCTAGAAGGTTCTTCCAGATTCCTGCGTTAGGCTGTCAGATTTAGTTGTGAAAGCCCTGCAGGCTTTGACAGCGAGTTTCCGACCCCTGGAGTCGTCTTCTTTATTAGGATTTTGCCAATGGTCACTTCATTCACCCCAGGCAAGGGTTCAACTGTACAAGGGCAGATGGGGGAGATTCAGATTCTCTGTGATTTATAGAACTGGGGAGGGAGTCAGGGAAAACACAGAGGGGTTCCCCAGGGCTGTCGTCACTGGGTGACACAAGTCCCCTGGCTCCCTTGGGATCGTCCATTTTTGAGCTGATGAGTGGTGACTGGATGGTCCACCCAAGGTGCGGGCCTCCACTAGGGCCAAGGCCAGAATCCTTTCGGCTCTCTGCACCTGTGGGGGGGTTGGAGTGAAGGGAGCCATTGGTCAGAACTAATCAGGTGGCTTCTCCAAATATCTTCTTTCCCCCCAACAACAAAGAAATAATACCCAAAATAGAAAGAGTACAATAAGAACTATCCATAATCCCACCAATCAGAAGCAATCACTGTTTACATTTTTTTAGTATACTTGCCTCCAGGGATTTTTGGCCGCATGCAGTAAATTTAGAAAATAGGCTCAAGGCACATGGGGTTTTGTGACCTGCTTTTTCACTTAACAAGTGATTGTGAGCATTTTTCCCACCTGCAGATATCCCTGGAGAACATGATTTTTAATGGTTACATGGTATTCCGTCCTCTGGATGGACTGTAGTTTATTTTTACAGTCCCCTGTTAGCTTACTATTTTGTATAGCACTTTGAGGAAGATGTATGTTTGTGGAATTGTGTTTTCAGTCACAGTAAACACACTTTCAAGATTCTTGATGTGTAGAAGGCAGGCTCCCCTTCAGAAGCTTGTACAGGTTATTACTTCAGCAGCCATTCATCAACATCCTATCAAGACTGATAATAAGCACTGCAAACATAATTGGAAGTCTGTTGGCAGTAGGATGGGATGGGAAATCACTACTTTTGGAGTATCCCGTCCTGGGTCCTGTGGAAGGTGGAGTGGGGGCCAACAGCTCAGGAGCAGAGCCGGGGGATCGGTTTTTAGGTGCCTCTCACAGAGCTGTGTATACATGGAGGCTCAGTAAGGAGAGGCAGCTCTCGGGGGCTGTATACTGCTTACTTGGATCTGAGGTCTAGACAAGCGAGAGTGAGATTTCTCACCAGCAGGCATGACCGATTCTCAAATCATGCCATCAAAATGCATCAAACGAGAGAGCATTTGCCTCTTTCGATGCGTTACTCTTTCACGCCGGGAATATTTGCTGGGTGTCTACTCTGTGAAAGGCCCTGTGCTACATCCTCGGATGGTAGGATACAGCATGAGCAGGACGCAGCCCTTGCCCACCAGGAGTTCACAGTTTCATGGCAGAGGCTGACCCGTGGGTGCTGATGCGAACACAAAGCAGAATTAAGCGCTGGAACAGCTCCCGTGGCTGCTTCTGATGGCAGGACCTGCAGCGCTCCGGGGAAAAGGTGGCCTTTGAGCTAAGTCCTAACAGTGAATAGGATTGCAGGGGCCCTTCCGAATGAAGAAGCCGCCTCCATTTATTCATTTGATAAACAGTTATGGAGCACCTCACGTATGCCTGGCAAGGTGATTGGTGCTGGGAATGCGCAGCTGAAGGAGATGAACAGACACGCTGAGGAATTCACAGTGTTGGGGGGATAGACATGTGGCCAGGTAATTTTAGGACCATGTGATGTGTACGTAGAGCCAGTGTGTTCAAGGTGCTGTGAGAACGCAGAGGAGGGAGCAAGGCCGGACGTGGTAAAAAAGCATGGCGCGTGGGACACAGCTGGAGACCAGGGGAAACAGCTGGCCATGGAAGAGGCGACGCACGTGAACAAATTGGTGTCACAGGTCATCTCACTAGAGATTTGATCCAGGCACCCCAGACCCCACAGCCTGCGCCAGGGTCACCCAGTGACAGAGCCGTGAGTCGAGAAAGGGCTTCTGCCTCTCCCTGCGATGACAAGTCACCAAGGCCTGGTTGTCTCTGGAAAATAGATCATTTCCCCCTGCAGGTGTAGCAAGATGGATTTGGTCATCACAGTGCTTTGCCCAGATCTTTGACTATAATATATAGACTGCTGTAAAATTTGGTGTCTTCAAATATTTTCATGGCAGGTGCGATTAATTTTTTTTATTATTGGTCATTCATGTGGCTAAAAATACAAATTGACTGGACCAGCGAATTGATCATGTGCATATAAATGATCACCATCTGACCAGGGTTTCAAACACCCCTTCCCCCTGTCCCCATTAATTTTAAGGAATTAAATTTACTTGATGTTAGTGATTTTGAAGGTTACATATTTGCCTTCTATGTTGGAAACCTAAAGGTGCAGCTGTGTGTGTGCGTGTCTGTGTGTGTGTGTGTGAGAGAGAGAGAGAGAGAATGAGAAAGAGAGGGAGAGACAGAGAGAGGTGGAGAGTGAGAGGGAGGGAAATAGGCAAGAGGAGGCAGTAGTAAAAGATAAGTGAGGAGAGAGGAGGGAAGAAAAAGAGAATGGGGGTGGAAGAAAGAGATGGGAACATCATTAAGAAAGTGGAAGAAAACAAGGGCGGGGGGCATGATCACTACTAGAATGTGTTACGTGCTAGTCACCTGCCGGGCACTGCACTGTGCCGTGAACAAATGTTTATCCCAGCTAATCCTCACAACGACCCTATCAGTCCTCATTTTGCAGATGAGCCTATAGCGAGATTTTGCAAACTCGCCCAAGTCCACATGGCTGGTAAGTAACTCGGCCAGTTTCTGAGATGCTAAAGGCTGTGCTCTTAACCATTACACAATATGCAAAGTCAATTGTCAGTCAAATCCGACAACCAGTTCCTTTAGCTTAGAGTTTCTCGACCTCAGCACGACTGACCTATTGAACCGGATAATTCTTTGTTGTGATGAGCTGCCCTGTGTAGGATGTTGAGCGGCATCCCTGGCCTCTACTCACTAAATGACAGCAGCACCTCCCGGTTGTGACAATCCCAAATGTCTCCAGACGTTGCCACACGGCCCCAGTTAAGAACGCTACCTAAAGAAATCTGTCAAACTGGTTGGCAGATGAGCCAAAAGAGTCCGTCCTGTAGCCCCGTGAAGAGAGAGCAAAGGCAGAGCATGAAAAGAATAGCTGGCTGGAGTGAAATTCACCATCCAGATGTCAGTGTCCTAAAGCAGCCTTGTGGAAACAGGTCCAGGTGGGGAACATCATTCGACCTGGGAAGATTTTCACTGTGAATAAGTCCAACATGGTCACCTCTGGCTTATCTTCAGGTCCTGTTAAGACATTTCTAATGTCTTCATTCCACACCAGCGTGGATGAAACTCCAGCTCTAAAAATAGTATTTTATTTTATTTTTTATTTTTTAATAAATTTATTTATGTATTTATTTGGCTGTGTTGGGTCTTTGTTTCTGTGCGAGGGCTTTCTCTAGTTGCGGCAAGCGGGGGCCACTCTTCATCACGGTGCGCGGGCCTCTCACTACCGCGGCCTCTCTTGTTGCGGAGCACAGGCTCCAGACGCGTGGGCTCAGTAGTTGTGGCTCACAGGCCCCGTTGCTCCGCAGCATGTGGGATCTTCCGAGACCAGGGCTCGAACCCGCGTCCCCTGCGTTGGCAGGCGGATTCTCAGCCACTGTGCCACCAGGGAAGCCCCTAAAAATAGTATTTTAAATGAAAGTAGCTAACACTATGGGATGGTTAGTTATAGTACAGCCAGAAGATTTTTCAACGTTAAGTTAACGTGTTCACTCCAAGGTAGCTGTAGTTGGCTTAGATTTTGCTCATGTTTTTAGTGAAGTCATCTTATTAAAAACAGGGGTTGTTATCTAAGTGGGTGATCTCGTGGCAGGAGAGCTAAGCATTGGAGCCCCTACGGGCATTACCACTTTGAAGTTACACGTGACATCACAAAAGGCTCTTTGGGGACCAAGGGTGGTGCTTGGGCTCCTGTCTAAAAATGAGTTGTTGGAGAAAAGATCGAGAGCTTCAGAAGACAGCTAAGAGTACGGAAAACAAAGGAAAACCCCTCCGTTTTGGCCTGTATTAACCTGCAGGGAATAGGGAGTTGCTTTTGTTCTATATTTTCCTTTGAACCTGCAACTAGGCCTAAATGAGGCTTAAGTTTAAAAAATGAAGTTTCAAATCTTTGAAACCCATTAAAAAATTATTTTTGTGGGCAGATGTTGGCATGTTTATATCTTGATAAAGGTGTAGATTTGAGCATTGCAATGTATATACATTTAGCCAAAAAAACCCTAAAACCAAAGCAACCCCTGGAGGGTGCGGATATATACAGGCAGCACTCTGGCCTCTGGGGGGCTCTTCTGATTGTAGGAGACTGACCTCTCAGGAGCCAGCACCAACCCCGTGCCCGGGCGTCCCGATGGGCCTCCGGACTCAGTTGGGAGAAATCACTGTCACATCCCACAGGAACTACTGGTGCCCAGAACCTCAGACAGTGAGTGATATAAATACCACTTGTTACAATAAAGTTTTGCCATTGAATAATAATACTGACCGGTGTTGAGAGTAGCCAGAAGGCTATATTGCAGAGGACAGCTGATTTGTCTTAATGATTTTGATGACTGGTTGAACGTGGCTGGTCAGAGGAGCCCGGACGGCTCATATTCCCCAGTCCTGGCCTCCCACACCTACCTGTACACTCGCCCCTGAAGTGTTGCCTCAGGTCAGAGCGCCTGCATGAGTTTTAAATGGGCAGAGGAAAGTAGAAACATCTGCCTTGTTTCTTTTTAAAAGTGAAGAAAACCTTCCTGGAAGTGCTCCCAATCCCACCCCAGCAAACTCCCCTCACATTTCATTTGCCAGATGATGTCACACAGGTCAGCGCCTCAGCTGGTCACGTGGCAAGGGAGGGGTTACCACCAGCATGGCCTGATTCATCCCCTGGTGCTTAGAAGGGCCCAGTGTCCCCTGTGGTCACAGCAGTTTTGCAGGAGCAAGATGGGGATTCTGTCTTCAGGAAGGAAGGGGGAAAGGTCAGTGCACAATGTCCCAGCTCTGTCCCCCCTGCCATCTAAAGGGAGGCCCCATCCAGCCCTTGCCCCCCACTCTAGCCCATTCTGTCCTCAGAGCAGATCTATGCCAGAGGTTCTGTGATTCCCATCTTCCTGGTGAAGGAACTGGAGCTCTGAGAGGTTAGGTCAGCTACCCAAGGTCACACAGCTAGTGGACAGCAGAGTCGCCGTCTGAACCCAGGGATTGCCAACTCCAAAGGCATGCTGCTTTCACGGGGCTGCGCGGCCCTTGCAAGATGCGAACCCAGATGTCAGCATAAGACAGGAATTGTTCTACCCCAGGTTCTGTGCAGGGGTTCTGTAATCCATACCATAATCACGGTGGTTTCCTCTCATCAGGCTCCACGCTCAGAAACACTCCTTCCAGGCTAGACCTTGGCGGGGCCTCGAGGCTTGAGACCAGCAGTCGCCGTCTTGCCTCTGATTTGGAAGGCCCTCCATACAGGGTATAGCCTGAGGGGACAGCCCCTCCATGAGAGTCTGCCCCAGGCAGCAGGTGGTGATTCGGGCCATGGCCCCTGTCCCTGAGCTCTAGTGCCCAGGGGTGACTCAGGAAGGTCCTCAGTGTGGCCATCCCTGTCCCGCCACACGTCGCCCTCATGCAGAAGCCCCATCATTAAAGAACATTTCCTTTGGATGAAATGGCCGGGTGGGGAGGCTGGTGGTTTACTTTCAACCCCGTGGTCTAAATCCTCCCACCCACTCCAGTTAAAGGGTCAGAGCTCAGCTGGCTGGCAAGGCTGGGCTCGCGCCGGCCCCCTGGCTCCTCTTCTCCCCGCGCACCATCGCCCCGCGCCTGCCTGGGTGAGCTACAGGCAGCTTCCTCGTTGAGCCGGTGCTCAGGTACATCTCCGCGTCTCGCCAAGCCTGGCGTCCTGCCTCAGCTGTGCCTGGGCCAGTGCCTCTGATCTTTCAAGACCTGAGTTTGTGTGCCGTCTGGTCCAGGAAGTCCGCCCTGACCCTGCAGTCTGGATCCGAGGCCCCGTCACTGTGAATCAGTAGCTCTCCAGGCCTCTCTCCTTCTGCACAGAGCTGAGGGGTTAGGAACCAGCCCTGGTCTGTGGACTCCGAACGAGATGGTTTGCAGGGAATTGCTGGCATGTGCGCTGGGGACTGTAGAGTCAGGTTGCCTGGGTTTTTATCTTGTCTCTTCCCCTTCCTTATCTAGAGCAGATTATTTATCCTTTCTCTGCTGCTAAGGTGAGGATAATGATAATGCCAGTCCCTCTAGAGACGTGTTGTGAGGGTTAAATATATACCTTTCTGCTCCAGGGCCTCATACGCTGCTTATGTGTCCGTCTCCCCCTGCATCTTTTTACCTGTATTTCCGGTGCACAGCACAGGGCTTGGCATGTGGCAGACCTTCAGTAAACGTTCCCTGAATGAATGTACCCCATAATCCTTAGATGTTCTTCTGGTTTCTGAGGACCCTCTGAAAACGGATCTAAAAAGATTACTGTCAGAAACACAGGAGTGATCTGGCTTGATGCATGATCCCTTAGAACTCCTGTAGATGCCTGAGGACTAACCACACCCCCAAATACGAGTGGGCTCTGGAAGCAGGGCCGCCTGAGCTCTGTGCTCTCCCTGGTGTCCAGCTGTTCTCCGATGAAGAGTTCCACGGAGCTGTGTGACATGGCCAGTCTGTGACTTGTCCGGGGAGGGTTGAGAGAAGGTGCTACTTTCAGAAGCATTCAGCCCGTGGCAGTGCTGAATGAGAGAAATCCAGCAGAGCTCGCTACCTAGGAGAGCAGTGGGTGCCCCTCCTGGTGTGTCTTCTCTGTTTTGTTTTGTTTTTTTTTTAATTAATTTATTTATTTACTTATTTTTGGCTGTGTTGGGTCTTCGTTTCTGTGTGAGGGCTTTCTCTAGTTGCGGCAAGCGGGGGCCACTCTTCATTGCGGTGCGCGGGCCTCTCACTATCGTGGCCTCTCTTGTTGCGGAGCACAGGCTCCAGACGCGCAGGCTCAGTAGTTGTGGCTCACGGGCCTAGTTGCTCCGCGGCATGTGGGATCTTCCCAGACCAAGGCTCGAACCCGTGTCCCCTGCACTGGCAGGCGGACTCTCAACCACTGCACCACCAGGGAAGCCCGTCTTCTCTGTTTTGACTCCTCTCCCTCACCTGCCTGCATTCTTTTTCTAGCTACTATGCTGTCCTGTACCCCATGGTGTACCCCATGAAGATCACAGGCAACCGGGCCGTGGTGGCGCTTGCCTACATCTGGCTTCACTCCCTCGTCGGCTGCCTGCCACCTCTATTTGGTTGGTCATCGGTGGAGTTTGACGAGTTCAAGTGGATGTGTGTGGCCGCGTGGCACCGGGAGCCTGGCTATACCGCCTTCTGGCAGATCTGGTGTGCCCTGTTCCCCTTCCTGGTCATGCTGGTGTGCTATGGCTTCATCTTCCGCGTGGCCAGGGTCAAGGCACGCAAGGTGCATTGTGGCACCGTGGTCCTTGTGGAGGAGGATGTGCACAGGAACGGGAGGAAGAACTCCAGCACCTCCACCTCTTCCTCGGGCAGTAGGAAGAACGCCTTTCAGGGCGTGGTCTATTCGGCCAACCAGTGCAAAGCGCTCATCACCATCCTGGTGGTCATTGGTGCCTTCATGGTCACCTGGGGCCCCTACATGGTCGTCATCACCTCTGAGGCCCTCTGGGGGAAGAACTATGTCTCCCCAACCCTGGAGACCTGGGCCACTTGGCTGTCCTTTACCAGTGCCATCTGCCACCCCCTGATCTATGGACTCTGGAACAAGACGGTTCGCAAGGAACTACTGGGCATGTGCTTTGGGGATCGGTATTACCGGGAACCGTTTGTGCAGCGGCAGAGGACTTCCAGGCTCTTCAGCATTTCCAACAGGATCACAGGTAACTTGGGAACTTGGCAGGGAAGGGATGCCCACCCTCAGGCGGGTGTAGCCTGTGGTCCTGCAGGCGCTTGGGCAGGTTGATAGGCGAGGTCTCAGACTGACTGCTGCTTCAGGGCTTAAAACACAGGTTTCCTTTGGGGAAGGAACATTCCAGAGTGTCCGCTGTGATTCCCAAGCAGATTTCCTGAGCTCGGCAGTTCAAGGCAGGGTGCACCAGAGTTCAGAAATCCGTATTCTGTGACCGCAGCCATGGCCCGCTGGCCTGGAGAGTATATTGATAGATACTTCTATCTAGAGAAAAAAGAACCCAAGCCCTGGACCAGGCTACCTTCACCTTTCAGTGATCCTTGAAGGCAGGGTCCTCTTTAAAGCACTTCCTCCCCTCGTCAGCTGCCCCTCCTGAACATACTCTGTCTTGGGCCTTTCCTCACAGGTCAGTGGTTTCCTCGTATTGGCCCTAATAATTCAGGATGTGTCGATGGCGGACCTCCACTCCCTCATTGAAATGCCACTATCTGGTGTGTGTAAAGCTGCTCCTCCATCTGATAATTGATTTCGGAGCTAACAGTTTCTGGACATGATCCCATCCCCTTTGATGAGACCCAGAGGAATTCCTCTGGGGATAGATTGTTTTTTTTTTTTAGTTGGGGATAGATTTTTTTTTTTAAACCTTTTTCTTTTGAGATAATTTTAGACTCAGTGAAGAGTTGGGAAAACAGTACAGAGAATACCCTTCCACCCAGCTTCTCCTAGTGCTAACATCTTGCCCAACCGTAGCACAGCTGTCAAACCTAAGACATTGCCAGGGGTGCAGTGCTATTAACAACTACACACTTGACTCAGATTTCACCCATTTTCCCATTGATGTCCTTTTTTCTGTTCCAGGATCCAGTTCGGGATCCCACGTTGTAGTCAGTTGTCACATCTCCCTTGTCTTCTTCAGTCTTTGACAAGTCTTTTTTTTTTTTCCTTGTCTTCCATGACTTGACACTTTTTGTAGAGTCCTGATCGGGGATTTTGTAGAAGGCCCCTCAATTTGCATGTAGCTCATGTGTTCTCAGGGTCACAATGAGGTAATACCTTTTTGGCAGGCAGGCTGGGCGGGTGATGTATTCTTCCTAATGAGCATGCCAGGGGCACATATGTCAGTAGGTCTTCTTACTAGCTAGTTTTTACCCTGATCTCTCGGTTGATGTCTTAGCTTGGGCTGCTACAACAAACTACCACAGACTGCATGGCTTAAACCACAGCCATTCATTTTTTCACAGTTCAGGAGGCTGGAAGTCTGAGGTCAGGGTGGCAACATGGTTGGGTTCTGGTGAGGACCCTCTTCCAGGCTGTCCTTTTGCTGTGTCCTCCCATGGCGGAGGGCTGGGGAGAGGGACAGGAGAGAGCAAGCTCTCCGGTCTCTTCTTATAAGCACCCCACCCTCATGACCTCTTCTAAACCTCAGTACCTTCCCAAGGACCCACCTCTGAATACCATCACACTGGGGGTTAGGGCTTCAGTGTATGAATTTGGTGGAGAGTACTTTCAGTCCCTACAGTTAAGGTGGCGTCTGCCAGGTTTCCCCACTGTAAATTCACTGTTTTTTCCATTGTCATTAATAAGTACAACATAGGAGATATTTTGAGGCTCCCACTGTTTGTAGCATGCACTGGTGGATCTTGCCCCTGCAGTTATGACTGTGTTGTTTGAGGGAGACTGTCGTCTGGACAGGCTGTTGGAAGAGAGACTCTGAGGGCACTTATCAGATCATATTCAAGGAAAGCGCCAGTTCAGACTGCAGTTCTAGTCTCTTGCCAGATGACTTTGGGCAATTCACGCTGCTCGAGATAATTTTTCCTCCTCAGGAAATAGGTCTTCCACCTACCCTCTCAAGAGAGTGGAAAGACAGAACAACTCTTAATTATCATGAATATTCAGTGGTAGTGATGAGAGGAGTCTTTTCCATGTGGCAATTAAACAAACCGATGTCACTGATTTATCTCAGGGACTGATGGAGTGTTCCTTCTTGAGAAAGGAAGGAATTCTGGGACTTTTTATTTTGACTATAGGAGAAAAAAAATCTCTCAGGACCCCAGTATTTTAATTCCTGAAATGCCCACCCCCTGCCACTGGCCAGACCATGATTCCAAGTGTGACTTGTGAGGCAGGAGGAGTACATTCAGGGCTTGGTTTCATTTCACTGATTAACTTATTTGTTTAGATTTTGTAAAATCACTTACCTTCTGGGCAAAAAAATAAAAATAAAAAAAACATTAAATGTTTTCGATTCCAATGAAGTTAAGAATGAGGAAGGGGAAAAAAATGAGGAAGGAGAATGGAGGAGGAGAGGGTAGATAGAACAGAAAGAAACATCTGCTTTGGGGGGCCAAGATTGTCCATGCAGGCCACTTGAGATGATCCTGGAAGAGTTTTTGAGGCTGTGAGAACAGGCGGAAAACACCAGCTGTGGTTGGGTTGGCAAGTCCAAGGCAGTGAGAAGTCTCCTCACTGAGGGAAAAGCAGTCTTGTGGGATGTGTCTGGGCTGAAGAGCGTGTGGGATGATGGGTTCTGAGTTGCTGGCCTTGCCCCTGAATGGGAGCTGCGGGCATCCCTGCTGCCTCTTCCCGGGATATCCTGACTTCAGGAGGTGGGCAGCAGCAGCAGCAGGAGTGTTGGAAAGAGAGCAGAATGCAGTGGCCACCCCAGCTCCGTGCCCTGCTCCAGCCATGCCAGGAATGCCCACGGCCTTTCTGGTCAGGAGGGAGAACTCTGCCCTCCACCTCGCATCCCTGGTCCCTCTGGGCTGAGGGACTGTGGGCTGCGACCGGACCCTGGTCTGGCGCCCTCTGTGGGCATGACTTGCATCTGCAGCAGACGCCTAAACCCCAGTGGGCTTTCCCTGCCCCAGCCTGCTTCAAGCCACCTCCCTCCCACTCAGAGAATGCACGTGCTCTCCTGTGAGCACAGCGAAAGGAGGATGGTTAAGATTGCTTCCAAAGCCAGCAAGAAAAGGCTCGGAGGCCCTGTCTCGCTTTTGTTCCTCTCCGTTTGCATAGGCATCTGCAAAGTTTTCACCAAAGGATTCAGTACATGGAATTATAAACTTTCCTAACAGTGCTTGTGAGCACAGGTGCAGTGAAGTGGCATTCCACACACACCTGGAGCTTTCCTACTGACTCTGGAATGCCGGGAGTTTTACACGTGCAGTCATGTTTATTTCATACGTAGATTTCAGCCATAATCCATGGATTTTGGTTTTCTCATTCTATTAGCTCCAAACTGAAGAAGTGCAGCAGCTTAGGTTTTCCCTGGGTTCCAGCTGTCACCGGGCCACTACAATACGTTCTGCTTGTGAGGTCTCATCAGCAGATTCCCGTGGGGCTCCCCTAGGAATTGAGATCTCTGGCCTCCCTGGGGTTTGCCAGGCAGGGCCACTTCATGGTGGGTAGGTCAACCCTGGAGTGGACATTGATTCTAGTGCTGAAAGGTGAGCTAAATGCTTACGTTTGGTCTTGGGATGCCAGACTACAAATCCAAAGCTGACAGATGGCTACAGGTGATCAGAGCAAAGAAGGGGCCTTCAGGAGAAAGGGCCACGGGGTTCTCCAGCAACTCTGCCACTTGCCAGCCCAGTTGGGGTGGACAGCCCAGATAGCAGCCCCACCCAGGCTTCGAGGGAGGCCTGGGCGTGGTGGGAGGGCAGCCTCTCCAAATGCTGCACTCGTGTGAGGCTCGAAGCTCCTGGGACTGGGCATAGAGCCTTCCCAGCTGTCTTCTGCAGAGAAGGACGCTGACTCCCATTTGCTCAGAGGAAATGCCCCACCTCAGGGCCCTTGTGAGGTCTGGGCTGGAGGGAAGGAAGGAGACCCTGGGGCCTTTGAATTTTCCTGCCTTGCTTTACCAAGTTCCCTTCCTGGTGCCACCTAGAGGTCTTCTGGTTGCTTCAAAGTGCCAGTGTCACCCCAGAATCGCACTCTGTTCTTTGAGCCTCTCAAAGGCACTCAGGACTTTTCTGGCCACTCCAGGCTTCTGATCTGATCCCTGTGCCTGTCGTTTTGTGCCTTTCTCTTTCTTTCTTTTAAAAAAAAAATGTTGTGAAAGGGGTTGGATTGGGCCCAGCCCAGTAGATGTGTTGTTGTTGCATGTGAAAAAACTCAGGGTAACTGAGTCCACTCTCCAGTGGTAAAATGCTGGATAAACACAGAATAGAGAGTTGCCTCCTGGCTGCCCTGTTGCCGCACCTCTTAGCCGAGCCGCATTGGTCGGGCTCCAGTGATTTCTCCCACTGGTAGAGACCAGGACTTGTGCCTGGCTTTCACTGCAGCCTCAGAGACGGTGTCCAGAACCCACTGTGGCCTCAGCCGTCCCGGTTGGCAGTGGATGTTCCCCCAGCGGAAGCCGGGCTTCCAGCTGAGACATAGTCATATTCTGAGGCCAAGACCCTGGAGGTGGGTGATCATGTTTGGGCTCTTCTCTGGCCCCAGACCTCCACACCAACCCCCAGGAGAGGGGAAGGCTTCTTGCACAAGTGCTCTCCCCACAGGTCATGACAGGGAGCTTCTGAGAGCGGCGTGCTCTGACTGCACGGGTCCAGCCCCCGTCATTTCCTCCGTGGCTCTGAAGGAGAAAGGAGAGCATGTGTGTCATGTCGCTTTGTCCCCTCAGAAGAATTAGGATGAAGGTACAGAGTGGAGGCATCCCCTGTCTGTAGGTTTGCTGGGGGGCAGGGAACACTGGTGGTCCTTTGTGGCAGGTCCTTCGTGGCAGGTAGGTAGGTCTTCCTCATGAGATGGGAGGAGTTTGACTTTTCTGTGCTTTTTTTTAATTGCTAAGAGTGCCTTTTTTGTTAACTCCATGGTCTTTATGGCCTCCAGCTCTTTTGTTCATGGATTCATTATTTTCTCAGTTTTCTAAGGACACGCAATTAGAATTCTGTTTGTTTTCTTAAGCTCCCTGCATTGTCTCCCGAGACATCCTTTTTTTCTCCCTTCTTTCCTTCCTCCCTCCCTTTTTTATTTCCCCGTCTCTGCTAGTGCCTTTCCTTAAGTATCTGGTGATCTCCGCTGTCCCTCGCGGTTAGTAAGTCGGCCCAGGAAAGCCATCGGGAAGCCCTGGGTGGTGCTGGGACTGGGCCGTCTCACGGGGTGCCCAGCTCTTGGGGTCTGCGAGGCTTTTCTCTCTGGCTGGCTGGATTTCCCTGGGGACGGGGTATCTGGTCTCCTGCCCAGGTTAGGTGAGGCAGTGGGGCGGGGCTCCCACTGGTAACTATGTAGCCTCTCATTGTTCCCTCGGTTTTTGCCACGTTGCCATGTGCCTGGTGTCGCTAAGGCCAGAGTCCCCCAGTTCACTCTGCCCACTCTCCTGCCAACATGGGGGGCAGGAGCCTGGACCCCGAACTGGGAACAGCAGTGGAGGGGACCCACTGCTTCCCGTAGAGACTTTCCATCAAGCCCCACCTGCCTGCAGAGACTCCGGGCCTCCAGTTCCTGAGCTTCTGGGGGCCTCCTTCCAGGCCTCCCCCTCTGCCAACCTCGGCTCTTTCCTGGGCTAGTTTCACTGCCCACCACCCGCCTTCCAACTTACAAACATCCTCTCCATTTGGGGGTTTCGGCCTCTTCAAAAAACATCCCATTTAGTATTCAGGTAGGATCTCGGGAGTTAAACACGCACCCGTGTTTAACTGGAAGATCTTCTCCCAGGACTGTTCACCTTGTTTTCTCTTCCACCTGCCTTGTCGGGGTTTGACGTTTGTCACGAGCGCGTCCCCTCTGGGGGGACCCAGGGAATCCTGTCACAGGCTCCCCGGGGTAGGAACAAGGGGCGAAGTGAAGGAAGGGCAGCCAAGAGCTTCGTGTTCTCAGCGCGTGGAGGACGGAGTGGACGGGGGTGGAGGCGAGGCCCCTGGGGATGGGGCGAGGCCCCTGGGGACGGGGCGGGCCGTGGATGGTGCGGTCAGTGCCGACCTTGCCTTGCAGACCTGGGCCTGTCCCCACACCTCACGGCACTCATGGCCGGCGGGCAGCCCCTGGGGAACAGCAGCAGCACGGGGGACACCGGCTTCAGCTGCTCTCAGGACTCAGGTAAGCCCCTCACCTGTCGCGTTGCCCCAGTGCCTGCCGGCTGGGAGCTGGTGGGGAGAGGGACGTCTCCCAGGGTGTGGAGGGGCGAGAGTCAAGGGTCTGGGTGTCCAGTCCCAGCTCTTCAGCATCTCTGTGCCCCAGTTTCCTCCTCTCTGCAGTGGGGATCTCGGCTCGATCTCGGCTCCTGTTCTCTCTGCCATGCAGGGTTGTTGTGAGATTCAAATTAAGTGAAAGCCTTTGAAAAGTTAAAGTGCTAAATGATTGTCAGTTGTTACTCGAATTATAATAATCATCGTCCAGTGCAGGCTCTGGAGTCATCCTGCTTGGTTTTCAGTCAAAAAAGTCAAAAAATTGACTTTTTTTTTTTTTTTCACACACACACACACTGTATTTTATTTTTACAAGAGATAAATAGACTGACACCAAGCATTGTACATGGATGACCACAACAAAAGCAACAATGATTGCAATTACCAAACACGAAACACACACTATGTCATAATATTGACATTCAATCCAGTAATCCTCCACTGTAACAGCTCCTTTACTTTGCAGTGAAAATTGATTTGTATATTCTTTGCCTCTGAGTCCTTGTGGGATTTTTTTTTTTTTAATTCAAACAGAAAGTCACAAAAATTATAATCATCCTCATCAGTTCACTCAGTTCAAATTGACTTTTAAGAGCTGTGTTATCTCAGACAAGCTGCTCAGTCTCTTTCTAAACCTTTGAGTTTCTCCATTTGTGAGCTGGGGCAGCCGTCCCTCTATCGAGGGCAGTTCCGACCAGGTCGGATACCTTGTCACCATCATTAGATGCCCTGTGACCTGCCTATGAGGAACTCGGTCTCCCCAGAGAAACACATCTCCCCCAGCATTCTCCAGACCCTCCCTGTAGCTGCTGCCCAGGGGATGGCGCAGGCCCAGGACTCCTCCCCCCAGCGGCAAGCTCTGTGATGTCACGGTCTGCTGCCGCCACTCTGGGGACCCAAGTGCCACACCCCGTGCTTGCCAGCTCATGACTGGATGAGAGGCTCGTGGGCAGAGGCCGTCGGTGTCCCTACGTCAGTTATTCATGGAGCTGACAAAGCACCCCGTCCTGGGGCTGCCGTCTGTCCACGTCCTGGGCGTGAAGGGAGGGTGCTGATTCCTGGACCTCGACGGCAGGCTGTCTGTGGGCATTTCCCTCCCTGTTCCTCCATCTCCCCTGCCGGGACCTTTGGAAAACTCCTCTCTGCCTTGACCTGTGTTTCTTGGCCTGAGCCTGTGTCACGGAATTCTGGGGGGACTGGCCGTGGGCAGGGACCCAGACCAGGCCTCCTGTCGTGGAGCATTTCCCCAGAGGCAGAACATTCCCTGAGGATGCTCTCCCACTGGCAGCCCGGAGGGTTGAACCACTGGTAACACCCTCCCTTGTAGGCCTGAGTCCCTCCTGTGACTTGAAGGACGGGAGGGTCTCTGTCTCTCCTCGGGCTCTCTTCCTCTTCTCAGACAACCAGCAGGAATCCAGAGGCAGAGTGACATTCGTTCATTTAACAGATATTTACTTGCCAAGCCCTTGCTTTGAGCAGACACTGCGCTAGGTTCTGGAGATGTAGTGGTAAACTGCCCTCATGGGGCTTTCCGTGTAGTGGGAAAGACGGCCATCCCATGTGCTTTAAATGGGTGAGTTGTGTGGGATGCGAATTATACCTCAATAATTCTGCTTTTAATAAGGGTTATAAGGGTGATGAGAGCTATGGAAGGGGAAGCCGAGTGCCGTGAGGACACGGAACGGAGTTGTATGTGCCCCCTGTTGGGGGAGAACTTGTCGGGGAGGGGGGAGGGCGGTGCTAGAAAAGCTTCTCTGAGGAAGTGATGTTAAAACCTGAAGAGTGAATAGGAGGTGACCAGGCAAAAAGGAGTAAGGGGACAGTGTCGTAGGCCAGCGGTCCCCAACCTTTTGGGCACCAGGGACCGGTTTCGTGGAAGACAGTTCTTCCACGGACGGGGGAGGGGGGGATGGCTCAGGCAGTGATGCCAGCGATGGGGGGGCCGCAGGTGAAGCTCCGCTCGCCCGCCCGCCGCTCCCCTCCCGCTGTGCGGCCCGGTTCCTGACAGGCCGCAGCCCGGTACCAATCCGCGGCCCGGGGGTTGGGGACCTCTGTGGTAGGCAGAAGAAAGAGCATGGGCTTCGGGGTCACACAGACCGGGGTGTGAGCTTCAGCCCCGCTGTTTATTAGCTGTGTCCTCGCGAGTGATGACTTCCACTGATGAGGCACGTGCTGTGTGCCCGGCAATGTGTCACATCTTCACACGTCTCAACTCAGGATCCTCCCAACGACTCGGTGAGGTAGCGAGAATTACGATCCCCATTTCGTAGACATGGAAGGATGCTGAGGGACTGAATATCCTGCCTGTGATCCTAGATCTGTCCCATTTGGGAAGCTGTGTGCTTAACCACCATGTTGTGAAGTCTGCTAGAGGAACACGCCTTTTCAGGTTGTTCTGCAAAAACAAATGAGGAGCTCCCAGCTTCCCTTTCTTCCTAGTTTCCTGAGCACCAAGGCCTTGAAGGACTGATAGCTGGAGACTAAGACAGAACAAGACTGGTCCGAACGCCTGCCCCGGTGTGGGGTCCGGGTCCTGCTCAGCCCTCCTGCCCTTCCCCACCCTAGTCCCCCCCGCCCCGCCCCTGCCCGCCCGCCTGCCCAGCTCTCTCTCATAGGACTTCCTTCCTTTCTGCCTTTTCCCCACTTTTTGGGGGGCATATTTCTCAATCCCTTTTTGGCCCCCAAAGAACTTTACACGTTCGGGTTTTATTTATTTATTTATTTTTGGCTGTGTTGGGTCTTCGTTTCTGTGCGAGGGCTTTCTCTAGTTGTGGCAAGCGGGGGCCACTCTTCATCGCGGTGCGCGGGCCTCTCACTGTCGCGGCCACTCCCGTTGCGGAGCACAGGCTCCAGACGCGCAGGCTCAGTAGTTGTGGCTCACGGGCCCAGCTGCTCCGCGGCATGTGGGATCTTCCCAGACCAGGGCTCGAACCCGTGTCCCCTGCATTGGCAGGCGGATTCCCAACCACTGCGCCACCAGGGAAGCCCCCATGTTCGGGTTTGAAATGTTTATTTAGCACAGCATACCTTAACTAGAATGATAGAAATTCAAACTGTAAGAAGAATCACCCTGAACACAAAGCCCCTTTAATAGGGCCCCGTCCTCCGCTCAGCCCGACTGCCCTTCCCCGTTCCAGGTCTGGCGGACTCATCACTTCTGAGTCCACTCGCCGTGGCAGGTAACCCGTCCGCCTGGAT
Organism: Balaenoptera acutorostrata; assembly: GCF_949987535.1. NCBI lineage: Eukaryota > Metazoa > Chordata > Mammalia > Artiodactyla > Balaenopteridae > Balaenoptera > Balaenoptera acutorostrata. Next base: position 128,869,912 of record NC_080064.1, on the reverse strand, counting down.
AGCGCCGCTGTATTTCTGGTGTGTCTGAAGCAGCCCCAGTGTCTGGCTGCAAACTCCCTGAAATGGGACGAGAGACAGTGTGTGTCCTGGGCAAATGCTGCAGGGCACTTGGTTGCACCCGATTGTGGGTTTGAATAAATGAAAGGGGAGAGAGGGACGCAAGGGGTGTGAGCGAGGGCGAGAAAGGTGGCGAGAAGGACTTGGTGTTGCCTGTTGTAGGCGCACAATCTGCCCTTGGTTTTAGGAACGGATGTCATGCTGCTCGAAGACTTCACGTCTGATGACAACCCTCCCTCCCACACTTGCCCACCCAAGAGGCGGAGCTCAGTGACGTTCGAAGATGAAGTGGAACAAATCAGAGGTTGGTTTCTGTGACTGATGGCTTTAGGGAAACAGGGGAAAGGAGAGGATCTTAGGAAAGTTCCTTGGCTCACCCTGCTCCCATCCGCAGCACACCAGGGCTCCCACCTTTGCCCAGCCCCGTGTCGCTCCCGACCCTGCCGGTCTCACTTGAGTCCTTAGGCTTCCAGCTCTCGGAGCAAGCAGCGTCTAAGGCTGGGCAAGCAGTGGCCTACGTAGACAGACACACACAATTCCCATCTCCTCCCTCAGGAAGTTGCCCGACTGGATACAACAGTTTCTGAGCCCTCCGTGGTTTCTTTCCTTTCTGGATGATGTGTGGTTATGAATCTGAACCTGCCCTCTTTGAGCCTCAGCTTCCTCATGTGGGAAATGGAAGTAATTGCCCAATGAGTGCGCCGACTTCACCGGAGGCAAAGGCCACCGTCTTTTTTTTTTTTTTTTTTTTTTAAAGGAATTCCTTTATTTTTATTATTTATTTATTTATTTATTTATTTACTTTTTGGCTGTGTTGGGTCTTCGTTTCTGTGCGAGGGCCCTCTCCAGTTGCGGCAAGTGGGGACCACTCTTCATCGCCATGCGCGGGCCTCTCACTATCGCGGCCTCTCTTGTTGCGGAGCACAGGCTCCAGACGCGCAGGCTCAGTAACTGTGGCTCACGGGCCTAGTTGCTCCGCGGCATGTGGGATCTTCCCAGACCAGGGCTCGAACCCGTGTCCCCTGCATTGGCAGGCAGACTCTCAACCACTGCGCCACCAGGGAAGCCCCAAGGCCACCGTCTTGCTTGGCCTGTTGCCTCTGAAGCTCATGGGGGCGCTGGGATCCTGTGAGAGGAATGAGTTCTGCTATAATCCAGTCCCTACGTTTTTCTGCTCCAGTTGTTCTGAATTCAACCCTCAGCACTCTCGGTGCCTCTGGAACCTGGAGTCTAGTTTCCCATCCAGATATGCTGATTAGAAGAGTGACAAAGGAGCCATCCAGGCTGCCCACAGATGGAAGAATCTCTTTTCTTCTGAATCCCACCCGGTGGTGAGGACAGCCACCGACATAGCCGGATGTGGATATGGTGGAAGAGTCCAGGGACTTTAAGATATAAATTCTTCAGAAATGCTGAGTACCAAAATACATATGGGCCAGCTCAGAGTTTTAGGTTCATAATTCGTCCTATCTCTTCTACCACCCCCTCCCTGATTCCAGATGAATGTCATGGATGTCAAGGAGGCAGATATCAACTTGTCTGCTTTACGGGCAAAGTGGATTCGAGAACGGAGCTGGGATTAGCAGCTTCATGGGCTTTATAATATGTTACTCCCGTGTTAAAAAAATGGATTGAAGCCCTCCGCAATCCACCCAGCCCGCCTAGGGCCAAGCCTGCCCCATCCAGCCTACGTGTTGGGGGATGGCAGTTCCAAAGGTGCCTTCTCTGCACGCAGGGCAGGGAGCAGGCACGTGTGTAAGACCATGTCAGTCCTCCCGGGAGTGAGTGGCAGGGCAGAGGTCCTCCCCTCTTTCCCTCCTGGAGCGTGGGGTGGAAGTTGCCTACTCCAGACAACGTGAGGTCTAGGGGATACGCCGTTCCTCCCAAAATGTCAGGAGAGAAACAGGCAGTGAGGTTAATAGTCATAAGGCCCTGGATGTGAAATTGAAGGGCCCCTTCGCTCCCTCCCTCCCTCTCTCCCTCCTTCCCTCCCTCCCTCCCTCCCTCCTTCCCTCCCTCCCTCCCTCCTTCCCTCCCTCCCTCCCTCCTTCCCTCCCTCCTTCCCTCCCTCCCTCCTTCCCTCCCTCCTTCCCTCCTTCCCTCCCTCCTTCCCTCCTTCCCTCCCTCCCTCCTGTGCACTTTAGGCATCAGGGGTCCTAATCCTGGGGGAAGGGGCACCCGAACCTTTAATGTCCTTCCAGTCCTGAGGTTCTCCATGGCTTTGGGGAATCTCTGAGCGAGGGTGGCGAGGACGGAGACCACACTCAGGTTTGTGGAAGTTTAGAGCGGAAGCTATTACACACTCCGGGGAGCTGAAAGACCAGAGAACTCTTTCAAAGTTGTAAAAATTTGAATGTCATGAATAGAAAGTGTTTATCAAGCCTTTTCTATGAGCCAGACCTAGGCTAAAGCACCTTAGGAAAGAGCTGTCTAATTATCACGGGAACCCGATGACGTAAGGGGTGTGTCATGATCTTCTCTTTACAGATGAGGAAACTGACATTAGATTAAATTACTTCTGAGATTTCCCCGATAGTAAGTAGGGGAGTCAAGGATCGGCACCTTACGGACTGTGACTCCAGAACCCACACCCTTAACCTCGGTGTGCTTCCCCTCCCAGGGGCAGCGAAGCAAGAGCAGGTCTATCCCGGGATAGCCATGGTCCTGGTCCCTCGCTAACCTTTTTTCTGCCTTCTCTCTCAGAAGCTGCCAAGAACCCTATTCTTCACGTGAAAGCCGAAGTGCACAAGTCCTTGGACAGTTACGCAGCCAGCTTGGCCAAAGCCATAGAGGCTGAAGCCAAAGTGAACTTATTTGGGGAGGAGGCTTTGCCTGGGGTCTTGCTCGCAGCGCGGACCGTCCCCGGGGTTGGCTTTGGGAGCCGCCGAGGCAGCAGAACTCTCGCGAGTCAGAGGCTGCAGCTGCAGAGCATCGAAGAGGGGAACGTTTTAGCCGCGGAGCAGACGTGAGGGTGGATGTCCGTTACCATCTGTGCCGGGGGCCCGGGAGCAACATCTGGTGTGCAGCCATCAGGAAAAAACACTGAAAACAATGTCTGTAAGTGACTTCCGTGTCTCTGTGAGACCACACGTGGGTTCCTTGAGGTCCCAGCGATGGGACCAGAGGCATCTAGAGCACAAAGCAGAGCCGACGGAGGTGTGGCTGAGACTTTGTGGGAGGTGGGAAGGAGCCGTAGAGGGGAACTAGAGACCACGGCTTAGAAGGAGACCGCCGCATGGGTCACTTCCTCCTCTGCACAACCGGTGCCCTGGGGGTCCAGCCACGCACTGTCCCGGAGGCCTCAGGAGGCGAGCCCTTCCCAGTGCACTTCGGAGGATGGCGCTTCTTCTGCGTGGTTGATGTGGACCCTGTGGGGCCGTCAGTTTGACACTAAGTGGTCCCCAGAGGAGAGCCCAGGAGCCGAGCTCCCCAGATCCAGGCGCTGCATGCACCCTGGGGTCCTGGTTATGACCTCGCCTCCGGTGGCGCCACCTGCTGGTGCTAGTGGGGACAGCTCACGGGCCGCTGGGCGGACGCAACAGGCCTGGGGCTGCTGCGGCTGAGGACGGGGCCGCCTCCCTGGTGACTGAGTCTTTGCTATTTCATAAGAAGGGAGAAACCACTGTAAAAGACAGGAGGAAGGAGCAGATACCAGATGTTTCATTTCTAGAATTAAAAAAAAACAAAAAAATCCATTTGGTTAGGATAAAACCACCATCTTACTGAGCCTGAACGGGCCATGGGTCTAAGCGCTGCTGGGGACTAGAGATACTGTTATCGTTGGAGGGAATCCCCTTCACCTAGGAAAACCTCATGGAATAGACTCTGCTTGTCATGTTTGATGGACTGTTTCGATTAGCTGGCCTCCAGGGAATACTCCCGTAGGCAGCAGCTACTGTTTCCCCGCCCTGAGCAGTGTTAAGACGAGACAGACTTGAAGAAACGCTGGACCTGGCGTCAGCAACCTGTGTGCCGGCCCGGCTCCGCCGTACCTTCCTCATGTCATTGGGACTCCCTGTCGCCTCTAGGCCATCTGGAAAATAAGATAAGGGGGTGAGGAGGTGGATTGAGTGGTGGCCAGGATCATTTCTAACTCTGATCTTTGATGTTCTCTGAATTTGTAAGTTAGAAAAAAAAAAAAAGTGACCCATGGACCAACATTTGCACAGCTTTTGAGTGTGGCTTCTAATGGGCATGTGAAGCACTGCAAGCCCGGGTACGTGGGCTGATCCGATGTGTCTAGAGCACAGCTCTGACGGGATGCCAGCCGGCAAGACACATAAATGGGGGCAGAGGGCACCTCCTCAGAGGCGGAAGTGGGCCACGCATTGTGACTTGTATGTTAGAGCTCTCTCCCTTGGAGCTGGGATGGCAGTTGAATGTGTGGGCTTGGAGCGGTGGCTGTGGTGACTTGAAGCACCTGTGCCTGCCCTTCAGCTTGGGTGATTAGGTCAGCCAAGTGCAGGCCTTTCCCCGCCTTCGGAATTCCTGGTGGTCAGCGGAGGGTAGATTCTGAGGAGATCTACCTGCGTCTGCTATGAGGCAGCCATTCCAGAAAGTGAATCACTTTTGTGGTGTTCTGTTGGGGTCTAGCTAGCTCTCAGTGAGGCAGTGTCTCTTTGCTGTGTGGCAGAGACCCAGTGGTTGGCTGGTACCCTGGTCTGCAGTTTACAGAAGACTTCCTGAGACCTGGGGGCTGCTACTTTCACGGCAATCAAACTCATCAGCAACTCCTGTGGGTCAGCTGGGTGCCCGCCACTGGTCTGCATTCTGGATGGGAGTGGGAAGGAGCAGAGGGTGGTTTCACCCTTGGGTTCTGCTGATGAGATGTGCAGATCAGTCAGACTCTGCTGTCACTACTGGGTGGCATTCCTAAACCTGAGGGCATTGTATGTTTTCTGCATGTATTTTTTCCTAGCACTTGTCCTTGTCTAGTTTCTAAAGGGACCATACTCCTGAGCTTCTAGTATGCACCAAGGTGGAACAGGGCAGGGACCTTTTACCTCTTGGTTGGAATAGCCCAGGATGCCACCCCTCCCCCACCCCTTAGGGCATTTTGAGTGCCGCAAAGTGACTTGCAACCCAGGGGCTGGAGAGTGCTTCCCCTGGACTGTACTTAGCTGGGCTCTAGAGAGAGAGTCCTGAGACCCGCCCCCCACCCCCACCCCCCCCCAAGTCCTCACTGGCTGATCCCAGACTAGCTCACATACACTAGGATTTAATCTAAGCCAATCTAGCATTACTGCACTTCCTGAAAGCATTCTGTGCATTTCCTCTTTTCTACTGAGGTCCATTTATTTACTCAGCTACCAGACACTGCACATCCAGCGTGTGCAAGGCACCAAGCTAGGCTCTGTGAGTAGTAACACTAAAGTGTTTTCACTCTAATATAGGGAGGGACCTGGGAGAGACTGAGGCTAATAAATTGCAAAGTCAATGAATGATTATAGAAAGAACTGTGGGCTCCAGAGGGAGGTGAACATTTCCAATTAGAAGGAGTCGGGGTAGCACCATGTAGGAGGTGACTGTCTGAGCCAAGCCTTGGAGGGTGTCTGGCAGCTAGAACCATATTTTGCATATTCATGAATTCAGATGTTCCTTGATTCAGCCTGAGTGAGAGAAAGGAGAGCAAAAGGAGGTGGATGGGGAGAGGGCGAGGACATAATCCCCACACACTCTGAGGTTGCCGAGAGCATTTCTGAGGACCCCTGTCCTTAGTGCGGAAGGTCAGAACCCCAACTGCCCCCGCTGGACCCAGGCCCGTTAGCTTTACGGCAGCCTGAGGCCTTCCTGAGGTGCCCACGTGGACAGTGGCAGGTGGGACACTTGGCCACTTGTTCACGTAAAAACCTCAGTCCTGCATCTTCTGGTTTTGACAGGACCACGTTTAGGACTGTTGCCCATCTCTGCTTCTTTCATAGAGATTGCCACTTGACTGGGTCCCCCCCACCCCGTACTATACCCCAGATACCAGGTTTGGGGGCTAGTGTGACCCAGAAGGCACTGGAGTCCCACGCCACCGAGCACACAGCTCAATCCCTAGCCTTTTCCCAGGCCAGACACACCAAGACTGGAGTTCAGGGCCTTCGACACTAGGTGGCAGCAGTGTGGCTGTGATGCCGCTGGCAGTTTCCCACCGGGAAGAGCTAGGGATAAAGCTGAAGGCTTGCTTCTGGCTTAGAGCACTTACTCTGAGCTCCTGGTCTCCACTGCAGTCCTTGGCCTTTAAAGGACCACCCAGCTAGCTTGCTTACAAGTGTGACCCCATTCAGGGTTGCAGGTACTGCCAATGCTCAGCTGTGTGATCTTAAGCAAATCACTGCTGGAGAAATGGGGTCGAGGAATGTAAGACAAGGGCCATCTGGTGCTCATGTTCTCTGATTCTCATTTAAGGAGCTGCTGTGTAGTCTCTGAGTGACCGGCGAGACTTAAGTGTTTGCAATAGGCCAAGGTAGTTTGGGGTGGACAGGAGAGGGAGGAAAAGTGCTTTGATACAGTGAGAGACTTTACTGGCCTGTTCAGATTTACCTAGATGAGTATTTTTTCTATTCTGATGGTTGGTCCCTGAAATACTTGCAGATTAGAGACAGGTCTACGGATGGACCACAGGATATACTCACGACAAGGGTTCCGCCTTGAGCCCCAGCCATCTCCCGTCTGGAAGGAACTGCGGAGGTGACGTGGCTACAAAAGGATGAGGCAGGGAACTAGCACATAATGAGTGCCTGACCTGTTAAGACATTTGAGTGCCTGTCATGTGCTAGGCATTAGTTGGGCACTTCCAAATGCTTTATCTCACTGCAAATATGATAGAGTGGGGATAGTGCAGGCTTTGGTATGGGATGTTCTGGGTTCGGATTCCACACTGCCGCTTGTTAGTAAGGTGTCCTTGGGCCAATTACTCAATCTTTCTGTATTGCAGTTTTCTCACCTATAAAATGAACTTTGTATTCTGTTTCTCTGTGGGGACACAGAATCCAGGGGGGCCTCTGGTTATGTGGATTAGAGCATCCAGCACAGTACCTGGGGCATAGTTGATGCTGAACCACTGCTGTTTCTTCTTCACTCTGCAGTTGGGTGTATTATTCTTGTTTTACAGAGCTCTCGGTGACAAGAAGTGAGAATCTTAAAAAGATAACTGTTATCCTAGATAAGAGGTGTTGAAGTTGTTGCCGTAGGAATCGTCACGTCTGCTGTACAGCATGAAGGGATGTGGTGAGAAAGGAGAAGACGATAGAGAGGAGGGGGTAAAGGCTAAGTGGCACTTGGGATTCAGGAGATCTGAAGGAGCGAAACTGAGCTTTTCTGTTAATGGCTATCGAAGGTGGTAGAGCCCCAGGCTGGTGTGGCATCTGGAATCAAAGCACAAGCTCAGCTTTGAGTAAGGGGTGCTCTCCCTGAGATGTGACCTGGAGTCTCAGGGCCGCCCCATCCTGCAGTGTCAGTGAATGCTTGGCCTTGGCTCTTGGGTTCAGACTCTCTGACTCTCCGAGGCCCTGAGGGAAGAGGCAGCGCAGGGGCAGGAGTCCATGCTGCCACCCACAGTGTACACAGAACCCCAGGTGAATTCCGTGGGAGAGTGAAGGGAAATCACATTTCTCACCCTGAAGCAAAGGAAAACGGCTGTGAACACAGTCGTGTGTGAGTACAAGAGGGGGCAGAGCCGGACCGTCCTTCTGGGTTGGGGAGGGGAACACACAGAATCCAAGGAGGCCTAGGGAGGTGAAGGGGATTGTCCAAGATCTCAAAGGGGATTAAGCAGGGTCGGGGCTGAAACGCCAGGTCTTGGCCATGTGACTGAGAGAAGGAAAGAGCCAGCTTTGCAGCTCGAGGAGGATGAGGGATAGTTAACAGCCATCATTATTAGAAGGCCAGTAGAGCTTTACTGGGCAGGTAGGACTAGTGTAAACCAAGGAGTTTGGGAGACTGGAAAATCTGCTTGCCAGACCTATAAAAAACTGCAGGCCTAAGGTGACTGGATTCACTGGAAAGAATTCAAAGCACAAACTCAGATCTGCGTAAGGTTACCAAGAGCACAGTTCTCACTATTTTTAGGAGAACAAAGTACGCAAAGCTGTGTTCATTTCCCTCAGAAAGCATTTTCCTGAGCAGTATTAACAGCTTAAGAATTAAAAGCCACTTCTGTTTTTCCTTTTGACACCACCATTTTGAAGTATCACTGATCATTGGTGAGTCTGACCCTCCCAAAGGAAAAGACAGTCCTAGGGAGGATCACAGGCCCGGGCAGGTGCCGCCACACTGAGAGTGCAGGGGAAAGAGCCTGTCTGGCTGGAACTAGGTCTGTCAGTCAGTGATGCGGACATGCTTCAGGGACAGAGCCCTATGCTGTGTTCTGATAATGGACCCCTGGATGCAAAGGTGGTTAAAAACAAACCTTCAAGATAAAGACAAGCTGATCCTAAAATATAGTTCACTTGAAGTTTTTGGATGCTTATTTTTAAGATTAAAAAATGCTTAGGATTATTATAAACCAATATTTATCAAAAAAGTAAAAGTATACTTAGAATAGTTTTGTTTACCTGATTACGTATCTGGTTTTTGGTCTGTGTATAGCTGTGCAAATTGTGAACTTGTGCTTGAGCTTGTGGACTGTGGACTTTCTTGGGTGGGTGTCTCCCCCTTTACCCCCACCCCTGTTTTCCACAGACATGTCTCTGTCTCCAGCCTCCCTTCCCATGGGCTAAAAAGAGGAAGGAGACTGAGCAGGAAGGGGCCAACTGTTGCACGGTCCATACCACAGTCACCTGCGTACATCTATCCATGTGTCTTTCATAAATTCCCGCAAGACAGTTAGTGACCTGGAAGTGACCAAGAAAGAGACAACAAACAAACAAACACTGTTAACCCAAAGTTCTAAAGGAGGTTTAATGAATAGCAGTGCTGTCTCTCGGTATGTCCATCCCATAACCAAAGTCCAAGGGCGGGTGGTAGATTATCAGAGACTTGGAACAGCCTCAAGGCACAGAGCCCACCACCTTTATCTGACCCTATACCTGCCACCACTAAAGCCGCATTCCTTTTCTAAGTGGGTAAGTAAGTGAGCCCCGGGGTCCAGTGTCTCCACTGCAACAAACACTGGATCATGGAAGCAGCCAGGACTCATGAACTCTGCCTCTGTAGAATGTCTTCTCCCCTAGCTGCCTCCTTGACTGCTTGTCCGGCCTGCCCTGCTCCTTTATAACGTACAACACCAAAACTACAAAATCGCTAAAAGTAGGGGGCCTGATTCCTTGGACAAATACCACTTTGTAATGTTTGGGTTTAAAAAAAAAACAAACAGTTTTAGAGCCGTTTTAGGTTCTCAGCAAAACTGAGCAAAAAGTTCAGAATCCCCCCACTCCCACCTGCCCAGCCTCCTCCACTATCAACATCCTGTGCCAGAGTGAACAAACGCCATTGATTTTCTCCTGCTGCTCTTCTGGCCAGTCACCCTTGACCCCACTGAGTGCTCCAGTCTGGGCTGTTGGTTTTCCAGCACTTCTCTATAGCATAATCCCTCTTACTGTCATATAATGTAGTGTCATATTATGCGCCGCAGTAGTCTTTTCAGTTATTCTGTAAACCCTTCAACCTCTCATGGGGTCCTAACACAGCCCCTGGGATATAGGTGGTGCAAATATGACTACCTCTATCTGAGGGAGGAGGAAACAGAAGCCCAAAGAAGTCACATGGCTTGAGCAGATCACGTAACTATTTGGGTACCAGAAACTGAGACCTGGCACTTTTTGGAAATCATGCATTTGCCCTGTTTGGCTAAACTTCTAACTCACTCCTTTCTTTCCCTTTGACCATTTAGCATATTCCTAATATGGAGACATATGCGTCCTGCCCAGGCTAAGAGCTAGATGTTGAAGCCCAACTGAAGTTACCGAGCCAACTAGAGTTATTTTTTCCTCTATCCAGAAAGCCAACCTGTCTTCTCTCAGCAGGAGGTGTCCTTGGGCTTGCAGCCATCTTCCGGGGAGGAGCCGTCCCTGGTCCCCACACGGGAGAGGGATGCTTTGCCTGGCCACACCTGTGAGTCTATTCATGGCCCAACCAGAGTGAGCAGCATGACAGTTTAGGAGACAGGAGAGAGGATGACTGAAGGGTTACGCCTGCAGGAGCAGCTTCAAGGCGTAACCCGTAAAACACAGACCGGGGTGTAGATGGCTTAAGTCGAGTGAAGGTGGGCACCAGAGAGGAGGAAGACCAGGAATTAGAAGACTGGGTGGTCAACACTTTCAGCTGAAATCTAGAAGTTGGAGAAAGGAAGGCCAGAAGCCAGGGCTCTCAGAACTGGCTTGTGCTGACATGGTGTGTGAGTATCCATGATGCTCTGGGATTGCTCATAGCCTAACCCCTGTACTCAGGTAATGAGGGACCACTAATCATGAGAGATGATGATTGAGTGGGGGTGGAGATAACGTACTTTGGAAGGAGAAATGAAAAAAAGCTCTGCTATGTGATTCTGTCACACAGAAGTCAAAACAGAAAAGGTTATTTAATCTAGAAAAGAACAGAGAAAGACAATCTTATGTTACGATAAAAGATTTGGAAAACGTGGGTCAAGGTAGCAAGGCATTAAATAAATAGTCAAATTCAGGATATCTTAAAACAACCAACTTCTTTAATTAGAAAGCAACAAACATGCAAATGGCAAGTGTAGAAATTTATTTGAACCAACATTTTCACTATAATGAAAATTACTCTTCAACACTGATCCAAGCTCCCACATTTGAAGGTTAGGGAAAATATTGCACTTTGCATTTTCTAGCACTCCTCATACATGGCAAAAAGTTTTTAAAACATTTCGCTAGTTTTGTTTTACACACACTCCCAAATTCATGCACACAATCATTCCAAACCAATGTTAGGTTATCCCCCCAAAAGGGAAAAACTCCAAAAAACCACAACCTTAAAATTGCACTAAAGCTCTGTAAAGAAAAAAATATAATAAATGTCTTATACACATTTCAGAACACCTAAGTGCTTGCCAATAAGAGTTGATTATTCCTCATCCTCGTTTTCATTCTCCTGACCAGAGCCTTCTGATCTGTCGCTCTCCAACCGGTCTGGAAAACACAGATATGAGACAAAAAGAAATACCTTTATTATTACAATTAAAATAATTTTCAATGCCTTTTATTTAAAACTGATTAAAATGTATATAATTCAGAACATCATCCTGTAAAAAGCAGTTCACAGCTGTGCGTAGAAAAGTTATTTTTGCCTCTAGAGACAAAGAGTAAAGGAAACACAGCACTCTCAACTTTGAATATTCATGTAATTCCAAAGATATAAAAAGTACAAAGAAAAAACCCTAAGGATCTTGATCTACTGTGGTCTACTGCAGTGACTGCAGACTGTGTTCCTGGGCGTCTGGGAGCCCTTAGGAGGTGTATCAGGTGTCACCAAGGGGAGTGAGAGGCAAGCTGTGTGGGAGAATTTGGTGATCATTCTTGAGGATCTGTGTATTTGTTTATAAAAATACTTCTTAAATATCTGCTATGTTCCAGGATACAATGGTGACCAAAACAGGCACAGTCTCTGTCCTCAAGGAGCTTATCTAGACTGAACACTCAAGGGAGTGTACAATTACAACCTGGCGAGTGAGCACGGCACGCCCTCTCAGGTTCCATGATTTACACTTGCTGTTCCTCTGCTTGGGACACCTTCACCCGGTTCTTCAGCTATAATGGTTCTGCTTACTCATCTCGATACAACTATTATTCCCTGTGTGAAACTTTCCCCAGACTTTTTCAAATACCCAACCTGCAGGATTATGAACTCCTTCCTTCACATTCCAGAATATTTTATATGTATCGTATAATAATTACAGTAATAGTTTGTTTGCCTATCGTCTTACAGACTAGACTGTGAGCTCCTGAGAGGGTAGCAGTTATTTCTTTTATGTCCTAAGGGTCCAGTACAAGAGGTTCAATGAAGGTTTATCAAATAAATGAACATAAGTTTTGCTAAGATAAGATATATTACATTAGGGTATGTAAAGAAGGCAATAGTACCGAATAACTACCACCACTAGGATGGAACCCTTGCTATCACAGAAAGATTTCTCCAGGGTAAGCTGGGGGAAAAAAGGGTTAGACACAGGGGAAACAGTTCAGTCCCACTGTCAACACCAAGAGAAAACTGAATCCTGAGATTATCTACAGAGGCTTAAACACTCCCATTGGATTCTAAGTCAACAACACCAGTATACAGAAGGGATTGTATGTTTAATTGTCCAAGTGAATTAGATTAAATCCCCTCTACGCCAACTCCATTTCAATGTCAAACTAATGAGATAATGTATGTGTGTATGATTTGTAACCTGAATTATATGAATTTTAGTTGTTATTATATAATAAGTGTTCAATACACATTTGTGAAATAAATGAACAAAATAAGATGATGATAGACCTTCACAGGTCACTAAGGAATCTAAACGCAGTGGAAGACTTTCTGATCAATAAAAGGCTACCTAAGGGATGTTAGTATAAAAGAGATTACACTATTTTTATTGTGTGATATACTTTCATGAGAGAAAAAACATGAAGCTGCTATTCTGCTTAACTAGAGTATCATGAATAGGATACAACTGACTATATTCAACAAGCCTGTTCTGTCATATTAGTGGAGCATGAGGAAGCTCTATCAGCCTATTTCAAAATGTGCAGGGTGACCCAAATTCTTTTTGGTTGCCACACTTACGAATGAAGATGCGGAAATGGAGGGTAAGGAGGAAATGTCACAGCCTTCAAATCAAGGAGTTTACAGCAGACATTAGAATTCTGCAGAGTCCAAAGCAAGCGATAAGAAGTCGAGTGAGGGCCCACAGAGTCTCTTATATAGGTCACACAGTAACTGACAGTGGCTTGTGGAATGAGGAAGAGGGCAGAACAGTTGTTCGTTTCTCAAATCCTTCTCACTTAACTGCTGCCGAGTCATGTCTCCCAGAATATAAACCCAATTTCTAAGAATAAATTAAATGAAATCTTTTCGTTCACAAAGTGTTACCGAGGTAGTAAAACTGCAAAGCACTTCAACACTTTCACAAATCTCTGGTTGGCAATTACAGACCCCGGAGATCTGAGAACACTGTGTTCTTTTAAATGAAAACTAGAAATAATCACTTCTATATCCACTGTTTTCAAAAGTTGACAACACCAAATTGCTACTGTAAATAAGGTTTACATTTGTGGAAAGGTTCCTGTAATTCTCTGTTAGAAATATTTCTTCAAGAAATTATTTTTGATCAGAAAAGATAAGATATGAAGAGAGATTAAGTTTGCTGGGGGTGTGGGGAGGGGACAAGGGAGATATGAAAAAAATACCCCAAGGAAACCTGTGTTCCAACAAAACAGAGTCAATACAAGACTCATCATTAGCTACAGATTTGATACTAGAAGTTCATTCATTTGTTCACCCATTCATTCACGAAACACTACTGTATGCTAGGCACTATTCTAGAAGCTAGCTATCCAGCTGTGAATAAGACAAACTAGGTCTCTGGTCTTAATGAGCTCACTTTCTAGAGGAGAAAAACAGAAAATAAGAAATGTATTTTTCTCCTTTAATCTGTGTAACAAGACAAAAATAAAGAAATGAAGTTAGAATAAGTACTTGATGAAATGGGCAATGACCAGAGAGTGACTGAATGAGAAGGAGGGTGTGAGAAGGCACGTGAAACAACTTCACACTGGGCGACTAGGGAAGACTTTTCTAAGGAGGTAACACTGGAGCTGAGATTTCAATTGTATGTTCAATTATTAGTGAAGTTGGGGGACGAAGTTGCCTAAAAGGCAGAGGAAACAGCCAGTGAAAAGGTCCTAAATATGCTAACAAGCTTGATGAATCTGAGGAGGAGGAAAGTAGCCATTTATGGCTGAAATGTAGTGGGCGAGGAGAAAACTGGAATGTTATCGACTCAGTTGCTGGCAGGTCTAGGTCATGTAGATCAGCGTATGAAGTCTGGGTTTTATTTTAAGAGCAGCTGGGGAGTCCCTGAGAATCTTAAGCAAGGGTGACATAACCTAATGTATATTTTAAAAAAGTGGGTCAGCAAACTATCGCCCCTGGGCAGATCCTCCCACAGCCTATTTCTGTAAATAAAGTTTTATTAAAGCAGAGCCATGCCCTTGATCTACATATTATCTATGGCTGCTTTTGCACCACAATGTCAGAAATCAGTAGCTGCAACAGAAACCACATGGCCCACAAAGCCTATTTACTATCTGGCCGTTTAAAGAAAAAGTTTACTGACCCACGTTTTATTTTTATTTTTGGCTGTGTTGGGTCTTCGTTGCTGTGTGCGGGCTTTCTGTAGTTGAGGTGAGCGGGTTTCTCATTGCGGTGGCTTCTTGTTGCGGAGCACGGGCTCTAGGCTTGCGGGCTTCGGTAGCTGCAGCACGTGGGCTCAGCAGTTGCAGCGTGTGGGCTCTAGGGCGTGTGGGCTTCAGTAGTTGTGGCTTGCAGGCTCTAGAGCGCAGGCTCAGTAGTTGTGGCGCACAGGCTTAGTTGCTCCGCGGCATGTGGGATCTTCCCGGACCAGGGATCGAACTCATGTCCCCTGCACTGGCAGGCAGATTCTTAAGCACTGCTCCACCAGGGAAGTCCCTGACCCATGTTTTAAAAAGCTCCCTCTGTGCTGTGGAAATCAGATTGTATGAAGGCGAGAGCAGAAGCAGGGAGACCAAAGTAGATGAATATGGATTATATTCTGGAGTAAAGCTACCATAACTGATGGGAGTGAATCTGTGTGTGACTGGGTGAGTGCCTGTGAGCTCAATATGATGTTATGCTCTATAGATCCATCGTGGAGAACACTATGGCTATCTAGATGTACACGTGCCAAGGTCCAGAGGTATGAAGGGATGCTTCAGGGTTTTATAAATCATGTTAACATATTTGGACTCTATCCTAAGAGCATGAGGAGGCACAGGAGAATTTTAAGGAGGGGAGTAAATTGATCAGATTCTAACATATTTTAGAAAAGATTAGAATGGTTCACACACCATCTCTCCAAAGCCTGTCAAAACTTCTAGGAATCTCAGAACTGCCTTTATCTCTCAAGAAGTTGCCTAGACTAAAAGTCTTTAGTACAGCATTCATGAGAATAATTTTGGTTGCTTTTTTAAAATGCAGAGGCTCAAACCCTATTCAGATGAAATGAATGAGAATCTTGAATGGATAGGAACCAGGTATTTGTAGTTTTTAAAAGGGGATTTAAAGTGCACTCTTCATTAAAAATCACAGCTTAAGCAGGAAGGAGCTGATTTCCCAGGAAGCCTTGTGGAGTAATGGAAAGGCTGAAGTATTCTGTGTCTAGATGGTGCTTCCATGATCAAAGTCTATTACTAACTCTCCTTGAATACACAGACATTATTGTACTTGGAATACAGGACAATGAAGAGAAGGAGAGGAAAGGAGTAGCTGACTCATCAAATAACTAGACATCTTAAGGATAAAAGCAGCAGAAATATAAACTCTTGGGGACCTTTTTCTATCTAGTCTTTTACCTAAGAGAAACAAGAGGGTGAGTTAAGTTGACTAAACCTTGATTGCTGACAAAAAGAAGTAAAAGAAGGGGAAACTTTATATTATAAAACATCTAATTCTAAAATCAAAGAAGGATGGTAATAACTATTAGTTAACAAACCATTGACACATTAGCACCTATTTAAAATAGATTCTTGGACTTCCCTGGTGGCACAGTGATTACGAATCCGCCTGCCAATGCAGGGGACACGGGTTCGAGCCCTGGTCTGGGAAGATCCCACATGCCGAGGAGCAACTAAGCCTGTGTGCCACAACTACTGAGCCTGCACGTCTGGAGCCTGCAAGCCACAACTACTGAGCCCGTGTGCTGCAACTACTGAAGCCCACACGCCTAGAGCTCATGCTCTGCAACAAAGAGAAGCCACCGCAATGAGAAGCCCGCGCACTGCAATGAAGACCCAATGCAGCCAAAAATAAATAAATAGATTTATTAGAAAAAATAAAATAGATTCTTGCACAAATGAAAGGAGAATTAGTTTCCTATAGGAAAACTCAGGAAGAACCATTCACCAGATGAACTCTTCATAAGAATAAGCAAATTTTAGTTGTCATAATCAGCAAATGTTTTTCTTGTTCTATAAAATGCTGCCTCCTCAAATCTGAAATCCAAGTGAATTTTAAAGGTTACTGACTGTTATTGAAGAAAACAGATCAAAAGATGTTACAGTGATTAGAAGTACTACAATAATATTTTGTTGGACTACAAACATTTTCTGTTTACATTTTAGTTTATTTTTTGTTTTGACTATTTGAAATTTTCACTCTTTCCTTGTAATAGTTAATATTTACAATTTGAGGGTTATTTTCTCTCCAGCTCTTTTAATTACAGACATAAGGGGCTTCTTTCAATTCTTCAGATGTACTACAGTCTCTCTCCTCCAGGACTTAGACAAATGCTACATACTCTTTATTTTGCCTGGAATACTTAGCTCTCCCTTCCCCACTCTCTGAGAAAGTGATATATAATCTACTGCTTATATAGACCTGAAGGTCTGAAACGGAAGTTATCCTAATAAAGAGAGAGGATGGGAGGGGACATCATGATTATAAAGATCTCTGAGGTGGGAAAGAGTTTGATGTACCCCAAAATTCAGAGAGGGCCAGAGTGGATGGTGTGGATAGAGAAGGAAAGAATGCACTAGAAAAGCAGTTTGAGATCAGGTCATCCAGAGGACTGCATGTCTTATTCATGACTTGAACGTGTTCCCGAAAGTGAAATTTGTAGGTAAAAGGGGAGTAAGTGCTTGGAAGCTAGTTTCAAATTCAGGCTTTACCATTTATCAGTTATGTGACCCGGGGTGAGTTATTACAAATAATCTACTTTGTAAAGGGTTGGAGCTAACTGAGGATAAATTTGTGAAATGACTGGTATATTGCCTGATACATTACAGGTATTCCATAAATGGTGGTGGTTGTTATTATTAAATAATACCCAACATATAAAGAAATTTGTGATATCAGTGAAGAGTGAGTGATAAACACTTTGTTTATAATGGATACTGGATATTTTCTACTGTTATGAACACAGGTTATTCCATTCCTTCTTGAATATTAGTTGTAATATACACTATTTTGTATCTGTGGCACTGAACCTCACAGTTTATCATCTAAAACAAAAAAATACTGAAAAAAACATACTGAGCTATCTGTTTCAACCTCTGTAGTAACACGTTACATTTATTTTTGTCTGGACTGTGACTGATTTTGACCAAACCTACCATTAAAGGGTACTTACTATACCGTATCTTAAGGTTTATGGTATGATCTTCCACTCTGAGAAGAAAAGCACAGCTGATAAAACTTTTCAAGTGACTTCATCTTTTCACTTTGACACTTTTCAATAAAGTTGGCTCATGGGGATATAAATTACTGTACTAAGATCAAGAATTCATAGAACTCCTTGTTCAAAAGTTAAGCTGCCTTCCATGCACCTGTTCCCTCTGAGAGGACTTAATGTCAGCAAGAAATAAACTTCTCTTGTGTTAAAAAAAAAAAAAAAAGTTAAGCTGCCTTGATTTTGTAATTTAAGGAAATTTTTACTTTACATTTTACTTTACTTTTTACTTCACTTCACTTCACTTTATTAGCTGTGCCGCATGGCATGTGGGATCTTAGTTCCCCAACCAATCGAACCCATGCCCCCTGCAGTGGAAGCTCGGAGTCCTAACCAATGGACCACCAGGGAAGTCCCTTTTTTTAAAAAATAAATCCCTTTAAAGTAGATCTTAAATAATAATGTTTTTCAAATATAATAATGATTTTAATAGTACACTGACAGTTCTTACCAGCTCGAATATGATTCAGTGAAGCCAACATCCTCAACATGAAAGAGGCTGGAACTGTAATGGTATTTCTAGTCTCTTCCAGCATGAGTTCATTTCGAGTTATAACCTATGAGGCAAGTTAAATAACCATGTCAAAGATCACAGGGTAACTGTACCTTTTCCTTAGAGATTAGGAGAACAGTAAAAAACTAGCAGGAATTATTTCATTCTTCATATATATCTATATATGTCTATATTTCCACCTTAAGGCTACTCAGTGCCAAATAATTACTTTAACTTGCATTCGACAGAGTAAGATCAGAGAACACTACTCTTTCAACTGGCAGAAAGACAAAGGTCAAACCTTGAGGCTACTTAAAACATTCAAGAATTCAATTTATTTTTACTTATAATTTGTTTTCCAGAGCAGTCTACTTTGTGTCTGCTTATTCTTTTCCCATCTAGTAGAACTGATACTTTTAGTGACAGAGTAGTGTTAAATTATTATCCCTGGGTCACCTGGGTCCCTCAAGAAAAATGTCACCTCGACTGAAGCAAAGTAATCTTGAAAAATAAACCTTTGGATAAGAGTTACCAATGAATTGTGTCTTAAGTACCAAGAATTGGACTAAATGAACATCCATGAACACCTAGGGAGCTAATGTATAATCACAGGCAAAGGAAAAAAGAAAGAGGAAAAGCAAAGGTCATGGCAAAGGAAAAACAGGAAGAAAGAAAGGAAAGCATGAGAGGAAGGAAAAGATGCTAACCTGATCAGCAGTCCCCCGATGATATTACAATATTTTTTCAACTCATCAGGGTGCCCGACAGGGCCCTTTACAACCATGCCCCAACCTAGCTTTTTAGTCCAACTGAGCTGCTTTCATATGTGTCCTCTAGGTTTCAGCACAATGGTGGTTCATTTACCTTATAGTAACTTGAAACACGCTGATCCTTCTGTCTTAAATGTTCCTTTGATCCTTGTATGCCTAGTAAACTCAGTCCAATTCTTATTTCCTCTGTGAAGACCTTCCCATCCCATCGATTCCATTTGCAAGCACGGCTGTTCCTTTCTACGGGCTTCCAAAGCACTATGTGTACATCTCTGACACTGAGCACACTATATTCTAGCTGTTGATATGTCTCTTTTTTCCACTAGTCTTTAAGTTCTGAAGGAAGGGTTTATCTTTTTAAATTCAGCACTGTGCCTGACATACACCAAGTGTTTTATATATGTCTATTAAATGAGTAAAAGTATACGTGGGAATTTCACTGTGAACTGTCAACCTTGGTCTAGAGAACTAGTTTTCCAACTCATTAATATTTTTAGCAATGAACTCTTATTTTATTGTTTTAAGAGGGGGTAGTATCAACCTTAGTTGCACTCCCCTCCTCACAGAAGTTCAACAATTAGTTAGTAGCTGATTAATGCAATGGATCCTTATTTTCATAAGAAATCTTACATGGAAACCCAAAAATGAAAACCCTGGTTGCAGTTGGGAAAGAAATGCCCAGAGTTTAGCTTTCGTAACATCCATCTTCCTGCTTCCAATCCTGTAAAAAACCTAGAGCTTCAGAGAACTCAGTTTGAAAACTAGTGATGTAACAGTAGCTTCAGAAGCTGAGGAAATCTTAAACTATAATCATAAAGGAAAAGAGTCTCCAATTGTTTGTTCTGCTACCTATTTGGCTATGATTATGGAGGACAGCTATAGTAAAACTATTTTCTTAAAAGACATAGTGGTTTTTTTTTTAATGATTCTTCATTGCAATAAGCACAAATAGTCAACCTATTTTTCTTAAACTACAATATACTATATCTGTTACTACCAATAATCAATATTCTACTTATCCAAATAATATTCCAATTTTTACCTCTCTAGTATTGTGGGCATGTTTTATTCTTAACTTTTCTTTTTCTTAAAATTTGACCTCATTAAATGAATTAACTTGTTTTATGTTACCAACTAATAACAAAATGAGCTGCTTTGATTCTTCTTAAAACAGCAGTTCAGGAACAAAGTGAAATATGTTCTATAATAAGTATAATAAAAATCTTACTTCATCAGCAAGTTTTCGGTTAAAAATCCTTGACTCTTCTAGTGGTGACCAGATCTTTATGTCATAATCTATGCCAGACGAGGCTAGAACTAGAAATAAAATGTTCACATTAATATAAAGCTTAGAAATATGCCATTAATTCATGTAAATTTATAATGTATATATGCATGTATGTGTATGTTCAGCAAAATTGACTTAGAATGGAAATTGTACTGATACATTTAATTGTTAACTGAGAATATTATTTTGAAGATTTCCTAAAAGTTACTCTAGAACACAATTTTAAGACCATCTTGAAATCACTCAAATTTTTTTCTTATTTACTGCTCTTTTATGAGAAACACGGGCAATTTCAAATGGAAGGCAAGAACAAGCCAATGCTCCTTTGTTCTGGTAAATTAATTCAGACATGTGAAGACTAAAAGGCTTGGAGGTTCAATTTGGTTAAGTAGTGAAAAGTTCAATCAGCCAAACCTCTTACAGCTGATAAAACTTAGAACTCTTAGGAGTAGAAACTCTTTAACCTATTTCCCCATATTTTCTGCCAAAAGCAGGTTATAAGTGTTTCTTGTTTCAAACCCCAAATAGCAATACTTGACCCTAGTGGCTGCCTACTAGGATAATTTGGATTATTTTTATATTAACAACTAGAAAAGAGTTGAAGCTCATTAATCATACTAATGATTTCTAGCCCTTGCCTTATAAAAGGTCATCTTACTTGGGTCAAACGGGTGTGGCTGCAGGCAGTTTACCACGTGATTATCAGCTTCCAGAAGCATTAAATGCTCAGCAGTGTGACGATCCCAGATGAAGATATGGCCACAGTCAGAACCACTCATTACAAAGTTAGCACCCCAGAAATTGGCTTCTTTTATCTAAGGGTTAAAAAAAAGGAAATGACAAGAGAATTCAAATCAAAGTTATTAAAAAAGATTTATTCTATTCTCAAGTTACAACAATTAATTGGCTTAGAAAATAAAAAATTGAAGAGAGCCTTTGTCTTCTAGTATATTGAAATCATGATAGAGATTTATCAGCAGGGATAAAGTGGCAGTAAGTAATGAAAAGTCCCCCATGAAGATAGGGATTTGCTTTGTTCAATGCTATATTTATAGTGCCTGAAACAGTACTTGGCACACAGTAGGTGCTGAGAATAATAACTGCTAAATGAATGAATGGGATTTCTGCGTTTTGAACAGTATAATGGAAACATATATATATGTTACTAAACTTTCCAAAAACGGTTCCATTTTAGCTTTTACAAGATAATAAAAACAATTCATAGAAAAAAATGAATTGTTCCCTCCTGCATCTTGCTTTATGCCAAAAGAACAAAAAGTACCAATCTTTTTATTAGGTATTAGAAGCTCTCACAATCAAGAAGGAAAGATATAAATACATCTTTACTTTTATGAAGCAATGAGACAAAGGGTATGTTAGAATGGTTATGATGGAATTTTTCAGCAGATGCACATGAATGAACCATCAAAAATCTTTGTACTTCATATCAGAATTTTTGAAATCATTTTATGTGCAGCTGCTACTTTGCTATTTTTGGCAAAGCAAAGGAGGGGAGCCAATTTTGTTACTTGGAACTACAATACAATACTTTTATATTTACTTGTCTTCTTTTTTTTTTTCCATTCCTATCCCTAATTATTTTCATCCAAAATTTTAACCAGCAAAATGCAAGAAATATAAATTGGTTACTTCTATTAATAAAGAGTATTCTTTCCAGAATGATTAAGTTATTACTACCAATGATATCTATAGAGACAGCTAATTATTTCCCCATCCCAAAGTTACTTTTTGCCTTGACTCTGAAGAAAGCAGATTAAAACCGATTCTGTAGATACTTTTTGATAACTCAATGAATATATGAGAACACTTTCTAGATATGAATGGTTCGGAGTAACAGTTATGTTAATCATCTCAAGATTCTCTTAGTAAACAGTTAATATTGCATTGGGTATATAGACTTCTGGGTTATAAAAACTTGAAAAGATCTTAGAGAGCATCTGGTCTATTCTTATTTCATAGATGAGGAAATTAAAGTCTAGAAAGACAAGGTGACTAAAACAAATCTTTACTTGTCAATCTTTAAAAGAGTTATCATTAATCTGACTATATTTTGCAATGAACCTGGATTTCATGTATCCAAATCTTTCTCTCCAAAACCGACAAAGGGCACTAATATGAACTAAAAAAATCTACTAGGAAAGTAGACAACAAGTGTGAGAGAGCAAAAAAGAAGCAATGGTTACTTGTACAAGCTAGAATTTTTTAAATTCTACGACAGTTCCTCAGTAGGGTAGAGTTTTCCTATAAAAAATGATGGTCTTTCACAATATATTATAGGACGAAAAGAACTATGTTTGGGTAAAGAGATAACTGTGAAGGTGCAATAATATATTAGAATCACACTGGCATATATGAAAATAATCATTATGGAAAAAAATTCATATTATGAAATTGCAGTTCTTCCAAAGAATGTCATGAGTATATGGTACCATTGTCCTGGAGTTGCGATGGCCCTTATAAACCATCTTTACTAGTGGCCTTCTGATGTTCAAGGTATCCAATTCCTCCATTTCTTTTCTTTCTTTTCTCCGCCTGAAGAACTCCTGAATTCGGGCAACAGCAGAGCGTCTATGAATTACATATTATAAGAAAAAACAGAAATAAGTAAAAAACATTCACAGGCCACTACAGAATGAAAATGAGCAACATTAAAATACGGTAAAGTCTAGAAAACATTTAAACTAAACATTATGTCAATAAGGCATCCCCAACCAAAAGCATAAAGAGGCAGACACAACAGTGAGACTACATCAGACTAGTTGAGTTACTAAAACAAAATGTTTTAGTTAAGAGATCACTTAGAAATTTGGTACTGGTTGAGAGAGTAAAGGAAATAGCATGCAGCACACTTTTTAAAGGGCTGTTTTATAAAAACATAATACAGACAAAATTAATATGCAATTTACTACAAATAAAACAAAACCTATTCAATATTATTTGTCCTCTCCATATTAGGAAATGTAAAGGCATAAAGAGAAACCAAAAGAAGAAACTAAGGTTAAAAAAAAAAAAAAAAAAAAAAAGAAGAAACTAAGGTTAACATATAATTTCAGTGGATAAAATTATGTTTTGAGATTTTGTTTAAAGATGTTTGTTCTCAGCAAAGAACAGACTAGTCAAGAAAAACAATATTAATATACATGAATAAAACAAGGATCTTCAAATAGAATCTATTCTATATGAACTCCATATTAGAGTACAGATTTGGAGCTAATGAGGCTGATTTTACTCTCCTAAGAACTGAGTTGGTCACAAAACTAGAGAATAAAGAACAATGGACTCTTTTTAAGACTGATTTAATTACTAGAAGAAACTTTTCCTAACACATGTTACTGAATAACTTTTGTTAGTTTGAACTTCTTATTTAAAACATTATATTTTGCCATATAACAGACCAAAAATCCAAAATATATAAAGTATCTACAAATCAGTATGAAAAATGAACACTGTAATAGAAAAAAAGTAAAGAACATGAATAGGGAAATTATAGAAGAAAGAAACTTAATAAATATACAAAAGGATGCCCAGCCTCACTAATATTAAGATAAAAATAAAAACAAATTGATCTTTTTGTATGTCTATCAGATTAAAAAATTTTTTACATCTATCAGAGTGGCAAGAATACAGGAAAATAGGCACTACTGGTAGGAGTTTGAAAGTTTTATATATAAAAAAGTGCACTCTTTTGTTGTAAACTTTTGACTGAAGTAGAACACATATTCAGGAAGGTATAAAATCATAAATGTGTAGCTCAATGCATTTTTGCAAAATAGCCCCGTGTAACCAGCACCAGTATGAGAGAGAGAGAATAAACAGAATTCCAGAAGTCTCTCTATGCTCCATTCCCATTATTACACTCCCCTTATAGGAAACCACTATTCTGACTTCTAACATGATGGATTAATTTTGCCTGTTTGTGAACATTAACTAAATGGAATCATACGAAATATATTTTGTGTCTAGCTTCTTTACCTCAATATTACATTTTTAAGATTCATCCATGCTGTTGAATTTAGCTATAGTTCATTCATCCTCTTTGCTGTAGAGTACTACTTTGTATAAATACATTATAATTTACTTTTTCCATTCAACTGTTGGTGAACATTGGGTTGTTTACAGGTTTTGATTACTGAAATAGTGCTTTGGCGAACATATGTCCATATTTCTGTTGAGTATATATCCAGGAGTGGAATTGCTGGACCACAGTATGTGCATATGGTCAGTTTTAACAGATACTCCCAAACAATTTTCCAAAGTGGTTACAGCAATTTATAATTCCACTGGCAATATATTAGTGTTCCAGTACAACATATTTTTGAGGAGAAATTAAATAATATCCATTAAAATTTAAAACATGTATTTGCTTTGATGTAGCAATTTCATCTTTTAAAAATGTATGCTGTAGAAAAACGAATATGCAAATATATATATACACACAATATATACAGACACACACACACACACACATATATTCACTGCAGTACTTTGAGAAACACTGGAAATAATCTAAATGTCTTATACATAGAAAGGATAGGTTAAATAAATTATGGTACATCCATACATTGGAATACTTATGCCACCATTAAAAACAATAAGAAAGATCCATAAACAAGAACATGAAAAATGCCAGCATTATCCTACTGAATCTACAACATAGGTTAAAAAATAATTCATAGGGGAAAAATGTATATATATATACATAGAAAGAGTCTAGAAAACCAGACACTAAATTGTTAACAACACTTTCTAAAACAATTACATAACAATTATGTAGTCTTATAATAAAAAGGTATTTTCTTTTTCATAAAATGGTATAAATTCTATAGGCTTATTTAAAAAGTGTTTAAAAAACTTTATCCTATGCTATATATATGTTAAAAAAAAAGGGTCTAAAATTTTAAGTTAGATATCATTAGAAACTACCACACAGAAAGCTGACATGTTTAGTTTACTCTGATTATCTCTTTCTGATTGGGAAGTGATAAATGGGAAGGGCTGAGAGTTCAAATGTTCTCAAAAGAAACATAATATGATTGAAACTCTCTTTTTTTCTAAAGTGGAAGAGAAAAGGACACTCAATCAGTTAAAAATATGTGATTAACAAGAAACCAATAAAGAAAAAACTCATGCTAAGAAAGAGTATCTAGAAACTAACATAACATTGTAAATCAACTATACCTCTATAAAATAAATTTTAAAAAAAATAGAGTATCAGGTAGTAGAGGAAATAGAAATAATCCTGCTGATAAACTGAAGGCCTTGGGAGCTATAAATGGAAAAAGAAACTATATGACAAATTAAGAATTAGACAAAAGCTCAAATCATTTAAAACAAGGTGTGTGGGCAAAATTAAAGTTGAATGAGTAATGAGATGATAGTAATTAAGAATTAGTGAGGATGGTACCAAATCATAAGTGTTCATTTCACTTAAAAGTTTGCTCTAGAATATGGTCTAATTTACTGCTCAATGTTTGTTTGGCTTAACAATCCTGATAAAGAATAATTGTGAAAAATAGATCTCAAGCTATGCAGTTTGTATTGTACAGTTTAGATAAAAGATCAGGGCACCTACCACTATCCTGCTGTAGGAAAATGATCTAAAACAGAAAAAAAAGGTTCAAGTACACAAATTTCAAATTAGAAGATAAAAAGTGACAGTAGATGCTATACTTGTATATATAGTCAGGTAATGTCCAACACAGCAAACAGTTCTAAAAGAAATGAATAAACTTAGAATGAATACATTGAGGGGAATTCCCTGGCAGTCCACTGGTTAGGACTCCGCACTTTCACTGCCGAGGGCCTGGGTTCAATCCCTGGTCGGGGAACTAATATCCCTCTGGCTGTGTGGCCAAAAAAAAAAAAAAAAAAAAAATTAACACACTGAAACCACTTTCCTAGAGGATATTTCATAAGAAACACCAAAAGAATATAAGATGTTGAAAATAATAAATTTGTAATTTATTACTTTGCAAATTTAATCAAATTAAAATTAAAATGATAAATACATATGAAGAACACCAATCAGCAAACAAATATTTATTAAAAGCCTACTATTTGCAAAGTTGTTTTTGAGAATATTAGTTATTAATTCTTTTATATACATATGATAGCTTATGTTAACTTGGCACGCAATTTAAAATTCATAAAAGACATTATAAAGTTCAGTAAGCATGGAAAATTTCAAAAGTAAACAATAAATAAAGAGTATACATTCCAACCCAATGGAGGAAAAAAAATGAAAAAAGCAAAACAACAACAGCAAAAAGATAAAAATCTTAATCCTAAAAAAGACAAGAAAGTTAAAAAAAATTAGGTAAAACAGGATAATTAGAAGTAAAAAGTTGGAAACAAGTCCAAAAGTAGCCATGATAATAATAAAGAGACTAAATTCACCAATGGAGAAAAATGAGATTGTCTCAGACACACCTCAAGTATTAGGACAAGGAAAGATTTCAGGGAAAAGGATATTGTGCAAATACTAATCAAATGAAAGGTGGTATAGCTACAGTAATATCAGACAAAACAGACTAAGATAAAAAGTAGCATTAAAGGTAGAGAGGATTACTACATATATAATAAGTTCAGTTTACCAGGAAGATATAACAATTTAACATATATGCACACAATAAAAAGCCTCAAACTGCATTAAAAAAGGAAATGACAGAACTACAAGGAGAATTAGATACATACAACATTTTAATGATTTCAATACATCTCACTATAAGTCAAGCTAGCAAAAAATATAGATAATATGAACAGCACAATTAAAAGTCTTAATCGAATGGTCACATATAAAATTCTACATTAAAAATTAAAGTCATATGCTTTTCAAGCACACATGGAACATTTACAAATTTATCATGTACAAGGCCACAAAGCCACTTTCTACAAATTTCAAAGTATGGGTCTAAACCAATCATGTTCTCTGACCACAAATTAGATATGAATGAAGAAAAGCTGAATGTATACAACTAAAGAAGTTAGAAAAAGAACCACAAAGGAATCTCAAATAATATACAAGGAAGGAAATAATAAAGAGAGAAAAAAAAGTAGAAATATAAAACAAAGGGGTTAACAAATATGAGAGAAATCAATGAAGCCAAAAGTTGTTTCTTTTTCTTTCTTTTTTTTTTTTTTTTTTTTTTGGTCATGCCACACGGCTTGCCAGATCTTAGTTCCCTGACCAGGATAATGGAGAAAAAATTAAGGGGGTTCAAAGAAATAATGTTATGAATAAAAAGGTGGCTATAACTAAAGACACAGCAGGAATTAAAAAGACAATAAAAATACTATAATAAATTTGAAAAGTTAGATGAATTGACAAATTGAAAAATATTACCTAAAACTGACTAAAGAAGAGAGAGTTGAAATAGTCCCGTAATTATTAAAGAATCGAAATAATACTTAGAAACCATACCCCAAAGAAAATACCAGTTCCAGATGGTTTTATAAGTAGGGTCTACTAAATATTCAAAGAAAAGATCATTCCAATCTTATACAAACTCTGCCAGAGAAAAGAAAAAGAGGAAATATTCTTCTACTCATTCTCTGAGGCTAATGTAACTTTTTACCAAAAAAAGGGTCATGAGACTATAAGAAAGGAAATTCAGTCAGAATATAGATGCAAAAGTCCTCACAAAATATTAGCAAACCAAATCCAACAACATGTCCAAAAGATAATCTATCATGACCAAGTTAGATTTATCTCAGGAGTATAAAGATTGTTTAACCTGCTTCCACATGCAAGGAGCTTGAAGGTTCCCACTTCGCAGCTAATAAGTAAAAGCTGAATGGACTGAAAAATCAACTCTTCTTGGATCCTAAGAGAGGGGAGGACACCAGGCATCACAGAACTCTAGAATGTGTCCCCTCCCCCCACACATCACATTACTAAAGGCCTATTTACCACAGTTCCTATTACCTAGTACATCATATACAGCTATGAAAAAAAATTACAAGGCATACCAAAAGGCAAAAAACACAATCTGAAGAGACAGCATGAGAACCAGATATGGCAGGGATGTTGGAATTCTCAGACCAGGAATTTATTTTTTTTATTTTTATTTTTTTTAACATCTTTATTGGAGTATAATTGCTTTACAATGGTGTGTTAGTTTCTGCTTTATAACAAAGTGAATCAGCTATACATATACATATATCCCCGTATTTCCTCCCTCTTGCGACAGACCAGGAATTTAAAACAACTATGATTCGGACTTCCCTGGCGGTCCAGTGGTTAAGACTCTGCACTTCCCATCCAGGGGGCACGGGTTTGATCCCTGGTCAGGGAACTGAGATCCCACATGCTGCACCACATGGCCGAAAAAAAAAAAAGATCCTTCCTGCCATCAGCATCCTCAGACCTCCCCTATCCCCCAGACTACTGCAACAGCTCTGAAAGCTTCCTGACCTCTCCCAACGCCAGCCAACCTATAAAGCCTCCTCCCCCAGCACCTGGGGAATTTGTCTTCAGGGCTCTCATTCCCCTTTAAAAGAATAAAAAAATATATAAAACAACTATGATTAATATGCTAAGGGCTCTCTAACTGATAAAATAGACAGCATGCAAGAATAGATGGGCAATGTAAGCAGAGAGATGAAAACCCTAAGAAAGAAACAAAAAGAAATGCAAGAGATCAAAAACACTGGAACAGAAACAAAGACTACCTTTGACAGGCTTATTAGTAGACTGGACATGGCTGAGAAAAGAATCTTTGAGCTAAAGGCTATATCAACAGAATCCTTTAAAACCAAAAAGCAAAGAGAGCAAAGATTGAAAAAAACAAACAGAATATCCAAGGACTGTAGGATAACTATCAATACAAAAAGTGTAACATAGGCATAATGGGAATATCAGAGTGAGAAGAAAGGAACAGAAGAAATATTTGAAACAATAACGACTGAGAATTTCCCCAAATTAATGTGAGACACCGAACCACAGATCCAGGAAGCTCAGAGAACACCTTGCAGGATAAATGCCAAAAAAGAACTATACTTTGGCATATCACTTTCAAAATATGAAAATCAAAGAAAAAATCCTGAAAGAAGTCTGAGGAAAAAAAAATCATACCTATAAAGGAATAAAGATAAGAATCACATCCAACTTCTCCTCAGAAACCATGAAACAAAAATAGAGTGAAATAATTAAAGTGGTGAGAGAAGAAAACAAAACCACCAACCTAGAATTCTGTACACTGCAAAATTATCCTTCTAAAGTGAATGAGAATAAAGTCTTTCTCAAACAAAAACTGAAGAAATTTTTTGCCAGTAGACTTGCCTTGCAAGAGAAGTTCTTTAGAGAGAAGGAAAATAATAAAATAATAAAGGTCAGAAACATGAACTGACATAAACAACAGAAGGGCATCAAAGAAGGAATGAGTGAAGGTAAAATACAAACTTTTACTTTTCTTATTCTAACAAATAACACTTTGTTCAAAATAATAGCAACAAGCATTCCATTATCTATGCACACACACACACACACACACATATATATATATGCTTATGTATGCTTACATTAAAGTGAAATGAATTACAGCAATGATACAAGGCACAGAAAGAAGGAATTAGGATTTTGTTATTATAAGGTACTCACACTACCTATGAAGCAGTATAGCGTTATTTGAATTAGCTGTAAATTTATATTGCAAACTCTAGGGCAACCACTAAAAGAAGTAAAAAAAGAAGTAAAAATGCTATGCTAAGAAAGGAGAGAAAATGGAATCATAAAATGCTGAATTAAAACCACAAAAGGTGACCTTCGAGATGGTGGAAGATTAAGACATGGAGATCACCTTCCTCCCCACAAATACATCAGAAATACATCTACATGTGGAACAACCCCTACAGAACACCCACTGAATGCTGGCAGAAGACCTCAGACCTCCCAAAAGGCAAGAAACTCCCCACATACCTGGGTAGGGCAAAAGAAAAAAGAAAAAAGAGACAAAAGAATAGGGACAGGACCTGCACCAGTGGGAGGGAGCTGTGAAGGAGGAAAAGTTTCCACACCCTAGGAAGCCCCTTCACTGGTGGAGACTGGGGGTGGCGGGGGGAAGCTTTGGAGCCATGGAGGAGAGCGCAGCAACAGGGGTGCAGAGGACAAAGTGGAGAGATTCCCGCACAGAGGATTGGTGCCAACCAGCACTCACCAGCCTGAGAGGCTTGTCTGCTCACCCGCCGGGGCGGGCGGGGGGCTGGGAGCTGAGGCTCCGGCTTCGGAGGGCAGATCCCAGGGAGAGGACTGGGGTTGGCTGCGTGAACACAGCCTGAAGGGGGCTAGTGCGCCACAGCTAGCTGGGAGGAAGTCCGGGAAAAAGTCTGGAACTGCCTAAGAGGCAAGAGACCATTGTTTCGGGATGTGTGAGGAGAGGGGATTCAGAGCACCGCCTAAACGAGCTCCAGAGACGGGCGCGAGCCGCAGCTATCAGCGCGGACACCAGAGATGGGCATGAGACGCTAAAGCCTGTGTGCAAGCACAGGTCACTATCCACACCTCCACTCCCGGGAGCCTGTGCAGCCCCCCAGTGCCATGGTCCCGTGATCCAGGGCCAACTTCTTCCCCAGGAAAACACACGGCACACCTCAGGCTGTTGCAACGTCACACCACCCTCTGCAGCCCTGGGCTCACCCTGCATTCTGTACCCCTCCCTCACCCTGGCCTGAGTGAGCCCGAGCCCCCTAATCAGCTGCTACTTTAACTCTATCCTGTCTGAGCGGAAGAACAGACATCCTCAGGCAACCTATAAACAGAGGCGGGGCCAATCCAAAGCTGAACTCCAGGAGCTGTGCAAACAAAGAAGAGAAAGGGAAACCGCTCCCAGCAGCCTCAGGAGCAGCGGATTAAATCTCCACCATCAACTTGATGTACCCTGTATCTCTGGAATACCTGAATAGGCAACGAATCATCCCAAAATTGAAGCGGTGGATTTTGGGAGCTACGATAAATATATTTTTTTCCTTTGTCTCTTTTTGTGAGTGTGTATGTATATGCTTCTGTGTGTGATTTTGTCTGCGTAGCTTTGCTTTTACCATTTGTCCTGGGAGGGGGGGTCTGTCCGTTTTGGGTTTTTTTTTTAGCATAGTTTTTAGAGCTTCTTATCATTGGTGGATTTGTTTTTTGGTTTGGTTGCCCTCTTCTTTCTTTTTTTTCTTTTTTTATTACTTTTTAATGTTTTTATTTTTAATAATTATATTTTATTTTAATAACTTTATTTTATTTTATTTTTCTTTATTTCTTTCTTTTTTTCTCCCTTTTCTTCTGAGCCATGTGGCTGACAGGGTCTTGGTGCTCCGGCCGGGTGTCAGGCCTGTGCCTCTGAGGTGGGAGAACTGAGTTCAGGACATTGGTCCACCTGAGGCCTCCCAGCTCCATGTAATATCAAACGGTGAAACCTCTCCCAGAGATCCCCATCTCAATGCTAAGACCCAGCTCCACTCAACGACCAGCAACCTACAGTGCTGGACACCCTATGCCAAACAACTAGCAAGACAGGAAGACAAACCCACACATTAGCAGAGAGGCTGCCTAAAATCATAAGGTCACAGACACCACAAAACACACCACTGGACGCAGACCTGCCCACCAGAAAGACAAGATCCAGCCTCATCCACCAGAACACAGGCACTAGTCCCCTCCACCAGGAAGCCTACACAACCCACTGAAGCAACCTTAGCCACTGGAGGCAGACACCAAAAACAACAGGAACAACGAACCTGTAGCCTGCGAAAAGGAGACACCAAACACAGTAAGTTAAGCAAAATGAGAAGACAGAGAAACACACAGCAGATGAAGGAGCAAGGTAAAAACCCACCAGACCAAACAAATGAAGAGGAAATAGGCAGTCTACCTAAAAAAGAATTCAGAGTAATGACAGTAAAGATGATCCAAAATCTTGGAAACAGAATGGAGAAAATACAAGAAACGTTTAAAAAGGACCTAGATGAACTAAAGGGCAAACAAACAATGATGAACAACACAATAAATGAAATTAAAAATTCTCTAGAAGGAATCAATAACAGAATAACTGAGGCAGAAGAACGGATAAGTGACCTGGAAGCTAAAATAGTGCAAATAACTACTGCAGAGCAGAATAAAGAAAAAAGAATGAAAAGAATTGAGGACAGTCTCAGAGACCTATGGGACAACATTAAATGCACCAACATTCGAATTACAGGGGTCCCAGAAGAAGAAGAGAAAAAGAAAGGGACTGAGAAAATACGTGAAGAGATTACAGTTGAAAACTTCCCTAACATGGGAAAGGAAATAGTTAATCAAGTCCAGGAAGTGCGGAGAGTCCCATACAGGATAAATCCAAGGAGAGACATGACAACACACATATTAATCAAACTATCAAAAATTAAATACAAAGAAAAAATATTAAAAGCAGCAAGGGAAAAACAACAAATAACATATAAGGGAATCCCCATAAGGTTAACAGCTGAACTTTCAGCAGAAACTCTGCAAGCCAGAAGGGAGTGGAAGGACATATTTAAAGTGATGAAAGGGAAAAACCTACAACCAAGATTACTCTACCCAGCAAGGATCTCATTCAGATTCAACAGAGGAATTAAAACCTTTACAGACAAGCAAAAGCTAAGAAAATTCAGCACCACCAAACCAGCTTTACAACAAATGCTAAAGGAACTCCTCTAGGCAGGAAACGCAAGAGAAGGAAAAGACCTACAATAACAAACCCAAAACAATTAAGAAAATGGTAATAGGAACATACATATTGATAATTACCTTAAATGTAAATGGACTAAATGCTCCAACCAAAAGACACAAACTGGCTGAATGAATACAAAATCAAGACCCATTATATATGTTGTCTACAAGACACTTCAGACCTAGGGATACATACAGACTGAAAGTAAGGGGATGGAAAAAGATATTCCACGCAAATGGAAATCAAAAGAAAGCTGGAGTAGCAATTCTCATGTCAGACAAAACAGACTTTAAAATAAAGACTAGTACAAGAGACAAAGAAGGACACTACATAATGATCAAGGGATCGATCCAAGAAGAAGATATAACAATTGTAAATATTTATGCACCCAACATAGGAGCACCTCAGTAATATAAGGCAAATGCTAACAGCCATAAAAGGGGAAATCGAAAGTAACAAAATCATAGTAGGGGACTTTAACACCCCACTTGCACCAATGGACAGATCATCCAAAATGAAAATAAACAAGGAAACACAAGCTTTAAATGATACATTAAACAAGATGGACTTAATTGATACTTATAGGACATTCCATCCAAAAACAACAGAATAAACTTTCTTCTCAGATAGCCATGGAACATTCTTCAGGATAGATCATATCTTGGGTCACAAATCAAGCCTTGATAAATTTAAGAAAACTGCAAGCGTATGAAGTATCTTTTCCGACCACGATGCTATGAGACTAGATATCAATTGCAGGAAAAAAAATCTGTAAAAAATACAAACAGATGGAGTCTAAACAATACACTACTTAATAACCAACAGATCACTGAAGAAATCAAAGAGGAAACCAAAAAATACCTAGAAACAGATGACAATGAAAACACGACGACCCAAAACCTATGGGATGCAGCAAAAGCAGTTCTAAGAGGGAAGTTTATAGCAATATAATCTTACTTTAAGAAACAAGAAACATCTCAAATAAACAACCTAACCTTACACCTAAAGCAATTAGAGAAAGAAGAACAAAAAAACCCCGAAGTTAGCAGAAGGAAAGAAATCATAAAGATCAGATCAGAAATAAATGAAAAAGAAATGAAGGAAACAACAGCAAAGATCAATAAAACTAAAAGCTGGTTCTTTAAGAAGATAAACGAAATTGATAAACCATTAGCCAGACTCATCAAGAAAAAAAGGGAGAAGACTCCAATCAATAGAATTAGAAATGAAAAAGAAGTAACAACTGACACTGCAGAAATATGAAGGATCACGAGAGCCTACTACAAGCAACTATGTGCCAATAAATGGACAACCTGGAAGAAATGGACAAATTCTTAGAAAAGCACAACCCTCCAAGACTGAACCAGGAAGAAATAGAAAATATAAACAGACCAATCACAAGCACTGAGATTGAGACTGTGATTAAAAATCTTCCAACAAACAAAGGCCAGGACCAGATGGCTTCACAGGCAAATTCTATCAAACATTTAGAGAAGAGCTAACACCTATCCTTCTCAAACTCTTCCAAAATATAGCAGAGGGAGGAACACTCCTAAACTCATTCTACAAGGCCACCATCACCCTGATACCAAAACCAGACAAAGATGTCACAAAGAAAGAAAACTACAGGCCAATATCACTGATGAACACAGATGCAAAAATCCTCAACAAAATACAAGCAAACAGAATCCGGCAGCACATTAAAAGGATCATACACCATGATCAAGTGGGGTTTATCCCAGGAATGCAAGGATTCTTCAATATATGCAAATCAATCAATGTGATACACCATATTAACAAATTGAAGGAGAAAACCCATATGATCATCTCAATCGATGCAGACAAAGCTTTCGACAAAATTCAACACGCATTTATGATAAAAACCCTCCAGAAAGTAGGCATAGAGGGAACTTATCTCAACATAATAAAGGCCATATATGACAAACCCACAGCCAACATTGTTCTCAATGGTGAAAAACTGAAACCATTTCCACTAAGATCAGGAACAAGACAAGGTTGCCCACTCTCACCACTATTATTCAAGATAGTTTTGGAAGTTTTAGCCACAGCAATCAGAGAAGAAAAAGAAATAAAAGGAATCCAAATCAGAAAAGAAGTTAAGCTGTCACTGTTTGCAGACGACATGATAGTATACATAGAGAATCCTAAAGATGCTACCAGAAAACTACTAGAGCTAATCAATGAATTTGGTAAAGTAGCAGGATACAAAATTAATGCACAGAAATCTCTTGCATTCCTAGACACTAGTGATGAAAAATATGAAAGAGAAATTAAGGAAACATTCCCATTTACTACTGCAACAAAAAGAATAAAATACCTTGGAGTAAACCTACCTAAAGAGACAAAAGACCTGTATGCAGAAAACTATAAGACACTGATGAAAGAAATTAAAGATGATACAAAGAGATGGAGAGACATACCATGTTCTTGGATTGGAAGAATCAACATTGTGAAAATGACTCTACTACCCAAAGCAATCTACAGACTCAATACAATCCCTATCAAACTACCAGTGGCATTTTTCACAGAACTAGAACAAAAAATTTCACAATTTGTATGGAAACACAAAAGACCCCAAATAGCCAAAGCAATCTTGAGAAAGAAAAATGGAGCTGGAGGAATCAGGCTTCCTGACTTCAGAGTATACTACAAAGCTACAGTAATCAAAGACAGTATGGTACTGGCACAGAAATATAGATCAGAAATATAGATCAATGGAACAGGATAGAAAGCCCAGCGATAAACCCACACACATATGGTCACCTTATTTTTGATAAAGGAGTTAAGACTATACAGTGGAGAAAAGACAGCCTCTTCAATAAGTGGTGCTGCGAAAACTGGACAGCTACATGTAAAAGAATGAAATTAGAACACTCCCTAACACCATACACAAAAATAAACTCAAAATGGATTAAAGACCTAAATGTAAGGCCAGACACTATCAAACTCTTAGAGGAAAACATAGGCAGAACACTCTATGACATAAATCACAGCAAGATCCCTTTTGACCCACCTCCTAGAGAAATGGAAATAAAAACAAAAATAAACAAATGGGACCTAATGAAACGTCAAAGCTTTTGCACAGCAAAGGAAACCATAAACAAGATGAAAAGACAACCCTCAGAACGGGAGAAAATATTTGCAAAGGAAGCAACTGACAAAGGATTAATCTCCAAAATCTATAAACAGCTCATGCAGCTCAATATCAAAAAAACAAACAACCCAATCCAAAAATGGGCAGAAGACCTAAACAGACATTTCTCCAAAGAAGATATACAGATTGTCAACAAACACATGAAAGAACGCTCAACGTCACTAATCATTAGAGAAATGCAAATCAAAACTACATTGAGGTATTACCTCACACCAGTCAGAATGGCCGTCATCAAAAAATCTAGAAACAATAAATGCTGGAGAGGGTGTGGAGAAAAGGGAACCCTCTTGCACTGTTGGTGGGAATGTAAATCGATAGTCACTATGGAGAACAGTATGGAGGTTCCTTAAAAAACTAAAAATAGAACTACCATACGACCCAGCAATCCCACTACTGGGCATATACCATGAGAAAACCAAGGTTAACAGTGTATAACCTTTTGCCTTATTCAAAAAGACTCATGTACCACAGTGTTCATTGCAGCTCTATTTACAATAGCCAGGACATGGAAGCAACCTAAGTGCCCATTGACAGATGAATGGATAAGTAAGGTGTGGCACATACATACAATGGAATATTACTCAGCCATAAAAAGAAACGAAATTGAGTTATTTGTAGTGTGGTGGGTGGACCTAGAGTCTGTCACACAGAGTGAAGTAAGTCAGAAAGAGAAAAACAAATACCGTATGCTAACACATATATATGGTAGCTTAAAAAAAAAAATCGTTATGAAGAACGTAGGTGCAGGACAGGAATAAAGACGCAGACATAGAGAATGGACTTGAGGACATGGGGAGGGGGAAGGGTAAGCTGGGACAAAGTGAGAGAGTGGCATGGACATATATACACTACCAAATGTAAAATAGATAGCTAGTGGGAAGCAGCTGCATAGCACAGGGAGATCAGCTCGGTGCTTTGTGACCACCTAGAGGGGTGGGATAGGGAGGGTGGGAGGGAGACGCAAGAGGGAGGAGATATGGGGACATATGTATAGCTGATTCACTTTGTTATAAAGCAGAAAGTAACACACACCACTGTAAAGCAATTAAACTCCAATAAAGATGTTGGAAAAAAAAAAAACACAAAAGGCAAAAAAAGAGTGGAAGACCAAAACAGGAACAAAGAACAAGGGCAAGATAGAAAACACCAATGAATATGGTAGACATTAATCCAACTATATCAGTAATCACTCTGAATGTCAATGTTCTAAATACACTAATCAAAAGACAGAGATTGTCAGAGTGGATCAAAAAATACGACCCAACTATCTGTTGTCTACAAAAAAACTCACTTTAAATATAGACTCCCATAGAGTAAAAGTAAATGAATGAAAAAATATATATACCATTCTAACATTAATCAAAACAAAGCAGGGGTTAACTATAATTTTTTCAGAGGGAGTAGACTCCAAAGTAAGCAAAATTATCAGGGGTAAAAAAGAGCATTACATAATGATAAAGGAATCAACTCTTCATGAAGACATAACAATCCTTAATGTGCATGTCTAACTACAGAGGGTCAAAATACGTGAGACAAAAACTGGTAGAACTGTAAGGAGAAATAGATGAATCCACTATTATAATTGGAGACAATTAGGCATTGAATATATTATAGTGAATGAAAACATTTAGAGAATATGGAGAAAGACAGTCATTAAACAAACCATCCCTTAAATAAATGTATGATTACATACATACATACATCTGTCCACTCCTCATTTCCCACTGCTATCACCTTAGATTGGACCCCTCATCATCTCTCACCTGGCCTATTGCAATAGCCTCTTACGTCGTCTTGCTGTTTTCAATTTTACTCCCCTCCAATCAGCCATCTATGAAGCTGCCAAAATGATCTAAGACATAAATCTGGTCATGTTTCTCCCAAGGTGGAATAATTTCTATAGCATCCCACAGCTTAAAGAATTGATTTACTCACTCATTCAACAAATATTTACTGTTTAATGAAAACAGATATGCTGTTAATTTATTTCTTAGAAAATTAAATTAGAATCCCAAACAGCGTACAAACAAAAGAGGCAGCTTATATAAGGACATTTTAACAGTGTATAACCTTTTGCCAAAGATTTTTTTTGCTGAATACGTATACACTGTGATTGGAATGTAATTTTTTGTTCAAAACTGAATCTCTGTGTGCATTCAACAATTCTCCTATTCTCCCTTATCCCAACCTCTGGCAACTACCATTCTACCTTCCGTTTCTAATGTTGCATCCTGACACTGGAAAAGAGATTGTTACAAACTAAGTGCTTTTAGCACCTTCAGCCCTCTAATCAGCCTTTCCAATGTCCTCCCAATTCTCAAAGATGGGAGCTACGAGGAATATTGGCTTTCCCCAATCCTCCCTCTTAATTGGCTTGGATAAACATTTCTCCAGATTGGGGAATCTCTTCCAGGCCTGACACCAAAGCCACACTCAGTGCTCAACCCACTACTATAAAACAGCCCCTGCCTTGGAGTAATAAACAATTCAAATAGTGGGGATATCTAATGAACCTCAAGGGGGTTCCTGTCTCTGAATCTATTCCTTCTTGTTTAGGTGTTTGAGAGATACATGCCCTATTCTCCTTAGTTCCTCTATCCCTCTACCCCTACCCATTTATTAAACTAAGACTTCTTAGAGAAGTATCATGCTGGAATTTATTTCTCCCAAAAGGGAGAAATAATTCTAGAAATTGATAGTAGTCATCAAAGTAACCCACCAGGTGAATTAAATGATCCTTTGACATCTTTTATTTGTTTAGTTTCTAATAGAACTAGAGCAGATTCTTGGAAACACTGACCATTTGTCCCTGTTGAATCAACTACCACCTTCCTGATGGGCAAACTGATGTTGGCAAAATTCACAGTGTACCTCCCATCAAAATTCAAATAAGCCCCTCAAAACTCTTCCCAGAAATTAATCAATATCCTATAAGTACAGAAGCCCTTCAAGGCATAAAACCCATAACAGAAGATTACAAGGCTCAAGGTCTCATTATCCTTTATACTAGCCCCTATAACTCTCCCATTTTTCTGGTGAGAAAACGTTAAGGGCCGAGGGTAAAGGTTTGTCCAGGACCTCTGAGCAGTAAATAACACTGTCACCCCTTGACACTGTTGTTCCTAACACTCATACGTTACTAACAGCCATTCCTGCCGGAAGCAATTTTTCTTTTTTTATTGTAATTGATTTATGCAGTGCATTCTTTAGTATTCCAG
The DNA here is from genome assembly GCF_949987535.1 of Balaenoptera acutorostrata. NCBI lineage: Eukaryota > Metazoa > Chordata > Mammalia > Artiodactyla > Balaenopteridae > Balaenoptera > Balaenoptera acutorostrata. Next base: position 128,830,824 of record NC_080064.1, on the reverse strand, counting down.
GTGATGAAGCTAGCTAATACCTTTTTGCCTTCACTTAGGAACAAAAAATTTTCACCTGGACAGTAATGCCCCAGTGTTTTACTAAGAGTTCTTATTTATCACAGATTCTGAAGGCTGATCTGGATGATATAAAGTTCCCTAGAAACTTATTTACAAAATAGAAGTAGAGTCACGGATGTAGAAAACAAACTTATGGTTAACAGAGGACAAGGGTGGGGAGGGATAAATTGGGAGACTGCAACTGACATATACACACTACTATATATAAAATAGATAACTAATAAGAACCTGCTGTAGAGTACAGGGAACTCTACTCAGTACTCTGAATGGCCTATCTGGGAAAAGAATCTAAAAAAAAAAAAAAAGAGTAGATATATGTATAACTGATTCACTCTACTGTACACCTGAAACTAACACAACATTGTAAATCAACTATACTCCAATAAAAATTTAAAAAACAAAACAAAACAGAAAAGTTCCCTAGAGGTTCTACTTTGCAATATGTGGATGATTTGTTTCTTTGCTCTCCTTCTCAAGCCTCCTCAAAGGAAGACAGTATTCACTTGCTAAAGCTTTTAGCCTTAAAGGCTTAAAGTTGCCAAAGAAAAATTGCAGTTTGCCCAAACCCAGATTCAATATTTAGGGCATCTGATATCAGAACGAGGGCTAAACCTAGATCTTGACAGACTTCATGATGTCCTAAGTTTCCCAAAACTCAAAACTTAGTGCCAACTGTGAGGTTTTCCTGGTTTGGTTGGTTATTGACGAAACTGGATTCCAAATTTCTCTCTTATGGCCAAATTTCTATGTTTTCCTTAACAATAACAACCCCGGCCCAATTTTATGGGAAGAAGGAGACAACATAGCCTTTAAAGGCCTTAAAGGAGAGTTTGATGAACCCACCTGCCTTTGGGCATCCCAATGACCACATCTCCCTTTTTCTTTTTGTATATGAAAAGAAAGGGAATGCCCTTGGGGTGCTGACCCAAAAACATCACCCGATAGGGTATTACAGCCAGCAACTGGACCCTGTGGTACAGGGATACCCCCCTTGCCTTAGAGCTATTGAGGCCACTGCCCTCTTGGTTAAGGCCACTGAGAAAATCATTATGGGATCCGCTTTAACCATTTTTGTACCTCATGCAGTAGAAGCTCTCCTGAATTCTCATCACACTCAACATTTCTCTGCCAGCTACCTCACCTCCTGTTAAATCCTTTTGTTAGCTGCCCCTCACACCATTCTTCTACGTTGTAATACCTTATCCTGGCTACTCTTCTCCCCTCCATCATTTTCAAAGTCCCTCATGACTGCTTAATGCTGATGAACTAACTCCTGACTCCTCGTGATGATCTACAGGAAATTCCATCAGGTAATAATGCCGACTTCTCATGGTTCACTGATGGTTCTTTAAAAGGTGACAATGGCGAATACTGTGCTGGGTATGTTATTCCAACTCCTTTTAGTGCTGTTGAGGCAGCATCTTTTTCTACGGCTACTTTGACCCAACAGGCTGAATTATACACCCTTACACAGGCTTGTACTTTAGCCAAGGATAAAACTGCCAATATTATATTGGGTTGGCCAAAAAAGTTCATTTGGTTAGTGAATACGTTGTTCAATAAAATTCTTGGTGAAGATGAAAAATGTCTTTTATTTTTACTTAAAACCAAAAGAAACTTTTTAGCCAACTCAATACTAATTAGTAGATACGCTTTTGGAGTAGCTCATGATTTTGGAATGTTATGGAAGCAATGTGGCTTCCTTACTTCCGGTGGACATAAAATTTTAAAATGGCCCCTATGTTCAGAAATGATGAATGCAATACTCTTACCTCCCACTTTCAGCTATCATTAAGATTCTGGGGCATTCTAAACTTGACTCTCTGGAAGCTAAGGGAAACCACCTTGCCAATACTTCTGAAAGGAAGGCTGCCCTTAAAGGAACCAACAGTAGCCAAACCACTGTCATAGTCCAAAGGGATATTTCCCCAAATGATAATTTATAAAAACTGGCTAGAGAATCCCAACAATTGGCCTCAGAAAAGGGAAAACAAGATTGGAAATTCAACAATTGTTGGTGTGATAAAAAAGAGAAAGCTCTGGTTTGGATCAAGTAAGAACCCAGTTTTACCCTGGAGTCTAAAATTCCCACTTCTCACCACTGTACATGCACTAAACCATTAATCTACTAAAAAAATGTTAGTCTTCATGAATCAGTATTGATGGGGAAACATTAATAAGGCTGCAAAAAGTGCCTATCTCACTTGTCCCACTTTTCCAAAGTACAACCCAGGGAAGCCTGTTCATACTGTTCCCAGACATTTTAAACCGCCTAATGGACCATTAGAGATCCAGCAAATGGATTTCACACAATTTACTCCATCTAATGGATATAAATATGTTTTAGTTATGGTCTGTATGTTTTCACACTGGACCAAAGCCTTCCCTTGCAGACAGGCTACTGCCTCTTCTGCGGATAAATTTCTTTTGGAAAAGATTATCCCTACCTGGGGAAATCCTCCTTAACTTCACAGTGATTGCCCAGGTGCTTCAAAATGTCTATGCTGTTTGGCTAGTTTTACAACACTATTACTGTTCTTACCACCCTCAATCCTCTGGTTTAGTCGAACGCACTACTGGTATTAAGATTCAATTGGCAAAATTTGTAAAGGCCCTCCAAATACCTTGGCCAAAAGCACTGCGGCTGGTCCTTCTAAATTTCAGGTCTGCCCCTTTTGGAACTCATAAACGCTTAGCCTTTGAGACAGTCACAAGATGCCCAATGCACTTGGCTTCTGCTTCTTTTGACCTAAAACTGATAAAAGGAGAGATACTCTAATATTGCAAAAGCCTAATTGCTTCTATTAAAAATAATGTTTTGGGAATTCCCTGGTGGTCCAGTGGTTAGGACTCCATGCTTCCACTGGAGGGGGACCGAGTTTGATCCCTGGTCAGGGAACTAAGATCCTGCAAGCTGCGCAGTGCGGCCAAAAAAAAAAAAAAAAGTTTTGACAGAGCAATCTTTTCACAGTGCGCCCTTGGGAGATGAAAACTTGAAGCATCATACCTTGCAATCTGGAAATTTTGTCTTTTAAAAAAGACACTTCCAGATGAACTCTCTTCAACCTTGCTGGCAAGGCCCCTATCGAGTACTGCTAACCAACCCTTGTGCTGCCAAACTCCCAAGGAATAGACTCTTAGATTCACATGAGACACCTAAAGAAAGCACCAAACCCTGACTGGACCTGCACATAATCTGGTGACCTGAAAGAAAAGATTTCCTGGAACTGAAGCAGATGACATCTGATGAAACAGTTTTCCCAAGATATCCAGAACAGGCTTGTTGGAAGTCTGTTGCTAAACCTTTGATGATGACATAATGCTTCAGGTGATCTCCAATGTCTATGATCTTGATAACATATGGACTTTAGACAAAAAGTACCTTAGAGTTTTCCCTCCTACCCCTCCTTCCTTGTTACTCAAATGTGACCTTAATAGGTTTCTAATCTGTGCACTTTCCCTCCAATGTGAGACGCTACACCCAGCAAAAGTCCTTCATGATACTGAAGGACAAAAAGCTAAAACTAGAAAACCTGACTCTTGATCAGCAATGCTTTCAGAGAAAGGTCTTGATCAAAAGGGGGAAATGTTAAAAATTAAAACACAGAAATTTGAATTAAATACAGTTGGGAGTTTGGAAGGGGGAGATCTCATGTCCTGCGACCACAGCAGAGCCCAATAGGAAGAAGGGAGACATCTCTTCTTTCCTGAAAAAGACTCAGCCAATGAAAAGTCATACTCTTTATTTACCATAGCCCTCTCACCTTCCTTTTCCTCTCTATGAAAGCATTATCCTTCCCTTGCGGGAGTGGGGTGGGGGAGGGGGAGACACCTGTGTGTAGCTCATCATGGTTGCAGACTCCAAACTGCAATTCTCTGACTGATCCCAAATAAACGCATCTTTGCTAGAGAAATATCTAGCAGTTTATTTGTTTCAGGTCAACACTGGAAACAACCTAAATGCCTATTAACAGGAAAAAGGATAAATTATGGTATAGTCGTACAATAACTTATAATACAGCAGTAAAGCTGATTGAGCAACAGCTGTACATAACAGTATGGATCAATCTTAGTAACATATTGTTGACTGGAAAAAAAGATAGCAAGTCCCATTTATAGTGAGATATCCTTTTTATAAAGTTCAAAAGTGGGTAAAATAAATTAAATAATACATTGTTTTTGCATTTATGTCTGGTAATTATCTGGTAATTCTTTGTTTTTTAAAGCAACGCACGATACACATCACATTCAGGAGAATGATTACCACTGGTATAGTGGGCAGGGGGACAGAATGGGGAGGAGTATAGGTAGATCTAAGGTACTAGCAGTTTTCTAGTTCTTGGGTTGGGTGGCGGGTTCATGGGTATTTATTACATTAATAAATAATAAAGAAAATGAGCTAACCATGAATCAACAATGACAGTGTGTCACAAACCAAGAATTGTAAAAATACAATTCTCCCTTTCCTCAGATTAGGCCCTTAATAATCCCATTGACTATGCAAGGTTCTATCACTGCAATTACTGTGTTGTAATTATTTATGCGTGTCTGTGTACCTCACTGAACCGACAGCTCAGAGAGGATGTGTCTTCATTATCCTTATATCACCAGCATCCACCACGGTGTCTGATTCATATAGTTTATTGAATTAACTAATCAATACAAAACTGATTATCCAGGAATTTCAAAGTAAAAACATCTCAACGTATTAGCTATTATTTTATTTTGAAAATAGCATTTAATAGATGGGAAAAAAAGACAGTGAATCTGAAGGAAGTACATTTGACCTAAGAAAATAAAACCTAGATTCCTGACTTTACATTTTGATCCTTTTCTCTTCCCTGAGTCTTTATATTTTATTTTTAATACTTCATATTCTAGACAATTCTGTTTCTACAATGGTCAGCAAAATTTCTTAAGATGTCTCCAAGCTCAAATTAGAAAGTTACATCAATCAGAAAGAGTCTATAAGCCTTATTTTTTAAAAAAAGATATTAAACTGGCACATTTAGTAGTTAAAAAAACAACTAGGCCAAACTACAAAAAGACATTCTTAAATAGCACTAAAAATATAAAGTGAATTACTTTGCCTATTGTTTTCAACATGGTAAAAAAATCCTTTTATAAAACATATTTACATATAGCTAGAGTTGGAAATTCCCTGGCGGTCCAGTGCTTAGGACTCTGCGCCTCCAGTGCAGGGGGCATGTGTTCCATCCCTGGTCAAGGAACTAAGATCCCCCACGCCAGGTGGTGTGGCCAAAAAACAACGATAACAAAACATATAGCTACAGTGGTAAAATTAATCAATACTATTGATATTATTAAAATAGCTTGTAAAAGAACAAAATATTAGGGTAGAAAAAGATGGCTTAATCAAAGAGTAAATCCTTCCATCTTTAAGTAAGTTGAGTTTGCAGACTTCCCTGGTGGCACAGTGGTTAAGAATCTGCCTGCCAATGCAATGGACACGGGTTCAAGCCCTGGTCCGGGAAGATCCCACATGTCGCGGAGCAACTGATCTCATGCACCACAGCTACTGACTGAGGCTGCGCTCTAGAGCCCAGGAGCCACAACTACTGAGCCTGCGTGCCACAGCTACTGAAGCCCACATGCCTAGAGTCCATGCTCCGCAACAAAGAGAAGCCACTGCAGCGAGAAGCCCGCACACCGCAAAGAAGAGCGGCCCCCGCTCCCCGCAACTAGAGAAAAGCCCACGCGCAGCAACTAAGACCCAACGCAGCCAAAAAATAAATAAATAAATAAAAATAAGTTGAGTTTGCATTTATTTACAAAACTTGAGATTGACTTTTTCCAGTCAAAGATCAAAATATTAGGTTTTTATAAGCATACGGATGCTATTCCCAATCCCTACCTCTTCCCCTGCCCCCTGCAACAGGAGAGTTTCTGTAATAAATATTTCTCTATTTTCAGAACAGCTATAAGACTTTGGGACGAGAACCAAGTTGCTATGGTATGTGTTAAAGAAACACTCCCTAGGCAAAAGATGTTAGAACAAAAGAATAAGTTAAATTCTACTTACTTATGCCTCACTGAATACGCTCATTTTAACTCTAGATACCAGTATACGAAGTTCAATTCTCTTAATTTATACTATATATACATTTTTCTCATATTAACTTAGTGGTTTTTAGAAAGAAAACCTCATTGACTTGAGTCTCCAAATTTAGAGTTTGTGATTATTCCGAGTTAAGCTCAAATTTACCTTTAAATTATCAATAAAAAAAAAGTTTGTTGTCCAAATGAATCTATGAATAGAAATTTAGAAAAGATATGTTATTGGTGTTTCTAAAAATAATACTTTTCAGTTCTTTAAAGCACTTGTTTATAGTAAAAGCCATGTTAGTGTTACTAAGTCATCTACTGTCACCAACAAGGTCTCTGGATTGGAATTTCAGTCATTTCAACACATACCTTTTACAAGTCTCTGAAATAAGAGAGGTGGATGAGTTGCTACAGAATCTTGCTGTTTCTAGTCCTTTTGTGTCTGGGTGGTGGTGGGGGGGCAGATTGTATTCTTTGCCTCAAAATGTGTTAGTAAATAAAAATAAAGGATAGCAGGCCTGATGCTGCTACCTCTAAAGAGAACTTGACCTTTGTAATGTTTCCTCCATTGTTCTGCCTGTCTGAGACACTGAACCCTGATGCACCTGCTTGCCTAGACCGTCTGTACAAATAATGTGATTCATGGTGAACACCTACTTTCCTTCAGGGTCTGGAATGTAGGGGGTTGTGGCTGGGTGCAGAGGGTGCCTATATGATCAGCCCCAATAGACTGCTGGATTTCGAGTCTTAATTAAGCAGTCTTCTCTGGGCAGAAACACTACACAAGTGTTAACTGCATTTTATCACTGGAAGAATGAGCACATTGTATGGACCACAATGGGTGGGAGAATGTTAGAAGTTTATGATTGGATTCTTCCAAATTCCATCTGATGTGTTTTTCCCTTGTCATAATAAACTATAGCCATGATTACAAGTGACTCTTAGTTCTGTGAGTCTTTCTAGCAAGTCATCAAATGTGTGGGAATGTTGTCAGACTCCTAAAAAAGTAATTCATAGCTTTTCATTCATTTCAAATTTTAGGAAGCAGAGGAAGAAGACAATAAGCCAGATTATCTAAGGAAATATGAATAAAAATTTAGTTAGCTATAGTTTTAGATAAAAAGGTGTCTTCTCTGTCAACTTTTATTTATGTATTCATGTATGTAGTATGCTGGCCTTAAAGGTGCTTGCATCTTACATAGGGAAACATATACACACATACGTACAATAAAGTGTTACAGGTAGCGTAACAGATACATATAAAGGCACACAGAAGGTATGTTCAGTCCTACTTGGGATTATGCAATGTATAGCCAGGAAAAATTTCAAAAAAGAGCAGCTTAAAGATGCATGTTGAGGGGACTTCCCTGGTGGTCCAGTGGTTAAGAATCCGCCTTCCAATGCAGGGGACACGGGTTGGATCCCTGGTCGGGGAACCAAGATCCCAAATGCCACGGGGCAACTAAAGCCTGCATGCCGCAACTAGAGAGCCTGCACGCCACAACTACTGAGCCCGCATGCTCTGCAGCCCACACGCCACAACTAGAGGGAAGCCCATGTGCCGCAACTAAGACCCGACGCAGCCAAAAATCAATCAATCAATAAATATTAAAAAAAAAAAAAAAGATGCATGTTGAAAGTTGAGGTGGCCAAAATGATGATGATGGTGATGGTAATAGGAGGTCATTTCAGTTAGAGGGCACAGAGTAAGATATGGAGGCATAAGGTGTATTCAGAGACACTCCGAATATGGCTGATGTAGAGAATATGAGCAATTCTTGGCAACAGCCATAACACAGAATGCCTTCCACTTCAACGTTTTAGCTTTTCTATAACTCATTTAGAGCGACATGGTACTTTTAGGTTGCAATCTTCACTGTAAAAGTAGAAATTGGCTTTGAGTGCTTAGGATGCAGGGTATAAATCAGAAAATCAAAAAGCCCTGAAACAAATTCCATTCTACTATTATTTAATTAGAAAGTGATAATTACCAACAGACTAATTTACAAAAAGTTACTCCAAATATATCTTAATGTTAAAAAAGTCTATAAACACCAGCACAAAGCAAAAGCAATTTTGAGATGTTTATATGAGAATCCTTGTGAGAATGGGATGTAACCAGGGATTTCTATGTAGCTACAATATTTTTGGCTTATTTCATCATTTCTGTATTCCCCATGAGGAACTCTACTAATTTTACATTTCTGATTGTTGCTATATATTATGTTTTATATTCCACTTTGTTTTAGAAACATGATAAATAACAGACATGTGCCACTAGAATTAGGTACAAGGTCGATTTTGTCAGTAACCCAGGTTTTGGGTAAATGAATAATGGAACTGAGGTTCACTTTCAAGTTACATTTAAAAATGTATCCCCTTGTTAGTCTTCAAATTACAGAAGTGTTTGAGAGTTATGTATCACTTGACGTGTGATACCAAGTTACTAACAAATTTATGAGAAAATTGCTTTCTTTAAAAAAACCAGAATCTTAAACCTATGCACAGAATTAGACTCAAGTCCATTTTCTGTTACTGATCTCAAGGAAAAGGAGTATTTTTGAATAATACCAAAAAGTTGCTAATTGTTACCTCCAATCAAGTTTCAGAAAAACATAAGTTGCATTCTTCAACAAAACAGTCAAAGCAAGTAACTAATATTTAAAATACATCATTTCAGATTATAGTTACTTTATCATATGACACACTTGAAGTGAACATCAATTATATCTGCACACAGGAAATTTCTTTTCATTCTATTCCCATGCAGTGCATGCAGCTAAATATAGTTTGTGAAAAGCAACCCGCTTTATAATACTTAGCACATAGAGTTCAGTTAAGTTCAAAGAAGTATTAACTGTTAATAGGAAAGGTGGTTAGCTGTGGAAAAAGAGGACCTGGCAAATTCATCATAAAGAAAAAGTAAAATAATGAAGGAACATACTGAATTACCTCATTATTCTATCACCTATTGTTGTTCCTCTGATATTAAATCTAGTGAAGGGAACACAATAACTAAAGTCACTCACAAAGACTTCAAAGAACCAAATATTTAAAGCATTAAGGCCACCACTTTCATCATTAATCATTTAAATCTAAAATACTTTTGTTTCCCTTTGTAACTTAGGGTATTATGTGAGAATATGTCATTCAACTAAATGTGTATGAGGAAATTAAGGAAACAGAGACACTCACTGAAGATAGATTAGAAGGAAGACATTGCACTTAATCCCTTTTATCTTTTAAAAAAGTTAGAACCTAACCCTGTTAGGTTCAGATTCATATTATCAATACCCTCCACTGGAACACACTAGCTCCCCAGGGCTGAGCTGCCCTTTGGGAACTAAATAATTAAGCCCTGAGCTGACTCATCTGTCCTAACCATAAGACCGTATAACCAGCAAAGAATAACAGAGCTTTTAACTCCCTAGGAGTTCAGTTCTTTCTCTGTGATTACTTTTCCTCTGCAATTTTAATAAAGAATAAACTTGAATCACTAAAAATACTGAAAGAGTGATTATAATGATGACTAAATAGATGATAGCAAATTTACAGTACGCAAAGAATTTTGGCTTTAAAAATGAAGGCCATGTTCCATAGAGTCCAGAGTAGGTAAATGGAACCAAATTTCTATGCAAATAAATATTTTTTTAAAAAGTAACAGGCAATATAGGGTTAATATCTTTAATCTTTACATAAAAAAATCTTTACAGCATCTTAATTGAGTCTATTAACTAAAAACTATTCAAGACTATGTGAGAACTTCTTCAGGAAGCTTACTTAGATACTTGTCCTTTTTTAGAGAGCAAAAAACCTCTTGGGTTTGGCAAGAGGAAGAGCTATCAGCCAGGCCATCATTCCGTTTACTAGAAGATGGATTTGGCGCTGTGAAAACAGTTTACATGAAGACCATCTAAATAATAAACCTGACCACTTTCCTTTCATTCCAAGGGCACCTGTTTATGTTTCTAAATCCAATATATAAAATCACTAAGAGAAACACATACTACTTTCATTTATTGCTTTTTTTATACCATATTAGAAAGTATATGTTTGATTAATTATTTCTTTCTTCAATTTAGTTTCCATTTAATGTTCTGTGTTCCTGCTGTAGACAAAGTTAAAGGGGCCCAAACGTGGTGATTCACAGATTTCACTGTTTTAAAGTTTGGTTACCTGTCAATAGAGGCATTCTGCCATACACTATAGCTTGGTTTCTCTCTATAAGACTTATTCGCTATAAAGCAGGAATCAGCGAACTATGGCTCTTGGGGCAAATCTGGCCAGCTGCCTGTTATTGTAATGGCCCATAGGAGAATAACAGTTTTTACATTTGTAAATGGTTACATTTTTTAAATGATTATAGAAGTGCCTACATAACTGCCTCCATTTTGCCTCTTGGCCCACAAAGCCTAAAATATTTATTATCTGGCTTTTTAGGAAAAAGTCTGTTGACCTCTGCTATAGAGAGTCCCAGTTATATTTATACCGAGACTAGCTACAGTTAATGAGCAGAGCATTCCATTTTAAAATACCGACGTTAGTTGTTAAGGCCTTTATTTTCTAAGACATTTCCTTCTCATGCTTGTTCTCGGCTCAAAAATGAAAACCTGGGTCATATTTATTTAACCAAATTATAAGAATGCAAATCTTTATTAAACAATCATAACTTTGTGTTGCGAAGAACTGTTTTGATATTTTTATTAAATGTGTTGAAAATGGCTTCGCTATAAACTTCTTAGGTTTCATTTAAAAAATTAAATGTGTGGCAAAAAAATTATGAGATCCACTATGTAATTCTTCATACAAATTACAGTACAGATCTAAGTATATACTCTTTTACCATTTTCAATTTTGGAAACATCTCTAGCCTAACCAAACTAACCTTGACTGGGTTTCTTAATGACCTTTAAGACATGCATCCTTTTAGTTGGGCATTTCATCCAAGTGTGAAATGTTTCCTTAGATTCTAAGAACCAAGTGGTATTTTTACAGTAGAGCTTTGAAATTCTTTGTCCCTTTGGAAGTAGAAATTCTCAAAATTCATATGCCTATTTATAAGCTGGTAAATTATTCTTTTCATGTTCTGAAGAAGCAAAATTTCTTAAACTTTCTCTCTTTAGAATAAAAGTCAACATACCCATTCCTCCAAATTTAGAAGTAAGATAAATGGGCAGTTTTCTGAAGGATGAACAGCCCTTAGAAAGGTACAGAAATGAAAAGTACATTTTATATAGGTAGTTCAAGATTTAATCAAGATGGTGCTCAGGAAGTTAGGGACTATCAAATTATTTAGAGAAAAGTCAGGAGGAAGATTTTCCACCATTTACAAATTTTTGGTAAATCGCTAGGAAAGAATAATGTAAATTTCAAAGGAAAACTGATGTAACTGCGAAACAGTCACTATAATCACTTTAGCACTACCTCAGTATGCACAACTTTGTGTGTGTATATACACACATATATACATATATAATATTGTATTTATTTCATATATTTATTAAAACTGTTTTCCATGTTCTTATACATGGCTTGTGTATCTGTCTTCTCTTTTCAGTAAATTAACTTTCCCAATGGGAAGAATTTTATTATTCTTCTGTTACTACTACTATGTCCTATAGAATAAAACAAAATAATATATAGGACAAACTAAGGTTAAATACCTAAACTGAGTGTACAGAATATTAAATAATATTTAGTTTAAAAAACAAAAAAAGCAGGGAAGCAAATGTAGACCCAGAGGTGGTTTCAAATCTGGACCTAACCATGAGAGCATGAATTCAAGAGTACGTGCGTGAAGTGGGGGCACTTCCAGGTTGCTGTCCCTGATCACCTCTCCTCTAAAAGAGTCTGCTAGTCTAGTTCAGCACCTGGGTTTCTTGGGTCAGTGAAGCTATCAGGTGCCAATTTTGTGGCAGATCCAAACCTCAGGAGAATCCCTAAATCATATAAATCATCTAAGTATTATGAAAATGATAAGTAAGTGATAACACTCTATAGAAAGATACTATCATTTCTAGTCAGATAACCAAAATAAGGACAGTATGCTGCAAGACATTTTGCATTCTCTAGGACCCACTCTCCCCACAAATCCTCCTTTCTCATTCATGTTACACTACTGTGTAAAAAAAAAAAAAAAAATCTTCTTAGGTCTAGAACATACAAAATCCCTGCTTAGCACCTCAGTTTCCTCAGCTATAAAGCAGGCTAGGTAAAAGTGTTAAATAATTAGCCTAAAAAGAAGATGCTAAATAATTATGATTTTTTGAAAGTGTCTAATATTTACCAAAAATATATGATTTCTTATTTAAACAAACAGACCTGGTAAGTGACATGGTGCATTTTACTAGAAGTTGATACTTAAATTTTATTTTCCATTATGACCGTGGTATCACTTTAAGCTATGTAAGTACAGAAAAAAACCAAGGACATATGTTTGCTTACATAATTAGAAAGCCATAAATTTACGAACTTAAAATAATTATAGACTCTAGCTCTCCACCCGGGGTTTCAGAAACCATCAACTTGATTTTCAAATTGTGCTATGCTTGCCAACCTTATCTGCATACATCAAGCGGTAATAATATTGTAAGGGGCTCCCTCTGGGTATGCAAAGAAATGAAACTAAGTTTTACTTGTCTAAAATATATACTAAGAATTTGAAGACTAATGTGTGGCAGGTAAACAGAAGATGTCTGATTAATCTCTAAATACAAACATAAGCAAAGATTACTTCCTCTACATTTAAAAACAGGGTCATTGAAAAGTAAACACGTTGACCAAATATGACTAAAGGAAGATACATATCTATCTTCATAGTTAAGAAAAGGCAGTTTCACTGAACTGCAAGCTACAATGTTCAGGAATTTTGCTTGTCCTCTGTTAGTCTTTATCCCTGTAGCCATTCTTATTGTAATTGCTTTTAAAGTATAAGTAGCTACACAGAATAATCTTGGTTGTTTAATACACCTGTCATTTATTCAGTGCTTTCAATTTGAGACAAGTCCTTGGACTGATTGATTTTTTTCTAAATTTTGACAACAATTCTAGACGATCATAACCCCATTTTATAGATAAGGAAACTGAACCTTAAAGAGACATTAAGTAATTTGAATGATGAAGCAGCTAGTAAATGGTAAAACCAGAATATAAGTCATTATGCTCTTAATCATTATATAACATTGCCATTCTTTAATGGGAAATTAATCTTTTCACTTGACAGAAATGTCAGAATATTTTATAAATAGCAGAACACTGAGCATAAAAATATGTGATATGGGTTCTTCATGCTTGTGTAAGCTAAGATTTTAAAGATAAAATTTTATTCTCTGGGAGAAGACAGAGCTTACAATGAGACATGATGGCACTGATTATAGAAATAGTTTTAGAAAAGTATGGAATGCAATATACTTTAAAAGATTTACTTTCTCTACTAAAAAAATAAAATATATCCTTATGAACACATAATATGAAAACTGGAAAAAGTATATGAACATATTAGCAATTTAATTCTTTACTGTAGTTATAATATTTGTTACTTGGTGTGATTTTTCATTTTTGAAATTGAGCTACTAAGTTTAGTAGAAGTCAGAGAAAACATACTGTTCTCAAAAAGAGAACTTTATCACACTACCTTAATCCAGGGTCAAGAGAAAAGCAGAAAAACTGAACATTAAAAAAACCCCAAAACTGATAAAAGGCCAGGATGTCTACAGGGCAATCTGACAACTAAATATAACCCTAACTTCATAAATAACCTGTTGGTCATTCTCAACATTCTTTTCTCTTGATCTGTAAATTGAGGACCAAGCCTTAGTGCTGAAGATACAGAGCAATGAGACATTTTATTCTCCTCTTAGTGCACAGTTTGCTCAAAGAATGTAATATATGAAATCATTTATAATTTAGAAAATTCTATGAGTTTATATGACTGAGACACCCTTAGAGGATGTAACTGTCAAAAATGGAGACACTCCTTTATGTGACTTCAAACAAAGGCTTGTGAATTATACTCTTTATAGTTCATGTTAATTAAAAATTTACCAACCTATCACCAGGTCCTGCTCGATACCTCGCACCTGGGATCAGCACTGGGTCGTCATCACTGTCATCTGTGTCCTGGAGAGCAGAGTCCCTGGCCAATGTTTCCTCGTGAGCCAAAGGCCCAATGGCTTCTGTTTGTGATGGAGGTTCGGGATTGCCGGTACTCTGACTGGTAGCACTTTCAGTGCTAGTTTGATCTGAAGTTCCTGGTTCCTTGCCTTTTTCAGACAAAGTGGATTCTTCTGGAACCCCACAAGGGCTATCAAGATTGAAGTCATTCCTTTCTCCTGAACTGGAATCCAATGGCTCAAAAGTAAACTTATCTGATTGTGCTGTCAGAAAATAAGTAGTAACAATTGGTCATGCTGGCAACACTAATTATTTAATCTAACTTCGGAGCTGACACAGACAATTTCTAATATAAAGTCTAATCCCTCTATATGAAGGACAAAATTCCACAACACATCTATTTGGAAATGGTCTCTAACTCTGGAGAGACTAATACAGATTCAGGCTTCTTATTTTCCTATATGAAGGAATTATCTAAAAAGAACAAGACAACTCACCTGTATCTATACTGTTCTGAACTGTGCTTTCTGCAGACGTACCTTCCTGAAGTGTTGTCACATCCTCTGATGATTCTTCAGGAGCTTCTGGGAATTAAACCAAATTATCATTAAATCCTAGTTTTTTTTTAGAAAAATAAACACCAATTTAATACTCCAGCTTTCCTATATATAAGTAGTTCTTAACCCTTTTTGGGTCGTAGAAACTTTTGACACTCAGATAAAACCTCGCCCTGCCAGTGTAATGCAAATACTATGCATGTACCCACAAAACTGTAAAACGCTATCAGGAAGAGATGCGCAATTCTGCCCACTGCCTCTTCCTAAAGCCTGTGTGTGGACCTTCATGAACTCTATGTGAAGAATCTCTGCTTTAGATTATCCCTCACAACTGACATTCCTCAATCTTGCTTTTTTTTCCTCTAAACTTCAGAGAATCTAAACTTAAAACTGAGTATTTTTCTTCCCTTTTGTCATGCATCTGGTCTAATTTGAACTATCATGAACAAACAGTAAAGTTAGCCCCACCATAAATTCTGTTTGGCCATTGAAAATACTTATTTCTAGATTTAATTCCAAGACCCATGAAGGATCAGTCTTTTTTTTGTTCCTAATTGGACATTTGCTTACCAGACAGTCATCTTATACATATTTTGTTCTTGTTAGCTCTGTTATACTGAGGTATGTATTCATTTAATGAAAAGCAATTCATTTATTCCTTCATTTATCAAGTATGTACTGAAAATCTACTCTGTCCTAGGCTACCCTAACCCCTAAATTTCATTTGATGATCACATAAAGATATTCTAGGGAAGGGTGCTAAAAACATACTCTAGAGAGGCCCGCGCACCGCGATGAAGAGTGGCCCCCACTTGCCGCAACTGGAGAAAGCCCTCGCACAGAAACGAGGACCCAGCACAGCCAAAAATAAATAAATTAATTAAAAAAAAAAAAAAAACATACTCTAAATGGCACCTCTTGTATGAAGCAGGATTTACTCATAACCTGTTTACATTTTATCCCTTTCTTCCCTCCATAAACCACCTACACTCTTTGAAAAAATCATGATAGGTACTCTGTATTTCACTGCTAGGTATAAAAATGGTAAAGATAATTCAAACCAACATTTGTATCTAACATACTGTCAGTACGATGACCATCTATCTTGGCCACTGTGTCCACAGAGGGGAACTGTGATTTACTGTGATGCCCCATCTTAAATGCTTAAGGTCCTTACCTTTTGCATTTGCTATTTGTTTATCAACAGCAGTAACTGGACTATGACGGCAAAAGGAATTGATTAAAAACAAGAAACAAAACTGTAGCACTGAGGTATCAGAAAAATAGGTAAACATCCAACACTGGGTTTTGTCATGCCAAAAAACAAAATTAACACCTTACTTGCTTCATTCTCGCCTTCTAATGGCTGCGTGGAGCTCTGTGGGACCAAGGATTCCTCCTGATCCTCAGATTTGCAGTGGCTCCCATTTCCTCTAGAACTTGAGGCAGTACTGCTCCTACCATCAAGACAAGATAAGTGATCCCACCAAGAAGTTAATAAACATGAACTTTTAGGATAATTTTTATATTTTACAACTAGAGAAGTTGATCAAAAAACTTGACTACAAATAAAATACAGGATTTATTATTTTAATAGTACTTGAAAAACATCACTTTAAAAAGTCTAGGTGATTATTCTAATCCACTTTAATATTTAAAAAGAGATTTAAAAATATGAAAGGACCGCTTCTTCACTGGTTTGATGCTTCTACGACCTGATATATATTTTTACAAGTCTCTCTATTGAATTTTAACTTAATTATATAATCTCTCTTCTTGTTCTCACTACAGATGGTTCACCACATTCAAATTCTTAATGATTTTACAGATTGTGATCATAGGCCCTTTTAGACTTTGTTGTTCTAGGCTACTTTTAAATTAATACTTGAAAAGAGGCCTGGAAATTTCTTGGTCTTTGAACTGCCCTCTGGACCACTGGACCACTGCCAGTTCTAGATTGTTGTTCAAATATGGCAAGTGATTGAGCACCATGGTTTTGTACAAGGATAATGTTTTCTGTTTTAGTTTTAATACCTACCTGATGATGATCCTAATTCTGTTAGAATTTTTAGCTAGAGCAGAATACCAGACCAATTTAAATAAATAATTTTCAATGAACATTCTGTGACAAATCATGACATATGTGTAAGAAGGGGATTGAGTGGGAAGGAAAATACAGGAAAATGTATAACAATCTGACTAAGATTAAAATTAAATTCACAGAAATGCAACAATTTCTTAAATTTAGTATAGATGTGAACAAGAAAAAGAAACCCAACAGCTACAGTAACTTAAAAAACGTTAATTATAGACAAACAGCAGTGACTCAATAAACAATGCAAATTATCATGGAACTTTTGTCAAAATTTTATAAAAACCTTTTTAGGCTAATTGCAGAAGTCAATTTGATTTTTTTAAAAGGGCATCCATATATAATATAGTTTTAAGAAAAATGTATATCTACATGGGTATATGAGCAGAGAAAAATGTCAGAAAGGATATTCACCAATGTTAAATGTCATCTCAGTAGGATTACTGTAAGTGATTTTTTTTCAATTTCTCTCTAGATTCTGATTTTTTCGCAATGAACATGTATTTCTTTTTAGCCAGAAAGAAATGCATAGCAATTTTGGTAAAGAGAAGCCAATGTGATATACAAATCTTTTTTTTTTTTCCATTGAGAAAGCTATGATACAGGCTTAAATAAAATGCTCAGTATAGAATAGTTATGATAATTAAAATATTATGGCATTGATGTAGGAATACAGAGCCATTAGTGGAAAAGACAAAGTAATCAAGTAAATACATTTAGCATGTGTTAATATGGCATTTTAAATCACAGATAAATGACTAGATTGCTCAGTAAATGGTACTGGGACAAAGGAAAAGCCATGTAGAAAAATTGAGCTATAAGCTCTACATCATACTTTATGGTAAAATAAATTGTAAGAGGATTAAACATATTTTTGATATAAAATCACAGAACTATAAGAGGAAAACAAGAAGAAACTTTTCCCCTAATCCTGGGAAGGACAAGGAGTATTAGCTCACAGGCTGAAACCATAAAGCGAAACTACCATAAGTAAACTGAAAGACAAACAACAAACTGGGAAAAATATCTGCAACAAATGAAAGACAAATGATATTATCCTCACTTAATTCTATAATATATAGCTCTCATAAATCAATAAGAAAAAGATAAACACCACAGTAAAAAACTGGGCAAAGGATCTGAAAGGCAATTTATTAAAGATGACAATTGTAGCTAACAATTATTTAAAGCCTATCACGTGCTAGTCAACGTGCTAAGTGCTATGTACTTTTTCTGCATGTTCTCATTAAATCTTCCCAACAAAGTCTGAAGTAGGTTCTATTAAATATGCCCTTTTTCAGATGAGAAAACTGATATTTAGAGAGGTTCAACAGCTAGTCAGGTTCAGAGCCCAAGCTCTTGGTCAGTGTGCTCTATTGCCTTATCTGGATCAAAGAAACTAAAATAAAAGCAAGACACCGTGCTGGCATAGATGAAAAAGACTGCATACTCTTTTGAAATTTTTTTTTTACAATGAATACAGAATACTTTCATAATCAGAAAAAAGCTAATTACCTTTTTGATAAAGAAATAAGAGAATATAATTCATGGTCAGTTTTTAAAGAAGGAAAAGTAGCATTCAAAAGAAGAGTGGGACTAAAGATGTTTGGTTAAAAAATGTTCAGATGAGATTGTTTGTAAGATATCAGTCCCTTCTGTACAGAAACATGAGAATAGAAAAGACTTAAGAATAACTCTGACAATCTTCTGTGATCTTAAATCATGTACTAAGAAAAAGGGCCATAGATATCATTATTTTTAAAAGTTGAGGTCAAACACTAGAGTTCATAAAGAAATTCTATTAACTGTACCTTCAAATACATATCTAGAATCCAATCTCTTCTTACTACCTCCACTGCTCCTATCCTGGTCCAAGACACCACTACCTCTTACTTTGCTTACTGCCAAAGCCTTTTAACTGGTCTCCCAGCTTCTACCTAAGGCTTATTCTCTACACAGCAACCAGAGATATCCTTTATCCTTTTAAAGACCCTTCTCACTTACCTGGCTGACCTTATCTGCTACTACTCTCTCCTCTGGTCACTCTACTCCAGCTACATTGGGTTTTTTTTAAAGATCCTTGAACATACTAAGACTGCTCCTGCTTCAGAGCCATTGTGCTACTGGCTTTCTCTCTGCCTAGAATGCTCTTCCCCCAGATATATGCATGGCTCATTCCTTCTTACCCTTCAAATTGTCCAAATGTCATCTTCTCAATGATGCCTACCCTTTCCCTAGGTCTCCCAAACATCTTTACCTGTCTTATTTTCTTTCACAGCACTTAATACCATCTAACATACTATACAATTCACTTATTATGTTTATTGTCTGCCTCCCATACCTAGAATGTAAGCTCCAATAGGGCAGAGATTTTTTTTGTCTATTTTTTTCACTGATGCATTCCCAGTGTCTAGAACAGTCTTTGGAATGTAGAAAGGTATTCAATAATATGCGAAAATCTTACTTAATCAAAGAGTTTAATATTTAAAAACACACAGAAACACAAATGGAAACCAGTGAATTGGAATAAATAAATATCATATATCAACATATAATTAATTATATATTAATAAACAATATATAACTATTATATATTATTTATAAGCAATATTATATATTATACTAACATAATATATAATAATATACAATTAAATATGTTAATATAATAATATATTAATTATATAGGATAATTAATATATTGGTTATTAAATGATTAATATAATCACCCTGTATTAATCACATATAATTATATTAATATATAATTAATTATATATTAAGAAAGATTGTATTATCTATATATTAATTTATATAACAATAGTAATAAATTCAAATACAAAATTTTGGGTGCTGTCTGTCTCACACAAAAGGCAATGAGACAGTGGCAAAGAATTTAAGAAGCTCACATAACTAGATTTTTTTTTTTAATGTAAGATTTAACTAGATTAAATGAGCAATAAATATAATCAGAAATGTCATTAAAAAGAATCTATACAACTATTAAATAAAGTTCAAACTCACCAGTAATAAATTAAATAAAAATAATTTAAAAATCAAATATATGTTACAAATAAATGAATATATTGATATTGAACATTGGCCTGGAGACAGCAAAACATGTACTTTCATATGCTGCTGGGAGAAATGTAATAACAGATTATCCTTTTGAAAATAATTTTGTGATATCTTTCAATCTAGATATAGTTTATTTCTGGAAAAATATCCCAAATCAATAAACTTAAAGGTAGGAAAAAGCTTGTAAACAATGATATTCATTATAGTTTTATTTGGTAAAAATAAACAAATAAATTCACTGCCTAATTAAAGGGAAATGGTTAAGTAAAACTATGGTACATCCACTTGATGGAATCTATTATACAGCTGATAAAATAATACTTATGAAAACTAAGTAGTATTGTGGGAATATTTACTATAAAGTTAACTCAAATAAATGTAGGGGAGAACTGAATATATTAGGTATGATTAAAATCATGTTTTAAAACTCAAACCAAAAATATATATGTATATATACACATACACATACCTTTTACATAGGACCAAGACTGCAAAAAGCTCCAAAACGTTAGGTTTATTAATTTTTGCACTAGTGGTCTACTGGTGATTGATTATTTTTATATTTTGCATTTTCTATCAGAAGAAATATCCCAGGACCAGCAGCATTAGTATCACCTGGGAAGTTTTTAGAAATGCAAATTCTCTGACTCCATCTCAAACTCTGAGAGTGGGGTCTAGTAATTGTTTTTAACAAGCTCTCCAAGTGATCCTGAAGCACACTAAAGTTCGAGAACCAATGTATTATTGCAAAACAAAGATGATGAAGTGCTAAAAATAATATCTAATACAATCCTACAAAATGGCTAAGAACATCTTCACAAAAATATTAACTTACCATTCATCTGTAAAGTTCAGTTTTATTGTGCTTGTAGTTGTTCCTTCTGTGCTGTAGTGCAAACTTAAAACTGGTTCACCTGTCCCTGGTTTGGGGCTCAGCTTTTCATTATTGTTATCTGAAAATTGTGTTTAAAACATTTGAAAAAATTCTCTGAAACCAATAAAAAGATGACATTTCCTAAAATTTATAAAACTTAAATTAGGTTGTCCTTGTCATAACTCTTTCTCACATCTATTATGGTTCTCACTTAAAGTTCAAAGCAAGTGTTATAGAAACACTCTATATTTCAAAAGTGGCATTGCATCATTTTCTAGCTTTGTGTACATGACTCCCTTTGATTCAGATGAAAATCACACACATTTGAGAACCATATTTAGTTTTTAGGGAATCAAAGAATATTAACATGCAATGACATACTTTATAAACTTGGTACTTTTATTTAATGGAACGCTCAGGATCTTTTTCTTCAGTTGCTAGAGCATCAAGAATAACTATCACTGGCTCCTTCAGAAACACTGAGAAGTAAGATGCAAGGGCTCCAAAAGAAGTTGTTTAGTAAAAACTTTGCTGCAATTAAATGCTATCAAATTCTTTCTGTTCTTTCAAATTCATAGACTTATAATCTAGGGAGGGATTACAGCCTGTACACTATTGGGAAGGAGGCGGGAGAAGAAAATTTATTGTGCTCTGTTATTTTCTAAAACTCTATGTTACAAGATCATACGTTTTGGTATAATTCCATCCTCTTCTCCTGACTAATCTTGCAAGAAATTTGTTTTCTAAATTATGGAAAGGCAATTCCACCTGAAGAGTCTATAGGTGATAATCATAATATACATCCATCTCAACATATAAAATCTTTGTAAAATGGTAAATAATCAAGAAACGCTACAGAAATGGATACAAACCACTTTGAAGTCACCTCTCCCCTCCCCCCCCAAAAGGAGTACATGGATATTCAAAGACAAATTTGAATAGGGCTTTAGATTTTTTTTCTTTTTATGATGAATAACAGCCTGGGGGAACATTAAAATGTATAAGGAATAAAAACTGCTATATAATCAAACATGTAACATTTCTGCCAGTCGCTTGCAGAAAGGAAACTCTTCTGTGTCATAATTGTTTTCTCGATACAAGTTCAAGGACTTGATATAACAGTACTAAAAATAAGCTTTCTGTCTTGAAAACAGTATTAACAAAAGCATTAAAAACTTAATGAAATCAAAATTACTTAGGATTTTTGGTTTATACTGCAATGAAGGACATATCTTTTTGCATTCCTCTTGAAGACGGTGGAGCACTTACTAAAAGAGAATCTGATAGAAACTCTGCTCTAGCTTTTATCCTGTGAGAGGACAATTAACAAGACTTAAAAATACAGAACTGTAGCAGAAAGGAAAAAGGATTCTCCCCAAGAGATGAGAAGCCAAGCCGATAAAACTCAGGATTATCAATTCTTGTGTCTTCTTCACTTCTAACTCCTGAGAAATCCTCTCCTATAACATTAATTGCTATTTGAAAATAAAAGTATGAATCAATTATAAAGCTGGCCTACCAAATGATAAATTCACTTTGTTTCTGTACTACTTTTGTTATGATTATGTCCTTGATATAAACAGCTGCTGGAAAAAAAGTTAACAATCCATTACGACTTTCAAAGATTCGATATTACATTCAATGTTTTAGAGGAGGTATTTTACCAAATGGCATTCTGATAAAATAACTGAATTAACATACCTTTAACTTACATAAAATTATCAAGAACGGGATTTTTTTTTTTTTGGCCGCGCCGCATGATTTGTGGGATCTTAGTTCCCCAACCGGGGATTGAACCTGATCCCTCGGCAATGAATGCCAGAGTCCTAACCACTGGACCACCAGGGAATTCCTAAACAGGACTTTTAAAATATCTGTCCTATCCTTGACAATCTTTGAAAAATTTGCTGTTAGTCATTTGTCCACATATAGTTTTCCCTTATTCTTTAGTTATGTTGCTAAAATTTCTGTCCCACTGCTGCCAAAACCACAGTCATCCTTAGGGATCTGGAATTGGTGAAGATAGCTGAAAGACTGAATGAATGATCAAGGAAACTAAGAGGCAGAACTGGGGCTACTTCTTTCATTATCTCTCACAACATTTTGTAAAGTGCTTTGTTATTATTTTTCTTTTAAAGTAGAGAAGAAATAGGGAAAAAAAAAAGCAGGTGTGAGAAAATTGTAGGGTTAAATTTCATAGATCTACCTTGGTTATGGGAGCATAAGTTTTAAGAAGCCATTTAACACCTGAAACTAACAAACACAACACTGTAAATCAACTATACTCCAATAAAAATTTAAAAAAAGAAGCCATTTAAATGCTGTATCAAAACTTCCTTTTTGAGTAAAATTAGAGGCAGCTATAGATATTTGCATGCTATGACTAAAGGAATATAGTAGACAAATAGCTAGCTGTTAAGAGGTCAAAATGGTGTAGAAAATATCTACCAGCCTCCAAGAGCACCCCCAACCTCCAAAAGCAAGAAGCTTCCTGAGATGATCAATGTTAATTCAAACCTTCTTCCTAGGTTATCTACTACCAAGTTATTATTTAATCTCTCTGGAATATAGTAAAAATCATGTAAAACACAGTAGTACTCATTTAATTTATGACTATAGTTGACAGAATTTGTTCATTTAAGTTGTCAATGAAGTCATCAGCCCGGAGTAAAATTGGCCCATCACATTATTCCTGTTAGCTACAAATACTTCAGACCCCTAGTCTAGTTATCTCCTTGTAGACTGCATATAAATAATGTCTCTGGCAGAAACACTACGCAGTGCAGAACGTGGTTTCTTCAACTGAGGCATTAATGGAAGTATATATCTGAGGTTTAAAAATCCATTTCCTAGCCTTGTTCCATTCTACTCTTGCTAGTTTAATACTCCTCTTCTTGGCCACATACAACCTATCGAATTGAATTTTCTCGGAAATGTAGATCACTGGTTTACTAGTAAATTAATTAACAAATTGTTTCTGATAAAGTGCGTATTTTAAGCTAAAAAGGTCTATAAAAAATCTACTTTAAAGGACTAAAAAATAAATTTTATTATTACTTTATTTGAAGAAATATTTGTAACCATTTTAATTTTCCATAACTTGCTCTGTGTGTTTAAAGTTGGATTAGCAAACACATTCTAAAAACTGTATTATTCAAAGCCTTACATGCACAGAAATATATTAATATTACTGAAATATTTTGCTTAACAAGTAGAGATTTTAATTTAACAGCCTTAGGGTTTAGAACTTCACCAAACCCAATGACTTTATGTAGAACGCACCGTCATAACAGTAACTAAAATTTCTTGAACATTACTATGTCCCAGGATATATATGTATCCTTTGTTAAATCTCTGTAGCACATATTTTAATCTCCATTTTATAGATGATGAAACTGATGATAATGAGCTAGATTCTTTTTCTCTAGTAACCTAAGTTTCTTTCTATATGAAGTTCCTACTTACTATACTGTCTTGGAAATAATCTGAATACTAAGTAGAAAATAAGATTCCTTAAATAAATATTTTAATTAAGAAATATCAACTGCTGGTATTGTTATTTCTCAGAAGTGATGTATAATTCATATCAGCAACTTTAACCGATAAAAGTTCTGGTAGTCCAAACTGTCACTTTGGTATCAGAGTATTGGAAAATTACGCTGTATCTTTTCCAGGGCACTGAGAGACTGAACTATTTCTTCTCACTCTAAAAACATTATAGGAGAATAAAATTAATTGTGGTGCACTCAGCACAAGGACAGTGTAGTGGGGGGGGGGGAATCACTTTTAACTTGTTCAACACTGCTAAGATGGCCATATATATTGCTTTGTAGTTTAATTATTAAAAACAACTGATGATGTTAGTAGCTTAGAGCGGTCTCTATCCAGGCAAACGACCATCCATTAAAATACATGCTTTAGCAAGCACAGTCATAACCACATAATAATCAAGACAATATACTGTAAAAGACTTCATTTTTTGGAGTTAGAAGTGAATAGACAGTAACATGAGATTCTGGGAAGCAAATTTAAGAGATCCTTTCCCGAAAGAGCCCTTTCAGGTTAATGCATTGGCTCAGAAAAAAATCTCAGAATGGGCTGGAATACAATTTGAAAGCAACTTCTTTGAACTTTAATTAGGTATCTTTCAAGCTTTGATTCACACTAAGAACCACAGATAAACTTTTTTTGGTTAATACACATGTTTTCAAACCATTCAATCTGTGCGTTTCAACTATGAAATTAATCATTTGTGGTTCTAAAAAAACATGCTAAAAGTAGTATAAAATATGCTATCTTGGTAACTAGGTTTGTATATCATCTAAATATTGATATGGATGTTTGGTCTTTTAGCTAGGATATCCCTGGAGACCCATCCTATGTGTAAATTTAAACAAAGTTATCAAAATGATAATTAAGTAGCATATGGCCACAATAATTTGTTTAGAACCACTATGCCCAACATTTCCTCTGCTGCTGGGTCACTATTCTAACTGTACAATCATCCATTAATCACCTACAGTAGCTTAGATATCCTGTGGATCATACAGAAATAATATATTCTTTGCCTCAGGGATTTTCTATTGCACAATGAACTTGTCAATATTTTTCCTTCTATTTTGCCAAATGTTTAAAATAAAAATCAATCTAAAAGGAAACAAAATATGTGATGAAATCCTCTGAAAAAATAACTGACATAGCAATGATAAAGCTCGACTATCTCCCCAAATTTTGCACCCCAACTTGCTTGGCATACATAGAAGAAAAGGCAAATTTCTCAAGTATCATTTCTAGGCCAATGCAAAATTTCCAATTTTATAGGTCAGGAACCTGTAACTTTTCTGCATACCTCAGGCTACTGGATATCCAGGTCTTCCAATCATTTGTATAAGGAAGCATATTCTGATTCAAAGTGCAGAAACTGTTTCTAGGAGTAGATTCTAAACAGAGAACTCCTATCCACCACATAGGTGACTGTGAGGCAAGGCTTTTATTATAAAATTGAGTGTTCTCACTAGTGCAATCTGACTTTATACAGAAATTAACTATTTTATGAAAGCCAAAAACAAAGTGCAACTTTAATACTGATACTTACTAGGAAATCGCTCCTATGTAATCTTTTGGAAATAATATCCTAGTCAAATTTTCTTCCTGACAATCAAAACTCAACCTGTAAATCAATGACAATAACTTTAATCCAATACCTTTTTTCATGACATAACACAGAAATGTGAATTGAACTTAAACATGGGGTCGGGATACATACAGAATCAGACTGTGTCTGGTTCCATTTTCCCTCTAATATTTAAAATTTATGGATTGAAATGTAGTAGTCATTTTACCTATGCTACCTAGGCTGTCTTTCCCTGTACTTCAGAACTGTTAGTCTTATACCCCTCTGTTCATAGAAGTCTTCTATTCCTAGTTCACTTTCAGTTTGGAGGGAGAACAGATAGAAAGAAAATAAGTAAAAATGCGTACCTCATGCGGCACATAAACCCTGCCAAAATTCTCATCCAAGATTTTTCTTTTTATGACTGTTTCCTCACCTATATTCTCTATTAAAAAATCAAACCCGTCTGTCATACTCGGATTGAACAGATTACTTAACATGATAAAATGTGACTTCCAGAGGAAAATGAACAAATGAGGTAGACAGCTTAGGAGAACACTCTCTTTAACCACTTTCCCCTCCAGCTACTGTCCTTCTTGCTTATCGTTTTGAATTACTTTTCTTAATTCTCATCTCCATTGAGAAGTACTTTTCATCTTCTCCTACTCTACTCTGGCCTCTATCAGCCCGGTGAAACTGCTCTCACTAAATGAGATTGATCACCTCCGTGTTGATTAATCTAGTGGAGAATTTTTAGAACCCATTTATACTTGACCTCTCAGCAGCAAATAGACAACTCTCTTGTATTTGAAAATTTCTCTTCTTTTGATCTCATGACATCACATTGTTCTACTTTACCTATTACCTTTCAATGTGGTTGTTACTTCTCCATCTCCTTTATCACCTCTCCTCTAGCAAAATTTTTAATTCTGGAATTTTTTCTGATTTTTTTTTGAGATGTTTTAGATGTCTCACTTTTTACTTTCATCCTAGATGATTTCATCTACTTTCATACCTTCAATTATCATCTACATGCAGAAAATTCTCCAATTTACTTCTCTAGCTCTGCCATCTTTGCTAAACGCCACAACGATACAATCAACTGCCCAACAGACTTTCCTACTTGGATGCCTCACACAGATAACTCAAATTCAACATATTCAAACTAAGCTTGTGATCTCCACCTCCTTCTATACATCCTCTCCCATATATTCTTCCTTTTCCAGGGTTATCTATTTCAGGAGGTAGCCAATCAATTGTACTCAGTCAAAACTTGGGAGTTACCCTTGCAGCCCTAGAAATGTCACCTGCTAGTCTCTATTATTACCTTTCCCAAACCACCACAAATAAATGTATAATCTAAGTCAAAACATTGCATTTACTGTATAAAAACAGATTTAAGACACACCCTGACCCTGCTCCCTCCAACCAGACTGCCATTGCTAAACCACCCCCATGTAGAAATTCTGGAGTTGTTACTGCAATTTATACTCTGGACTCCTCCTCAATCCTTTGCCTCGTTCATCAAATCCCATATACTCTACATTTGAAATATTTCATGAATCTCTTCACATCGCTACCTTACTTCTATCACCAGGTCAAAATCCTTATTACCAGAAGAACCTCCTAAGTGATTTATTAGTCTCTAATCAATTTTTCATACTCTATTCAGAACAAACCAGATCTGGCCATGTTCCCTATTTTAAATCCTTCATTAGCTTCCTACTGTTCCTAAATTAAAATCTAAAACCTTAAAAAAGTCTAAAAGGTCCTTCTCAATCTGGACTCTACCTATCTCTTGAAGCCAGAGCAAACGCCAGCCATACTGGGACTCTTCTAGTCATTCTAATGTGATTATCTCAGAGCCTCTGCACATGCTATTCATGATCCCCTTTCCTCCCTCTCCTTGACCTAACTTACTCATACTCATCTTTCAGATTGCAGCTAAAATGTCTCATCCTCAGGAATGCCTTATTTGGCCCCCTACCAGAAGAGACAAAGACTCATTCATATGCTCCCAATTGAACCTTACTTCCTCTCTTATAACACTTAGGACACTTGTATTTATTTTTTTCATCATCTGTCTTTACTGTTAGATGAAGCAAAGGATAGTGGTTATGATCGCAGACACTGGAACCAGGCTGCTTGGATTTGAATCACATCTCTTAACACAGACACACAGTGTGTGACCTTGGACAAGTTTCTTAACCTCTCTTTACCTCAGTTTCCTCATCTGAAAATGGAGATAATAATGGTACCTGCTGTATACGGCTTTGGTGAGGATTAAGTAAATAAACATATAAAAATTGCTCCAAGTAATGTTTGGCACAAAGAAAATGTAAGTGTCTATGTTGTTATTATTATGGTTAATCAACTCTATTATTATTATTATCATTATTATTATTAATCAACTCTGTTCCAAGCAAAGGGAGCATTAGCTTTATTCATTCATGCAAACTGGTGCCAAGCCCAGTATTTGCCACAAGGTAACAGGCATTTAATATGAGTTGAATTAATGAAACAGATATACAAATATGGCTCCACCACTTATTTCACTTGTCTTTACAGATTTCTTGAAGTCTTAGTTTCTTCATCAGTAAAATGAGGATCACATTAGTATCCACCTCATTAAATTACAACAAATGAGATAATACATACAAAATGCTTAACACAGTGCCAGTTACATATTAAAAACTCAATAAATGTCACTTATTTTTATCATAGATAATTCTGAGTTAGAAAACAATTTAACTAGAAATATAGATATTGACTTGGTTAGCAGGAGAGTGGAACAAGTAAGCATATGCAATAAAAATTAAACAGTGCTTAACTTCCAAAAGATGAAATATACCACTAATTTTAAGAATCTAGACTAGTAGTTGGGGAAAAGGGGATTAGCTACTTCATTCTAAGCAACTAAGTGATAACTAGTTTTAAGGAATATAAAAAAAAGTCTAAATGAAGTCTGATTTCACTAACTTTATTTTCTAGAATTTAAAATACGACATATACAGAGGTAGTCCAGTGTGATGAATACTGAACTTATATTTCCCACTAATACAGCAGTCTTCAATCATTAGATATTTATTTAATAAAAATTAGAGTTGTCAAAGTACATTTAATGGCAATTTACAATATTGCTTGATGTACTATCATCAAGATGATATTATTATTAAAATAAAATTTCAACTTGGTGACAGTATATAATCTTAAGGAAATAATACTTAATGCAAGACAGGTCCAGTTTTTCCATTCCCAATCTACCCTAGTAGAATCAGTAAAATCTGTTTCACTGCTTTCTGATCATCCACAAGTCTCCTTCTGTAAGTAAACATTTTATTAATGTCAAAAGAAGTCTGCTTATATAAAATAATGGCTAATTAGCATTTATGTTTCTAATGCTTACAAATTAGCATTTTTATTTCTTTAAATCTAGAGTAGAAAATGAGTGTCTGACAGATGCACAATTGCCTATAGGTGTAAGTTTCAAACTTAATGGCATTATCAACTTCCACTTAATGATTATCACTGTAAAATGAATATAAAGCAACTTGCTAGAGTCATGGCAAAAATTTAAAACTCAGGCAAAGTTAATTCCTCATACCCCCTCAAAAATTAAATGTTAAGATTATAGGTTTCTTTTGTTATTGTTGTTATTGTTAATAAAAGAAGGGGGAATTTCTGGCCTAAATATTTTTAACAGGAAAAATTTGTTAGTTTTAGTAAGAGGCAAGAGAAATATGTCAGAAGAGGATTTTCCCCCTTAAAATATAGTAGTTATAACAGAGACATAAATAAAAGGAAAATCAAAACTGCTCATTAAAGTATATTATTCACACTAAACAAAATGCATGACAGATATAACTGTGCTTATTCAAATATTTTCTAATTAGCACAGAAGGGTTGTCAATGTGTGCACCCACAGCCCTAAATTTGGAGAGTAGTGCAAAGTATTTTAGCACAGGATAAAAACAATGTGCATGCTGTACACTTATTTCCCTGTCATTTATTTCTTTAAAAAATATTTTGATAAAAGAAAATAAAATCTATTGAGGCAACCAGGCAGCTGCATTTATGGTCTTTAAGGTTTACAATAAATATATTAGACAAAGTGTGGTGCTTTTTAAAAAAATTCAAGATAAATAAGCAAAACCACTGTTTGCAATCAACCAGTTCAATAATGTATATATAATTATTTAAAGAAATCTTTTCAACGAAACAAGTCAATTACAATTTAAAAAATTTTATTAGTAACATTTTTAGCCTAGTAATCCCTCAAAATAAAGAAAATCTAGGACTTCCCTGGTGGCTCAGTGGTTAAGAATCCACCTGCCAATGCAGGGGACAGGTTCTATCCCTGGTCCAGGAAGATCCCACATGCTGCGGAGCAACTAAGCCCGTGTGCCACAACTACTGAGCCTGGGCTCTAGAGCCCACGAGCCACAACTACTGAGCCTGCGAGCCACAACTACTGAAGCCCGCTCGCCTAGAGCCCGTGCTCCTCAAAAGAGAGGCCACCGCAATGAGAAGACGTCGCACCGCAACGAAAAGCAGATCCCGCTCACCGCAACCAGAGAAAATCCCGTACGCAGCAATGAAGACCCAACACAGCCAAAAAATAAATTAAAAAAAAAAAAAAAAAAAGAAAGAAAACCTATGAACTACTATGGGAAATTAAATTAAGCAACATGTAAAAGCACCTGGACACCTGGAAGATGAATACTGTCAGGTAAGTATAAAACAGAATTATCAATTAAAAAATATATTAGTGTCTTTTAAAAGTATGAAAATGACATTTAAAATATGCTTAAAATAATCATTAGAGATACATTCAGGAAAAAACTTATTAAATGTACCACTTTTTCCATTCTACAGGGTAAAATAGAGAACAAGGGTCTTGACAAAGATTAAAACTTGAAATAATAGCCTATCTGGGGACATCAACTATTCCCTATACCTTTAACCTCTTCTACAAAGATTCTTTCTTATTTTATAAACATGCTCAGTTCTGAAATTATAACCCCCTCCCAGACATTACCTTTTCTCTACCTTTTCATTCTTAATTGAGCTTATTGAAAGTCATCTACATACCAATGTGTCCACTTTTTAAAAAAAATCTTCCTCCTCAAACCACTGCTATCTGGCTTCTGCCTCCACATGTAACTGCAGTGCCGAAGCAGTCAGTAACCCACACGGTGCCAAGTTCAAAAACATTTCTCTGTCCTTTCATTGCTTCACAATGCACTACTGACCAGTTCCGCCTTGAACTTTTCTTTTCTCCTGACTTTGGTTATGGCATTCTTCTGCCCTATTTCTCTGACCGTTCCTTTTCTGTCTCCTTAGCCAGATACTTTTCTCTGCTTGCTCCCTGTAGCATAGACTTTCCTCTTTTCACTTTATCCTCTATTCCTAGACAATTTTATCCACTCTTGTGGTTTCAACTGTTATCTGTAAATTGACGATTCCTAATTTTTATCTCCATCTCAGGCTTCTCTGGTGACTTCCAGAAACATATCATATCTCTATCCAACTGTCTATGATATTTCTCCATTTGGATGTCCAAAGGTACTTCAAACTCAACATATCAAGAAAATCGCATGTACCTTTCCCCCCCTATAACCGGCTGTTTCTCCTGAAATCCCTATCTTGGTTCAGTATTACTATCTATCACCGTATCAAGACACCTGGGTATCATTCTCTCATTTTTAATAACTAATCAAAGTCCCATCAATTCCAGCTCTTAAATATTTTAAAAAATCTGTCTATTCTTCTCATTTCCCACTGCTATCACCTTAGATTGGACCCCTCATCATCTCTCACCTGGCCTATTGCAATAGCCTCTTATGTAGTCTTGCTGTTTTCAACTTTATTCCCTTCCAATCAGGCATCTATAAAGCTGCCAAAATGATCTAAGACATAAATCTGGTCATGTTTCTCCCAAACTGGAATAATTTCTATAGCATCCCACTGCTTAAAGAACTGATTTACTCATTCATTCAACAAATATTTACTGTTTAATGAAAACAGATATGATGTTAGGCACTGAATATATTATAGTGAATGAAAACATTTAGAGAATATGGAGTAAGATAGGCAGTTAAACAAACAATCCCTTAAATAAACGTATGATTACAAATTTTGACAAATGCAACGAAGGAATATAGCAGGTCACAAAGAGAAAAAGAGGGGAGAACTATTTCAGATTAGGATGTCATATTACTTTTGGGAAAGTAATATCTAAGTGAGTTTTGATGAGTAGAAGTTGCTAAAGGGAAAAGCATTTTTGGTAGAGGGAATACCATATACGAGAGATTTGAGAGGGAAACGAGCTTAGAGTGTTAGAAAAATTGAAAGAAGGCTTAATTGGCAAGAGCTTAGTGAGTGAGGGAAGGGGCCAGGTCACATACAGTTCTGCAAGCCAAGTGGTATGGATTTAGACTGCCTAAGGGCAAATGGACACAGTTTAAATGTTTTAGGCAGATGAAAGACATGATTAGATTTACATTTTTAAAAGTTCACTCTGGCTGTTGGTAGAGAAGAGATACAGCCTGAGTGGATGTGACGAAACCAGTTAAGAGGTTACTGCATTAGTCCAGGTGAGAAAGACAGTTGTGGGAAGTTTCTGTTAACTTGTATAGTAGAGGTTATCTTTAGGTAATATAAGCCTATAATGTAGAAGTCCCCAGTACTTTAAAAGATGTCATCCTGCTGAACAAAAAAGGCATGTAAAAGCTCAGGATTTAATTGATTTGGATATACTGTCATTAGAACATTTCTGCTCAGAGAACTTATTGCAAAGCTACATTGATGACGGTCTAGCGTCATGCAGCTTCTGCCAAACCTATGCAATATCTGACCTTTTATATAACATCTCTACTCATATGACTAAAAGGCATATCATACTTTACATGGCCAAAAAAATAAAGAACCTTTTGATTTCTGCCTCCGAACTAGTTTACCCTAGTAAATGGCACTATCATTTACCCAGGCCTTGATGGCAAAAATACGGGAGTTATCCTTTATTCGCATCTCTTTCTGTCATGTGCCATAACATATGTACATTACTTACCAACTTAAATATTCAATATAATTCTATGGAAATTATTCTGTAAGATTAAATAAAATATGAATTTGGCTACAAACCCTCTGGTAGTATTTACATGCATATAGCCTTACCAAAAACAGATTATTTCATTAGAGAGCAGTTTTAAACAGTAGTAAAATATATTATAATGTAACGCTATAATTGTTTTATACCTTAATTATTCTTTACTGATAATACCTCTACAATAAATGTATAAAGATAAAGCACACATAATTTCTTAGTTCTCAAATTCATTTACTAATTCATTCATTCTCAAGAACAGAAAAATCTATAGCAAATATCTGTCAACTCAGGTCTATAAAGAATAGTAAGATCAGATGTACATAAGTTTTCTAATTTGTTTCAAAATTAGTTTCTGAATAATTCTCTAAGAAGACAGTTAAAATTAGATCTATTTCACACTAAATAGGTACTTCATCAATATTTCATTTCCCCGATACTGTTGACCAATGAGTCATCCTACGTATGTAAACTTTTAGCCAACTAAAGCTTACGGCTACAGTGCTAAGTTATTCTTTTTTAATTTTTAAAAAATATTTGTAAAATCTACTTCATCAGCCTCCGCTCAAGGCTTCAAGGTGGATTCTATACCTCTCCTACTTCAAGAGTGCAAGGGGAAGTGGAAGGTATTTTCCCTTCTGATTGGTGGCTTTGGAGCTTATCTCTGCATTCATAATTGTATTCCTTAAGGTTAAAGCTATCAGGAGTTTAACTACCAGATAAGTGAGACATAAAATCAAGTATCATTATTATAGCAATGCAGTAATACAGAACATTACTACGTTCAAATAACTTTTTCTAAATTAGCCACTAGGTAATATGCTAACCTCACATCCACAGTTCTACACAATTTTGTGATAGATAGAATTAAAAAAAGGATCGATATTATATCCATTATAATACTATTATAGGAAGAGATTCCAAAGTTGGCATAAAGGGCCAAAGGTAGAAATTAGCTTATACAGAAAATAATTTGTATAGGCCAAGGAGGCCCTTTGCGCATAATGCCACCTAAGGTAATTCAGCCCACAAAATACTGACTATCAGACCATAATCAAAATGAAATGCTTTGAAAAAGTGAAAGAGAGCTTGGTTTATGCATTGCAATAAAACTATGGATGGATGGGCATAGCGCATCTCCTGTTGCACGCACCCTGTTGCTCGTCAAGTGACATGGATCCGAGCTGTTTGTTAACCACAGAAGAAGGAGAATCTGAAACAAAAATGAGATTTCAACTTAAAAGTAAGCAGCAGAAAACTGCACAGCAATGTTATGATCATCTCTAAGCTTAAGAAACAAATGTATAAGGTTGGGGAATAGAAGTAAGTACTGTGGTGTGTTTCCCAAGCAGTGAGTAAGCAGGGCCATGTGCTTAAGATATGTTATTCCAGGCAAGCATTTAGCAACTTTGAGAATGAGCTGAGAAAATATTCTTCTACTTCCATGCATATACCATTTATCAAATTCATTTAGCACAGGCACAAGGTGCAAGGTAGATAAAATAGAAACAGTGCATCTCCCTCACTAAAAGGAAGACTCCTTGTCCTTCTCAAACCCTCTCTCCAGCTCCTCAAGATGGCTTTCATTTAGGATTGGAGGATTCAGAGCCTGAAATAAGATGTTCACTACACTTAGCTAGATGTTATCTTGAGCTGAAAAAAGAGCTCCAGTGAAGATTTAAGACAAAGAAAATAGTTTATAAGAGAAATATTCAATGAAGTAATTACCATTACAGAAACATAGGTAACTTTTAAAACTCTATGGTATGTTGTGCATATTAAAACTGTACTGTGAAGGCTTAGGTTTCTTTAGGTGCCTGGTGACAAAAGGAAAAGAGAGGCAACGAGAAGGCTTATGGTCTGGGCTTCATGCTTTCCACCTTGGCTTCAAACAGAACATTTTATTTTTATCCTTTGGATATACTGAGTTTCTATGTAAAATAATTTGTTTTGCAAATAAATGGGTTCTATTGCTTGAAAAACACTGGTATAACGAAAGGCAGCATGATAAAATGGAAAAAGCACCGGTCTAGAGTTAGTCAGTGTTGATTCCAACCCTGGTTTGACGATAATTAGCTATGTGACAGAGGACAAGTCACATTTTTAGATCCAACGCTCTCCTTCCTTCCTGGTCATCCCAGGGACCTGGTAACTAAGAAAGGCACTGGGGAACGGAAGGAGGTGGCTACTATTCCTGGCTTGGGTTCTAGTGCGCTAGTGAAGCTACAGGAAGAGGGAAAATGCGGATAGCAAGCATAGCTGTCCACTAACTGTAAGAATAATTCCTAGTTTCTAACAGCCTACGCTCTGTTCGTAGCAAATGTTGTTAATAAAACAAAAACTCTGCACTTTTGACTGATCGGTTTCTATTCATAATGGCACATTATTCCCCCAAAGGTAAGTATTTTGATTTAAGAGTGTCCTTAACTCAATAGCTGAAAGTTTTCCAAAAGATCCTTGATTCTTAGCAATTTTATACCACTTGACTGCTTCAATTTGTACACGTTAAAAAGTCTGAATCCTGCTACTGGGACGACTGGTATCAATTTTAAATTGTCTACCTTCTGAGATAACCAGTGTGCTCATAAGTTTTTGTATTACTAGATTTTGATAAAGCATGATCATTATTTAAATAATAGCTTTTACTTAAAGTATCCTTACTTATCACCTCTTCATCAGAATATTCAGCTCAACAAATCTGTATTACACAAAAAAGAAAGTAGGAATGATAGTATTTTAATCGGTTCCCTAATCTAGCCATGCTTTGCTTTGCTTTTCTAAGACTTCTCAAATATCCATCTCAGAGTTAGATACAACATTCCTATCTATGCTCTTTCTGAAGAGCAGATCAGTCAGTCTTTAGAGACAAACAAAATTATATTCTTTAAGAAAAACCATAAAAATGTGAGTCACAGTGAAATAAATATTGGAAAATCTTCCTAGAAAGCCTCTTATGAAATATTTTTTATCCCTTTGGATTTGTTATACATTTCATTATACTCTCATTAAGAAGCCTCAGAAAACTAACAACTCTCCAAGCAATCTTTTTTCAAATATTTAATATTTTCATGAATATTATGGAATGTACAAATCTTATTAAAGTGCATCTTATGTAAGCTTTTAAATAAAACACATTGAGAAAGGATCTAGAATGCTATCATCTCCACAAAATTGTGTGTTTTCAAACTCTTGAAGTATTTAAGATGTTAACAAAGTTTAGGTTAAGACAGAAAGATATTAAGCTAAAAGGGCTTCCGTTTTGGTTTTACAGTCTGTCACAGATATTGTGTACATCTGGGGAGCTGTCGTTCTTTCCATGTTGAAGACCAATCTTTAAGAAGAAATCCTTCTTCATCATTGCTTCCATTCTATTTTTAATTTTGGGTACCAAGCAACTGTTTTTGGAAGGATTACTTTCCTGTCACATAAAACATTTGAAGTAAAATGTTTCTATATCACTAGATATTCAGAAATACAATACCCATAATTTCCAACTTACAGAAGTATTTCCAAATGTTAACACAATAATCATCAGAATATCTAATATTAAAAAAACAAACAAGTATTAGTTCAATGCTGATTGCTTCAGTGTTTGCATACTCTATTCCATCTTTCTGTGAAATGTCTTCTAGAAAGCACTATCACAAGGTAAAAATCTGACCATACGGTCCAATGATAATTTATTACAAAATGCAATACAGTTGGTCAGCCTATTGGAAATGTCTTAGATTATTATTATTTTTAAAGTAGAGATAAACTTTAAGCAAAAGCTCCTTCAGTCTAAGCTCAAGGTGTCTCAAGGTTAATTACTGTGTACCTCCAAAAATTTCGTGTTTTAGTTTTGAGAAACTTCTTTAGCCCCTGGACATCTGAACTTTTTCAACTGTAGAAAAAAATAAGGAATTATAATCTAAGTAACAAGGACTCTTTAGTCAGACTCCCTGGGTTCAAATCTGGCTTTCCTACTCAGTAATACTGTAACCGTGGGCAAGTTATTTAACGTCTCTAAGTCTCAGTTTCTCCATCTGTAGAATGGGGATAATTACAATATCTACCACACACTGTTCTTGTGAAGATGTAATGAGATAATCCATGTAAACTACTTAGACAGCATGTATGTTATTACTTGCTTGTTTTTCAGAAACATGGTGTTGAATGAAAAATGATGATAGGAGGCTGTTCTGAAAAACATGGAGCATGGTCCTGCATTTAAAGTGCCAAGAGACCCATCACTGTTTTTTTGCTCAGGACCCTACCGTTCAAAGTAGTTAAGAAATACTTGCAGAACTATGTCAACGTTACATCTGATTTACTAACTGCTTATGTTATTACAGTCACTAAACACCTGGGTCACACGCATCCATTTGAGAAGTGCTACGTGTAACTGACATCATGGACACTGTGGGGAACTGGATGTTGTCTAGAGCCTGCTTGCACAGGACCGGGGGAGTGCTGATTTTTTCCAATATGGCTCAGTTTTGAAAAGCCCTTTAAAATATTCACCAATGTTTTATACCCTTTAAGGGGTATAAAAAAATTTACTTTTTTTCTGTTCCAATCGGCAAAACCGTGCCATAAAGTGAAAAAACAGTTCCTACCTGGCACCCTCTCTAGGCTGGCTCCATGCTCCAGTGGGGCTCTGTGGTGGTTGGGCCAGTACCAGCAGACTCCACAGGGTGCTGTCACTCTGAGCAGGAGCCAGCAACCCATGACTTCAGGGGACCTGAAATGGAAAAAAAAAGAGTTGGGTTTAGAATCAGCCATATGCTGAATGCCTCTGCCATGGCTATTTACGGCATTCATCTGATAAACACACATACAGCTCATTCAAAACCCCGAATGCTATCAACCTTACATGGCCGTGAAAGGAGGACATCTTGAGGTAGTTAGTTAAAGTCACTATAATTAAAGATAGTCCATCACTATGTGTACGGCTCTACTTAGGAGTACAAGAACTTTATACGCTATTCTCCATCCCATCCTTATGCCATCTCTATAAATTATGGCAGGCCACGCTACTTAAATAAATCAATAATTGGGAAACTGAGGCATAAAGCAGCCAAATGACCTGCCCAAGGTCATTTGTCATAGGGCCAGGGACAAGAACTCAGCCAGTCTAACACCCAGGCAGTGATCTGATGAAGGTAAATTCATCTCTTTATGATTTAAAAAAAAAAAAAAAACTGAAAGACTAGAAATGAGTTGTGATGTATTTCCTAAAAGCCTAGAAAAAAATGCACTTTTTTAAAAAAACTAAAGTGAAAATATTTAAAAAGTGTATATACTGACTTTGAAAAATAAAAATTTTGAAAATTAGCTATGAATAATTATCATTTACAGGTGTCAAAAATTCTTTTAGAGGAGTGGTGTTCAAAGTGTGCTTCAGAGAGCAGAGGTGGCTTGGGGGTGGCAAGAAGGACAAGGAGTCGGGTTGTCATTTCTTAACTCTCTTTATGTTCAATCACAACACTGTCACTTTTATGTATTTTATATTAGAACTTCTCCATGAAATTCTGATTTCACAGCTGAAAAAAAGGGGGGGAAACCATTGTTTAAACGTATCTTAACATCTATCTTACTTAGCTCATTTTAAATAGCACTTGGTGCCTTGGAATGATGTTTTAGTTTTCAGCCGCCAAGAAATATTGGCATCAGGCGCCTTCCCATTTGATCTCATTCAAATGTAGATTATTTCTATAAAATGGCTTGATGGCTTGATCCCATTTTCCTACAGAAATTAGGTATTAGGTAGATTCATCTTACACTTAGCCTTTCACAAAATATTCTCACGAGTCCTATATTTTGAAAAGAGAATAAAATATTTATCAGACAATGTAATCATTCAGAAATTCTACACTTGTTAAAATTTCTTCGTTTCCAAATCACATTAATGTCTCCTTTGAATATCTTATACCTAAAAGGCTTAAATAGGTGAGAAAATGATAGAAGTATCATTTATTGACAGTATCATCACTTGCTGACACTGTGAAGACAACAACATATAATGGGAAAATGTTTTATGAGAATTGCACAGTCTTCTACTGTTAAAAAGTTAAAATCTAGAATGTTAATTCTGTGCTATTCTATATTGATGATTTTAGTAGTAACATCTAGCATGAGTGAATGGATCAATTAATGTCCATAATACACATACACAAAATTGTATTCATACATCATGAAGTATAAGAAAATGTTTTGCTAATTGTTATTCAAAGAAAACCGATCTCCCTGTTGCATTTCATAAATTTAATTCCTATTCTGTATTTTTATAATTTGAATGTTCTGAAATGAAGAATTTTGCATTAAGTCAACTCACCTTTCCTCGCATCCAAAATTTACTAAATGGACAAAATATATATATACTTTATTAGTTATCCTTTGTAACAAACTAACAATACATTATTTAACTGTTCTTAAAGTTTTAAATTACCAAATAGTGTTCCTAACATGTGAGGACAGAATAAGATAAAAGTAACACTAACAAATGAACCCAGGCCATGTTACAGGTTAGACTTACTAGGGGTCTCATATGAATGCTATGTTAAAAGCGTGTGATATAGATGACGTGTTTCACCTTGTAGGTGAAGGGAGCAACATACACTGAGTGACAGCACGAAGGGCCTCTAAGATTGGTCCACGTGGGCAGCCTCAGCAGCCCAAGTAAGTTGTTTAATAACAAAATTAAGATAACATGTTTCTCAACTTCAAAACTGGCAAGGCATCTAACTCAGCTTTGGCTTTTTAAAATATACTGGTTATCAAACTAGGTACTATTTAATAAGAACGATGCTTAGAGTTGGGAAAACAGCATCTTATTTTACAAAGACCATATAATCACCCTAAAGCTTTCTGATTCTAAAAAGAACTTGCTTTGATTCAAATTGATAATCTAGATATAAAGACTGTCAATATTTTCCTAATGTCCACAATGTACATTTCCCTACTGATAATGTAGACAGTTTTGCTTTATACTCAAATTCACTTTAATACTTGGTTTGTTATCTGCTAAATTTCAGTATTTAAAAAATATTTATACATGTAGGGATATTTTATCTTCCTTCTTATTGTTTTATATGTTATATAGTTTTACTTTTAAAACCCGAGCTAGAGTTTTATACACAGCACAAAAGCATAGCAAAATGTATTATTATTAAATGTCACAGCTGTAATCTAATCAAACTTTCTTGTTAGTTTTAAGTATAGGAAAAGATTTCTCTATAGAAAAAAACAAAAAAAGACAGAGAGAGAGACATCTTCTTTGCTTGACTGATATTCTCTCCATTAATATAATAATAAGTTAAAAATCAGGTCCATAATTTGTTCCAAACATCATACCTATATTGCAGTTATTTAAATCTATTTTATTTCACCATGGTATTACATAATATGCTTTTATCACCACAGCACTTAGTGGAACAGATATTTATAAAGTGGAGGTTGTCCAGTTCTACCAATATACAGATTAATTCCAAGTAATTTAATCAGAGTTCTCAAAGTGATTAATTCCCAACTCATCACTCCTTAGGGTGCCAAAACAAAGTGTATCAAAGTAGTATAATCTCGTTAGTATGATAGCACCTACTATAGTACCTATAGTACAGGATATATAGTATCTACTATCCATCTTGAAAGAATTAAGTTGACAGATTATTTTATGCGATATCTTTTACTCTTTCAACAAATGTTTATTGAGCATCATGAGCTTTTTGGCCATAAAAATAACTTGAGCCACTAAAAT
Organism: Balaenoptera acutorostrata; assembly: GCF_949987535.1. Taxonomy (NCBI): domain Eukaryota; kingdom Metazoa; phylum Chordata; class Mammalia; order Artiodactyla; family Balaenopteridae; genus Balaenoptera; species Balaenoptera acutorostrata. The sequence continues at coordinate 128,790,035 of NC_080064.1, read as the reverse complement.
ACTCAATGAAAAAGAGAGTGGCACAGATTATTACTGTCTTATCAGGGTTTTATCGCAAAAAAACAGGAACATAAAACTGGAATATTTTTGCTGCCCTGTATACCAGAAAGTTGATTATGTGTTGGAGGAATAAGTAAGCAAATATTGAAAAATTTCAAATAATTACAGAAGGGGATGATTGAGTCAGCATGCTAGAACGGCCAAACAACATTATAATTCTAAAATCTAGCATTACTAGGTTTATATGGGAATAGAAATACTGGTTAACTTTCAAAGCAAAAAAAAAAAAAGAAGAGGAGCTAGGAGCCATAAGCACAGATATCATTTCAGCATATAGGAAATTTCAATAGAACTATCAATGTAGGCTCTAAGTTCACTAGATTATTACATAGTATCTCATTAGCCATAAAAGTAATAAATATTTGCCCTTCTCCAAAACTACAAATAAAATAATGGACTATTTTATATTTGTCTCTCTAGCAAGTGCTGCTGCCAATCTGTCCCTCTAGCCGTGTGATGATAAATTTCACCATATGCAAGAAACGGAGGGAAAAGCTGCAAGCGCATCAGCTTTCTTTGGAAGGGGAAAAGGGAAGCATCTTATTACACAGCAGCAGTGTTAAGAAACCAACTCTACCAGCTGCTTAAGGACACTTGACATGAATAACCTGAAGCCTGAGGGTCCTGTGCAGAGCCCTCACGAGAAGCCTGATCAGAAGTGGAGGGCTGCTGCTGGGCACGCACAGCTAGCTCCTGCTGCCTCTGCTGCTCTGCCTTCTTAAGCCTCAGTTGTTGCAGGCGCTTACGGAGCAAAGCTATCTCAGGCCCCCTTAGAAATTCTGACACAGATAGGAAAAGAAAGGTGAAAAGATAGTAATACAACAGAACACAGTAAGAATCTGATTATACATTAAAGACAGAAGGGTATAAATAAAACACATGTCTCATAGAGGAATACTAAAAACAAATTACTCAAAACATTACTGATCATTAAATTATGATAAACTATACATACTTACACACCCAAATGCTTCTATTTAACTATGATGAATTAGACACATAGAGTTCTCTAAGGGTATTTAAGTAATTAAACGGAATGAAAGTAAAATCTTCCATAAGCAAAACATTTAAAAGTGAACATTCCTTTCCTAATTGCATCTCTTTTTACAATACTAAGAAAAATTGAAAAATATCAGTTATCTCATTTACTCTATATACAAAAACTACTAATTTCAACCAAATAATAATTAAGATTATGAAAAAGTTATGCATTTGGAAATAACTCTTGAAATTTATTAGTAGAGAGCCCTTTAAAAAGTAAAAGTTTTACATTTTTCAGCTAAAATGTTTCTTTTTATGTTGGAATTATCATTTACTTTTTCTTTTGAGCTGAAAAATATTTACATAATCTTTAACATTTTCTTAAACTTTATCTGAGGCAGTGGTCACAGATAAAAAATAAAAATAGTATAACATGAAATTCTGCAGAGAATACTGAGTACCTACTAGGTATGAGGCATTGTTTTAGGCTCTGGGGATAAATAAAACATTGAACAAAAAAATAGTCCCTACTCATTTGTTTTGAGAGGAAAACAGACATCACTGCACACATACACACACATATATAATATACATGTATGCATTTATCTGTGTCAAGTAGGGATAACTGCTATGAAGTGAATGGGGCAGGGTAAGGTCAGGGTGATGAAGATTGTGGGGGAGTGGTGGTTGTTTTATGTATGGTCATAAGGGAAGGCTTCTCCTCCTAAGATGATTTTTGAACAAAGACCTCAAGGATGTGAAGGAGTAAACCACATGGATATCTGGAAGAAGAGTGTTCCAGGCAAAGGAAAGAGCAAACACTAATGTTCAGAGGGAGAAGTATATCTGGATGCGGGATATATACTACAGGTAATGGGAGAAAAATTTGCTGATAGTTTGGATGCAGAGTGATCCCAAAGTTTTTGGTGTAGATAACAGGAAAAATGGAGTTGCCATTTATTGTGACGGGAAGAATAGAGAAGGAGCAAGTAGTATTAGAGGGAAGAAAAGAACTAACAGATATCCGAGTGGAGAAACTGAGTAGGGACTCACTGTAATAGTCTAGAATTCACCAGTAAATCTGGATGTCACTGATGATGTTACTTTAAGCCACATTAAGAGAATAAGTGATAATAAAGACGTCTAAGAACTAAATTCTGGGACACTTCAAGTGTTTAAGAGAAGGAAGAACAGGAAGAGTAAGGAGAATCCAGTGAGGAGGCTGGAGAACTGAGTGAGCCAAGTTTTGTAAGCTCAGTGATGAAAGTTTGTCAAGAAGGATAAAGTAAGCAGCTGTGTCTGCTGATACAATGAAAAAGATACTGACCGAGAACTAACCACAAAGAAGATCTTGACAAGAGCCGTTTCAGTGAAGTCACAGGGGCCAAAACCTGGCTGGAACAGGTTCAAGAGAAAGGGGAAGTAAAGAAGTAGAGGGACACAGCATATATTTTTTTTCTAGAAGTTCTGCTGCCAATGAGGAACAGAGAAATCGGCTGATTGTTGGTGGGAGAACAGAATCAAGGGAGGTTTGTTTGTTTTAGTTTGGGAGATAATACATATGTTTGTATGCTGATGGACAATGTTTAATTGGGAGAAGGAAGAAAGATAATGAATGAGAAGTGGGCACATGCGGGAATGATGTCCTTGAGTAGACCAAAGGAGGTGAATACAGTGGATAAGAGGAGGAATTGGCTTTAGATAGGTGCATAAAAATGTCATCCACTCTAACCAAAGAGGAGGCAGAGTATATGAGTAGAGATTAGTTGTAGATTTGATGGAGGGAGCACATGGAATTTCTCTGACACTGACAGCAAATTATACAAACTACCAAATAACTTTCAGCCTCTTTTATATAGATTATAAGAGTGTAAAATTTGGTTTGTTGTTTCAGAATCAATCATGCCAGAGACACTAACCTCTTGTAACCATGTCCCCTGTTTATAAAGAATTTTATGCAATTGGCAGTTAAGGTTTAACAATTCAAGTGTCATCATAGTCTTTCATTGCTAGTTCCTCCTAGAAAATTCTCCAGTACCAAGTAGGGTAGTATTCATTAACAAATAAATTGTGACGCTCAATAGTATAGTGCCTTCTTTTTTTAAAAAAAAATTTTTTTAATGCATTTTACATTTATTTATTTATTTATTTTTGGCTGTGTTGGGTCTTCGTTTCTATGCGAGGGCTTTCTCTAGTTGTGGCAAGTGGGGGCCACTCTTCATCGCGGTGCGCGGGCCTCTCACTATCGCGGCCTCTCTTGTTGCAGAGCACAGGCTCCAGACGCGCAGGCTCAGTAGCTGTGGCTCACGGGCCCAGTTGCTCCGCAGCATGTGGGATCTTCCCAGACCAGGGCTCAAACCCGCGTCCCCTGCATTGGCAGGCAGATTCTCAACCACTGCGCCACCAGGGAAGCCCTAGTGCCTTCTTTTTACGTATATACATATCCCATAGTTACTGTCAGCATAGTAGTAACACTTTTAGCAACATAAAATAAAGCATTATTATGCAGCCATAAAGTTTGTCATTTTATACTTCAAAAGAAATTACCATAAAGAGAGAGATTACAGATATGTCAAGTTTTGCTAAGAAAACTGAAAAAAAAAAAAAAATCACAAAAAATTCACCCAACTTCATGGTTGTTTCAAACCCTCTCTCTTGCACTGCCAAATGTTTTATGGGGATATGAGTCTCCATCCTAGACTCACTAGGTGATGTAGCAAATCAATAGCAGGCTCTAAATATAAGCAGTGGTGCTCTATAACTTGGAAAATTAAGATTTAGTTACAAAAAAAAAAAAAGATTTAGTTATGATAATGTCATGAACCATTAATTCAATGCTCCCAGTGCTTTTCAAAGAAGAATTTGTTTGCTTACTTGAAGGCTGGCTGTATGTCTCCCCAACCAAGTTAAAAAAAAATGAGGCTAGGGAAAGAAGTCATCATGCAGCTAACTAGGAAAGGCAAATATTGAATTAAAAATTCCAAGCAGAAATACCAGTCTAAACAAATAGTTCTGCTAGCAGTTTGAAGTATTAAAGGCACATAAGACACATACACATTACATCTTTTTAAGAATGTGTAAACAAACATATATAATTTGTAATATGAATAAATGCTTGGAGAACAAATTTTTGTTACCATTAGCCAAAATTGAAAGTGAATACACTGAATACCTTTGGGTTGAATTTTAAAAGCAATAACAAAAAAATCCTCAACAAAGAGTCAGGAACTGCTAATGGGAAATTTGTACTTTCATCTCCTGAAACTACTAACCTTGCTCTTCTTGTTTTTTTCTGAAAGACTCTAGGCTAGTCTCCCTAATGACAATTCCCACTGATGGAAAAGAACAATAAACTATAGTTGACCCAACAAAGGTCTATTTGGTTCTAACCTCAAGTCCTGCCTCTCTTCCAATACATAAGGTCTTTTGTCCTGGACACTGGATTATTTTTATATCTAATTTGGTGGTACTTTATCTGCTTGCTATCAACTGTCCCCCACTCCCAACTTGCTCCTTTGTCCAGGTGATCCTTGTGTTTCTTTTTCTCCTAGAACTGGTCACTCCTTTACTAACTTCCAAGTTCCTCTGATCTCTTCTTTAGCTTCCCCAAAGTGGAAGTCACTAACCTAATATTTCCACTTGTTTCTAATCTCTAAATTGCCTGTATCTCATCTGACTAGATCCTGATCCCCTTTAAGGAAACTATAAACTGAGTATCTGGGCTTTGAAAGGTTTGCTTTGCTATGCCATAAAACAGAGTTCTTACTTCCCCAGGAATTTTTCTACAGAGCTCAATTCAGCTATAAAGATTATGAAAGGACGTAAATAAATGTATAATAACCTGAGCAGACACAGTAATTTGTAAATAAGCAGGAATCCACGCATAAGCCATGAAACACTATCTTAAAAAAATTCAATTCTCATGGTCTGAGTGGTCCATTAATTAGAAACACATGGATCCTTTAGGTGACTCACTTCTCAAGGTGAGCCCCCAAAACTGAGTTTTGTATGTACTGATATCCCCATCCAATCCAAAGAAACCACCTTCTCTTTCTTAGACTAAAGTAAGACCAAAGGAGGCAATTAAACTATAACACACTGGAATGAATGCCTCATTTAACATTCTCTCATTATAGAAAGCTCCTTACCATGGAAAAAAATTACAGATAACACAAAAAATGAAGACATTTCTAGACTTAGTTTAAGAAACAACTAAAAGTGATGTCTGATAGGCATTACTAAGAAAGAAAAAAATATTTTATAGTTACTTTGAAATACTTTTTATAAATAAAACTATGAAGATTTCATTTTAACCTATCAGCTCACAGTCATACCTATCTGGTTTTGTTTTTTTTTTTAATACTTGTTGAATTCTTTTTTTCCTTTTTCATTTGCATTATTTATTTATTTATTTATTTATTTTTGGCTGTGTTGGGTCTTCGTTTCTGTACGAGGGCATTCTCTAGTTGCGGCAAGCGGGGGCCACTCTTCATCGCGGTGCGCGGGCCTCTCACTATCGCGGCCTCTCTTGTTGTGGAGCACAGGCTCCAGACGCGCAGGCTCAGTAGTTGTGGCTCACGGGCTTAGTTGCTCCGCGGCACGTGGGATCTTCCCAGACCAGGGCTCGAACCCGTGTCCCCTGCATTGGCAGGCGGATTCTCAACCACTGCGCCACCAGGGAAGCCCCCTATCTGGTTTTTAAATAGATAATCTTATAACCATATTTTCAAAGGTACAGTCTTTTGTTAAATATTCAAGAAAAGACCATGTATAACATAAGAATCAAAATGTTAGATTCTGGGTTATGTATATAGAATGTAGTTTCAAATGGTCTATGTGAATGAAAATAAAATTCAAGAATATGAAGGGTGAAGATGTCCAAATTTTAAAAAAAGATCTACCAACTGACTTCAAATTCCACTTTAGTGTATTTTATCTTCCTAATTCAGCTACTATACCCAAAGCCAACTCTGTGGCCCCCTCTAGATACACTACTCTTCAGGTATGCATTTTATATATTCACCTCACTGCGGCTCCATTTTTTCCTCCTACCCATATTTCTGTCTTGATTTTATCATTTATCAAAATGATTTTTTAAAAGTATTTCCATAAAATATTTCTGGAACAAAGTAAGAAAAAATATCTATTCAGTCTTACGTGGTCTGGACAGCCAAGGGCAAATAATGGATCCAAAAGCAATAAATGACTGGATGTCCATTCACAGCATCTTCCCTAGGTATCATCAAATTTGTGGAGCCTACTGGAAACATCCAGAATGAATGAAATGGGACTGAAACTATAAAGACTATAATATAGCTAAATATTCTATATAGGTTATACTAGCTTAAAGATAACAGTCTTAACAGTATCATTAAAGAGTAACTATTGTTGGGAAGAAAAAGAGGCTTACGTAGAACAAGATAAATAAAATCTCTGTCTTTATGAGAGCATTTTCTAACAAGAGAAAATAGGTCATAAACAAATGAATAAAAAATAAAATACTTACAAATTTTAATAAGTACTTTTCAGGAAATAAATAGGGCTATATAAAAGAAAATAAAATTTTAGGGAGGATAGGAAAGGAAGATGAATCTAGCTAGGGTAGTTATCAAAGACCTCCCTTGGGTGACATTGGAGCTGAGAACCAATAAAAAAGGAAGAGTTTCTTCTCAGGTACAGAGATCAGTAAGTACAAAGACTCAGAATCCAAAAGAAAGAGGCAGAAGAAAACTTGGCACATTCAAGGAACTGAAAGAAAACCAGTACAGCTGGAGCGTAATGATCATTAGGAAGTGAGAATGTGGTATGAAATGAGGCTAGAGATAGGCAAGGGCCCAGCCATATAGGTTCTTTTAGGTCCACAGTAAGGAGTTTGAGTTTTTTCTCTTGTATTTATATTTATAAACGCAATTAGAAGTCTTTGAGGGGTTTTAGACAACAAAACTATATAACCTGATTTAACATTTTAAGATACTCATCCTGGCTGCTGCATGGAGAATAAACTATAAGGGAACAAGAGTAAATGAAGAGAGATCAATTAGTGGACAACAAATGATGTAAGATGGAAAGAAGTAGAACATATTTTAGATACAGAACCAACAGAACTTGTTGATGGATTGGGTGTGGGACATGAAGGAAAGCAAGGAATCAGTAACTCACAGGCTATTAAAATAAGCACATGAGCAGTAGTTACAATTTACTGAGATATGAAATGACCAAGATGAAAGAGATTAGTGAGACGGGAAGGATAGGAGGATAAATTAAATTTCAGTTTGGACACATTAAACCTAAGATGTCCAAAGATAACCAAAAAGAAGTCAAATAAGCAGTGGGACACAGGAGTCTACAACTCAGGGTAGAAAATCAGATTGTCAATATACATTTGGGAATCATCAACTTAGAGGAGATATTAAATGCTATGGGAATTGATGCAATTAACCAGGGATAGAGTGCATGTAGAGAAGAGAGCACAGACTAGGGGTTTTACTAAAATATTGAGAATTATAGAATAAGAAATATCAAAAATGGCTACTGAAAACCAGCCAGAGTTGCTAATAAGAGTAAGTAGGCAAAAGTGGTGTCATAGATGCCAAAAAAGGTAAGTGTTTCAAAAAAGAAGTGACAGACTACGTTAAACGCAACTGGGTTAAAAAATCTACTAACTACGAACAAAGAAGTATACTTTAAAATAGGCAAAATGGAAGTCACTGGTGACTTTGACAAAAAGTTTCAGTGGAAAAGGAGGTTAAATGGCAGAGTGGAGTTGGTTGATAAATAAGTGGAAGATGGTAAGAAAATGGAGACAGTATATGTAAGCTATTCTTTTGAAGACTCTAATTATAAAAGGAGCAAAGACTTGAGTCTGGAGAGGAATATGGGACAGTTAAGAGATATTTTTAAGACAGAAGATAATTATAGAGCATGTTTGAGGTGGAAAGGAAAAATTCAGTAGAAAAAGGTAATAATAAAGATGCAGGAGAAGGAGCAAAGTCCTTGAGAAGCTGGAAAGAGATGCACTGGCTAGCTTTTGTTAGGAGCAGATACACTTCTTCCCAAAATGTGACTGCTTCTGTCACAGACAATGTGAGTACAGATGCTGGAAAGTTGGGAGATTCAAAAGTAGGAAAGTGAACGCTTTTTTTCCCCACTGTGAATGAAAGAAGGTTATCAGCTAGGGGGTGGGATGAGGGTAAAGGGCGGTGCTAAAAGTTTGAGAGACATGAAGGTGTGAAACAGACATTCTGTCTAGGTGCTGAGCAACAGTGTTGGAAGACTGCTTTAACGCGGAGCGCCAATGAAATCTGTGGTCATGAATTTCTTCACTATCAGTGACTCAGTTGCAGACTAAGAGAAGGCAAATAATTAGGTTCAGTCAGAGATGGAGTTTTGCCAGGAAAGTCTTCACATTCCCACTGTCCCTCTCCCTCAATCCAGTAAAAGTGACAGAGGAAATGCAAGGGACCTGAATGAAAGATACAAACATTTACATAAAGAGGTATCCACAGCAAGGCAAGAAGCATACTTTTTGTTTTCTCTATCTCTATGCAAGGCAATAATAGGAATCATGGCTCTAGGATGACACTCCCACCTACATGGACAATTCCTACTATCCACAAACCCATCTGGACTTAGAAGTGAATAAAAGATTGAGAAAAAAAACAAAACAAAACATAAAGAGCATTAAGTTCTTATTGTTAAAATGCTAAACTCTGGGATTATGAAAGGCCTATTGTCAAAACAATCACAAACATAGTCTTTAGATGTTACATCTAATATCAAATCATCTTCCTCAACAGCAATACTGTCTTGGTAACATGGAAATATTCCAATTTTCCATAGTTTAGTCAGCCAAAATTCTTTGCATAACCTACCAGTTAAAAGTATTTCCTATGTTTCTTTGAAAAATATGTAGACAAAAGTGCCAAGTAACGTTCAATGTTGCTTGATCATCACAAAAATGGTTTTTTCTATTTCAATGATTCAATGAAATAGAAATAGTATTCAAGTATTTAATACTTACATCAAATATTAAAAAGGATTTAGTAATTTCAAATGTAGTATTAGAATGTGTTAAGTATCTATGACAAAAAGGAAAAATGAAATTCCATACTAAGTAGTTTACTCAGAAATGTATTTAAGAAACAATTGGAATCAGTTAAGATTCAGTGGAACGTGAACATGAGATAGGGAATCTTCTTGCTAAGTTTTGACCAAACTTATAATTGATCAGAATCTTTAAGACTATTCCCAAGCATGCTATCACTTTAAAAAGTCTTGTTTTTACCAATTTTACCTGTTTTGAAAAGCAAACTTTTAAATGATTCTGTCCAGACTTCCCTAACCCTCCAAAGTATTTTATTTTCCCATAACTTGAAATGCTGTATCAATCAGAATGTGGAAAATCTAATTTTATAGCTCATCTTTAGGTTATTATTATAGGTAAATTGTACACAAGTGTTATTTAACAGCCACATAATTGAGTCTGGCTTCTATTCCCATAGAAACTGAAAATGAATTACCAAAAATGGGATATACTGATAAAAGAGTGCTTAATTTAAAACACCCCATATTTGGTGATCTGGCATCAGATTTCAGAGAAGCAAGAATAAAGTGACAGCTTGGCAGTTAAGCTGTTAGGAATTTTTTTTATAGGCTTTAGCTGAGGCATGCCAGATGTATCTTTAGTTGCTAATATTTTTGATTATATATTGAGGAATATACTTCCTTATAAAAACTCAAAGAAAAATATGAATGAACATCTTGTTGGTTATTATAATTACATGTATACATTTAAAATGTCAAGTAAACTACAGACATATCTGCTAAAGATTACTGATGTAAACACTAGCACATTCCATAGCTGGGGGTGGGGTGGGGTGTTTGAACATGAGGAGTTGTAATATTGAGAGGAAAACACAATTTTAACAGAATTTAGAAGTTGATTTTTTTCACTAACATCAAATACCAAGAAGACAAGGATTTGTTAAGATAATTTTTTTCACGTAAATATAGGAGAAATAATTCTTTTGGTAAATTGTATACATTGTTGACAAGAGACCACATAAAATTCATCATAAAGAATGTATTAAAAGTATGTCATGATTTGAGGAAAAATAATTTAAAAAACATAAATACAATGGATCTAATAATAATCAGGGCTATATTTTCACTATCACTTTAACACAGACAACCAAAAAAGCTTAAGAAAGATATTTTGGTCTATAATGGTCTATAAAAGTAATTGTTAAGTCAAGTGCATTAAACTACGTCAAAACACTATCTGCTGGTACTTACATTTTTTAAAGAACTGTCTTGTGTAAACTGAAGATTCCTGCTATTTGTTAAAATTCATGCAAGTGAGGCATACTTGAATTTTGTTTTTAAGTTACACATTCACATATTACATGTCATTTTGATCATTTATTCCAGCAAGAATAAGTTGATGTGATTTAGTATCTTTCAAAATAGCCCAAAAAGAAGTTTTCATTGTCAGAAATCATCAGATGAACCACAGCCTATTTAAAGAGTAACATCCTCACCAGACTGATGATGTGTATGGTGTCCAGATGCCTCAACAGACTGCCTTTGTTCACTGACTGGAGAAGACAGCAAAGAAGCAGAATGAGGGCTTTCTGTAGAAGATGATGCTGAATGAGCCTGAGCTGACATCGTAGAGGATGTAGAAGGCTGAAGAAACTGTTCAGCTGGAGTGTCTACTTCCATAGCAGTTTCACCCACTTCCAAATCAGTACTTGATGGGACCGTAGGAAGAGTTGAAACATCTGACTGACTAGTTCCACCTTCAAAAAACACATCATAATACAAATTCAAATACTACATGCTTTCCAAAACCAACTACTCTAGAGATATGTTCAAGAAATACGTGTGCACAGACACACACACACACACACACACACAGAGAAACAGATAATTTCAGGATATCAAAAGCACCCACCAGGCTAATTAATAGGGGTAAAAAATTTACCTATGGCACATTCTTGTTATAATAATCAACCTTTCAAGCAGAATGCTCAGTATGGTAGCTTGACTTACACAAAGCTAAGTAACAGCTTGAAAGATTCCTATAAATAATGTCTAGTTCCTTAAGTTTGAAGATGATAATTCTGATTTAATAGCTGGATAATAGGATATGGACTTATATTAATATATTTCTACTCTATAACATAATGTCCTTGGTAAAATATTTAATAAAAAAATTTTATTAACAAGAGTAAAGCTACAAATAGGTCATAACAGGATTAAGTTCCTGATTCCCATTTCATTAGCAGTAATGTGTTAACCACTAAAATAACATGATGCAGTCATGATTTTAAAAGGCTTGAATGTCTACTATGTGTTGTGCTAGGCCTTGTGCTATCTGCAAAGGAATAATTAAGAATACTCAATAAACATTAAAAATTTCCTTGATTTTGCTTCAAATCTATATTATTAAAAGAAAGACAGAATGAACTAATCAAGTTCATGTCTTGCAAGATCCAACTACTACAGAATATAAAATTTTTTCTTTTAATCATCTTGATTTAAATATTTCTTAGTTTAAATTTAAGCACAAATGTAATTAACTCTTAAGCAAATCCATAGTCTAAGAAATCTTTTTTAAGTTTGTATGCAGAATTTAACAAGAACCATTTATGGATGAAATTCAACAGAATTTTTCATTTTGGGACTTAAAACATTTAGGAGTTAACTTTCATACTCCTGATTTTTGACAGAGATAAGTAACTTGCCAAAGACCACAAAGCTGGAAAGTAGTGAACCAAAATATGAAAACAGGTCAGCTAACACCAGAAACAGCAACTGACTGCCATGGTATATAAGTAACCAAAAGAAGAAACTATTTAATTATATAAAACTTATCTAAAGAGTTTTATCTCTATCCCTTCTCAGAGCACATACAAAAGTACTTACAATAGGGGATATCAGAGTCTCTTACTTTTTTTGAGAAAAGCAAAAAATGAAGGCTAGGTCTAGAGGAGCAAATTATACCAAATACCCTTTGTTCTCTACTGCTCCACACAATACAATAAGAACCTTATGATTACTAAAGATATAAAACATGGTATACATTAGATGATATAAATAAAACTGACTTCAATAAATAGTTTTTGCAGGTTTTCTGGTAACTTTAATTAATAACAAAAATTACCTCTGGGTCGAGATCTTCCTCGTCCTCTATTGCTTTGTGCGACTTCGCTTGCTTCTTCAAACCACCTTGATAACATGTCAGACATTCTCTGCATCAGTGACACATTGGGACTTTGCTCTCCTATGACAACACAGGTCTTATCAGTGAATTTAGGAATAGGTCAGGATCTTTCATTAATGCAAAAACCTTGATTTGAAGGCTTTAAAATGAAAGCAATTTTAAAAAATCAAATCGCCTAAATAAATTATATGAATGTATATATAAACCTGTTAGGGCTATCATCACATTTTATAGTAAATGTTTATATGAATGACTCTCCATCTCTATTTTGAGTTCCTCAAGAACAGGACTTACATCTCCTACATGTTTGCCAATTCTTAGGTACTTCCACACTACCACCCCTACCTCAACCCACATCTTTAGCGCTAAGAGTAGACAGCTAGGAAGGGCTCATGAATTCTCAGTTGAACAGATTGAAAGAAAAGTTTGACCTCTCACTTAAATTTCCTTAAACTGAAGGTTTGCCCTCTCACTTAAATTTCCCTAAACTTAATTTATTTTTATCATCATTTACTGCAAATTCCACATAATTGAAATTAACGGAAACCAGAAAAATTTTTATTTATCTCTTTCCTCCCCGCTTTTCTCCCCTCAAATATATGAGTATTTTCTTAAGGACATTTTCAAATTAAGTATCACATCAAATTGAAACTGTGACAATTCTATTTTACAATCATATAATTTAAAATGGAAATCATTTGTTTTTGAATTTTCTGTGAAAACAGAATTTATTTTATGCTTCATTACCTTTATATAATGTAGCTTCATATTTTAAAATATATTAAATAATACCAACAATAATATATTGGGAAATATGCTTTTGATCTTAAAAGATTTCAGAAATCATTAGAATAAGATTTTTGCTATAGATCCGTTTATTAAAATCACACACATTACTTCTATTTTAAATGTGCCATCGTAAGAGACTTCCCTGCTGGCACAGTGGATAAGACTCCGCACTCCCAATGTAGGCGGCCCGGGTTCAATCCCTGGTCAGGGAACTAGATCCCACACGCATGCCACAGTTAAGAGTTCACATTCCACAATTAAGAGTTCGCATGCCACAACTAAAGAGCCTGCCTGCTGCAACTAAGACCCAGGAAAAAACAGGAGGAAAAACAATTTTTTTATGTGCTCTTATAAAACTCTCAGATTGGAAACTGTGAGTTTTCATTGCTCTTTATATCAAATACAAAGGCAAAAATTACTATGTTTGATAATACCCAATGTTTTTTGTGGCAAAAGACATTCTTACACTTTCAGTGGGAATACAAAATAGTGCATACTTTTCAGAGGGTAATTTGATAACTATCAAAATTAAAATGTAATTATCCAGTGACCCACACATTGTACTTCTGGGAATTTATCCTAAGATACACTTACTTGCACAAGTATGGTAAGATATGTATGAAGAGGTTTGTTACAGCATCACTCATAATAGTGAAAAAAATGGAAACAAGTTAAAATATTAATTTTTAAATACCATATTTTTAAAAAGCTGACCAAAGTATAGTTACCATCTCTTTCTCGTTCACTCTCAGGCCTTGCTCGGGGTCCAGTATCTGACCAATCACCACGAAGTCTCAAACGCTTAACTGGAGGCTGCCGTAACTAAAAGATGAGGAGAAAACTCATTTGCTCAATTCTTAAAGCACACTGTAAGTCTAATAGATTCTTTCCATCTTCTTACTTTCTTTATTGAGATGCTAATCAAACTATGAAAGATAGCCATAAATATCCATTGATGTTGACAGCCTATACTTATTATCTTCAACCTAAAGTTTGAATGCAACTTTAAAATCATGTAAATGTGATATCTAATCCTACCTGTATCACTTTCCAACTGACAAGAGGAAAGTTACCTAACTACATTGAGCCTAAGTTTTCTAGTATGATGATAAATATAGTCTAGGTAAAGTACCTAAATACCTAACTGGCAATAGAAGTAATCATTATTTTATTATTATTACTGACAATTTGCTCTCTGGTTCTCCCCCAGCACCTATTCCAACCCTGCATTACTCACCTCAGTGTCTCTACTCTACCTTGTTGCTCTCATTCTCAACTATTAACTTTTCCTCCTACTTCAGAGAAAATAAAGTCAGTTCTATAGAAATGACATCAATTTCCTCAGTTGCATTCTACAATTTACCTATATCTACTTCTTAATTCCTTCCAATCTTTCTCAGGAGATGGATCACTTGTTTTGTTTAAGCTTAATCTCTATCTGTGCTTTTTATTTCATTCCTTGAACAATTATTCTCTCTATACCTACATTCGTCTCTTCTCTCTTGGTTCTTCCTCACAATATGCTAAAGGTTCTTATCATTTTTAATAAACAAAACACTTCAATTTCATATTTCTATCCAGCTACACTCTTTTCTCATGCTTTCTGAAGCTTTACTGTCAAGCCTCTTTTAAAAAGTCTATATTTGGGGGGGTGGGATCACCTGGGAGACTGGGATTCACATATATACACTAATACGTATAAAATAGATAACTAATGAGAACCTGCTCTATAGAACACGGAACTCTACCTCACTGTACAGTAGAAACTAACACAACATCGTAAAACAACTATACCCCAATTTTAAAAAATAAGTCTATATTCATTCTATTTTTATCTACCACTCCTCTCTCAATTCACTGAAGTCAATCTTACGTTCCCATTTTTCCACTGAATTCATCCTCACCAATATCACCAGTGAATGATCAACGACTAAGTTCACTGATCAATGATAAAATGATTAAAACTCAATTTGCAATTCAAATGGCACCTTTCAGAGATTATTTTATTTGATGTCTATGGCATCTGACACTCTTAATCACTCCCTTTAACAGTTACATTTTAACATCTTTTTATTGAGATATAATTCACATACCATAATATTTACCCTTTTAAAGTAGACAAATCAGTGGTGTATATTCACAAAGCTATGCAACTACTTGTATCACACTAATCCAGAACATTTTCATCACCTTAAAGAGAAACCCTATACCTATCAGCAATCATTCCCCACTTCTCCCTCTACTCACCTCCTGGCAACTACTAATCTACTTTCTGTCTCTATGGATATGCTTATTCTGGACACTTCATGTAAATGTAATAATATGTGGCCTTTTGTGTATGACTTCTTTCACTTAGCATAATATTTTTCAAGGTTCATCCACGTTGCAGCATATACCAGTATTTCATTGCTTCTTATGGCTCAATAATATTCCACTTTTTGAATATACCACATTTTGTATATTCATTCACCAGTTGATGAACATTGAGTTCTTTCCACTTTTTGGCTACTGTGACTAATGCTGCTATGAACATATGGGCAAGTTTTTACGGGGACATGTTTTCAATTTTCTTGGGTATATATCTAGGAGTGGAATTGCCGAATCATATGATAACTTCTATATTTAACTTTTGAGGAACTGACAAACTGTTTTCCAACGCACCTGCACCATTTTATACTCCTACCAGCAATGTATGAGGGCTCCAATTTCTCCACATTTTCATCAACAATTGTCATTGACTTTTTTATTTTAGCCAACCTAGTAAGTGTGAAGTGGTGCCTCACGGTGGTTTTGATTAGTGATGTTGAACATCTCTTTATGTGCTTAATGGTCATTTGTATACCTTCTTTGGAGAAATGTCTATTCAAATCCTTTACCAATTTTTTAATTAGGATACTTGTCTTTTTATTGTTGAGTAGTAAGTGTTCTTTATATAACATATTCTGGATACTGGATTCTAAATCATAAACCAGACATATGATTTGCAAACATTTTCTCCCATCCTGTGGGTCACTCCCTTTTATTCTTTTCTAACATAACATTCATTGATTTTTCTTTTTTCTTTCACAATTAAGCAGGTTTTAATAGCAATCTGGTGACAGCTTAGCTGTAAATTTTCTATTTTCTCCTGGAAACCATACCAAGCAACAAGGAGAATGGGAAAAAAAAAAGTCTCCATCCTCAGCAAAGGAAACAGAAAAAAAAAAAAGACCCCACAAATTCCATGTTATGTGTAAGTATGGTTAAAAGCAACTGAGAATAACAAAATCTGCAGAGGAAGTCACAAGTGTGACAAAGAATAATCAGAAGATTAGAGGATGCCTAGTGTGGTAGTTGTCTAAAATCTCAGACAAATAATCATTTCCAGAAAGAGACAGACTCACCCTGTATATATAAATTGTACTTAAGAATTAAGAGCTCTGTTCCATGGTTACGAGAGAGAAATTTTTATATTATACAGGCAAAGAACTGATGTTATAACCTCAGCAACTATTTCTGGAACAAGATCTTCAAGTTAAAAACAGTCCTAAGTTTGATTTTTTGAGATATGCAAAATAACCCACTCAAGAATGCTGAAAATGATACAGCATTCATTCAATCAGTCATTCAATAAAAATTTTTTTAGCACCTTTCATGTGTCAGGTACTACTCTAGGTATTGGGGAAAGATCAATGTACAAAACATACAAAAATTCCCAATGTCACAGAGTTTATAGAATACATGAAATTAAGAAGTAAAATATACAGAGAAAGTGGCAAGTGTTACAGAAAAAAATAAAGTATCAATAGAAAAGGGTGATAGGTAGTACCAGATAATTAAGGGTTACAATTTTAAATAATGTGGTAAGGTAGGATCTAACGGAGAAGGGAACATAGGAAAAGCCCTATAAGAAGTAAAGGAAGAAGAAATCCAGCTATCTAGAGGAGATCATTTCAGGCAAAATAAATGCAAAAGCCATAAGGTAGCTTAGCCTGTCTGAGTAAACAAGTAAGCAGATGTAGCTAGAGCAGAGTAAACAAAGGAGAGAGCAGTAGAAGTAACAAGAAGCAGATGATATAAGATCTTGAAGCCACTGTAAGGACCTGAGTTTTGTTCTGAATGAGGTGGGGAGCCATTTGGAGTGTGGATCAGAACAGTGGCATGATTTGACTTACGTTTTAAAGGATTACTTTGACTACCGTGTAGCTAACTAAAGAATTGGAGGGGGTGGGTATGAAAGCAGGGACCTGGTAAGAAAGCTACCATAATAATCTAGGAGGAGAGATGCTGATAACTTGGAACAGAGTATTAATAGTAGAGTGGGAAGCAGTATTACAGATTTTGGATACAGGTTTCCCCTACTATCTGAAAGCAGAATGTTCCTATGAAAACTTTCATTAAGTCGAAATGGAGTAAAATGAAGAAGCAATTACCTTAGGACACATCTTGCTAATGGATGCACAAAATAAATTGAGATGAAGCACAGATGCTCACAGACACAATTCAATGCTACGACAGCTTGATGCTGAGATAGAGACACAATTCAAAGCTACGGCAGCTTGATGCTGAGATAAGACACAATTCAATGCTGTGGCAGTTTGATGCTGAGATGCCGAGTATAGTTCACTGGGAAGGAGCTTGGTGGTGCCACTTGCTGCTCAGGGTGCACACTGCAAACAAATGCCAAATGCCATTTTCGCTTTTCACCTTTTTTTTGTAAAAGCGAAAATCCTCTTTGGATTTTTTAGTTAGTGAAAGCAGGTACTAAGCAGGTCTTTAGTAAAAGCAAAGTGATATAGAAGCAAACATTCAAAAAGCAGGGGATACATGCAATACTTTTAGGGATAAATTACGGGGACCAGGAGAAAATGAGAGATTGGATTCAACAAAGCAGTCCAATAATGTGCTAGGTAGGTGGGGAAAATGTCAAAAAGATATGAGAGAAAAATGAAAAGAAAGAAAAGACAATAAAAAGGAAAAAGGAATACCAAAATAAAGGAAAATGAGAAGTGGAAAAAATTTGAATAAGACAAAAGAATATGCTAAATAAAGACGGGGAACAGAAATTCCCTGGCAGTCCAGTGGTTAGAACTCTGAGCTTTCACTGCCAGGGGCCTGGGTTCAATCCCTGGTCAGAGAACTAAGAGCCAGCAAGCCGAGAGGCGTGGACAAAACAAAAAGGGGCGGGGGGGGGTGAAGGACAAATTATTAGAGGACAAAGGAAATAATATAGGAAATAAAAAGAGACTCCTACAAGTTAAGAAAATATAAAAATATGAAAACATAAGAAAAAAATCATTTATTAAACTTTTATTCATACTTTAAAACCCTGCTCAAGTGTTTCTTATGTTCCCAATCAAAAACAATTATTCCTTCTTTTGGTCTACTTATATAGAACATAATTCTTACATACAATTCTATTATTTTAAGTTTCACACATTTATTTATAAACTTTATTCCTTTATAAATTTATTTATTTGTAATCTCCTGAATGAGAGATCATGTCTTTGTTACAGTCATCCTTGATTTTCTAAAGTTTAGTACAGTATGTAGTATAGTAGCCACCCAGTAAGTATTTGGTGAGCTGAAATGAGTTTGAACATTACTGTCAAGGATTTAGCATAAAACACTGAAAGAAAAGATGGCAAGATTAAGAGGAGGACAGGTTATTAATTTCTTTTTCTATACAGACCTGTGAATTATTTCATTTATTACAATAAGCATAATTTATTCTTTTAATTTTAATTCATTTTCAGAATTATTTTTCTTAATTTAGTTAATTCAACAAAGAACACTGAGAAAAACATGTTCAAAAAAACCAACTGTTCATAATTAAGCCTCTTTCACTCTGATTATATAAATATCTTTAGGCTAAGTATTCTGTGGGATAAAAGCTAGTTGGCTCACTTAAAATGTTTCTGCATTTCCAACTCTTTCGTTCTGTAACAGTCACAAAGTATGACTGTAACTTTACTGAAGCGCATTATCTCAAGAGGAAATTACATAGCAACAACAAAATGACACAGCAGATTTCACATTTTCAATCAGACCAATAAACTCAAAAATTGTTTCATTAGCTATCATACCCTCTTCTTCACCAATTTCCTAATTCACTTAAACACAGTGCCAAATTTAAAATCCCAAAAACACATTTATAAAGTAATCTTGATTTTTTTCTAATTTTATAGCCCTCTCAACCTGCAACTATAAGAACTGGATTTAGTTTTGCATCTCATAAGAATTACAAAATTGTTATTGTTCTTTAGTGCCTTTAAAATGTATTCATTAAGAAGAGTTGGACCAATACCTAAAAGTCACTGATAATTAATAAAAAGCAATGGTTAGGGCTTCCCTGGTGGCGCAGTGGTTGAGAATCTGCCTGCTAATGCAGGGAACACGGGTTCGAGCCCTGGTCTGGGAAGATCCCACATGCCACGGAGCAGCTGGGCCCGTGAGCCACAATTGCTGAGCCTGCGCGTCTGGAGCCTGTGCCCCGCGACGGGAGGGGCCGCGATAGAGAAAGGCCCGCGCACCGCGATGAAGAGCGGTCCCCGCACCGCGATGAAGAGTGGCCCCCGCTTGCCGCAACTGGAGAAAGCCCTCGCACGAACCGAAGACCCAACACAGCCAAAAATAGATAAATAAATAAATAAATAAATAAATAAATTTAAAAAAAAAAAAAAAAAAAAAAAGCAATGGTTAATTTCAAAAGACATTTATAATCCAAAGAATAGAGTGATTAAACACAGGACACTGTAGGGACCTCCCTGGTGGCACAGTGGATAAGACTGCACTCCCAGTGCAGGGGGCCTGGGTTTGTTCCCTGGTCAACTAGATCCCACATGCATGCTGCAACTAAGAGTTCGCATGCCACAACTAAGGAGCCTGTCTGCCTCAACTAAGGAGCCCGCAAGCCACAACTACGGAGCCCACGTGCCGCAATTAAGGAGCCCTGGAGGCGCAACTAAGACCCGGTGCGACCAAATTAAAAAAAAACAAAAAAAAAACAAAAAAAAAAACCATAGGACATTGTAAAATAAAAAAGCCAAAGTGAAAAACGTGGTGAAAGAAGCTTAACAAGGTTAAAGCAAACATTTTTCTACTGCTGTGTACTGTCAAGGATATATTATTTCTGGTTTTTGTTTTTCATAAATAAGAAAAATGATTTAGTATTTTAGAGTCATTTTAGGAAAAGTAGTTCTTTCACCTAGTTTCCAATACATAATATATATTTACATCTAGAAATGGATAAAGAAGAGGGTATCTACAGATATAGATATATAGAGATATATATAATGTAATGTATAAACTTCTAAAAGACTAAATGTTTATATTCATGCACCAATAGGAGTTTCACCTATTACCATTCACTATTTATATGAGGACAGCAATCCCCTCCTCTCCCGATTCTGTGTATGTGTTGTGTTTTGTGTGTATGTACAGACACTTTAACTTACCTTTTTCTCACTCATTCATATGGGTCAGTGTTTTACAAAATGTACCTAGAGATAATATTACATGTCACTAATTCATAACTGTGAAAGAGGCAGAATCAGGAGAAGACAGGAAGGACTGCTATCAACATATGAATAGTAAACACTGTTGCATGAATATAAACACTTAGTCTCACGGAAGTTTATACATCACATTTATTTATTATTTTAATTGCCTCTTCTGCAACTGTCAGAACTGTTCATCTTTCTTGCCTGCTTCTATGCATCCATAAACTTGGAAAAACATTTTGCTATTAAATATTTTCTCTTTAAAAATACTTTACAATACTTTCGCCTAGGGCCTTATCCTTATTTATTACTCCCATTCTTTCATGCATGTTTTCATGTCTTTGCTCCTTAGACTGTAAATGCCGTGAAAATTAACTCTATTTTTTGAAGCCCTTCAGGCCCTAGGAGTTACTGAATTAATGCTCCAGGAGTTAGTGAATTAATGTTTTCTGAAGTCAATAAAGAACATGGTTTTGAGTAAACTTACCTCTTCTCTTCTCTCTTCTGCAGAAGGAGTTTTAAGTTCTCGTGCTGTATCATCTTTTGGGTCAAAAAGATATATGTAATCTGAAGAGTAACTAACAAGAATCTCTTGACCATCCTCACTGTAACACAGAGATGTCACCCTGCAGGACTTGTTATTAAGATGGGAAGGGATAAAACGGGCAACCATTCCAGTAGTTCCTCGACCTGCATAATTCCCTAAATAAGAAAAAAGGAATTGTTTAAAATTCAGAATATTTTTCAAGAAAAACACCTGAAAAACTCTTAATCTGAATTATGAGATATGTGATTTAACGTAGCAATATAAATCCAAGCTGTCTGTCATATTCTATTTCTAGAAAAGACTCTTTAATCAACAGTCAAATTTTGTAACAAAATAAAAATGAATATAGTATAAAGGTTACATATCTTCCAAAAAGAATTCATGATTTTTCTAGAATTCCAGATTACATCAGTGTTTTATTGGAATATGAGTTATTTAATCAATCTTATATTGTGATTACAGTCACACTAAACCATCTCTTAAAAATTCCCCAAATTAAGATAATATAATTTTTATAATATAAATCGGAAAGCTGATATTTACTAGCATACTAGATAAAACAGTACAGTATCTTTTTAATACGATTTACGTTTTACTTTATGTCATTAAAAGATTTTTGATTGCCATGAAATTCTCCTCTTATAAGATAACAGAGTGGGAATACCACTCTAATTCTAATTAATTTTGGTGGTCGTCAACATAATGCAATACGATAGGGAGAGGTACAACTGGCACTTTGTGCTCTGCAGGCCCAGGAATGCTAAATTCTAAGAATCCCACAAAGCTGTATTATCCTGCCCTGCCCAAAATTTTAATCATGTCCCATCTGTTGAGAAATGATAACTGAGCCTACAGTTCCATATATTACTACTGTTCCCCCTAAACATGCATGTCCAAATAGACAAGACTCCTCAATCACAGTTCAAGAAAAGAAAGAAGATCCCATCTGGTTTTCCCATTTCAGTAATCTATGTCCATTTTCACTGGACATAAACTGACATTGAGATCAACATTGTTAATTTCTGGCCCAAGTCAATGTTTATTTTTAATGCCATAAAATACGTGAATATATATATAAATGTGTACATATGTATGTATATTTGGGGTGTGTGTGTGTGTGTGTGTGTGTGTGTGTGTGAGAGAGAGAGAGAGAGAGAGAGAGAGAGAAAGAGTGTGCAATCTTGACCTTCCTTGACAGAAAATGCTAATGGAAGTTAGCTTTGAGGTGAATATTTCAGAAGTGGTTTGATCCCAAAGCAGATGAGGAACAAATAGGAGTTTAAGGCAAATTCAAATTCAGTACTGCAGCATCATTTACAGTACTTTAGCTAGGCTACTAAGTAGGCATAAATATGTTATACATTAATACACACCCAAGTCACTCTTCTTTGCTAACTTTTCTCTCCACCACGCTTACTATTATCCCCTTGATTGAAAAGATAGCAAAGAGAAATTAGGAAAGCCAAGTGTTGTGAGCTGAAGAGTGTCCCCTAAAAATTCATGTCCACCAAGAAACACAGAACGTGACCTCATTTAGAAATAGGGTCTTTGTAGATGTAATTATCAAGATGAGGTCATACTGGATTACGGTGGCCCTTAAATACAATGTAACTAGTGTCCTTATAAGAAGAGGGAAACGTAGGCACAGATACACACGAGAGAACAGCATGTAAATACAGAAGCAGAGACTGGACTGATATATTTAAAAGCCAAGGGATGCTAAGGATTGTCAGCAACCTCCAGAATCCAGGAGAGAAGCAGGCAATAGATTCTCCCTGAGAGCCTCCAGCAGAAAACCACCCTGCAACATCTTGATTTTAGACATTTAGCCTCCAGAAATGGGAGAGAATAAATTTCTGTTATTTTAAGCCACCCAGTTTATAGTAATTTGTTATGACAGACCCAGGAAATTAATACATCAAGTGTTACAACTTTTTAAAGTGATAAACTGCAAAAGTATCACACTGATGGGTCATAAAAACTTGGTGAAATGCTATTTTTTATAATAACCCATAGTATTTAAATACATTCTATTTACTAAATTTTATGTCAAACTAATGAAATTTTAAAATTGCAATACATCATAAAGATTTATCCTTTGGGTGATTCAGGAAGATTTACTCTGAGGAAGAAGAACCAAGTTGATTGTCTTATATGTCACATTCCTTTTATACCAACACAGGTTTCATCCCTTAAAAAAAAAAAAAAAAAAAAAAAGATTTATCCTTTGGGGACTTCCCTGGTGGTGCAGTGGTTAGGAATCCACCTGGCAATGCAGGGGACATGGGTTCGAGTCCTAGTCTGGGAAGATCCCACGTGTGGCGGAGCAACTAAGTCTGTGCGCCACAACTACTGAGCCTGCGCTCTAGAGCCCACAAGCCCCAACGACTGAAGCCCGCACACCTAGAGCCTGTGCTCCGCAACAAGAGGAGCCACCGCAATGAGAAGCCCAGGCACCACAATGAAGAGTAGCCCCCGCTCACCGCAACTAGAGAAAGCCTGCACGCAGCAATGAAGACCCAATGCAGCCAAAAATAAATAAATTTATATTAAAAAAAAGATTTATCCTTTGAACTGATAGGATCTTATATTTTCTCTAACATATGTCTTTTTACCTGTAGCTCTTGTACCCAGCATTCGCCGATCATATATTCGTACTGAGCTATCAGAACAACCAACAGCAAGATAATACGGTATTGGTGGACAAATAGCTACAGATGTGGCAGCACGTCGGCAGTTAATTAAAATATCCTACAAAAGATAAAAAAATACCAGTTACATAAGCTTTACAACAGATAATAGTCTATTTAAAACATTTTCCCTTCAATTAGAACAAGAAAATCTTTTTCAGAAATCCTAATTCAGTCAGTATGACAATGAGGGGGGAAAAAAAACAACAACATGCCTCCTAAATATTCTCATACTCAGGAATAGAATGATCATCTTTAGAAATATTAAAAAACTCATACATTACCTATGTAATATGTCATTAAGTCATTAATGTCATTAGAAATGCCTGCTATCATTGGTCCACTGGACAGTAAAGATGGAGGTATAATCAACCTTTGTCTATCATAAGTATAATCATTATTTTATATGGTACTCATGATATTTTAATTTTTTTTTTTTTTAAATAAATTTATTTATTTATTTATTTTTGGCTGTGTTGGGTCTTCGTTTCTGTGTGAGGGCTTTCTCCAGTTGCGGCGAGTGGGGGCCACTCTTCATCGCGGTGCGCGGGCCTCTCACTATCGCGGCCTCTCTTGTTGCGGAGCACAGGCTCCAGACGCGCAGGCTCAGTAGTTGTGGCTCACGGGCCCAGTTGCTCCGCGGCATGTGGGATCTTCCCAGACCAGGGCTCGAACCCGTGTACCCTGCATTGGCAGCCGGATTCTTAACCACTGCACCACCAGGGAAGCCCTGATATTTTAATTTTAATTATTGCTATTAAAATGTAAAAAAATATCATAACCTGTTATTAAAATTTTATATTTTTGTTAACTTATAAAATCTTCCTCCTCACCAGTTCAAAAACAAAGTACATACATACATATATACAAACCATGTCAAAGACAGGCTTCACTATAATGTCACTACTTATCTCTATACAAGCATTAGAAAATATAAGAGCTATCACCCCAAAGATACAGCTTTAAGGTATTCTGTTAATTCTATACTATTTTGTCTACAACTCTAACTCCTCACTCTTCTCAGAATAGCTAAGTTTTTAAGTTACATTTATGCTAAGTTTTATGTATTTAATTATGGGCCTCAGAACATTATTCCTATTACATAGAATTTATTCACCAAATACTGTTCATAATTCTAAATTTTTAGGATTTAAGAATTACCCTAGTTGCCAATTTTTCTTTATACTCTCTCTATTCCTTTTTACATATAAAGAAATGAAAAGTTTTATTGAGAAACAATTTAACAATATTTCACTTATTAGCTTTGCTTTATTCTTTGGTTTTACAGAGTTTTTGATTATAAAAGCAAAATTAAATCCAACTACATTGTATACGAAAATACTGCTTAAAAGATTTTGACGTAACAAGTTTTAGGACCTATTATTTACTAAGAAACAGGTAAACCAAATGCCCCTAATAAACAACCTGCTATTTTAAACTTATTTCTGCCTTCAGTTCAACTTCCTAATTCTGTATGTGTATACATGTATACAATATAAAAACTGACAAAATTTTTTTATTTCTATTTTTTTTCTTCTCTGTTTCAATGTATAAAATAATCTTTTCTCCACCTAAAGCATGTTAACAATAGTAACTGGTTTAATTAGCAAACACTCAACCTGATTACTAGTAACTTTTTTTTTGTAACTATCAGTAAAAATGTATTTAGCAATACTTTCTTACCTCATTTACTACTCTAAACTGATCCGAGACAAAAGCTACTGTCTCTAAATAACATTTAGGGTTAGTTGCCTGGGGCCTTACACTGACTGATTTCTCAGGTCTTTTTCAAGTTTAAAATACTATTTTAAAAAATACAAAATTGATAGTGAAGCTCTATCTTTAGAGAAGTGAGCTAAATATGAATGAACATATTGATAAAATGGTATCTAACTGTCGAAAACAAAAGATAGCATATAAATAAATCTTGGTTTAAAGGACAAGGTAAAAATAAAAGGAAGGCACTAAACTTCTACATGCTTTTATCACTGCTATTGGTAAGCCAAAATTGCCTCCATAAATAAATGGAATATACTGATAAATACTTCAAGTTTTTATAATGCTATGGTATATACTGAACAATTATATAAATTTTTACAAATATATTTGAACTGTACAATTTAAGTATACATTCCTTAACTTCACTATTAACATTTTAATTAAGAAACTTTTTTGATTATAAAAATATACTTATTGAAAATTTTATAAAATAAAAAATTCTTAATTTATCCATAAGCTCATAACTCAGAGATAACTTACTACCCAATTTTAAGTATAATCTTAATTTTTTTCATCATTTGTACAAAAACTTGATTCTTACATCTTTGCAATCTTCTTTTGTGCAACTAGTTTTGATGCGTGTATCAAACCACCTAACAGTTCCATCTTCACCACAAGAGAGAAAAGTATACGGGTCATTAGGTACAGTCATAATCTGAAGATGAAAACAAAAGCACAGGTAATGTTAGTGAACGTTTAAACAGATGACTTTGAAAAACATTACTGCTATCCCATAAAATGATTATGGCAAAAGCAACTAAGAACCATTTATTTTAATTATTTATGACTTACCCGTATCATAATGCAAAACAGTGCTATGTATGTAGAAATATGCAAGAGGTAACTGTTGAATTAATGTGACTCATTACTTTGAAGTTTGACATTAATGTACCTTCAGACAGAAAGCTCTTTAAATTATAAACTCCTAACAACTTGACAAGAAAAATCCTACCCTTGGAAGCTTGTTCAAACTTTGAATAGCCAAATTTTTGTTTTCTGGATGTGAATTTACACTTGTATTAGAAACACACTGTAAAATTTTACTCTCTGATAATGTTTATAAAAACTATGTGATGCTGAATTAACCATTTAAACTGACCTCTCAAAAATTTTTTGAGCAATGGTAATGGTTCTAGAACAATGTAAAAGTACCCAATGTCACAAACAGTACAGTTAAAAATGGTTTGAATGGCAAATGTTATATTAGGTGTATTTTACAAAAATTAAATTTTTTAAAGAAATGAAACATTTTAGATATTCCTGTATCCACTTCTGGTTTAGCAATAATACTGTAAGTTGAGGCCCTCTGTGAACCCTCCTGTCCAACATATTCCTCCCCTTCTCTGTCCTTAGAAGTAGAAACTGCCAAAATTGGGTATTTAGCATTCTCACATAGGTTTTTATGTACCCATAAACAATGGAAGGTATATTCCTATGTTTTAAAACTCTGTATACATGAAAAGGTGCTCAGATTCATTAGTGATCAACTAAACACAAATTATAATTCTAAGTAAATATCACTACACATCACCAGAATGACCAAAATGAAAGGGACTAGATTAATATCACGTTAATGAGGACACGGAGCAACTAGGGCTTTCACACATTGTTGATGGGGCTGTAAAATGGTACCATCACTTTGAAAACCCATGTGTCAGTATCTACTAAAGCTGGTCATATGCCTCTTCCATGACCCAGCAATTCCACTACAAATAAATGTATGCATAAAGGCACCTAAAGATGTGTACCACAAAGTTCATAGCAGCACGATTCATATTAGCTAAATACTTGAAACAACCCAAATGGCCAGTAAGAGAATAAGAACAGAAATTGTGATTTACTCTTGAAATACTGAAGCAATAAAAATAAAGAAATACATTGTTCTCAAATTATGTAAAACCAGTGATTAAAAATAAGATTTCTTGCCAGAAATTAGTGGAGTAATATCTTTAAGGTAGTAAAAGAGAAAAAAAAAAAAAAACAACTGTCAAACTAGAATTCTATACCCACAGAAATATCTTTCTAAAACAAAAATAAACTAGACTTTTTCAGAAATAAGAAAGCTGAAAGATTATTCAGTAGCACAGAAGTCAGCAAAGGATGCCTCTTACATAACTATGACCCATTATTTTTGTAAATAAGAGTCTGAATGAAACTCAGCCACATCCAATCATTTACATATTATCCAAGTCTGCTTGCCTGACACAATGGCATATCTGAGTAGTTGTGACAAAGATTATATGGCACACAAAGCCTAAAATATTTACTATTTGGCATTTTACAGGATAATTTTCCAAACCTCTACATTAACAGACCAGCACAATATAAATACATCTTTTCAAATCCTTCATGTAAAAGGAAAATAATACCTGTCATAATCTGGATCTATGAAAAGGAATTTAAGATTGGAAATAATAAATATGTAAGTAAACATAATATAATTTTTACTTTGTTTTAAAATCTTTTAAAGATAATTGACTATTAAAGGAAGAATATTAACAATGTATTAAGGAAACTATAAAACATATAAGAATAAAATGTAGGAAAGAATTACCCAAACTTCCAGGAGAAGAAAAATGAAACTACAGTGTTATAAGATTCTTATACTATATTTGAAGTGGTACCATATTACTTGATGGTACACTGTGATAAAGGTTATGATGTATAAACCCTAAAGCATACACTAAAACAACCACAACAAAAAAAGTTATAGCGGGCTTCCCTGGTGGCGCAGTGGTTGAGAATCTGCCTGCCAATGCAGGGGACACAGGTTCGAGCCCTGGTCTGGGAAGATCCCACATGCCACGGAGCAACTGGGCCCGTGAGCCACAATTACTGAGCCTGCGCGTCTGGAGCCTGTGCTCCGCAACAAGAGAGGCCGCGATGGTGAGAGGCCCGCGCACCGCGATGAAGAGTGGTCCCCACTTGCCGCAACTAGAGAAAGCCCTCGCACAGAAACGAAGACCCAACACAGCCAAAAATAAATAAATAAATAAATAAATAAAAGAACGTGAATTTCTAAAAAAAAAAAAAAAAAAAAAAAAAAAAAAAAAAAAGTTATAGCTAATAAATCAACAAAGGAGGTAAAGTGGAATCACAAAAATACTCAGTTCTTACAAAAAACAGAAGAAGGGGAAAAAATTGATGCAACAGGAACAGAGGGAAAACAAAGAGCAAGACACAAAATTTAAATTCAGCTACCTACATATCAATAATCACATTAATTGTAAATGATATAAACAGCCCAATTAAATAAAAACCAGATGTTGCTAGATTGGATAAAAAAGCAAAACCCAACTATAAATTGCCTATAAGAATCTAACTTTAAATATAAAGACACAGATAGCTAGACTAAAAGTAAAAGGACAGAAGAAAGAGATACCACAATAACTCTAACAATGAGAAAGCTAGATTTGCTATATAAATAGCAAATTTCAAAGCAAAGAGTATTAATGGGGATAAAAAGAGTCATTTTACAATGATAAATGGGTCAATCCATGAATAGAAACATCAAAATCCTGAATGTTTATGTACCTAAAAACAGATCTTTGAAATATATGAAGCAGTAATTGACAGAACTGAGTGGAGAAACAGACAGTCCAAAAATATTAGATTTCAACACATCTGTTTCAATAATTGATAGAATAAGTAATCAGAAAATCAGTAAGAATACAGAAGAATTGAACATGGTTATCAGCCACCTTGACATAACTGATATTTATGGAACACTCCACAAACAAAAGAATAAGCAGTTTTTAAAGTGCATAAGATAAATTTACCAATAGACTATGTTCTGGGACACAAAACCAGTCTCATTAAAATTAAAAGGATTCAAGTCATACAAAGTACATATTCTGACTGAGATGTATTTAACTAGAAAATAATCATTGTAAATCAGTCCATACAAAGACAGTTACACAAATGATTAAAATAGCTTCAACTGCAATTAAGCCCAAGCTGGAAAACAACTCAAATATTCAAATATATCCAAATATTTGGAAACTAAATGACATGTTTCTCAATAAATGATGAATCAAAGAAGAAATCACAATGGAAACTAGAAAATATATTTACTAATAGAAGAGAAATGGAAGTTCAGCATATCAAAATTAGTGAAATTTACCTAAAGGAATACTCAGTGGAAATTTTATTTTACTGACTGCCTGTATTAGAAAGGATAAAGGTCTCAAATCAGTAACTTCAGCCACTACTTTAAGAAAATAGAAGAAAGAGAGCAATGAGACTCACCATAGTAAACAGAAGAAAGGAAAAAATGGAGATCAAAAATAGAAAAAGAAAACAAGAAAACAGAGAAAATCATGGAAACCAAAGTTTGTTCTTAGAGATGATCATTAAAATTGATGAAATCTCTACTCAGACTGCTAAGAATAATAAAGAGAGAGAGAGAGAATACAAACTACCAATATCAAGAGTGACAGAGGTGACATCACTATAGATTCTACAGATGTTAAAAGGATAGTAAGGAAGTACTGTGAACAACTTACACCAACAAATTCAGCAATATAGATGAAACAGGTTCCTTGAAAAGGATAAAATACCAAAGCTCATTAAAGCAGAAAGATATAACCTGAATCACCAAATATTCATTTTAAGAAATAAATATGCAGTTATAAACATCCTACAAAGAAAACTCTAGGACCAGATGGCTTTATTGGTGAATGCTCCCAAACATATAAGAAACAAATATTACCACTTCTACACAAACTCCTTCAGAAAATTGAAGAGGACAAACTTTCCAAGTTATTGCAATAGGGCAGCATTATGCTAACAACAAACCCAAAGACAGTGCAAGAAAACAAAGCTAAAGATCATCTCTCATGAACATGTCTGCAAAAAAAAAAGAAAGTCCTTAACAAAATGAATACAACAACACAGAAAGAGGATAATATATCAATATATGACCAGGTGAGGTTTATGTCTGGAATGTTAAATTGGTTTTAACACTTGAAAAATAAATGTAATTCACCATGTTAAGAAACTAAAAGATCCAATTAAAGATGTTTAAGAAAAAAAAAGAGTGGAATGCACATTGATCTCAAGTCCATGTGAAATGTTTTTCAAGATGGACTGTAGTTACACAGAGCAAAACAATTCTCAATAAATATTAAATGTTTAAAATCATAAAAATATCTTTTCTACTATAAAAAAAAGAAACTAGGGCTTCCCTGGTGGCGCAGTGGTTGAGAATCTGCCTGCCAATGCAGGGGACACGGGTTCGAGCCCTGGTCTGGGAAGATCCCACATGCCGCAGAGCAACTGGGCCCATGAGCCACAACTACTGAGCCTGCGTGTCTGGAGCCTGTGCTCTGCAACAAGAGAGGCCGCGACAGTGAGAGGCCTGCGCACCGCAATGAAGAGTGGCCCCCGCTCGCCGCGACTAGAGAAAGCCCTCGCACAGAAACGAAGACCCGACACAGACAAAAATAAATAAATAAGTTAATTAGTTTAATAAATAAATAAATTTTAAAAATAAAAAATAAAAAATAAAAAAATTAAAAAAGGAAACTAAAAGAAAAGCAATACAATCCTTTCAAAAAATGAAAAAATGCAGAGAAAACACGTGACAAAATCCAATATCCAGTCCTGGTAAGTGTAAGAATATGAACAGAAAGGAATTAACTCAACCTGCTAAAAAAGCATTATTGAAATATACCTACTGTCATGGTTAATAGTGAAAGATCAAAGATCAAAACAAGGGAAGGATGTTTAGTCTTACCACTTTTATTCAATATTAGACTGAAAGTTCTAATAAGGGTGATAAGATAAGAAAAAGAAATAAAAGGAGTCCAGATGGGAAAAGAAGAAAAAGTGTCTCTATATTCACAGATGACATAATCATCTAAGGAGAAAATTCTATGTAATCTTTTGGTAAAAAGTTACTAGAGCTAATAAGTGAGTGTAGCAAAACTGCAGAATACAAGATCAATATATAAAAATCAACTGCATGTGAAAATACTAGCAACAAAACCATCAGAAATTGAAATTTTAAAGATAATACCATTTACAATAACATTAAAAAATATGAAATATTTAAGGGTGTCTTAAGACACACAAACTGAAAATTATAAAACATTGCCAAGTAAAATTAAAGTCCTAGATAAGGGAGACATACTGCAATCATGGATTGGAAGATTTAATAATTGTTGTCAATTCTCCCTAAATTGATATATAGATTCAAATAAATCCCAGGAGGAATTTTGGTAAAAACTGACAATTATCAAATCCATGTGGAAATACAAAAGACCTAAAATACCTTAAACAATTTTGAAAAAGAAGAAGAAAGGACTTATACTACCTGGTTTTAAGAGTTCAGGTTAAGCTATAGTAATAAAGACAGTGTGGTACAAGCATAATCATAAATCACTGGAAGAGAAAAGATACTGACCAGAAATAGGTGAAAACAGATGTGGTCAAATGACTTATGATCATGATGCAAAAAAAGTTCAGTGGAGAAAAACAATGTTGGAAAACCAGATATCCATATGCAAAATAATGAACATAAAGCAGTATCTCATACTTTATGAAAAAATTAACACAAAATGGATCATCGATCCAAATGCAAAACATAAAAGTATAAAACTTTTAGGAGAAAATCATTGTGACATTTGGTTAAACAAAGATTTTTAGACACAATATTGGTTCCCCTCCCAAAATAATAAATTTGATAAAATGGGCTTCTTTAAAATTAAAGAACTTCTTTTTGAAAGACACTGTAAAGAAAATGAAAAGACTAGCCATCAACTCAGAGAAAAAAATTGAGTCACATACCTGAAAAATACACAGAACATACTTTTTAAAACCCTCAAAATTCAACAATAAAAAATGAAACAATGGGCAAAAGATTAAACAGACAATTCACCGAAGAAGGCACATGAAGAAACAGGAAAACATGGCTCAAACAAAGGAACAAAGTAAATCTCCAGAAACTGACCCTAATAAAAGGGAGATATATGAATTACCTAAAAAAGAATTGAAAGCAATGGTCATAAAGAAATTCAATGCACTACAAGAGAATACAAATAGCTAAACAAAATCAGGAAAACAATGCATAAACAAAACGAGAATATTACCAATGAGAAAGAAACCAGAAAAATGAGCGAAACAGAAATTATGCAGCTGAAAAATATAGTAACTAAATTTAAAAATTCACTAGAGGAGGATCAACAGTAGGCTCAATCAAGCAGAAAAAAGAATCAGCAAAGTCAAAGATAAGCCATTTGAAATCATCTAGTCAGAGGAACAAAGAAAAGGAATGAAGTGAAAAAAGCCTAAGGGACTTATAGGATATCACCAAGATGACCAATATTCCCATTATAGGAGTTCCAGATGGAGAAAGGGGAGTGGGTAGAGAGCTTATCTGAAAAAAATAATGGCCAAAATTTCCCAAATCTGAGAAAGAAAATGAACATCCAGATTCGAGACTCAGAGGACTCCGACTAGGATGGGCCCAAAGAGGCTCAAATCAAGACATACTATAAACAACTAGTCAAAAGTGAGTTAATCTTGAAAACAGCAAGAGAAACGTGAATCATTACATACAAGGAAGCTCCCATTAGATCAGTGGATTTCTCAACAGAAACATTACCAGCCAGAGGGAAGTGGGATAATACATTCAAAGTGCTGAAAGAAAAAACCTGCAAACCAATACTATATATCCACCAAAACTGTCCTTTAAAACTGAAGGAGAAATAAAGACCTTCCCAGATAAAGAAAAACTAAGAAAGGTTATCACCACAAAGACCTGCCTTACAAGAACTGCTAAAGGAAGTCCTTCAAGTTGAAACAAAAGAAGCTAGACAGCAACACACAGCATATAAAAATATAAAGATTGTGGTAAAGGTAAATATACAGACAAATACAAAAATCTGTAATACTGTAATGGTGGTGCATAAATCACTTTTGAGTATAGAATTTAAGAAATAAAAGGATTAAAAATTATTATAACACTACGTTAATGACTACAAAATATAAAAAGACATAGTTTGTGACACTGAACAAAGTGGGGCAAGGATGTAAAGGAATAGAATTTTTGTATGTGATTAAGTTAAGTTGTTATCAGTTCAAGATAGATTGTTATAACTATGTTTTATGTAATCCTCATGGTAAACACAATGAAAAAAACCTATAAAAGATGCCAAAAGAAAACAAGAAAGGAATTAAAGCATGCCATTATGAAAGAAAAAAGAAAATCAATGAAACACAACGGAAAGCAGCAAGAGAGGAAAAGAGTGACCAAATATTTGCAGGACACACAGAAAAAATTTTTTTAATGGCAATAGTGAGTAGTTCCCTATAAGTAACTACTTAAAATGTAAATGGTACAGTACTAAGTGGGAAGTTTATAGTAATAAATACCTACATTAAAAAAGAAGAAACATCTCAAATCAACAACCTAACTTTACACCTCAAAGAACTAAAAAAAGAACAACAAATTAAAGCTAAAGTTAACAGACAAAGGAAATAATAAAGATTAGAGCAGATATAAAGGATATGAAAAATAGAAAACAGTATCAATGAAATTAAGTTCTTCTCAAAAGAGTATCAAAATCAACAAACCCTCACCTGGACTAACAAGAAAAAAAGCAAAATGACTCAGCAAAAATCAGAAATGAAAGAGGAGACATTACAACTTATACCACAGAAATAAAAAGGATCCTAAGAGACTACTATGAATACAACAACAGATGGAGTGACCTAGAAGAAATGAATAAATTTTTAGAAATATACAACTTACCAAGACTAAATAATAGATTAGATAGATAGATAGATAGAGATAAACTGAACAAAGCTACACTACGGTAAGGAGACTGAATCAGTAACCAAAAACATCCAAAGAAAGGAAAGCCCAGAACCAGATGGTTTGACAACACCAGCTACATTAAAAAATTTACATCAATCCTCTCAAATTCTTCCAAAATACTGAAGAGGAGGGAACACTTGCAAACTTATTCTATGAAAACAGCTTTACCATGATATGAAAATCAGACAAAGATACTAAAAGAAAGTAAGACTACAAACCTGTATTCCTGATGAATACTGATATAAAAATCCTCAGCAAAATGCTAAAAAGAAAAAAAAAATCCAAAACAATAACACACTAATAGCCCAAGTCAGATTTACTTCTGAAATGCAAGGATGGTTCAACATACACAAATCAATCAAAGTAATTCATCTCATTATCAAAATGAAGGACAAAAACCATATGATCATCTCAACTAATACAGAAAAAGCATTTGACAAAATACAACACACTT
Organism: Balaenoptera acutorostrata; assembly: GCF_949987535.1. Taxonomy (NCBI): domain Eukaryota; kingdom Metazoa; phylum Chordata; class Mammalia; order Artiodactyla; family Balaenopteridae; genus Balaenoptera; species Balaenoptera acutorostrata. The sequence goes on along the minus strand of NC_080064.1, from coordinate 128,755,206 downwards.
TCATGATAAAAAACACTCAACAAACTAGGAATGGAAGGAAATTACCTCAACATAATAAAGGCCATATATGAGAAGCTCATAGCTAATATATTCAATGGTGAAAAACCAAAAGCTTTCCCTCTAAGATCAAGAACAAGGCAAAGATACCCACTCTCGTCACTTCTATTCAATATAGTATTAGAAGTTCAAGCATCAAGGCAAGAAAAAAGAAATAAAAGGCATCAAAATTGGAAAGGAAGAAGTAAAAAAACCTGATCTTATACATAGAAAACTCTAAAGTTTCTGCAACAAAACTATTAGAATAAATGAATATAGCAAAGTTGCAGTTACAAAATCAACACTTAAAAATCAGCTCTGTTTATATACAGTAACAATGAACAATCTGAAAATGAAATTAAGAAAACAACCCATTTACAATAGCATCAAAAAAATAAAATACTTGGGAATAAACTTATTCAAGGAGGTGAAAGATCTGTACACTGAAAACTACAAAACACTGCTGAAAGAAATTATAGAAGATACAAATAAATGGAAAGACGTTCTGTGTTCATGGACTGGAAGACTGAATATTGTTAAAATATCCATATAATCCAATGTGACCTATGTTTAATGCAATTTCTATCAAAATTCCAAGGACATTTTTACAGAATCAAAAAAAAACCCCTAAAATTCATATGGAATCTCAAAGGACACAAAACAGCCAAAACAATCTTCAGAAAGCAAAACAAAGCTGGAGGCCTCACACTTGCTGATTTCAAAGTGTACTACAAAGCTACTACATTTAAAACATTATGACAGACCTACAGACCAATGGAACAGAGTAGAGAACCCAGGAATAAATAAACCCTCACATATGTGGTCAAATGATCTTTGAGAAAGGTGCCAAGGCTACACAATAGGGAAAGAATAGTCCCTTCAACAAATGGTGTTGGGAAAACTGGATATTCACATGTAAAAGAAGGAAGTTGGACCCTTATTTATGCCACATACAAAAATTAAAATGTAATAAAGACATTTTAATATAATACTTAAAACTATAAAACTTCTAGAAAAACAACCCTGGGGAAACACTTCATGACTTTAGATTTGGCAATGATTTCTTGGATATGACACCAAAAGCTCAGGCAACAAAAGTGAAAATAGATAATATCAAACTTAAAAACTTCTACACAGCAAAGGAAACAATCATCAGAGTGAAAAGAGAATCAACAGATTGGGAGAAAATGCACACTGCATGTTATAAGGGATTAATAGCCAAAATATATAAAGAGGGACTTCCCTGGTGGTCCAGTGGTTAAGAATCCATCTTGCAATGCAGGGGACGCGGGTTCGATCTCTGGTCAGGGAACTAAGATCCCACATGCCACGGGGTAACTAAGCCCACACGCCGAAACTAATAAGCGCACACACTCTGGAGCCCGCACGCCACAACTAGAGAGCCCGTGTGCTGCAACTAGTGACCCTGTGCTCTCTGGAGCCCACGCACCACAATCAGAGAAAAGCCCATGCACCACAATGAGGAACCTTCGTGCCCAATGAAAGATCCCACATGTTGCAACTAAGACCAGACCCAGACACGGCTACATAAATAACATATATATATGTGTGTGTGTATATATATGTGTGTGTGTGTGTGTATATATATATAGAACCCCTTCAACAACAAAGCAATCCAATTAAAAAATGGGCAAAGTACTTGAATAGAGATTTTTCCAAAGATATACAAATGACCAACATACACAAAAAGAGCTAACTCAACATCACTAATTATTAAGGAAGCAAATAAAAACCTCATTTAGCTATCTCCTCACACGTTAGAATGGCCACTATTTTTTAAAAAACAGAAAATAACAAGTGTTGACAAGGATGTGGAGAAATTGCAACCTCTGTGCACTTTTATTGGGAATGGAAAATGGTACAGCTGCTATGGAAAAAAGTATGGAAGTTCCTCGAAAACTAAAAATAGAATAATCATATGATCCAGCAATCCCACTTCTGTGTATATGTATCTAAAAGAATTGAAAACAGAACCTTGAAGAGATGTTTGTACACTCCTGTGTTAATAACAGCATTATTCACAACAGCTAAGAGGTGGAAGCATCCCAAATGATCATTGATGGGTAAACAGGTAAAGAAAATATGGTATATACATACAGTGGAATACTATTAAGCCTTAACAAAGAAGGAAATCCTGTCATATGCTACAATGCAGATGAACCTTGAGGACACTGTGCTAACTAAAATAAGCCAGTCACAAAATGACAATTTCTGCAGGATTCTACTTCTGTGAGGTATCTAAACTAATCAAACTCTTAGAAACAGAAAGTAGAACGGTAGTTGCCAGATGCTGGGATAAGGGGGAAGAGGAAAACTGTTCAATGGACGCAGAGTTTTAGTTGTAAACAAAAAACTATATTCCAATCACAGTGTATATGTATTCAGCAAAAAAACATCTTTGGCAAAAGGTTATATACTGTTAAAATGTCCTTATATAGGCTGCCTCTTTTGCTTGTATGCTGTTTGCAATTCTGATTTAATTTTCTAAGAAGTAAATTATGTTTATACAAAAAAAATCCATAAGGGAAAAAAAAATAGACTCCTACTTCATATTATCAGAAATATCAAATCCAGGTGAATTATAAGATCTAAATGGAAAAGACAAAACAATAAACTTGCTAAAAGAGAAAACAGAAGAATGCCTCCATAACCTTCATATAAGATTTTTTTTTACATCTTTATTAGAGTATAATTGTTTTATGGTGTGTTAGTTTCTGCTTTATAACAAAGTGAATCAGTTATACATATACATATCTCCCCATATCTCCTCCCTTGCATCTCCCTCCTTCCCACCCTCCCTATCCCACCCCTCTAGGTGGTCACAAAGAACCGAGCTGATCTCCCTGTGCTATGCGGATGAAGAAAAGATTTTTTGAGCAGGATGCAGAAAGCACTAACAATAAAGGAAAAGACCAATACATTAGACAACACTGAGAACTTCTGTTCATCCAAAGACACCATCAGGAGGGTGAAAATACAACCACAGAGTGGAAGAGATAGCTTCATATGCAGAAGATACAAGAAATTCCTATAAATCAACAATAATAATGAAATAAAATGGACAACCCAATAGAAAGATTAGGAAAGAAATCTGAATAGGCACTTGACAAGACAGTATATCCAAATAACCAATAAACATATGAAGAGATGCTAAACCTCAGAAGTATCAACAGAAAAAGGCATTTTAAACCAAAAGAACCTGTCAAAATTAGAGATTAACAATACCAATTGTTGGCAAAGATGAGGGGCAATAGGAATTCCTATATGCCATTGGTGGGCACGAAAGCTGTTACACTTTGGAAAACTGGCACTATCTCTAAAATAAACAAATACGTATCCTGTCACCGAACAAGTTTATTTCTAAACATAAATATACTGAAAGTCATGTAAAGGAATGTTCTCCAAACTGGAAATCAAATTTAAAATTTTCATCAACAGCAGAACAGATCAATCAGCTGTGGTTTACTCACACGATGGAATACTAAAAAGCAATGAAAATGGACACATTAGACTTGTACCCAACATGGATGAATTTCACAAATGTAAGATAAGATTTTGTTCAGCAAAAGACATCAAATTCAAAAACAAAAACAAACAGAAGACCATTTAATGTGCCTTCATTTATAAAATGTTCAAAAACAGAAAAACTAAGGTGGTTAGAAAAATCCGGTGTTGGAAGTCAGGATAAAGGGGCTTCTGGGAAACTTAATGCCTTATATTTCTTTTTCTTTTTTTAAATATTTATTTATTTACTTATTGGTTGCACCGGATCTTAGTTGCAGTAGGCGGGCTCCTTGGTTGCGGCTCCAGGGCTCCTTAGTTGCAGTAGGTAGCCTCTTTAGTTGTGGCATGTGGGCTCCTTAGTTGTGGCATGTGAACTCTTAGTTGCAGCATGCATATGAGATCTACTTCCGGACCAGGGACTGAATCCAGGCCCCCTGCATTGGGAGCGCAGAGTCTTATCCACTGCGCCACCAGGGAAGTCCCAATGCCTTATATTTCTTGATCTTTGTGGTTGTTACATGTACATATTCACTTTGTGATAATTTACTGAGCTATATGCTTAGTGTTTATGTACTTTACCTACATGTTTTATACATCAATGGAAAAAAACAAGTTTAATGGTAGATAGAATAAGAAGGTCTTAACATGTATCTCATCAGAATTCCAGAATAAAAAAATATAGAGAGAAGGCTAGGAGATCTGCCTGAGATACCTGGCACAAAACAAATATTAAAATATTTGCTTCCTAAGAAATCGGCTTTCAGATAGAGTTCCTCAGACAACGCTAACGCAAGGGGAAGAACCTCAATCTAGCTGAATTAAAAGGTAAAGGAAGTACAACTTCAGGTGGAGGAACCACGATGGCGGAGTAGAAGGACGTGCTCTCACTCCCTCTTGCGAGAACACCAGAATCACAGCTACCTGCTGGACAATAATCGACAGGAAGACACTGGAACTCACCAAAAAAGATACCCCACATACAAAGACAAAGGAGAAGCCATAATGAGACGGTAGGAGGGGTGCAATCACAGTAAAATCAAATCCCATAACTGGTGGGTGGGTGACTCACAGACAGGAGAACACTTATACCACAGAAGTTCACCCACTGGGTAAAGGTTCTGAGCCCCACGCCACGTTTCCCAACCTGTGGGTCTGGCAACGGGAGGAGGAATTCCTAGAGAATCAGACTTTGAAGCCTAGTGGGAATTGATTGCAGGACTTCAACAGGACTGGGGGAAACAGAGACTCCACTCTTGGAGGGCACACACGAAGTAGTGTGCGCATCCGGGACCCAGGGGAAGGAGCAGTGACCCCAGGGGAGACTGAACCAGACCTCCCTGCTACTGTTGGAGGGTCTCCTGCAGAGGCGGGGGGGGGGGGGGCGCTGTGGCTCACCGTGGGGACAACGACACACGGGCAGCAGAAGTTCTGGGAAGTACTCCTTGGCATGAGCCCTCCCAGAGTCTGCCATTAGCCCCACAAAAGAGCCCCAGGTAGGCTGCAGTGTTGGGTTGCCTCAGGCCAAACAACCAACAGGGAGGGAACCCAGCCCCACCCATCAGCAGTCAAGTGGTTTAAAGTTTAACTGAGCTCTGCCCACCAGAGCAACAGTCAGCTCTACCCACCACCAGTCCCTCCCATCAGGAAATTTACACAAGCCTCTTAGAGAGCCTCATCGACCAGAGGGCAGACAGCAGAAGCAAGAAGAACTACAATCCTGCAACCTGTGGAACAAAAACCACATTCACAGAAAGACAGACAAGATGAAACGGCAGAGGGCTATGTACCAGATGAAAGAACAAGATAAAACCCCAGAAAAACAACTAAATGAAGTGGAGATAGGCAACCTTCCAGAAAAAGAATTCAGAATAATGATAGTGAAGATGATCCAGGACCTCGGAAAAAGAATGGAGGCAAAGATCGAGAAGATGCAAGAAATGTTTAACAAAGACCTAGAAGAATTAAAGAACAAACAAACAGAGATGAACAATACAATAACTGAAATGAAAACTACACTAGAAGGAATCAATAGCAGAATAACTGAGGCAGAAGAACGGATAAGTGACCTGGAAGACAGAATGGTGGAATTCACTGCTGCAGAACAGAATAAAGAAAAAACAATGAAAAGAAACAAAGACAGCCTAAGAGACCTCTGGGACAACATTAAACACAACAACATTCGCATTATAGGGGTCCCAGAAGGAGAAGAAAGAGAGAAAGGACCCGAGAAAATATTTGAAGAGATTATAGTCGAAAACTTCCCTAACATGGGAAAGGAAATAGCCACCCAAGTCCAGGAAGCGCAGAGAGTCCCAGGCAGGATAAACCCAAGGAGAAACACGCGGAGACACATAGTAATCAAACTGGCAAAAATGAAAGACAAAGAATAATTACTGAAAGCAGCAAGGGAAAAACGACAAAAAACATACAAGGGAACTCCCATAAGGTTAACAGCTGATTTCTCAGCAGAAACTCTACAAGCCAGAAGGGAGTGGCATGATATACTTAAAGTGTTGAAAGGGAAGGACCTACAACCAAGATTACTCTGCCCGGCAAGGTTCTCATTCAGATTCGATGGAGAAATAAAAAGCTTTACAGACAAGCAAAAGCTAAGAGAATTCAGCACAACCAAACCAGCTCTACAACAAATGCTAAATGAACTTCCCTAAGTGGGAAACACAAGAGAAGAAAAGGACCTACAAAAATAAACCCAAAACAATTAAAGAAGAAAAGGACCTACAAAAATAAACCCAAAACAATTAAGAAAATGGACAAAGGAACATACATATTGATAATTACCTTAAACGTGAATGGATTAAATGCTCCAACCAAAAGACACAGGCTTGCTGAATGGATACAAAAACAAGACCCATAAATATGCTGTCTACAAGAGACCAGTTCAGACCTAAGGACACATACAGAGTGAAAGTGAGGGGATGGAAAAAGATATTCCATGCAAATGGAAATCAAAAAAACCTGGAGTAGCTATACTCCTATCAGATAAAATAGACTTTAAAATAAAGAATGTTACAAGAGACAAGGAAGGACACTACATAATGATCAAGGGATCAATCCAAGAAGAAGATATAACAATTATAAATATATATACATCCAACAAAGGAGCATCTCAATACATAAGGCAACTGCTAACAGCTATAAAAGAAGAAATCGACAGTAACACAGTAAGAGTAGGGGACGTTAACACCTCAATCACACCACTGGACAGATCATCCAAAATGAAAATAAATAAGGAAACAGAAGCTTTCAATGACACAACAGACCAGATAGATTTAACTGATATTTATAAGACATTCCATCCAAAAACAGCAGATTACACGTTCTTCTCAAGTGCGCACGGAACATTCTCCAGGATAGATCACATCTTGGGTCACAAATCAAGCCTCAGTAAATTTAAGAAAATTGAAATCATATCAAGAATCTCTTCTGACCACAACGCTATGAGATTAGAAATGAAATACAGGGAAAAACACGTAAAAAACACAAACACATGGAGGCTAAACAATACATTACTAAATAACCAAGAGATCACTGAAGAAATCAAAGAGGAAATCAAAAAATACCTAGAGACAAATGACAATGAAAACACGACGATCCAAAACCTACAGGATGCAGCAAAAGCAGTTCTAAGAGGGAAGTTTATAGCTATACAAGCCTACCTGAAGAAACAAGAAAAATCTCAAATAAACAATCTAACCTTACACCTAAAGGAACTAGAGAAAGAAGAACAAACAAAACCCAAAGTTAGCAGAAGGAAAGAAATCATAAAGGTCAGAGCAGAAATAAATGAAATACAAACAAAGAAAACAATAGAAAAGATCAATACAACTAAAAGCTGGTTCTTTGAGAAGATAAACAAAATTGATAAACCATTAGCCAGACTCATCAAGAAAAAGAGGGAGAGGACTCAAATCAATAAAATTAGAAATGAAAAAGGGGAAAAAAAAAAAAGAAATGAAAAAGGAGAAGGTACAACAGACACCACAGAAATACAAAGCATCCTAAGAGACTACTACAAGCAACTCTATGCCAATAAAATGGACAACCTGGAAGAAATGGACAAATTCTTAGAAAGGTATAACCTTCCAAGACTGAACCAGGAAGAAACAGAAAATATGAATAGACCAATCACAAGTAATGAAATTGAAACTGTGATTAAAAATCTTCCAACAAACAAAAGTCCAGGACCAGATGGCTTCACAGGTGAATTCTATCAAACATTTAGAGAAGAGCCAACACCCATCCTTCTCAAACTCTTCCAAAAATTGCAGAGGAAGGAACACTCACAAACTCATTCTATGAGGCCACCATCACCCTGATACCAAAACCAGACAAAGATGTCACAAAGAAAGAAAACTACAGGCCAATATCACTGATGAATATAGATGCAAAAATCCTCAACAAAATACTAGCAAACAGAATCCAACAACACAAAAGGATCATACACCATGATCAAGTGGGATTATCCCAGAGATGCAAGGATTCTTCAATATACGCAAATCAATCAATGTGATACACCATATTAGCAACTTGAAGAATAAAAACCATATGTCATCTCAATAGATGCAGAAAAAGCTTTTGACAAAATTCAACACCCATTTATGATAAACTCTCCAGAAAGTGGGCACAGAGGGAACCTACCTCAATGTAATAAAGGCCATATATGACGAACCCACAGCAAACATCATTCTCAATGGTGAAAAACTGAAAGCATTTACTCTAAGATCAGGAATGAGACAAGGATGTCCACTCTCACCACTATTACTCAACATAGTTTTGGAAGTCCTAGCCACGGCAATCAGAGAACAAAAAGAAATAAAAGGAATACAAATTGGAAAAGAAGAAGTAAAACTGTCACTGTTTGCAGATGACATGATACTATACATAGAGAATCCTAAACATGCCACCAGAAAACTACTACAGCTAATCAATGAATTTGGTAAAATTCAGGATACAAAATTAATGCACAGTAATCTCTTGCATTCCTATACAATAATGATGGAAAATCTGAAAGAGAAATTATGGAAACACTCCCATTTACCATTGCAACAAAAAGAATAAAATACCTAGGAATAAACCTACCTAGGGAGATAAAAGACCTGTATGCAGAAAACTATATGACACTGATGAAAGAAATTAAAGATGATACCAACAGATGGAGAGATATACCATGTTCTTGGATTGGAAGAATCAATATTGTGAAAATGACTATACTACCCAAAGCAATCTACAGATTCAATGCAATCCCTATCTTATTACCAATGGCATTTTTTACGGAACTAGAACAAATCATCTTAAAATTTGTATGGAGACACAAAAGACCCCGAATAGCCAAAGCAGTCTTGAGGGAAAAAAACGGAGCTGGAGGAATCAGACTCCCTGACTTCAGACTATACTACAAAGCTACAGTAATCAAGACAATATGGTACTGGCACATAAACAGAAACATAGATCAATGGAACAAGATAGAAAGCCCAGAGATAAACCCACGCACCTATGGTCAACTAATCCATGACAAAGGAGGCAAGGATATACAATGGAGAAAAGACAGTCTCTTCAATAAGTGGTGCTGGGAAAACTGGACAGCTACATGTAAAAGAATGAAATTAGAACACTCCCTAACACCAAACACAAAAATAAACTCAAAATGGATTTGAGACCTAAATTAAGACCGGACACTATAAAACTTAGAGGAAAACATCGGAAGAACACTCTTTGACATAAATCACAGCAAGATCTTTTTTGATCCACCTCCTAGAGTAATGGAAATAAAAACAAAAATAAACAAATGGGACCTAATGAAACTTCAAAGCTTTTGCACAGCAAAGGAAACCATAAACAAGATGAAAAGACTACCCTCAGAATGGGAGAAAATATTTGCAAACGAATCAATGGACAAAGGATTAACCTCTAAAATATATAAACAGCTCATGCAGCTTAATATTAAAGAAACAAACAACCCAATCCGAAAATGGGCAGAAGACCGAAATAGACATTTCTCCAAAGAAGACATACAGATGGCCAAGAAGCACATGAAAAGCTGCTCAACATCACTAATTATTAGAGAAATGCAAATCAAAACTACAATGAGATATCACCTCACACCAGTTAGAATGGGCATCATCAGAAAATCTACAAACAACAAATACTGGAGAGGGTGTGGAGAAAAGGGAACCCTCTTGCACTGTTGGTGGGAATGTAAATTGATACAGCCATTACGGAGAACAGTATGGAGGTTCCTTAAAAAACTAAAAATAGAATTACCATATGATCCAGCAATCCCACTACTGGGTATATATCCAGAGAAAACCATAATTCAGAAAGACACATGGGGGGCTTCCCTGGTGGCGCAGTGGTTAAGAATCTGCCTGCCAATGCAGAGGACACGGGTTCGATCCCTGGTCTGGGAAGATCCCACATGCCGCGGAGCAAGTAAGCCCATGAGCCACAACTACTGAGCCTGCGCATGTAGAGCCTGTGCTCCACAACAAGAGAAGCCACGACAATGAGAAGCCCGCACACCGCGATGAAGAGTAGCCCCCGCTCACCGCAACTAGAGAAAGCCTGCGCACAGAAACGAAGACCCAACACAGCCAAAAATAAATAAATAAATAAATTTATAAAAAAAAAAAAGACACATGCACCCCAATATTCATTGCAGCACTATTTACAATAGCCAGGTCATGGAAGCAACCTAAATGCCCATCGACAGACGAATGGATAAAGAAGATGTGGTACATATATACAATGGAATATTACTCAGCCATAAAAAGGAACGAAATTGAGTCATTTGTTGAGACGTGGATGGATCTAGAGACTGTCATACACAGTGAAGTAAGTCAGAAAGAGAAAAACAAATATCGTATATTAACGCATGTATGTAGAACCTAGAAAAATGGTACAGATGACCCGGTTAGCAGGGCAGAAGTTGAGACACAGATGTAGAGAACAAACATATGGACACCAAGGGGGGAAAACCGCAGTGGGGTGGGGATGGTGGTTTGCTGAATTGGGTGATTGGTATTGACATGTATACACTGATGTGTATAAAATTGATGACTAATGAGAACCTGCAGTATAAACAAACAAACAAACAAAAAACAAGTAATACTAAACTTTCTTTGGGTTATTTGTATGGAAATATGTTAATATAAATGTTTCAGACATTACATGAAATTTCTAAAAATCTTATATGTTCTGATATAATGTTATAAGTCATAATTCTAGTTATTACTTTAAAATGTATATCTCAGAAATAACTAAATTTCCTTGTCAATTGCATTATTATGAACTTTCATCAAATCTTTAACCATGGTCATTTTTAAGTCTTTTGTCATTTACAGACAGTTCTGGGTGTACTCTGATGCTTATGCAAAAATGTTCCTATAAAAGGGTTTTTATCTTCAAGGAATTCGTGGAAAAGACTCTGACAAGTACAGGTTTCTGGTAACTGACTATAGTGCTGAACTGAATGAATAAGCATTTTCAGAACTCTAATGGAAAACTGATGAATTCATAAAAGTACTAACAAAAGATCAAGATTAAAAAAATTAATTACAAGGGACTGAGTGAACTAATGAGGATGATTATAATTTTTGTGACTTTCTATTTGAAAAAAAAAAAACCCCACAAGGACTCAGAGGCAAAAAATATACAAATCAATTTTCACTGCAAAGTAAAGGCGCTGTTACAGTAGAGGATTACTGGACTCAATGTCAATATTATGACATAGTATGAGTGTATTTCGTGTTTGGTAATTGCAATCATTGCTTTTGTTGTGGTCATCCATTTACAATGCTTGGTGTCATTTTATTTATCTCTTGTAAAAATAAAATACAGTGTGTGTGTGAAATTAATTAATTAATTAATTAATTAAAAAATAAAAAAATAAAAGGTAAAGGACAAAAAAAAAAACACAGAGAATGGTAGAGAATAACCAAAGACTTACTAACTACAAATTTCCCTCATTTTTCAAGATTCCAGTTTCTAAGATCAAGAACATAAATAAATTCCAAGTATGAAAAATAAAAAGGAAATCCATACCTTGATACACTGTTGTGACATTAATTAAGAAGAAAAAAAAAACAGTGAAGAAAAACAGAATTACCTGCAGTCAAGGAAGAGAGATAAGTTAACTACAAAGGAACCACAATTAGACTGATTTCTCAATTTCAAAAGTAAGGGCAGAATATAGTGGAATATCACCTGAAACAAAATAACTGTCAAACTAGAAGTGTGTATCTATTAAAACTACCTGTGAAGAACTGACATCAAAAAGATATTTTCTGGAAAAGATGAAAAGGGAAGAAGTGAATGAAAGAAAGAAAAGGAAAATAGGAAACTAAAATTGTTTTAGATCAACAAACTCTCACCTAAACGAACTGGTAAAGACTGTACTTTACCAGGTACAAAATGACCCCACATAGAAAATCTGTAACAGAAGATCCAAAGGTATTGGTAAATATGTCGGTCAACCTAAACAAACACTAACTAATAAAACAATGATAATATTTTAATTCATGAGGGGAGAAACAGAATATAACTACATTCTGAACAATATAAAACTTATATCTATATAAAATTAGACAAGGGATGAAGAGATTATAATGTGCTAAGGTGCACATTCAGGAGAAGGGCAAAGTTATTTACTGACTTTATACTTTGTTAATTACTCTTGTAAAACATGAATGTCTATCTTCCTTGCAAATAGCGGAAACAAAATGGGCCAAATGCAAAACCTTCAAGCAATTCAAAATGAAGGAAAAAGAGGAGGGGGAAATTAATAGGGGGAAATTTTTTCAAATAGAAAACTTATAATAAGATATATAAATAGATCCAAATACATCAGCACTCACAATAAACATAAATTGACTGAAATCTCCAGTTAAAAGCCAAATTTGTGAGAAATGGATAAGAAAAAAAAACCCAGCTACAGAATACTATTTTTATAAGTACACATCATAAAATAAGGGTACAGAAGAACTGAAATTCAAGTAATGGAAAAAGATATACCAGGTTAAAACAATATGGGAAAACAATGAACCACCTGATACAAAGAAATGAAATGACAAAATTACAAAAGAGCATTCTGAAGAGTAAGCAATTTTTCTGAACCAAAGCAGTATAATTGAGTCTCAGATTCATTTCACCTCATTTAATTCAGTTTAGGGCTTGAGCTTATTAATATCCTTTAGGAATCGGATTCTTTTGTCTAGTGTACTAGCGTCCCTTCTGACGTGAACATTTGATAAGCATGCCGGTAATGACTTTATGCAAAACAGTGAGAAAGTGGTTACGAAGTTAAAGCCTAGTATAGAGCCCTATAGCACAATAAAGACGCATCTATAAAGGCTGATACCTGTTTGCTTAGAGTATAGTTGCTCAAGGAATTACAAACCCCATTACTATTACTCACATCTTATTCTTTAACTTTATTCACAAGCCTATCAAGATACATTTTCTCAAATACTGAAATCTAGATATTGTCAATAATATCTTTACCTATTTATGCATGAATGTGTACATACACACAAATCTACACATATGTACATACACATATCTATCTACACATACACACACACTTATACAAAACAAACACACATATGTCATATAGATAAATCACAGTAATACTGTACCTCATAGGTAGTTCCATAATGGCACGTAAATTGGCATTGTCTGTTGGTTTCTGCATCTTGCTCAACATTGGTATAAAATATTACTCCATCTCCAGAGCAGGATACAATCTGCTTATCATTTGTGCATGGTAAGAACTTTGCACTAAATATATTTGCTCGGTGCCCTGAACGAATTGTTGTCAAAACCTAAAACACAGAGAGGAAGTAGTTCTTAGTAATTTATTAGTTCCTAAAAAGAAACATTCAAATTCAATATAATCACAGCCAGGAATAAATTCTCACTAACATTCTCATCTCAAATGAAAAAATATCATTTGATTCCAAACTATTATAATTAGAAAAAAAAGAAATCAGAATCTCACATATTTTATTTCCCTCTGAGATGTAAAGAAGATTAAGTATCAACAGGAATAGTGCTGAAACTGAGTCCCCCTAAAACTGAGTTCCTCTGCAGAGTTTATGATTAACCTGTCTATCCAAATTTTATTCCCTGTCTCGTCCGACACCTGTTCCTCTCATGACTGAGGAGAATCAAAGAAAACGGGGCACTGAAACCAAGCAGGACCCTGTGGGGCCGTCCCAGGCATAAAAGCCTTTCAATGTCCCCTGTTTCTTGTTTGTAGGAAGAAGGCTTTTAGCATCCTAGACCTTCCCTGAGTTCCAAAGGGCAGATTAAACAGTTACTAATTAGGAGACTGAGAAAATGCAGAAACAGCAAAGGGAACTGGTCCTGGTTCTCTGCAGGAAGGAGAAGGGATTGTGCATAACAATTTGATACATATCTTTGAGTTCTTCTATAGGAACTAAGTACCCTCCCCAGCCCAGGTAGAGGATGGTAACTTCAGGCTGGGCACAAGCATGTGGACCCCAGACTGACTGGAGATTCCTAGAACACCACCCTGTTACCTCACCACCAGCCAACCAGAGGAGGGTTACACACCCAGCAGCCCTCCCCCTGAAATTCTGCCTATAAAAATTTCTTCCCTGAAACCCATGGGCAGTTTGGGTCTTTTGAGCAGGAGTCACCTGTTCTCCTTGCATGGCCCTTGCAATAAACCTTTCTCTGCTCCAAACTCTGACATTTAGGTTTGTTTGGCCTCATTGTGCATCAGACACACAAACTTGGGTTCAACAACAGTGCCTTGAAAATTAAATATACATATTTCCACCTACTTGGTGTATCTGACTCATTCATAAACCCTCAGTAAATATAAAAAGACTATCTTGATTGACTTTTGAAACTGTTTACTAGATGATTATTAAGTTATTCCCTTTCAGGATGAAGAAATAAAAATAAACTGAATTTAAATGAATCATAAAGTAATGAAATGGTACAGATGAGGATACAGCAGAACTTCCTACATCTAACTCCTTAATAATTTAAAAGACCAGAATTGCTGTGACAGAAATACAGTTTAAAATAAACATTTTAATATTTGTAACATACACTGCAGGTAAAAGACCAAATCCCCCAACAGTGTTTAAAAATTGAGAGGGGGAAAAAAACCCCAACAAAACCTGATTTTTTAAAAAATGGGCAAAAGATCTTAAGAGATAATCCAAAGATATACAAATGGCCCTTAAAAATGTGAAAAAGCATCTAAGTTTATTCATAAAGGAAATGCAAATTGAAACTACATTGAGATTACTAATTCCCACTTTTCAGATTGGCAAAAATTCAAAAGCTTGACAACATACTGTATAAGTGAGCATGGGGGGGGGGGGGGGAGGGGGACACCAGGCTCTTTAAACAATTCTGGTGGGACTGCTAAATGGTACAAGACCAATGGAGAGGAATTTAGCAGCACCTCACAAAACCACATATGCATTAACCCTTTGAACAGACAAGTCTATTTCTAAGAATTTATGCTGAAGATACACCTCCAATAATAAAAAAAAAAAAAAGTACCAAGTCATTTACTGAGTTATTTATAATAGCAAAACACAGGAGACTGGCTGAATAAATTATGGTACATCCCCACAATGTATTATATACAATGGGAATTTAATGCAATGGGAATATCTGGTGTGCTTTTTTTAAAAAAATGTGCTCAAAATAAGGGAATATATCAAAACACAGACACAAAGTTGCTTTAGTTCACTTTAAATGTCTTACTGAACAAAACTAACACAACACTGTAAAGCAACTATACTCCAATAAAAATTTTTAAATAAATAAATAAATAAAAGAACAACAAAAAATGTCTTACTGAACAAACGGGCAATTCGAGCATCAATAAGAATATCAGTGATAGACTATAATTTATTGAATAAAAATAAAAATCTACAATCCCACAGTAATTTTTTCAAAAAGGTGGGAAAGACAAAGGAAATGCTCTTTATTCACAGAATAATGTCAATTAATAAATGTAGAAGGAATGACAGAATTAAAAATCACTATTTATAACCACATTATAACAACTGATTAAGGCAAGAATCAATGAATACTGAAACCACCATGTGAAAGATTGCTATGAAAGAGAATATTCACACAGTCCCAACACACTACTCCCCAGTAGCTTATAATCACAAAGGGTAAATGTACCTACACAATGGAAAGATCAAACTTAACATCACCAATTAGGGGACAAATTAATATCATGTACTACAACATCACCCATGGAGAATTACTAGCAAAAATGTTTAATGTTAATCTACTCATGAAGAAACAATCAGACAAATCCAAATGGAGGGACATTCTATAAAATAACTTGACTGATATGTCAATATAACAATAAAACAACATATCAATGTCATGAAAGACCAAAAGGTTGAATGAACTGTCCTAAAGGAGACAAAGGAAATATGACAAATAAATGAAATATGTGGTGCTGGATTGGGGGCTGGATTGAAGGAGGCATGGCAGTGACAAAATTACTGAAATGGGAAAATCTGAACATGGACTATACATGTGCATGTATTATGTGTGTATATATGTAATATATTACGGACGAAGAATGTCGCCTGCCATATCAGTAAACAAAGGATGTTGCATCCAACAGTCACTGCAGCCACCCCCAATGGTGCACCCTGAGGGGAACTCAGAACAGCGATAAGCAGGCTGCCAGCCATCAAGCCATCAGTCTCTGCAGCCACCCCCAATGGTGCACCCTGAGGGCATTCAAGACAGAGAAAAAGAGGATTGACCATAGATAGTTAAGGTACATAGCAAAGGAACAATTTCAATAAGCCCAGATTCCTGCATCTTCCCAAACAAAGAGCTAAATTCTTTAACTTGAGATGTCTGGGTTTTTTTAATTAGCAGTAATCTTTTGATGTTCTGACTACCTAGGGTTTTTTTGCAAAACTCTTATATATCCTGGCTCCTCCTTTACCTCTCCAGAACAGTCCCTCAGAGCTATCTGAGAGGCTGTCTCCCTGGCTTAAGCCCTCAGTATATCCACCAAATAAAACATATTTCTCAACTTTCAGGTTGTGCGTTTTTTTCAGTCGACAGTACAAAACTATATATTATACAAATATGATAACAGCATATAGTCAATTCTCATTACTACTGGTAGTTGTGCTCTGTAAAGTCACCACAAACACTGAATCAGCAAGTGCTGAATCACCTCCCCTACGGAAATACAGGGTTAGGTTCCTGTGAGGCTCTGGTCACAATATTTTCATCAACTAATCAATAAGTAACTTTGTTTCATGTGTTTCTGTTTAAAGACACTTTATTTGATATATATTGTTGATTCATTAACACTGAACTTATGGCCAACAGCACTATAACTCATGCCTAAATGAAGCTTATCTAACATATTTTCTCCATAAAGCACATCCCAGGCTTCCTGTACTTAGGAATACCAGATAGTACTTCAGCACGATACCTGGGGACCACTTAAACACTGAAATCACTAACAAAAAGCACAAAAATGCAAAACCTGTGACACTAAATATATCACAAAAAGGATACAATACAGTATGCTTACAGTATTCAATTTGAAACATGCAGTCTGAGTGTCACTTTGTTTGATCTCACCTGGGAATGTGAGTATTGATGTATGTGCTGGGCAACTCAAATTTTTTGCCACTCTGTACATGTACATGGCCATAAATGACCAGGAAAACACTGGAAGTATTGATTTTGGGGTTAAAAATAAATGTAATGAGTAGGTGAATTTGCAAATATGGAATCTGTAAGTAATGAGGATCAACTCTATATTCAATATTACATATCTTGACCATGGTAACTGCATTATAGCTATACAGGATAATGTTCTTGTTCTTAGTAGACAGATGTCAAAGTATTCATGAATGAAGTGCATAATGCTTCCAACTTACTCTAAAATACTTTTTTAAACAATCTATTTGTGGATGTTCATTGTACTGTTCTTTCAACTTTTTCATCAGTTTTAAAATCTTAAAACAAATTCAGGAAAAGATATTTCAACTTTATTTCTGGTTTGGTTTTAAGTGAGTATTTACTGTATAACACTGACAAATTCATAACTGAGAGTACAACAGCAAATCAGAACACAGATCTGGTATAAATATTAGCAGCTACTTACCTTGACCACTTTAAGTATTTAAGTCACCTCATTTTATCTAAGACCTAGGGTCATGAACAAAATAAGGATTTGCTGAGTACCATACAGTACTCTACTGTAAGTCTTATTAATGCACATTTAATTAGGGTCAAATAAAAAAAGGGGAGAGAATTTGCACCTACATCAACCAAAGCCAACGGAGAATAAAAACTGTTAAATGTTTTAAAATTTTTCATTCCTCTCTCCAAGTATAAGACACTGAGATCTGGTCAATTAAGGTACAAGAAATAACACAGAGAATAATTAATGTAAAGCCTTTAAACAAGATAGAATCATAGCCTTTAATGCTGCCAAATATTTCAGCATGGTTTACCAAGTATCTAAGTATATATAAGTCACTACATACAATGTACGTAGTTTCTTAGTCTGATAGGCCTTTGACTTTGCTTTAGTCACATTCAGCAGACATTATTCTTAACAATTTGATTTATCTCCACTCAACAGGTTTATGTATAGCTCCAGAAACAAAAGGAGGAACCTCATTCAATACATTAACATGTTATCACTCAAAAATTGAAAGAAATTTCTTTATTAAAGTAATCAGAGTAACCATTAAAGTAATTAGCAAAAAACTGAAGTCCTTTCCCTCTGAACAAATCTCTTGATTTCAGATGTCTCTCTCCAAACTTACTCCTTTTTCCTTGTATTCCCCATCTTAATAACGTCAATATCCACCCACACAGTTGATCAAGTCAAAAACTAAGGAATCATCCTTCATTTCTCTTTCCCTCATCCACTATATAAAATCCACCAGCAAATCCATGTCCAAGATACATTTCAAATTACTTCTCACCACCTTTAATGCCATTATCTCTGCCTCAACCATCATCTGTTCTCAACTACAATCTCAGAGATTTTCATCTCAGTCTCTGGATTACATCAATGGCCTCCTATCTCCTAGTTTCTGATCTTACTCAAACTCTACTCTCCAAAAAGCAACCACAGCTAACTTTTAAAAAGACAAATCATATCACTTCCATGTTTAAAATACTCTAGTGATCAGCTATTTCAATTACACTAAAAAGTAAACTCCTTAATCTAGCCTATCAAACCTACTACCTGACCCCTGCATAATCATGTTAACTTCATTTTGTACTGCTTCTTTCCCTAATTTATTAATAGATAATTGTTGGAAGAACTAGTACTCATCTATATACAGTTAGTAATTTCACCAAAGGTCGGAATTTGTTTTTAATTGTTGAAATGGAATCAATACAACCAATACAGATATGAACGCTACTGGAGATAAATAGCAGTAAAGTCGATTTAAAAAAAATAGATGTGCAGCTGCAAACAGTTACAATTTTTGAAAGCTAGATTTATTTTCTTATTTGTGCTTTCCTTGGATTAATGCATTATAATACTTTTTCAGAAAACATCTCAGAATAATGGCCTACAGAGGTGTAAGTTGGCAGAGTAACTTAATCTAAAATGAACAAAACATATTGTTAACTTCAATTAGTAATAAATGTGAAAGTGAACTAGCTGTAATGTCTATCACTTTGCTGATCATCAGGTTACTCTGACTAATCTAGCTGGCCAAGCAGGTATCTCTTCCCTCCTGCATCACGTTATATACAACACTTTCAAAACTTCATGCTTGGTCCAGGAGTATCTAGATAGAAGATACTAGCTCTTCAATCTCTTAGTAAAAATCACCCCTCCCCCAACCCATGCCTACCCTTGTCTAAGGCATTGAATACAGAAACTTCTTGCCTTTCTTTTACTAATATTTATTGGGCACCTACTACATGACAGGAAATTTACTAAGTGTTGAGGAAACAAAAAGGAAAAAGAAATGGTCATTGTCCCAAAGAAGTTATAGTCTAATGGTGAGCAACATGCAAACAAACATAATAATTGAGTTATCCATAAAATACGAGAACATAGAGGACGGAATGCCTGCATCTGCCTTCGTAAACTAGAGATATAGCACAGATAAGAGCTGAAGCTTGAAGGATGAAATTAAACTTGCCAAGTAGGTAGGAGGTGCATGGGACAGCAGAACATCCCACAAAGAGAGAAAAGTAGAAGCAAAGCACAGAAGAAACAACATTTTATGCTCTGAGAACTAAAGGTAGCTGAATGAAGCCAAATCAAGAAAAATTTTGCATATACTCAGGATTTCTTTTACAGAAGATGCTCCAAGGCTACCTGAGGGCTAACTTCCTTCTGTTTCATCTATACCTTGAGGAGGAGGCCCTTTGGGGGTCCCAGAATATTGTGCAAAGTCTCTTATAGGAATCCAAACTTGACTGGGATCCTGAGCTTTGTTTCTATTTACCTTGACCTTCAAGGCCACCAAAACTAAAGTTTAGATATGCTAAGACTGACAAACATCTTCAGGGCAAAAGTGGCTATCACGCTCACTTCTCTGGATTCACTTTTTCCCTTCCATTTTGGACTGATAATTCCTTACTATCAAGACAGTTATTTACTTTTAGGATAATTTTTAAAGTTTTTAATCAAGCATTTTTGAGTTGATTTCAGTGGGAGGATTGGTCCAAATAAACTAGCCTGTAATTTTTGAAAAAAGAAGCTTCTCTTTTTTATGTATTTGAGATCTATGATATATATAACTAAGACATGATGCCATTAATGAGGAACAATTAAATCTATTTTTAAAAAGTATCAAAACTTTTATAAGGGGGCTTCCCTGGTGGCGCAGTGGTTGAGAATCTGCCTGCCAATGCAGGCGACACAGGTTCGAGCTCTGGTCTGGGAAGATCCCACATGCCGCGGAGCAACTGGGCCCGTGAGCCACAATTACTGAGCCTGAGCGTCTGGAGCCTGTGCTCCACAACAAGAGAGGCTGCAATAGTGAGAGGCCCGTGCACCGTGATGAAGAGCGGCCCCCGCTTGCCACAACTAGAGAAAGCCCTTGCACAGAAATGAAGACCCAACTCAGCCATAAATAAATAAATAAATAAAAATTTTTTAAAAAAACTTTTATATGCAATAAATTAATCTTTCCATGAACTCACAGGATTTTAAAAAAGAGTAAAACTATAGGAACAGATAATATCTGACTCAAGATCAAAAAACTTTATTTTCCTATGTAGTGAATCATCAGTGTTTTAAAACAAAAAATATTCCTATATGACAGCAAATTTGGATCTATTAAAACCACTATGTGAAAACTATAAAGTCTTGTTATACTCAAAATCTTTTAAAGTATTATCTGATTAATCATTTCTCAAACTGAAAAAGAAGAGTAATCACTTTTCAAATATACATATTCTACTGGGAACCATACATCAAAGTGATTATCATTTTTTTAAAATAAGCAAATAAAGGAAAAACAAGATCTTTTAAAAATTATTCCAATGGGGATGTTCACAAAATAACTGAAGGCAGGGACTTGGAGAGATATTTGTACAGCTATGCTCAAAGCAGCTTTATTCACAATAGCCAAAAGGTGGAAATAACCCAAGTGTTCGCTGACAGATGAAAGGCTGAACAAAACGTGATATATACATACAATGGAATATTTGTCAGCCTTAAAAAGAAAGGAAATACTGACACATGCTGCACATCGATGAACCTTAAGGACCTTATTCTAAGTAAAATAAGCCAGTCACAAAAGGACAAATACTGTATATAAACACTTACATGAGGTACCTGGAGTAGACAAATTCATAGAGATAGGAAGTAGAACAGTGGTTGTCAGGGGCTGGGGGAGGGAAGAATGAAGGGTTACTGCTTACTGAGTATAGAGTTTCAGTTTTGCAAGATGAGAAGAGTTTTGCAGCTAGATGATGGTGATGGTATCACAACAATATGAATGTACTTAATGTCGGTGAACTGAACTCTTAAAAACGGTTAATATGCTTAATTTTACGTAATGTGTATTTTACAACAGTTTTTATAAGAAAGAGTAAAGCACTGGGACTTCCCTGGTGGTCCAGTGGTTAAGAATCTGCCTTCCAATGCAGAGAACATGGGTTCGATCCCTGGTTGGGGAACTAAGATCCCACATGCTGCAGGATAACTAAGCCTGCATGCCGCAACTACTGAGCCCATGCACTCTAGAGCCTGTGCGCCACAACTAGAGAGCCCATGCGCCACAACTACTGAGCCCACGTGCTCTGGAGCCCGTACACAACTGAAGAGAAGCCTGCACACCGCAATTAGAGAAGCCCATGCACCACAATGAAGAGCCACACGCCACAACGAAAGATCCCACGTGCCGCAACTAAGACCTGATGCAGCCAAATAAATAAATAAATAAATAAATTTTTTTTTAAAAAGAGTAAAGCTCTGCATCTTTTCAAAACAAAAAAATTATTCCATTGGTATCTAGATGAGTGATTTAAATATTATAAACATTAAAATTCTAATAGTGATGATCAAAAAGCATTCCACATATACATTATTCCAGGAAGGTTCTCTGAGTAATTGAAGAGCTAAGACAAGCAGGATTCTGAAACATCAAGTTTCCCTCTGCTAAGTCAGGACGATTAAGTAAAGCTATCTCTGAAATAAAACTATGATCTGTCCTTTAATCAAGGATAGCCTCCATACAAACCTTTTTTTAGGCTGAAGAACCACAAACATTTATTTAAATATCTTATCTATTTAAATGTAGAAAAACAAAAAATACATGAACAATTTATTCTGTAAGATTGCTAATATTAAATATGACTTCAGTCTGCCAATCTACAGTATTCTCACTCATATAAAAATATTTGTATACTTACTCTTATACATATAAAGTCAGAAGAAGGGCCAATAAAAATCAGAACATAATCCAAATTAAAACTCAATATGATATCCCAGTTTACTGAATTGGATGTTATGAAGCATTTCATTAGAACCTAGCCACTGTTTGTAAACTGATAAAATTCAGTTTCTTAAACTGCTTGGCTGAAGATTAGATTCTGTGAGCATAAAATTAAAAAAATCACATTTTTCCCCCAAAGAATGGCTTATTGAGATAATGTCACTTTTGGCAATTTTATCCACATTCATAAAATGAAGCATATTTAAATTTTCTAGAGTCAAAAGGCTGAATGAAATCTAATGTTTTCTTAAAGAAACTAAGGAACTTGCATGTGATAACTTCCAAATTATATAACTTTAGAAAAATAAGGATATTCTTTACAAATACCCACTCCATGATTATTCACTATTTCTTGATTTCTAGCTTCTTGATTTTTTTTTTCTCTCATTAAGTTATAGATTTTTAAAACCACTTTACCTTTCTGCTGTAAGGATTACTAATTACTAACTTGGTGTCATCTGAGCCCGATAAAATATATTCTCCAGTCTCATTCCAACAGATCGTATTAACCTAAAAAGAAAGCAAAAAAGAAATTTAAGCAGACTGAAAGTAAAATAAGTATGCCATCTTCACTTAGCTGACGGTTCAAAATTTATATCACTAATAACGTTATGTCTATGGTAAATAGTATTTACCAGTTTACTTAGTGAAAATACATACTGAGTGCCATTTGGCAAGCACTATGTTCTATAACTTCACAATGAAATATGAGTCTTTCTTAAGTTTTATTTAAATTTATTTTAATTAGTCCATTTTATATCCAGAGACATAAAACCAAGTCACCTAAAAAGGAATTAGAAAAACTTACTACAGAGCTGCAGTAACCAAGGCTGTGTGGTACTGTCATGATCATAGACATATCAATCAATGGAATGGAATTGAGTCCAGAAATAACCCATAAATTTATGGTCAGGTAATTCTTGACAAGGGGTCCAAGACCATTCAATGGAGAAAGAATAATCGTTTCAACAAATGGTGCTAGGACACCTGGATATACACAAGCAAAAGAAGGAATTTGGATCCCTACTTCACATCATACACAAAAATTAACTGAAAATGATCAAAGATTTAAATGTAAGAGCCAAAACTTTAAAGCTCTTAGAAGGAAACACAGGTCTCAATCTTCATGAAAACTAAAGCCACAATGAATTACCACTTCAAGTCGTTAAGATGGCTATAATAATTTAAGAAAAAGAAAACATAGAATGTAAGAAGGATTAGAGAGAATGTCAAGAAATTAGAACCTTGATACATTTCTGGTAGGAATGCAACATAGTACAGCTATTTGGAAAGCAGTTTGGCAGTATGGTCAAAAACTGAAACAGAGTTACCCTAAGAGCCAGCAATTCCACAACAAAATGTATACCCAAGAGAACTGAAAACATGTCACAGAAAAACTTCTACACTCAAGTTCATAGCTGCATTATTCATAACAGCCAAAAAGGGAAGCATTTCAAATATTCACCAAATAATGAATAAACAAAATGTGACTAACCCATTTGCTCATAACAAAATATCCATACAATGAAGTATTATTCAGCCATAAAAAGAAATAATGATACATGCTGCAACATGTATGAACCTTAAAAAACTACGCTAAGTGAAAGCCAGTCTGAAAGGCCACACATTATATGGTTCATTTACATAAAAAGTACAGAATAAGCTTATCAACAGAGACAGAAAGCAGATTAGCGACTGCCAAGAGCTTGGTGGAGGGGGAATGGGAGTGACTGATAATTGGTATGGACTTTCTCTTGGATGGTGAAAATATACTGGAATTAGATAGCAGTGACAGCTATACAACTTTATGAATATAGTAAAAAGGCACTGCACTGAACACTTAAAACAGATGAATTTTATGGAATGTGAACTATATCTAAATTTTTTAAAAAAGAAGGAATTACTGACTTCCACTTTCAATCAAGGTGGAGTAACTAGGACCAGATTTACTATCACATCTGAAACAACCAAAAACAGCAGAATATACATTCTTTTTAAGTACACATGAAATATTTTACCAATACAGAAGATATTTACTATGAGCCATAAAACAAATCTCAATATATTCAAAAGACTTCAAGTCCCATAAAATATGTTCTCTGTCCAAAATGGAATTAAATTAGAAATCATTAACACAAAGAAATATTTGAAAACTATAAAATAGCAGATAGTCAAAAAAGAAACCACAAAATAAATTACAAAGTATTTTTAACTGAATGACAATAAAAGCACAACATATCTCAATTTTGGGGTTGCAGCTAACATAGTGCTTAGAAGGAAATTTATAGCACAAAAACACCTATATTAGAAGGATAAAGGTCCCATAACAATGACTTCCACTTCCACTCAAAAAGGTATAACAAGAAGACCAATGAAATCAAAAGTCAAAATAAGACTGGAAATAATGAATATAAGAGCAGAAATCAATGAAAAAGAAAACAGGAAAACACAGAAAACTGATAAAACCAGAAACTGGTGCGTTGAAAAGACAAAGTTAATGAACCTCTACTCAGACTAATCAAGAAAAAGAAGGGGTGGGGGAACTTATTACCAACATCAGGAATGAAAGCAGTGACATCATTACACATTCTACAAATATTTAAACATATAAAAGAACACTGTGGACAACTTTATCAAATAAATTCAACAACTTGGGGAGTTAACAAAATCCCTGAAACACACATACTAAAAAAAATTTATTCAACACATTGTCCATTTTTATTAACAAACTGTAGTTAGAATTTTCAACAAAGAAAACTCCAGGCCCAGACTGCTTTGCTGGTGAATTTTGCCAAGTATTTTTAAAAAATAAAAGATGAAAATTCTCTACCAAGTCTTTTAGAAAATTAGAAAGAACAGTATACTTACCAACTCATTGATACAAGAAAACTATGGACCAATATCCTTAATGTACACACAAAAACTCTAAAACAGAATTTTAGCAAATTGAATAAAACAATATATGAGAATAGATAATACATCATGACTCAAGGAAAATGCAAGAATGGTTTGACACTCAAATATTAATCAATGTAACCCATGATATTAACAAACTAAAAAAGAAAATCATATGATCACTGCAATAAATGCAGAATAGACATTTGAAAAAAATCCAACAACAATTCATAAAAAGAGCTCTCAGCAAAGCAGAATGGAACTTTTTCAACCGGACAATGAACATCTGTTAAAAAACCATCATACTTCATAATGAAAGACTGGATGCCTTCCCTCTAAGATCAGAACAAGACAGGGATGTCTGCTCTCACCACTTCTGTTCAACACTGTCTAGGGTACTAGACAGCACAGTAAGACAAGAAAAAGAAATAAAAGGAAACCGGACAGGAAAAGAAGTAAACCTATCTTTATTCTCAGATGACATGATTATTTATATAGAATATCCTACAGAATCTTAAAAAAAGGGACTGGAACTATTAAGCTTAGGAAGTTTGAGGGATACAGATGAATACCATATTCCCTTGGTATCCATTAGGATGGGTTTCAGGACTCCCTGACGAATGCCAAAGTCTGTAGATGCTCAAGTACCTTATATAAAATAGAGAAATACAGTCGACCCTCGATATCCACAGATGTGGAACCTGTGGATATGGAGGGATGACTGTATGTAAAAATAGATAGCACAAGGAATTAAAACCACATATCGCTATTGCTAAATATTTATTAGAATGTCTAAAATTAAAAAGAATGACTATATCAGGTCTGAAGGAAAAAAGAGAGAACAGTATAATAGTAGCAAACTTCAACACCCCACTTTAAACAATGGATAAATCATACCAACAGAAAATCAATAAGGAAACATTAGACTTGTATTAAACTTGAGATCAAATGAATCTACATACAGAACATTCCATCCAACAACAGCAGAACATTCTTCTCAAGTGAACACAGAACATTCTCCAGGATAAATCATGTTAGATCACAAAACAAGTGTTACCAAACATTAAAAGAATGAAATCATACCAAGTATCTTTCCTGCCCACAGTGGTATGAAAACAGAAATTGACAGGAGAAAAACTGAAAATTTCACAAACATGTGGAAATTAAATAACACACTCCTGGACAACCAGAGCATCAAAGAAAAAAAATCAAAAAATAACTTCAGACAAGTGAAAATGGAAACAAGACACATGGGATGCAGCAAAAGCAGTTCTCAGTGGGAAGTTCATAGCAATCAATGCCTACATTAAGAAAAAAAGAAAGATCTCAAATAAACCACCTAAATTTACACATTGAGGAACTAGAAAAGAGAAACAAAGCCCAAAGTTGGCAAAAAGAAGATGATAAAGATCACAGCAGAAATGAATAAAATAGAGAACAGGAAAATAACAGGAAAGATCAAAAAAAATAAAAAGCTGGTTTTTTGAAAAGATTAACAAAATTGACAAACCTTTCGCTAGACTTAAGATTATAAAATTATAAATAAAAGAGAAGACATTACAACTGATACCACAGAAACATAAAGAGTCATAAGAGACTACTATGAACAATTATACACCCACAAATTAGACAACCTAGAATAAATTCCTAGGAACATATAACTGACTAAGACTGAATCATGAAAAGAGAAAATCTGAATAGAACAATAATGAGCAAGGAGATTAAATAAAACACCTCCCAACAGTAACAACAACAAAAAAGCCTAGGACCAAATAGCTTCTCAGGCTTTAAATGTTTACCAAATGTTTCAAGAAGAATTAAACTCATTTTCTGCGGTAAGCATTACCCTCACACCAAGGCCAGGTAAGGATACTACAGGAAAAGAAAACTACAAGCCAACATTTCTGATGAATATAGAGGCAAAAATTATCAAGAAAATACTAGCAAATCAAATTCAAAATCACATTAAAAGTATCATACATCAGGACTTCCCTGGCAGTCTAGAGGTTAAGACTCTGCCCTTCCAATGCAGGCGGTGCAGCTTCGATCCCTAGTTAGGGAACTAAGATCCCACATGCTGTGCAGCGCAGACAAAAAATTTTTAAAAAAAAATTTTTTTTAAAGTATCATTGACCCATACACCATAATCAACTGGGATTTATCACTGAAATGCAAGCATGGCTCAATATAAAGAAATCAAAAATTGTAATACACCTCATTAATGGAATGAAAGATAAAAATCATGATTGTCTCGGGGGCTTCCCTGGTGGCGCAGTGGTTGAGAATCTGCCTGCCAATGCAGGGGACACAGGTTCAAGCCCTAGTTTGGGAAGATCCCACATGCCGCGGAGCAACTAGGCCCGTGAGCCACAATTGCTGAGCCTGTGCGTCTGGAGCCTGTGCTCCGCAACAAGAGAGTCCACAATAGCAAGAGGCCCGCGCACCGCGATGAAGAGTGGCCCCCACTTGCCGCAACTAGAGAAAGCCCTCGCACAGAATCGAAGACTCAACGCAACCAAAAATTAAAAATAAATAAATAAAAACTATTAAAAAAAAATCATGATTGTCTCAATAGATGCACAAAAAGCATTTACCTAAATTCAACATCTTTCATGATAAAAATTCTCAACAAACTAGGAATAGAAGGATTACACCTCAACATAAAAAAGGCCATATATAACAAGCCCACAGCTAACAACATACTCAAGGGTGAAAGGTTGAAAAAAGCTTTTCCTCTAAGATCAGGAGCAAGACAAGGATGTCCACTCTCATCACTTTTATTCAACATACTACTGGAAGTCCCAGCCAGAACAATTAGACAGGAAAAAGAAATAAAAGGCATCTAAATTGGAAATGAAGACGTAAAACTATCTTCGTTTGCAGATGATCTCATCTTATATACATTGATAGAAAATCCTGAAGACTTCACCAAAAATTTATTAGCACTAACAAATGATTTCAGTAGTTTCAAGATATATCATCAAAAAACAAAAACCAGTTGCATTTCTGTATACTAACAATGAACCATCTGAAAAAGAAATAAAGAAAACAAGCCCATTTACAACAGTATCAAAAACAATAAAATACTCAGGAATAAAGTTAACCAGGGAGGTGAAAGATCTATACACTGAAATCTATATGACAAAAATGAGAAACACTGAAGAAAAAAACAAATAGAAGACACGTTCATGTATGAAAAAAGTTAATATTATACTATACTACCCAAAAGCCATCTACAGATTTACGGCAATCCCTATCAAAATTCCAATAGCATTTTTCACAGAAATAGGAATCCTGAAGTTTGTATGGAACAACTCCCTCTTGCGAGAGTACCGGAATCACAACTGCCTGCTGGGCAATCATTCACAGAAAGACACTGAAAATCATAAAAAGATACCCAACATCCAAAGAAAAGGAGAACACCCAATGAGACAGTAGGAGGGGTGCAATCACAATAAAGTCAAATCCCATAACTGCTGGGTGGGTGATTCACAAACAGAAGAACAAGTATACCTCAGAAGTCCACCCACTGGAGTGAAGGTTCTCAGCCCCACATCAGGCTCCCCAACCTGGAGGTCTGGCAATGGGAGGAGGAATTCCCAGAGAATCAGACTTTAAAAGCTAGTGGGATTTGATTGCAGGACTTCGACAGAACTGGGTAAAACAGAGATTCCACTCTTGGAGGGCACAGACAAAACAGTGTGCGCATCACTACCCAGGGGGAAGGAGAATTGACCCCATGGGAGACAACCAGACCTACCTGCTAGTGTTGGAGGACATATGCATAGGAGCAGGGTGGCTGTGGCTTACCACAGGGACAAGGACACTGGCAGCAGAAGTTCTGGGAAGCACTCCCTGGCATGAGCCCTCCCAGAATCCCCAATTAGCCCCACCAAAGAGCTGGGTAGCCTCAAGAGCTGGGTCACCTCAGGCCAAACAACTGACAGGGAGGGAACAGAGCACCACCCATCAGCAGAAAAGTAGATTAAAGTTTTACTGAGCTCTGCCCACCAGAGCAACACCAAGCTCTTCCCACCACCAGGCCCTCCCAGCAGGAAGCTTGCACAAGCCTCTTGGATATCCTGATCCACCAGAGGGCAGAGAGCAGGAGCAAGAAGAACTACAATCCTGCAGCCTGTGGAATGAAAACCACATTCACAGTAAGATACACAAAATGAAAAGTGACAAGACTATGTACCACATAAAGGAACAAGATAAAACCCCAGAAAAACAACTAAATGAAGTAGATATAGGCAACCTTTCAGAAAAAGAATTCAGAATAATGATAGTAAAAATGATCCAGGACCTCAGAAAAATAATGGAGGCAAATATCGAGAAGATGCAAGAAATGTTTAACAAAGACCCAGAAGAATTAAAGAACAAACACCTAGAAGAATTAAAGAACAAACAAACAGAGATGAACACTACAACAACTGAAATGAAAAATACACTAGAAGGAATCAATAGTAGAATAACTGAAGCAGAAGAATGGATAAGTGACCTGGAAGACAGAATGGGAGAATTTACTGCCACAGAAGAGAATAAAGAAAAAAGAATGAAAAGAAATGAAGACAGTCTAAGAGACCCCTGGGACAACATTAAACAC
Organism: Balaenoptera acutorostrata; assembly: GCF_949987535.1. Lineage (NCBI taxonomy): Eukaryota > Metazoa > Chordata > Mammalia > Artiodactyla > Balaenopteridae > Balaenoptera > Balaenoptera acutorostrata. The sequence continues at coordinate 128,725,152 of NC_080064.1, read as the reverse complement.
ACCAACATTCGCAACATAGGGGTCCCAGGAAGAGAAGAGAGGGAGAAAGGATCCGAGAAAATATTTCAAGAGGTTATAGTCGAAAACTTCCCTAACATTCGAAAGGAAAGAGTCACCCAAGTCCAGGAAGTGCAGAGAGTCCCAGGCAGGATAAACCCAAGCAGAAACACACCAAGACACACAGTAAGCAAACTGACAAAAATTAAAGACAAAAAAAATTATTAAAAGCAACAAGGGAAAAATGACAAATAACGTACAACTCCAATAAGATTAACAGCTGATTTCTCAGCAGAAACTCCACAAGCCAGAAGGGACTGGCAAGATATATTTAAAGTGATGAAAGGGAAGAACCTAAAACCAAGATTACTCTACCCAGCAAGGATCTCATTCAGATTCGAAAGAGAAATCAAAAGCTTTACAAACAAGCAAAACCTAAGAGAATTCAGCACCACCAAAGCAGCTCTACAACAAATGCTAAAGGAACTTCTCTAAGTGGGAAACACAAGAGAAGAAAAGGACCTACAAAAATAAACCCAAAACAATTAAGAAAATGGTAACAGGAACATACATATGGATAATTACCTTAAATGTGAATGGATTAAATGCTCCAACCAAAAGACACAGGCTCCCTGAATGGATACAAACACAAGACCCATATATATGCTGTGTACAAGAGACCCACTTCATACATAGGGATACACACAGACTGAAAGTAAGGGGATGGAAAAAGATATTCCATCCAAATGGAAATCAAAAGAAAGCAATACTCATAAAAGAAAAAATAGACTTTAAAATAAAGACTACTAAAAGAGACAAGGAAGGACACTGCATAATGATCAAGGGATCAATCCAAGAAGAAGATATAACAATTGTAAATATTTATGCACCCAACATAGGAGCACCTCAATATGTAAGTCAAACACTAACAGCTATAAAAGGGGAAACTGACAGTAACAAAATAATAGTAGGGGACTTCAACACTCCACTTTCCCAATGGACAAGTCATCCAAAATGACAATAAATAAGGAAACACAAGCTTTAAATGACACATTAGGCCAGATGGACTTAATTGATATTTATAGGACATTCCATCCAAAAAAAGCAGATTACACTTCCTTCGCAAGTGCACGTGGAACATTCTCCAGGATAGATCACATCTTGGGTTACAAATCAAGTCTCGGTAAATTAAGAACACTGAAATCATATCAAGCATCTTTTCAAACCACAACACTATGAGATTAGAAATAAATTACAGGGAAAAAAACGTAAAAAACACAAACTCATGGAGGCTAAACAATACGTTACTAAATAACCAAGAGATCACTGAGGAAATCAAAAAATACCTAGAGACAAATGACAATGAAAACACAATGATCCAAAACCTATGGGATGCAGCAAAACCAGTTCTAAGAGGGAACTTTATAGCAATATAATCCTACCTCGAGAAACAAGAAAAATCTCAAATATACAATCTAACCTTACACTTAAAGGAACCAGAGAAAGAAGAACAAACAAAACCCAAAGTTAGTAGAAGGAAGGAAATCATAAAGATCAGAGCAGAAATAAATGAAATAGAAACAAAGAAAACAATAGCAAAGATCAATAAACCTAAAAGCTGGTTCTTTGAGAAGATAAACAAAATTGATAAACTTTTAACTGGACTCAAATCAATAAAATTAGAAATGAAAAAGGAGAAATTACAACAGACAGCACAGAAATACAAAGCATCATAAGAGACTACTATAAGCAATCTATGCCAATAAAATGGACAACCTGGAAGAAACAGACGAATTCTTAGAAAGGTATAACCTTCCAAGACTGAACGAGGAAGAAATAGAAAATATGAACTGATCAATCACACAAGCACTGAAACTGAAACTCTGGTGAAAAAACTTCAAACACACAAAAGTCCAGGACCAGATGATTTAACAGGTGAATTCTCTCAAACATTCAGAGAAGAGCTAACACTCATCCTTCTCAACTCTTCCAAAACAACTGCAGAGGAAGGAACACTCCCAAACTCATTCTATGAGGCCACCATCACCCTGATACCAAAACAAGACAAAGATACTACAAAAAAAATTACAGACCAATATCACTGATGAACATAGATGCAAGAATCCTCAACAAAATACTAGCAAACAGAATCCAACAACACATTAAAAGGATCATACACCACGATCAAGTGGGATTTATCCCAGGGATGCAAGGATTCTTTGATATATGCAAATCAATCAATGTGATACACCATATTAACAAAATGAAGAATAAAAACCATATGATCGGGGCTTCGCTGGTGGCGCAGTGGTTGAGAATCTGCCTGCCAATGCAGGGGACACGGGTTCGAGCCCTGGTCTGGGAAGATCCCACATGCCACGGAGCAGCTGGGCCCGTGGGCCACAATTACTGAGCCTGCGCGTCTGGAGCCTGTGCTCCGCAACGAGAGAGGCCGCGATGGTGAGAGGCCCGCGCACCGCGATGAAGAGTGGTCCCCACTTGCCACAACTAGAGAAAGCCCTCGCACAAAAACGAAGACCCAACACAGCCATAAATAAATAAATAAATATTAAAAAAAAAAAAAAGTTAACACAACCAAAAAAAAAAAAAAAACCATATGATCATCTCAATAGATGCAGAAAAAGCTTTTGACAAAATTCAACACCCATTTATGATAAAAACTCTCCAGAAAGTGGGCATAGAGGGAACCTACCTCAACATAATAAAGGCCATATATGACAAACCCACAGCCAACATCATTCTCAACGGTGAAAAACTGAAAGCATTTCCTCTAAGATCAGGAAGAAGACAAGGATATTCACTCTCACCAGTATTATTCAACATAGTTTTGAAAGTCCTAGCCACGGCAGTAAAAGAAAAAGAAATAAAAGGAATGCAAATTGGAAAAGAAGTAGTAAGACTGTCACTGTTTGCAGATGAGATGATACTATATATAGATAATCCTAAAGATGCCACCAGAAAACTACTAGAGCTAATCAATAAATTTGGTAAAGTTTCAGGATACAAAACTAATGCACAGAAATCTCTTGCATTCCTATATGTTAACAACAAAAGATCTGAAACAGAAATTAATGAAACACTCCCATTCACCACTGCCACAAAAAGAATAAAATACCTAGGAATAAACCTACCTAAGGAGGTACAAGACCTGTACTCAGAAAACTATCAGACACTGATGAAAGAAATCAAAGATGACACAAACAGATGGAGAGATATACCATGTTCTTGGATTGGAAGAATCAATATTGTGAAAATGACTATATTACTCAAAGCAAGCTACAGATTCAATGCAATCCCTATCAAATTACCAATGGCATTTTTTTACAGAACTAGAACAAAAAATCTTAAAATTTGTATGGAGACACAAAAGACCCTGAATAGCCAAAGCAATCTTGAGGGGAAAAAACTGGAGGAATCATACTCCCTCACCTCATACTATACTACAAAGCTACAGTAATCAAGACAATATGGCACTGACACAAAAACAGAAATATAGATCAATGGAACAGGACAGAAAGCCCAGAGATAAACCCACACACCTCTGGTCAACTAATCTGTGAAAAAGGAGGCAAGGATATACAGTGGAGAAAAGACAGTCTCTTCAATAAGTGGTGCTGGGAAAACCGGACAGCTACATGTAAAAGAATGAAATCAGAACACTCCCTAACACCATACACAAAAAAAAACTCAAAATGGATTAAAGACCTAAATGTAAGACCAGACACTATAAAACTCTTAGAGGAAAACATTGGAAGAACACTCTTTGACATAAATCACAGCAAGATCTTTTTCGACCCACCTCCTAGAGTAATGGAAATAAAAATAAAAATAAATGGGACCTGGGGCTTCCCTGGTGGCGCAGTGGTTGAGAATCTGCCTGCCAATGCAGGGGACACGGGTTCGAGCCCTGGTCTGGGAAGATCCCACATGCCGCGGAGCGACTGGACCCGTGAGCCACAATTACTGAGCCTGCGCGTCTGGAGCCTGTGCTCCGCAACAAGAGAGGCCGCGATAGTGAGAGGCCCGTGCACCGCGATGAAGAGTGGTCCCCGCTCGCCACAACTAGAGAAAGGCCTCGCACAGAAACGAAGACCCAACACAGCCATAAATAAATAAACAAATAAATAAATAAAATTAAAAAAAAAAAATAAATGGGACCTAATGAAACTTAAAAACTTTTGCACAGCAAAGGAAAACTATAAACAAGACAAAAACACAACCCTCAGAATGGGAGAAAATATTTGCAAAAGAATCAACGGACAAAGGATTAATCTCCGAAATACATAAAAAGCTCATGCAGCTCAATATTAAAAAAACAAACAACCCAATTAAAGTATGGGCAGAAGACCTAAATAGACAGTTCTCCAAAGAAGACTTACAGATGGCCAAGAAGCACATGAAAAGCTGCTCAGTATCACTAATTATTAGAGAAATGCAAATCAAAACTACAATGAGATATCACCTCACACCAGTTAGAATGGGCATCATCAGAAAATCTACAAACAACAAATGCTGGAGAGGGTGTGGAGAAAAGAGAGCCCTCCGGCACTGTTGGTGGGAACGTAAATTGATATAGCCACTATGGAGAACAGTATGGAGGTTCCTTAAGAAACTAAAAATAGGGGCTTCCCTGGTGGCGCAGTGGTTGAGAATCTGCCTGCCAATGCAGGGGACACGGGTTCGAGCCCTGGTCTGGGAAGATCCCACATGCCGGGGAGCAACTGGGCCCGTGAGCCACAACTACTGAGCCTGCGCGTCTGGAGCCTGTGCTCCGCAACAGGAGAGGCTGCGATAGTGAGAGGCCCGCGCACCGCAATGAAGAGTGACCCCTGCTTGCCACAACTAGAGAAAGCCCTCGCACAGAAATGAAGACCCAACACAGCTAAAATAAATAAATAAATAAATTTATTTAAAAAAAAAAAAAAAAAACTAAAAATAGAATTACCATATGACCCAGCAATCTCACTACTGGGCATGTACCCAGAGGAAATCATATTTCAAAAAGTCACATGCACCCCAATGTTCACTGAAGCACTATTTGCAACAGCCAGGTCATGGAGGCAACCTAAATGCCCATCGACAGACGAATGGATAAAGAAGATGTGATACATATATACAATAGAATATTACTCAGCCATAAAAAAGAACGAAATTGGGTCATTTGTAGAGGCATGGATGGACCCAGAGACTGTCATACAGAGTGAAGTAAGTCAGAAAGAGAAAAACAAATATATATTAATGCATATATGTGGAATCTAGAAAAATAGTACAGGTGAACCTGCTTGCAAGGCAGAAATAGAGACACAGATGTAGAGAACAAACATATGGACACCAAGGGGGGAAAGTTCAGGGGGGTGTGGTGGGATGAACTGGTAGATTGGGATTGACATATATACATATAAAATAGAAATCATTATGGCAAGCTGGTAAAGCCTAACCAGAGAACCTCATCAGGAGAAAATCTACAGCCTTCATTTGGGTAAAAACAATCAACTGAAACACCTGCCCTGACAGCGAGATTAATTTCGCTTTTCCAAAAGTGTGTTGTGAGCAACCATACTTCCAGGAGATGCTTACCAAAGGAAGAGTCCTGGGGAAAACTAAGTATGGGAAACGCTGTATGTTAAATGTATCTTATGATGATTCACAACACATGTTAGCACAGTAAAAGTTTTCAGTAAAGAAATCTTTTAAAAAACAATTTGTATGGAACAACAAAAGACCCCAAATAGCCTAAGCAATATTGAAAAAGAAAAACAAAGCTGAAGGCATCAAACTTCTTGACTTCAAACTATACTACAAAGTTATGTTAATCAAAACAATATGGTATTGGCTTAAGAATAGACACACAGATCAATGAAACAGAATAGAGAGCCCAGAAAATAACCCATGCATATATGGTCAATCAATTTACAACAAAGGAGCAAAGACTATCCAATGGGGAAAGAACAGTCTCTTCACTAAATGGTGTTGGGAAAACTGGATGTTCACATGCAGAATAAATAAAATTAACTTGAAGTGGATTAAAGACTTAAAGATGAGATTTGAAGGCGATAAAATTCCTAGAAAAAATCATAGTGAAAAGCTCCCTGACCTTGATCTTGGCAAAGATTTTTTGGACATGACACCAAAAACACAAGTAACAAAAGCAAAAATCAACAAGTGATACTACATCAAACTTAAGAGCTCTGTACAGCAACAGAAACAACCAACAAAATTAAGAGGCAACCTACAGAAGAGGAGAAAAATATATGCAAACCTTATATTTAATAAGGGATTAACAACCAAAATATACAAGGAACTCATACAACTCAATCGCAAAAAAACTCCCAATAATCTAATTTAAAAATGGGCAAAGACCTGAAAAACATTTTTCCAAAGAAGACATACAAATGGCCAAAAAGTGCATGAAACAGTGCTCAACATCACTAATCATCAGAAAAATGCAAATCAAAGCCACAAATGAGGGAGGACCCTGGAAGTCCAGTAGTTAGGACTCGGTGCTTTCACTGCTGTGGCCCAGGTTCAATCCCACAAGCTGCACAGCATGGACAACAACAACAAAAACAAAACACAATGAGATATCATCTCACACCTATTAGAATGGTTATTATCAAAAATACAAGAGATAAGAAGTGCTGGTAAGGACGTGGAGAAAAGGGAACCCTTGTGCACCACTGGTGGGAAGGGAAATTGATACAGCAACTACGGGAAACACTATGGAGGTTCCTCAAAAAATTTAAACTAGAACTACCATATAATCCAGCAATCCCAATTTTGGGTATATATTTGAAGGAAATTAAAATACTATCTTGAAGAGATATCTGCAGCACCCCATATTCATTGTGTCATTATTTACAACACCCAAGACACGAAAAGAATCTAGGTGTTTGTCAATGGATGAATGGATAAATATGATAAACACACACACCCATGCACACAATGGAATATTATTCAGCCATAAAACTGAAGGAAATCCTGACGTTTGCAACAATGTGGATGAATGCTGAGGGTGAGATAAAGAATGACAAACACTGTATGATATCACTTATATGTGGAATCTAAACACGCTCAACTGATAGAAACAGAGAGTAGACTGGTGGTTGCCAGAGGCTGGAAGGTGGAGGAAATGAGATGTTCAAAAAGTATAAACTACCAGTTATAAGGTGAGTAAGTTCTGGGATCTAATGTACAGCTTGGTGTTTACAGGTAACAATACTGTGCTGTATACTTGAAAGATGCTAAGAAAGTAAATATTAAATGTTCTCACCACCACCACCACCACCACCACCACAACAACAAAATGGAAATTATGTGAAGTGATAAATGTGTTAACTAAGCTTATTGTGGTAATCATTTTGCAATACATGTGTATCAAATCATTACATTTTACACATTAAACTTATACATTTATATATGTAAATTATATCTCAATAAAGATGAGAAAAAAATAGAGTAGAAGGATACCCATGAAACTAAAACAAGTGGTTATGTGTTTTAGGGAACAGAAAAAAATGGGGAAGACAGGAACAGGAGTGAGAGCCACACTTCTCAATGTATACTTTTTTTTTGTTAATTTATTGTATTTATTTTGGCTGTGTTGGGTCTTAGTTGCGGAACGCGAGATCTTCATTGTAGCATGCAGGGTCTTTCATTGTGGTGCACAGGCTTCTCTCTAGTTGTGGCGTGCAGGCTCTAGAGCGCGCAGGCTCAGTAGTTGCGGTGCACAGGCTCTCTAGTTGTGGCACGTGGGATCAGTAGTTGCAGCACGCAGGCTCTCTAGTTGTAGCACACGGGCTCTAGAGCACGTGGGCTCAGTAGTTGTGGCACATGGGCTTAGTTGCCCCATGGCATATGGGATCTTAGTCCCCAAAACAGGGATCAAACCCGTGTCCTGTGCATCGGAAGGTGGATTCTTAACCCCTGGACCACCAGGGAAGTCCCTCAATGTGTATTTTTTTATATAGTTTATTTTAGTACCATGAGAAGGCATCACCTGTTTTAAAAAATGCAAAATAAAAATAAGGACAAAAATTTTTTTAGTATGCAAGCAGAAAGGATATCTTTAAGCTTGTAAGAAAAATTTATGTTCCACTCATCCTTAGAAAAATATGTGAGAAAATACTCAGTAAAACCTGAAAGTAAATTCAAAACTGGAAAGATACAGAATCCACAGCTTGTAAAAACTTCAGAATACCACAAAGGCAGTTATACATTATGCAAGAATCCATCTGAAATTAACACTAGAAAATTCTCCTTTGAGTAAGGAGAAAGACTTGACCTTAGGTCCTTAAAGAAAGACATAAAATCCAACACATAACACATGCTTTGTCTCTTCAATAAACACTTCATAAGTGCCAAATATGTGGTAGGCACTCCTCTCGACACTAGATGAAGAAAATAAATTTATGAAGATATATTTGGTGTCCAGAGTGCTAGAGTAGAGGGAGGCAGGTGTGCAGACTATGAACAAATAAATAAATGTATAATTATAATGTCAGTACTATGATGAAAAGAAACAGAAGAAAGAGAAAGATACTGATGAGGAGTGGGGAGCTATTAGGGTGGTCAGGAAAAGCATCTCTGATAGGTTAACAGTTAGAGCTAAATGAAATGAGGAGGTAAGCTTCAAAGATATGTGAGGAAGAAAGTGCTAGGCAAAAAACAAAATACGTAAGACAGAGGTGTACTAGGTGCATTTAAAGAAACAGCAAAAGGATGAGTATGACTAAAACAAATATGTATAACGCAGAATACAGCAAGGGATGAAATGGAAAAGAAGGCAAGTGCCAAATCATGTAGGGTCTCTGAAGCAATAAGGCCTTTGGATTTACTATACGTAAGCCAGAAACCCATTAGAGAGTTTTGAGCAGCTGAGTGTGCTCATCTATAAAACAGATGATATATTATATAATTTTCTTCCTATTCTCTCCTTATTGTGAAGAGCTTAACGAAAACTAAGACATATACATATGTATAAGACATTAACACTGTTTACTGAATTTTGACTTTTAGAATAAATACATTGACAAATTTCAGAAAATAACAATGGCTATAGAATAGGAGGCAAATGAAATCAACATTGACAATACAAAAGCATATATAGCTGAAAAAGGTGTGAAATAGAGATAGGAAGGTGGAAGAAGGGTGAAAGCCTTAAATATATTTTACAGAATGGGGATTCAAGAAATACTGTTTATGAATGACAGAAAAACAAAAAGACGCTTAAGTATGTTGTTTAAAATTGAAGTGACAGCTGGAGAGACTGAGAACAGTAACAAAATTTTTGAGAAGCCTACATCTTAGAAAATTGTATAAATTAGTTAATTCCTCTTCTATCATAGCAGGAAATCAATGGACAACAGCCAAAGTTGACACTTCAAGGAAGACCAACATAACACTATCACACAGAAATGAAAGAAATTACCAGAAGATCTGAAATAAAACATGATTAAAAGAGGCTGCTTAAGGAGGATAAGAACAGAATAAGGGAGTGCAGTACATGTCTATTTCTTTTTGTTATGATCCATTTTTAACCATGAGCATCAGGGGAACCTCAAGAGTGGTGCTAAGGTTTAAAATAAATAACATATATTGATACCTAAAGTGTATTTACAGCATAATTATAATACCACAACTGTGAACAGGAAAAAGATAACATTTTGGAGGATAGGACTATAGACACTTTTCCCCTCTTTGCTTAAGTTTTTTTTTTTTTTTTAAAGACCACTCTTTATTTATTTATTTATTTTTTAACTTCTGGGTTTTATTTATTTATTTATTTATTTATTTATTTATTTATTTATTTATGGCTCTGTTGGGTCTTCGTTTCTGTGCGAGGGCTTTCTCTAGTTGCAGCAAGTGGGGGCCACTCTTCATTGCGGTGCGCGGGCCTCTCATTATCGCGCCTTCTCTTGTTGCGGGGCACAGGCTCCAGACGCGCAGGCTCAGTAATTGTGGCTCACGGGCCTAGTTGCTCCGAGGCATGTGGGATCTTCCCAGACCAGGGCTCGAACCCGTGTCCCCTGCATTGGCAGGCAAATTCTCAACCACTGCGCCACCAGGGAAGCCCTTTGCTTAAGTTTTAAATGTTTGAATCCTTAGAGTTAAGGCCTAGACCCTCTTCTCAGTTTGCAATTTCTTTCCATGTGCTCTTTCTAGTCTCATGTTTTCAATGAGTAGCTATAGCACTGTTTTCCAAAGTATGATCCACAGATCACCTAGATTAAAATCACCTAAAGTGTTGATTAGAATACAGATTCCGGGGACTTCCCTGGTGGTGCAGTGGTTAAGAATCTGCCTGCCAATCAAGTACCTTTTTGGACCACAACACTATGAGACTAGATATCAATTACAGGAAAAAAACTGTAAAAAATAAAAACATATGGAGGCTAAACAATATGCTACTAAACAACTAAGAGATCACAGAAGAAATCAAAGAAGAAATCAAATAAATACCTAGAAACAAATGACAATGAAAACACAACAACCTAAAACCTATGGAATGGGCTTCCCTGGTGGCGCAGTGGTTGAGAATCTGCCTGCCAATGCAGGGGACACGGGTTTGAGCCCTGGTCTGGGAAGATCCCACATGCCACGGAGCAACTAGGCCCGTGAGCCACAGCTACTGAGCCTGCGCGTCTGCAGCCTGTGCTCCGCAACAGGAGAGCCTGCGATAGTGAGAGGCCCGCGCACCGCGATGAAGAGTGGCCCCCACTTGCCACAACTAGAGAAAGCCCTCGCACAGAAACGAAGACCCAACACAGCCATAAATAAACAAATAAATAAATAAATAAATAAATAAATAAAAACCTATGGGATGCAGCAAAAGCAGTTCTAAGAGGGAAGTTTATAGGAATATAATCCTACCTCAAAAAACAGGAAAAATCTCAAATAAAAAACCTAACCTTACACCTAAAGCAATCAGAGAAACAAGAACAAAAAAACCCCCAAAGTTAGCAAAAGGAAAGAAATCATAAAGATCAGATCAGAAATAAATGAAAAAGAAATGAAGGAAACAATAGCAAAGATCAATAAAACTAAAAGCTGGTTCTTTGAGAAGATAAACAAAATTGATAAACCATTAGACTCATCAGGAAAAAAGGGAGAAGACTCAAATCAACAGAATTAGAAATGAAAATGGAGAAGTAACAACTGACACTGCAGAAATACAAAGGAGCATGAGAGATTACTAAAAGCAACTATATGCCAATAAAATGGACAACATGGAAGAAATGGACAAATTCTTAGAAAAGTACAATCTTCCAAGACTAAACCAGGAAGGACTAGAAAATATGAACAGACCATTCACAAGCACTGAAATTGAAACTGTGATTTAAAATCTTCCAACAAACAAAAAAGCCCAGGGCCACACGGCTTCACAGGCAAATTCTAACAAACATTTAGAGAAGAGCAAACACCTACCTTTCTAAAACTCTTCCAAAATACAGCAGAGGGAGGAACACTCTCAAACTCATTCTATGAGGCCACCATCACCCTGATACCAAAACCAGACAAAGATATCACAGAAAAAGAAAATTACAGGCCAATATCACTGACGAACATAGATGCAAAAATCCTCAACAAAATACTAGCAAACAGAATCCAACAGCACATTAAAAGGATCATACACCATGATCAAGTGGGGTTTATCCCAGGAATGCAAGGATTCTTCACTATATGCAAAACAATCAACGTGGTACACCATATTAACAAATTGAAGGAGAAAAACCATATGATCATCTCAATCGATGCAGACAAAGCTTTCGACAAAATTCAACACCCATTTATGATAAAAACTCTTCAGAAAGTGGGCATAGAGGGAACATACCTCAACATAATAAAAGCCATATATGACAAACTCACAGCCAACATCATTCTCAATGGTGAAAAACTGAAAGAGTTTCCTCTAAGATCAGGAGTAAGACAAGGTTGCCCACTTTCACCACTATTATTCAACATAGTTTTGGAAGTATTAGCCATGGCAGTCAGAGAAGAAAAAGAAATAAAAGGAATCTAAATTGGAAAAGAAGAAAAAGTGTCACTATTTGCAGATGACATGATCTACACATAGAAAATCCTAAAGATGACACCAGAAAACTACTAGAGCTGATCAATGAATTTGGTAAAGTAGCAGGATAGAAAACTAATGCACAGAAATCTGTTCCATTCCTACACACTAAAAACGAAAAATCAGAAACAGAAATTATGGAAACAATCCCATTTACCACTGCAACAAAAAGAATAAAATACCTAGGAATAATCTACCTAAGGAGGCAAAAGACCTGTACACTGAAATCTATAAGACACTGATGAAAGACATTGAAGACGATACAAACAGATGGAAAGATATACCATGTTCTTGGATTAGAAGAATCAATATTGTGAAAATGACTATATTACTCAAAGCAATCTATAGGTTCAGTGCAACCCCTATCAAACTACCAATGGCATTCTTCACTGAACTAGAACAAAAAATTTTACAATTTGTATGGAAATACAAAAGACCCCAAATAGCCAATGCAATCTTGAGAAAGAAAACAGAGCTGGAGGAATCAGGCTCCCTGGCCTCAGACTATACTACAAAGCTACAGTAATCAAGACAGTATGGTACTGGCACAAAAACAGTGTACCAATCAATGGAATAGGATAGAAAGCCCAGAGATAAACCCACACACATATGGTCACCTTACCTTTCACAAAGGAGGCAAGAATATACAACGGAGAAAAGACAGCTTCTTCAATAAGTGGTGCTGGGAAAACCGGACAGCTACAGGTAAAAGAATGAAATTAGAACACTTCCTAACACCACACACAAAAATAAACTCAAAATGGATTAAAGACCTAAATGTAAGACCAGACACTATAAAACTCTTAGAGGAAAACATAGACAGAACACTCTATGACATGAATCACAGCAAGATCCTTTTTGACCCACCTCCTAGATTAACGGGAATAAAATCAAAAATAAGCAAATGGGACCTAATGAACCTTCAAAGCTTTTGCACAGCAAAGGAAACCATAAACAAGACAAAAAGACAGACCTCAGAATGGGAGAAAATATTTGCAAACGAATCAACGGACAAAGGATTAATCTCCAACAGCTCATGCAGCTCGATATTAAAGAAACAAACAACCCGATCCAAAAATGGGCAGAAGACCTAAATAGACATTTCTCCAAAGAAGACATACAGATGGCCAAGAAGCACATGAAAAGCTGCTCAACATCACTAATTATTAGAGAAATGCAAATCAAAACCACAATGAGGTATCACCTCACACCAGCCAGAATGGCCATCATCAAGAAATATACAAACAATAAATGCTGGAGAGGGTGTGGAGAAAAGGGAACCCTCCTGCACTGTTGGTGGGAATGTAAATTGATATAGCCACTATGGAGAACAGTATGGAGGTTCCTTAAAACACTGAAAATAGAATTACCATATGACCCAGCAATCCCACTACTGGGCATATACCCTGAGAAAACCATAATTCAAAAAGAGTCATGTACCACAAAGTTCACTGCAGCACTATTTACAATAGCCAAGACATGGAAGCAACCTAAATGTCCACTGACAGATGAATGGATAAAGAAGACGTGGACCTATATACAATGGAATATTACTCAGCCATAAAAAGGAACAAAATTGAGTTATTTGTAATGAGGTGGACAGACCTAGAGCCTGTCATACAGAGTGAAGTAAGTCAGAAAGAGAAAAACAAATACCATATGCTAACACACATATAAGCAATCTAAAACCTAGTGGGAGGACAGGAATAAAGACGCAAACGTAGAGAACAGACTTGAGGACGAAGAGGGGGAAGGGAAAGCTGGGACGAAGTGAGAGAGTAGCACTGACATATATACACTACCAAATGTGAAATGGATGGCTAGTGGGAAGCTGCTGCATAGCACATGGAAATCAGCTCGGTGCTTTGCAATGACCTAGAGGGGTGCAATAGGGAGGGTGGGAGGGGGGCTCAAGAGGGAGGGGATATGGGGATATATGTATGCATATAGCTGATTCACTGTTTTGTACAGCAGAAACTAACACAACATTGTAAAACAATTACACTCCAATAAGAATGTTTAAAAAAAAAAAAGAGAGGGATTTTTAAACAATGGGGGAAATTTGATTATGGACTGTGTATTAGATGATACCAAAAATATACTATCTTGTTAAATTATATAATGCCATTTTGATTACATAAAAAAATGTCCATTACTTTTAGCTTACATACAGAGGTGAAATGATTTCACATCTGAGATTTGCTTTAAAATACTTCAGCAAAGAGGAGAAAAAAAATGAAATGGAAAAAGAAAATGTGCCAAAATCTTGATTAACTGCTAAATCCAGGTCCTGAGTATATGAAAAGCATGATTGAAGTTTTTTTTTAATTAATAAATAAATAAATAAGTAAATTTATTTATTTATTTATTCATTCATTCACTCATTTATTTTTGGCTGCATTTGGTCTTCGTTGCTGCACGTGGGCTTCTCATTGCGGTGCCTTCTCTTGTTGCGGAGCACGGGCTTTAGGCACATGGGCTTCAGTAGTTGTGGCACGCGAGCTCAGTAGTTGTGGCTCGCGGGGTCTAGAGCACAGGCTCAGTAGTTATGGCACACGGGCTTAGCTGCTCCGTGGCATGTGGGATCTTCCCAGACCACGGCTTGAACCCATGTCCCTTGCATTGGCAGGCGGATTCTTAATCACTGCGCCACCAGGGAAGTCCAATGTCTGAAGTTTTCCTAACAAAACCTTCCAAGGATTTTGTTTTGACTCTGTTAAATTTGGGGTGCTATCAGACATGCAACTGGGAATGTTAACTAGAGAGTTATATATATAAATCTGGAGTTCTGGGAAGAAGTGGAAAGTTGGAAGTCATGTTTTTCAGCCATGGGACTAAACAAAATCACTTAGAAAAGTGAAGAGAAAACAGGGTGGGAGGAACCAAGATAGAATGTTGGTACATCCAACATTTGAAGGTGGAGAAGTGGAGGAGTCAGGGAAGAAGACGGAGAAGATGCAACAAGTCAATGAGATAGAAAGAAAACCAAGAGAGTGTGGTGTTAGCAGAATCCAAGAGAATAAATATTTCAAAAAAGAAAATGTATTCAACCAATGTCTAAAGTTTCTGAGAAGTGACCACTAGATTTGGAGACATGAAGATCACCAGTGACTGTCACAAAAGCAGTACCAATAGAGTGAAAGAGATGAAAACCTTTTGATAATGTTAGAAAGCTCATCATTCTTTAAAATATCTCCCATACACTTTCCTAAATTCAAAGTATACTTTTACGTTTTAATGTAAAACTTAATTCTCCCATTTTCTTATACTTAGTCCAATCTCTTTTGGGAGGACTGGGGCAGTTCCTCAAACATCTGAACACTTAGTATTAAAGTCCTTCATAGTTGAGAATTAACTATTACTTACACAGCCATCATGCACATTCAGGGTTGCTTCAAGTTTTAATCTTTGGATAAATTCTCTTCTTCCTGTTTAAAAAGAAAGAACTAAATAAATCATACAATTTATTGCTTAGAGAAGTGTAACACTGTTAAGAGCCTAGGAACTGTCATGAGGTAGAGTCAAGCTCTACTTTTAACTCCTCCATTTATAGGCTGAGTGACACTGGGCAAATTAACTCCTCCTTAGCCCTAGTTTCCTCATTAGAGTACCTACCTACCTCATGTGGTTATTAAGTGATTCAAGGAGAGAGAGGGCTTAGCACAGTATCTGGAACCACAATAAACACTCAAATGTTCCCTTCATTCATCCATTCACTCAACAAATATACTGCGTACTTACTCCATTCCAGGTCGTGTTCTAGGAGCTAAGGATACAATGGTAAAATAAAAGAGAAAAAGATCCCTGACTCTAGTTAGCTTAATGAAAGACAATAAACAATATGTGACTTGGTAAAAACGCTATATGGAAAAATAAAGCAGAGAAAGGGATAAGAGAAGACTGGAGGTGGGGAATAAGGTTTTCAATTTTAAAGGGTGGTAAACAGTGTTTTAGAAGACGCCACCTATTTTTAAACACATCTCAATTTCAGAAATGCTAAAATACTTAAAAGTTCATTTCACAGTGATGAAATGTGACGGCAAAAAAATTAAATCAGCCTAAATATCCATCAATAGCAGAAAAGTTATAATACTTCAAAAATACAATAAATTCCTCCTTTGAAAAGGAGAAATTATGTTTCTTTAAGAAATGAATCATCTTTACCAAAAATGGACCAAAAAGCTTCATGTTTATTCAGAAGCTGTAATGAAAGGAAGCCGAATATATGACAAAGAACAGTAATTAGCTAAGTAATCAGGCTGATGAGATTTCAAAATTAAATTTGACTATGCTCTCTATATACAGTCACAAGGGACTCTACTATGTTTTCTTGCATTCAGCGTAAAGAGCAAGATCTTCTTGAAGCCAGACTGTTTTCTCTGTTCTCGCCTGTAACTGGTAAGATGGCTAGATAATTGATGAACATGTGGGTTAAAGATTTTGCGTGTGTTGGGGTGGGGTATGGTTCCTAAACTTACTGGAATAAAACAACCTGCAGAAATTCAGCAAAGTATTTTCATGAATTAGGTTATACTTTATACAATTAACTTTTCGAATCTGATTTTCAGTTTTAAAAAGATGCTAACTAGTAAACAGAAAACATTTTGTTAAATCTTTTCTTTTTGGCCATCAGCAGGTGTGGTAATCCTACTAAGTTATAAATTAAGAGTTAAGGAAAAAAGTATTCAAATTAACAACATAACAATAATTAAAATTCATTAAAATGCTAAGAAAAAAGTATTAAAAATTTTTTTCCAAATTTTTAAAATCTGGGCTTGAAAACATGGCTCTAGCCATTTCCAACTAGAGAAAATGGTAGTGCAACATGGGAATAGAAGACAAAGTGAGTAATTTGAGCAAGAATTCTTACATGTGAACTTGTACATAAAAACATGCACTGAGACACAACAGAGACAAGACAGCTCCTAAATGATATTTTTATATGTGACTTAGGAGATCAAAATGATTGTATTGGGCTTCCCTGGTGGCGCAGTGGTTAAGAATCCGCCTGCCAATGCAGGGGACACGGGTTCGAGCCCTGGTCCAGGAAGATCCCACATGCCGCGGAGCAACTAAGCCCGTGCGCCACAACTACTGAGTCTGCGCTCTAGAGCCCGTGAGCCACAACTACTGAAGCCCGCGTGCCACAACTACTGAAACCCGCGTGCCTAGAGCCCATGCTCCGCAACAAGAGAAACCACCGCAATGAGAAGCCCGCTCACCACAACGAAGAGCAGCCCCCACTCACCACAACTAGAGAAAAGCCTGCGTGCAGTGACGAAGACCCAACACAGCCAAAAATAAATAAATAAATAAATTTATTTTTTTTTAAAGTGTATTGCCCACACATTCCATAAAATGGGCTTCTAGAACAACCTAGTATAAACCTCCTCTACCCTTTTGGTAATTATATGCACTACACCAAGAAATAGGAGCTGAAAGCTAGGATAAAAATAAGAACTATAAGTTTAAAGAAAAAAAAAAACTGAGTCCTCTCAAATTAAAATAAAAATAAACTCATGTCTATTATCAAGAACTGTGATGAGTCTGGCCTACTTGCAAGCTAACAAGTTACCTGCCACCATTTCATGGATGCTAGCAGAAGACACAGGACTTCTGAGTCACAGGCAAAGGATTTTACTCCCCAAGGAGAATGAGCTTCAGATTCACATTGGTTCCCCGTGCCCCCCAATTCCCACAGGGCAATGCAGAGGGGTCTGGGGGGATACTGCACATGCAATGGGTTTGAATCACAGCTGGGGAACCCTGAACTGAAGGAACACAAATCTTATATCAAGCAAATCTGCCTAACCTCTGTCCCAAAGGAAAACATTATCTTTATTATTCTGGACAATAAATAAATCTGCCCTCTGCTCCACAGGGAGATATTGTGTCTCCCAAGACTGTTCCCTGAAAAGAGAGTCCAGAACAAAGCAGCCAGTGCCTCTGCTCACAAGATGTGCAGAAATACAAAAGAGACATGGAGAACTGTCTCTCAACAATTACACATTTGTTATGGATGAATTTACCTATCACTGAGGCTTTCTCTCCAAGTCTTTCTTGCAGCCCAAGCTGCCTCATTTAATTCCGTCTCTTTTACATTCTGTTCTATATTAATAGATTGTAAGCTCCATAAAAAAAACCCTCTTTTGTTCACTCAAGTATCCTAAGTGCCTAGAACAGTGCCTAAGACAAAGCAGGCACTCAATATACATTCCTGAATCAGTGAATAAATGAACAGGCTCATAATACTGATTCTGTTCTTCAACGTGTTTTCACTCAATAATACAAGGTGAACATCTTTCACTGGCAATAAATATAGACATACTGCTCATTTTTAATGGCTCTGTAACTTATGAAACAGCTTCATAACTTATTTATTCAAGTACCTATCTCCGTTATTAGACTGAGATGCTTGGGACAAGAAATGTTAGGCTTAAATCTAACTTGGAACATACTACACATACACTGGGCAAAACTTAACATCTCAGGGCCTTAGTTTTACATTTGCAAAAATTTTATATTTGATGGGAATAATACCATCAACTTTACAGGCTTACTGTCTGGAATAAATTAAGTAGCATATGCAAAACTCATAGATGTGACTGATCTACTATAGACACTTAAGATTCGTTCTCTCCCTATGTACACATGGGATTGTTCTGAGTTAATATTGTCTGAAAAGAGAGAAAATGATTTTTTTGTTTGTTTTTGTTTTTAGGCCGCACTGTGCAGCACGTGGGATCTTAGTTCTCCGACCAGGGATCAAATCTGTGCCCCCTGCACTGGGAGTGTGGAGTCTAACCACTGGACCACCAGGGAAGTCCCGAGAGAAAATGATTTTTAAAAAATGACTTCATTAAGGAGTTGGGGTAACTTCAACTGGTTAAGAGAAAAGAATAAGGCTACTGATACTGAGAAACAGAGACGGAACAGCACTTTAACAAAACTTTTCACTTTACTTGACTCTACTGCCCCTTTGAGCAACTTCTCTTTAAGGCCAAACTTCCTAGTCAACTACAAACGCTGCCATCTCTAGCTCATTGTCAGGTCTTCCTTTTCCTGAACTGTCTGTTTTGCCCCCTCCTATTCATTGGTTTTATTCTCAGAAATCGTGGAGTATCAGTAAATTCAATGGTCTCTTTCAAGGCACATTTTTCATAACCTCATAGCATTAGCTGTCATAGGTAAATGCTGTCTCCTTGACATAATCTTCTTCTTTGGCTCCCAAGATATCTTGCCAGATAACCAGAAGAACTGAAAATTAAAGTGTAACAAACTCTGAGGAGAGAAAGAACACAGAACTGTTTTACCTTTGACAAAGAACAGGACAAAGAAGTGACTACAATCAAAATGTGTAAGAAGAAAACAGTAAAAACTCAAATGAATGTTTAAAGGCCAAATGTGGGCTAGAGACACAGTTTAGAATCTCTAGGATCCTAGGCACAGAGAGAATCTACATTCAGTCACCAGCTCTTTTCCATGAGCCGCCCCCAAGTACTCATAAGAAACACTGAAAACAACAGGAAGCCTGAGAGAGTCCCTGTCTGGGTAAGACTTAAAAAGGAAACTCCAGTCACTTTTCAGGCCCTTCTCTCATGGGAAGCAAAAGTCTTAAGCCACTGGGGAAGCCCTAGTTAAAAAGAGCCTCAGCAAAGGTCCACTAGCTTTAAGAGAGGCAGGAAACCCTCATGTCCATTTCAGGCAAAGGCAACTGCCTTCAGGAAAGGAAAGAAGTATAAACTGCCTATCCTTAAAGGAGGGACAGGAATCCCCCTCCCATCCCTACCAAGAGCCTTACAATGAACAACAAGCAGCAGTTAAGTGTGGTGGCTTTGAAATGTGTCAACTCACAAGGAACCATGTTTCCCAGAATTTTTTCCCTGTATGTTTCATGTTACTTGAATTACCAGTCATATTTGCACAAGATTGGTGGGTGGAAGTAAAGCAACAGCAATACTGATTTTTATTGATGCTTATATTGTTTATATACATTGTAACTTGTCTGGCTCACCTCGTTAGAATGGGGAGCAACTAGGCCTATAACCATCCTGCCTACCCATAGATCCTCTTTGAGGTTCTTGGAATACTAGGCCAATTTGTGTTTAGGTCCATGACAAAGGGTACCAGTTTCTCCTAAAAAAACACCTACATCTATAAGACTGAAGACAGTGAGAACTGGCATAGATCTTGTTTTCATGGGTTCAGGTTTGTCCTTCCTATCCCCAATTTACCATCATCCCTTCCCAACTGTCTGTCCTGAGGATGTCAAGCCCCAGCAAAAGACATGAAGAAAACAAATTTACAGAGACAGTTTAATGAGTTCCCACAACTATACAAAGTCAAATACCAGTAACACATCTTTGTGTGTATGTCTGTATATCTCCTAGTAATTCTGCTTCTTTGATTGAACTCATTCATGATTAACATTTTCAGCAAACTAGCAACAGAGGGAAACTTCCTCAATCTGGTAATAAGCACCAATAAAAGACCTAAAATATATCACATTTCACGGTGAAAGACTGAATGCTTCCCACTTAAAATCAGGACAATACAAGGAAGTCCACTCTCACCAGTATTATTAAACACAGTCCTGGAAGTTTTAGACATTGGAATAATGTTAAGAAAAAAAAAAGGGCACATAGTTTGGAAAGGAAGAAATAAAACAGTCCCTATTGAAAGATGACATGATTTTCCACATAGAAAATCTCCTGGAATATACCCAGAAACCTCTGAGAATTAATACGTAAGTTTTGCAAGATCACAGGATATAAGATCAACACACAAAAAAAATCACACTGTTACATACTAACAATGAATGGGTAGAAGTTGAACTTAAACACAATACATTTGGGCTTCCCTGGTGGCACAGTGGTTAAGAATCCGCCTGCCAATGCAGGGGACATGGGTTTGAGCCCTGGTCTGGGAAGATCCCACATGCCGCGGAGCAACTAAGCCCACGCGCCACAACTACTGAGCCTGTGCTCTAGAGCCCGCGAGCCACATTACTGAAGCCCACATGCCTAGAGACCATGCTCTGCAACAAGAGAAGCCACCACAATGAGAAGCCCACGCACCACAACGAAGAGTACCCCCCGCTCGCTGCAACTGGAGAAAGCCCGCACACAGCAACAAAGACCCAACTCAGCCAAAAATAAATAAATAAATAAATAGGTTTATTTAAAAAAAAAAAAACATTAATAATTGCTCAGAAGAAAATTAAATATTTAGACATAAATATAACAAAATATGCTGAAGATATGTATCCTGATAATTATAAAATGCTGATGAAAGAAACCAAAGAACTAAATAACTGGAGTGATGTACTGTGTTTATGGATTAGAAGACTCAACATAGTAAAGATGCCAGTCCTTCCCAAACTGATATGTGAGTCCAATGCAATTCCTATCAAAATCCCAGCAAGGTATTTTGGAGATAAGGACAACCTTACTCTAAAATTCATACAAAAAGGTAAAAGACATAGAAGAGCTAAAACAATTTTGAAAAAGAATTACTGAGGGGAGAAAACGTCACTCAACTTGATGTAAAAACTTACTATATAGCTACAGTAAGCAAAACAGTATGGTATTTACAGAGGGACAGACACACAGATCAATGCAAGAGAATAGAGAACACTGATTAGATATACATAAATGTGCCCAACTGATTTTTAATAAAGGTGCAAAAGCAATTCAATGGAGAAAATACAGACTTTTAAACAAATGGTGCTAGGGCAAGTGGACACTCATAAGCACAAAAATGAACTTCAAGGTAAATCACATACCTCATACAAAAATTAACACAAAATGGACCCTGGACTTAAACGTAAAAATATAAGACTATAAAACTTCAGGGAAAAAACACAGGAGGTAATCTCCAGGACCTAGGGTTAAGTTAAGAGTGTTTAGACATCAGACCAAAAGCATAATCCATAAAAGAAAAAAACTGATAAATTGGACCTCTCCAAAGTTAAAAACCTTTACTCTGCAAAAGACTCTATGAAAAGAAGAAAAAGACAAACTACACACTGGGAGAAAATATTTGCAAACTGCATATCTGACGAAGGACTAATACCTAAACTATATAAATAAGTCTCAAAAAACAACAGTGAAAAAACAACAGTGAGAGACATGAAAATACACGCCACTGAAAATATAAAGATGGCAGGACCCCTCCGAGCACCAACAACCAGCTGTGTTGGGACCTGGCCTTACCTGCCAGCTGGCCAGCATCAGCCCAGGACTCCTGCACTGCACAGCCAGCCATACCAGGACCTGGCCCCAGCCACAAGCAGCTGGAAGCCTCTGCACTATGCAGGACCCCACAGCCAAGTGGGCTGGGAGCCAGCCCCATGTACCAGAGTGCCACAGCAATCAGACCCACCACAACAAAAGGGCCCACATAGCCCACACAGGGGGCACCCCTAGGTCATACAACTCTGGTGACCTGAGGGGAGTGTACTTATTCCACAAGCTGCACGGCACGGCCAAAAAAAAAGAAGACATTAACAATTGTAAATATATTTGCACCTAACATAGGAGCACATAAACACATAAACCAAATATTAACAAACATAAAGAAATTAACAGTAACATACTACTACTAGGGGACTTTAACACTCCACTTACATCAATGGATAGATCATCCAGACAGAAAATCAATAAGGAAACACTAACCTTAAACAACCTATCAGGGACTTCTCTAGTGGTCCAGTGGTTAAGAATCCGCCTCCCAATACAGGGGACACAGGTTCAATCCCTGGTTGGAGGACTAATATCCCACACACCATGAGGCAACTAAGCCTGCACTCTCTAGACCCGTGCACCACATCTAGAGAGCCCACATGCCACAACTACTGAGCCCACATGCTATGGGGCCCACGTGCCACAACTAGAGATCCCCACGTACCACAACTACTGAGTCCACGCGCTCTAGAGCCCACACGCCACAACAAAAGATCCCTCATTCTGCAACTAAGACCCGATGCAGCCAAATAAATAAATAAATAAATAAATAAATATTTTACAAAATGGTTAAGATAAATGTTGTGTATCTTACCTCAGTAAATTTAAAAAAAATCAAATAAGACGAACTTAATAGATATAGAAAGAACGTTCACATTCAAAAGCAACAGAATACACATTCTTCTCAAGTACACATGGAACATCTCAAGGATAGAGCACAAGCTGGGTCACAAAGCAAGTCTCAATAAATCTTCTTAAGACTGAAATCATACCAAACATCTTTTCTGACCATAACGCTATGAGCCTAGAAATCAACTATAAAGAGAGAAACTGCAGACACAAAAAACACATGGAAGCTAAACAACATGCTACTAAACAACCAATGGATCACTGATGAAATCAAAGAGAAAATCCAAAAATACCTGGAAACAAATGAAAATGGAAACACACTGATCCAAAATCTATGGGACTTAGCACAAGCAGTTCTAAGAGAGAAGTTTAGAGCAATACAAGCCTAGCTCAGGAAACAAGAAAAATCTCAAACAACCTAACTTTGCACCTAAAGCTACTAGAAAAATAACAAACAAAACCCACAGTTAGCAGAAGGAAAGAAATAAAAAAACAGCAAAATAAGTGAAATAAAAACTAAAAGATCAATAGAAAAGACCAATGAAACTAAGAGCTGGTTCTTTGAAAAGATAGACCAAATTGATAAACCTTTAGCTACACACATCAAGAAACAAAGAGAGGGCCCAAATCAATAAAATCAGAAATGAGAAAGGAGAAATACAAAGGATCATAAGAAATTACTATGAAAAACTATGCACCAATAAAATGGACAACCCCAAAAAAACTGACAAATTCCTAGAAATGTACAATCTCCCAAGACTGAATCAGGAAGAAATAGAAAACTTGAACAGACCAATTACCAGTAATGAAATTGAGTCAATAACCAAAAAACTAAGAATAAGCAAAACTCCAGGACCAGACAGCCTCACAGGTAAATTCTACCATTTAAAGAAGAGTTAATACCTATCCTCAAACTATTCAAAAAAACTAGAGGAAGGACTTCTGAACTCATTCTATAAAGCCAGCAGCACCCTGATACCATAAAATAAAAAAAAAAACCACACAAAAAAGGAAATTACAGGTGAATATCACTGATGAACACATATGCAAAAATCCTCAACAAAATACTAGCAAATCAAATTCAACAATACATTATATGGATCATACACCATATTCAAATGGGATTTATCCCAAGAATGCAAGGATGATTCAATATCTGCAAATGAATCAGTGTGATAAACCACATCAACAAATTGAAGAATAAAAATCATATGATCATGTGATCATCTCCATAGATGCAGAAAAAGCTTTTGACAAAATTCAATATTCATTTATGATAAAAATCCTCAACAAAGTAGGTATAAAGAGAACACACCTCCACATAATAAAGGCCCACTTTACTGACAAGTCCACAGCTAACATCACACTCAACAGTGAAAAGCTGAAAGCATTTTCCCTAAAATCAGGAATGAGACAAGGATGCCCATTCTTGGCACTTTTATTCAACATAGTACTGGACGTCCCAGACACAGCAACCAGACAAGAAAAAGAAATAAAAGGAATCCAAATTGGAAAGGAAGAAGTAAAACTGTCACTGTTTGCAGATGACCTGATACTACATATGGAAAGTCCTAAAGATACCACCAAAAAACTATTAGAATGAATGAATTCAATACAGTTACAGATACAAAATTAATATATAGAAATATTTTGTTTCTATGCAGTAACAATAAACTACCAGAAGGAGAAATTAAGCAAAAAAATCCCATTAACAATTGCATCAAAACGAATAAAACACTTAGGAATAAATCTAACCAAGGAGGTATAAGACTCAGAAAACTATAAAACACTGATAAAAGAAATTGAAGATGACACAATTGGAAAGATATACTGAGTTTGTGGATTGGAAGAATTAATATTGTTAAAATGTTTACACTACCCAAGGCAAGCTATAGATTCAATGCAATTCTTATCAAAATACCAATGGCATTTTTCATAGAACTAGAATAGATAATTCTAAAATTTCTATGGAAGCACAAAATACCCCAAATAACCAAAACAATCTTTAGTAAGAACAAAGCTGGAGGTATCACACTCCTTGATTTCAAACTATACTACAAGCTAAAGCAAATAAACAGTATGGTACTGGCACAAAAACAGACGCACAGATCAACGGAACAAAATAGAAAACATAGAAATGAACCCACACGTACATGGTCAATCAATCTACGACAAAGGAGGCAAGAATACAGAATGAAGGGAAAGATAGCCTCTTCAATAAATGGTGTTGGGAAAACTGGACAGCTACATGCAAAAGTATCAAACTGAACAAACTTTCTCACATCATACACAAAAATTCAAAATGAATTAAAGACTTAAATGTGAGACCTGAAACCATAAAACTTCTAGAAGAAAATACAGGCAGTATGCTCTTTGACCTCAGTCTAAGTAATATTTTTTTTTATTTTTCTCCTCAGCAAGGGAAACAAAAGCAAAAATAAACAAATGGGAGTACATCAATCTAAAAAGCTTTCTGCACAGTAAAGGAAACTATCTACAAGACTAATAGACCACCAATTGAATGTTAAAAGATTTTTGCAAACAATATATTTCATAAGGGGTTAATATCCAAACTACACCAAAAACTCATACGATGCAATATCAAAACAAAACCCGAGAGACTTCCCTTGTGGCGCAGTGGTTAAGAATCCACCTGCCAGTGCAGGGGACATGGGTTCGATCCCTGGTCTGGGAAGATCCCACATGCTGCGGAGCAGCTAGGTCCGTGTGCCACAACTACTGAGCCTTTGCTCTAGAGTCCACAAGCCACAACTACTGAGCCTGCATGCCACAACTGCTGAAGCCCACGTGCCTGGAGCCCATGATCCGCAACGAGAAGCCACTGCAATGAGAAGCCCACGCGCCGCAATGAAGAGTAGCCCCCGCTCGCTGCAACTAGAGAAAGCCCGCGCAGAGCAACGAAGGCCCGATGCAGCCAATTAATTAATTAATTAATTAATTAATTAAAAACCCAATTATAAAATGGGCAGAAGACCTGAACAGACATTTTTACAAGGAAGACATACAGATGGTCAATGCGCACATGAAAAAATGCTCAACATCAGTAAACATCATGGAAATGTAAATCAAAACCACAATGAGATATCACCTTACACCTGTCAGAAAGGCTATTATCAAAAAACAACAAATAACAAGTGTGGGAGAGGATGTGAAGCAAAGGAAACCCTCATGCACTGTTGGTGGGAATGCAAATTGGTACAGTCACTATGGAAAACAGTATGGAGGTTCCTCAAAAAACTAAAAAGAGAACTACCATACTATCCAGTGATTCCACTTCTAGGTAATTTCCAGAAGAAAACAAAAGCATTAATTCGAAACAATATATGCACCCCTATGTTCATTGTAGCATTATTTACAGTAGCCAAGATGTGGAAGCAACCTAACTGTCCATCAACAAATGAATGGATAAAAAAGATGTGGTGCATATATATGCAATGGAATACTACTCAGCCATGAAAAGGATGAAATTTTGCCATTTACGACAACGTGGATGGACCCGGAGGATATTATGTTAAGTGAAGTAAGTCAGAGAGAGAAACAAAAATATCACATGATTTCACTTACATGTGAAATCTTAAAAACAAAACAAAACAAATGAACAAACGTAACAGAACAGAAACAGACTCATAGATACAGAGAACAAACAAAACAAATGAACAAACGTAACAGAACAGAAACAGACTCATAGATACAGAGAACAAACAGGTGGTTGCCTAAAGGGAGGTGGTTGGGGGGAATAGCTGAAGGAGATTAAGAGGTACAAACTTCCAATTACAAAATAAATGAATCACATCAATGAAATGTACAGCATAGGAAATACAGTCAATAATATTGTAATAACTTTGTATGGTGACACATAGTAACTATACTGATCGTGGTGATTATTTTGTAGTGTACATAAATATCGAATCACTATGTTGAACACCTGGAACTAAATTAAGTACTTCAATTAAAAATTGATACTTCAATTTAAAATACTTCAATTAAATACAACACTTCAATTAAAAAAAAGAATAAGAAAATATAAAGATAGTTTAAAAAAAACCAAAAGCACATAAAAAGATGCTCAAAATTAACCATTAGGGAAATTATAAATTTAAACCACGAGTTACCATTACACACTTATTAGAATTACTAAAATAAAAAACAGTGGCAACACTAAATGCTGCTGATGATGCAGAGAAACTGGATTACTCATACGTGGCTGATGAGAACATAAAACGGTTCAGCCATACTGGAAAAAGGTATGGCAGTTTCTTACAAAAGTAAACAATGTGCTTATCATATAGTGCAGTAACTACAATTCTTGGACATTTATCCCAGAGATGAAAATTTACGTTCATACAAAAACCTGTATATGGATGTTCGTAACAGCTCTCTATTTAATAGTCAAAAACTGGAAACAGGGCTTCCCTGGTGGCGCAGTGGTTGAGAATCTGCCTGCCAATGCAGGGGACACAGGTTCGAGCCCTGGTCTGGGAAGATCCCACATGCCACGGAGCAACTAGGCCCGTGAGCCACAACTACTGAGCCTGCGCGTCTGGAGCCTGTGCTCCGCAACAAGAGAGGCCGCGATAGTGAGAGGCCCGCGCACCATGATGAAGAGTGGCCCCTGCTTGCCACAACTGGAGAAAGCCCTCGCACAGAAACGAAGACCCAACACAGCCAAAAATAAATAAATAAATAAATAAAAATTAAGAAAGCAACTTTAAAAAAAAAAATTAAATACAGTTTAAAAAAAAACTGGAAACAATACAAATATCTTCAACAAATGAACGATTAGTTATATATTCCTATCATGAAATACTAATCAACAATAGAAAGAAATAAACTATTGTACACACAACCTGGATGAATCTTAAGGGAATTATGCAGAGTGAAAAAAGCCAATCTCAAAAGTTTACATGCTGTTATTTATAACATTACATATATGTTATTTATGTAACATTCTTGAAATGACAAAATTATAGAAAGGGAGAACAGATTAGTAGTTTACCAGGGGTTAGCCGTTGGGAGGGAAGGATGTAGCTGTGGCTAAAAATGGGATCACAAAGGACTATTGTGATGAAACTGTTCTGTACCTTAAATATGGTGGTAACCACTTTAATCTATTAACATTAATTAACATTAATTTATTAAAATTATTAGAGAAATGCAAATCAAAACTACAATGAGGTATCACATCACACCGGTCAGAATGGCCATTATCAAAAAATCTAGAAACAATAAATGCTTTAAAGGATGTGGTGAAAAGGGCACCCTCCTCCACTGTTGGTGGGAATGTAAATTGATACACCACTATGGAGAACAGTATGGAGGTTCCTTAAAACACTAAAAATAGAAAGCAATCCCGCTACTTGGCATATACCCTGAGAAAACCATAATTCAAAAAGAGTCATGTACCACAATGTTCACTGCAGCACTATTTACAACAGTCAGGACATGGAAGCAACCTAAATGTCCATTGACAGATGAATGGATAAAGAAGATGTGGCACATATATACAATGGAATATTACTCAGCCATAAAAAGAACAAAATTGAGTTATTTGTAGTGAGGTGGATAGACCCAGAGTCTGTCATACAGAGTGAAGTCAGAAAGAGAAAAACAAATACCATAGGCTGACACATATATATGGAATCTAAAAAAAAAAAAAAATGGTACTGATGAACCTAGTGGCAGGGCAGAAATAAAGACACAGACATAGAGAATGGACTTGAGGACACGGCAGGGGAGGGGGAAGCTGGGGTGAAGTGAGAGTAGCATCGACGCATATACACTACCAAATGTAAAACAGATAGCTAGTGGGAAGCAGCAGGATAGCAAAGGGAGAATAGCTCCGTGCTTTGCAAAGACCTAGAGAGGTGGGATTGGGAGGGTGGGAGGGAGGCTCAAGAGGGAGGGGATATGGGGATATATGCATGCATATGGCTAATTCACTCTGTTGTACAACAGAAATTAACACAGCATTGTGAAGCAATTATACTCCCATAAAGATGTATTTAAAAAATAATAATAAAATAAAAATTTTTTAAAAAATTAAATTAATTAAAATCAGTGCTAAAATTGCATGGAACTAAATACACACACATGCAAAAGTGCATGTAAAACTGGGGAAATCTGAATAAGATTCATAGATCTATCTATGTCAATTTCCTGATTGTGATATATTAATATAGTTGTACAAGATATTACCATCGGGAAATTGAGAGTATATGAGATCTCTTTGTATTATTTCTAACAACTGCACATGCATCTACAGTTATCTCTAAATTAAAAGTTAAAGTGCCAAACAAAACAAAACCTTCCCACAAAGAAAACTCCAAGCTCAGATGGCTTCAATGATGAAATCTATCAAACATTTAAGGAAAAGGTAATTTCAAGTCTACACAAACTCTTCAGAAAAAGAGAAGAACACTTCCAACACATTTATGAGGCCAGCATTATCCTGATACCAAAAACAGGCAAAAATGTAACAACTGTGAGCTAATATCCTTAAAGAACAAAAACACAAAATTCTTACCAAAAGTGAAGCCAGCAATATATAAAGGACAATTTATCATAACCAAGTAGGATTTGGCCCAGGAATTGAATGTTGGTTCAACATTCAAAAATCAATCAATATGTTAACATAATCTATGAAACAGAAATCATATAATCAACTCAACAGACGCAGAACAAACCCTGACAAAATTCAACAGCTAGTCATGATAAACACTCTCAGCAATTTAAGAGTAGAAGGGGATTTCTTCAATGGGTATCTACAAAAACCTACAGTCAACAACGTATTTAACAGTTAAAGACTGAATGCTTTCCAGGATGAGGAATAAGGCAACAATGTCCACTCTTACTACTTCCTTTCAAGATTCTACTGGAGTCCTGGTCAATGCAATTAAGCAAGAAAATTGAAAACAGAAGAAAAAAATAACATAGGTAAAAAAGGAAGAAATTTTGTTTTTTTGGTTTTTTTTTTTTGGTCACACCACGCTCCTTGTGGGATCTTAGTTCCCCAACCAGGGATTGAACCTGGTCCCTCTGGGCAGTGAGAGCACCAAGTCCTAATCACTGTACCGCCAGGGAAATCCCAGGAAGAATCTTAATATGCAGTGACATAATCATCTACATAAAATCCAAAAAAGCCTGCAAAAAAAAAATTTTATAAGAACTAATGAGTAAGGCTTCCCTGGTGGCACAGTGGTTAAGAATCCACCTGCCAGTGCAGGGGTCACAGGTTCAAGCCCTAGTCCGGGAAGATCCCACATGCCCCGGAGCAACTAAGCCCGTGCGACACAACTAATATTTTAATAGTTAATAGTCATTATTAACTATTAAAATCAGACCTTTTTTAGCTTTCATTGAAATTTTAAGACTAAAGAAACAAAATACAAATACTTCACTAACTTTTCCCCAGTAGTTAACAAGGAGGCAAAACTCAGAATTTTCTGACCCTCATAAAATATGTTTTAACCCGGCAACACTTTATGAAGAACTTGGTAAGTCTGAATATAGATGTATTCAAGATATGCTAAAGACTAATCTAAATGCAAAATTATCCATTTCAATACATACTGACCCTAATGATATTCAAAGGACATAGACTTCCTAATCGCCTGAACGAAAGAAGATTTCAATCTCCACTATAAGGCTGTCACTGGCTTAGTGCTATAGTCTGAATGTTCGTGTCCCCCCATCACCCCACCCGGACCAATTCCTCTGCTGAAATACTAATTAGGAGGTGGGAATCTTTGGGAGGTGATTAGGCTTGGATTAGTGCCCTTATAAAAAAGATCCCAGAGAATTATCTCACTTCTGCCTTGTGAGGTTATGGTGAAAAGATGGCTATGAACCAGGGAGCAGGCCCTCACCAGACTCAGAACCTGACCATGTGAGCACCCTTATCTCAAGCTTCCAGCCTCCGAAACTTTGAAAAATAAATTTATGTTGTTCAAAAGCCACCCAGTTTATGGTATTTTGTTACAGCATCCCAAGTTGACCAAAACACTGCCTCATCATAATTTAAACACTTTGTATTAAACATATAATACATTAGGGCAAACAACTCCCTTGAAAATTTCCCTTAAATTGCTTTTTGTTAGTCAATTACTGTCTTTTAATTTAGAAGGGTTAGAAAGTGTAAATTCAAATTGTAGGCAAGCCTGTCTAAAATGAGAGAAACAGGAAGAGAAAGAAGAAATGTACAGATGATAGTTTCTTTTATAAGTAATGTTTATCTCTATAAAACTGTAATGAAATATGTATGGCTAATAAATTATTATAACAATCATTGAGTTCCAAAAGCACTACTCTATAACTAGTATACGGTATCTTAAGAAACATTTAGACCTAAAGGTGTCTCTGACTCTGGACTTTGACAATTGCTCTTTAAAAAAATAAATCCTCCATTGAAATTTAGATCGGGCTCACAAAGATTACAATCCCTGGCCTAGCCTCTGAATCCATGCTAGACAAAACACTTCATTGGTTCAGGTGAATCTTGTGAATTTGTGGGCTATAAGTAAACATATGCATCTTCTTCTAAATAACACATGACAAATTACAAATTACCTTTATTCTCACAATATAAAAGGATGTTTTGTGAACTGCAATTTTTTTTGATGGGAGGAAA
Organism: Balaenoptera acutorostrata; assembly: GCF_949987535.1. Classification (NCBI taxonomy): domain Eukaryota; kingdom Metazoa; phylum Chordata; class Mammalia; order Artiodactyla; family Balaenopteridae; genus Balaenoptera; species Balaenoptera acutorostrata. The sequence goes on along the minus strand of NC_080064.1, from coordinate 128,693,324 downwards.
AGAGAAAATTAACCAAATTTAAATAAAATCACCTGTAAAACATGAATACTACTATTGAAAAGGCACATGCTATGGTTAATTTGAAATGCACATGTTACAAGAAAAATCTGTCAATTGCTTCTATCCCAATTTTACTGTTATTTAGAAGTAATTCATTATTAGAAATACAAATAATGGAGATAAATTAGAAAAATATCTAACCTACAATACTATAAACAATCAAAATGTTTAAATATTGAAGTCCCCCACCAAAAAAAATCTATTTACTTTTTAAAACACTTGGACTTTTTAAAAAGAAGACTTTATAAGAGTACTTCAAAATACCATTTTTTAAAAATCTCATTAATTCAGGCAATACCAATGTGGATTTTGCTGTTTCCTGCTAAGCCAAGATTAGCACTGGAGTGTGGAAGAGATGGATAAACTAAAGGTGTAAAGAAAGTCTCCTAAGGCTAAGAAATTACCCTTCAAGCTATTTTTGAATATTTAAAAAAACCACTTTTAAAGGACGTGCTAATTATAAAGTATATATTACTACCACATTTAAAATATTATGTAAGATATGGAATTTCCTGCATGAATATACATATATTTGAAAATCTATAATTTCGACTTTCTACTAAAGACAGTGGACTCTTAAGTCTTCAATTCTCCTCCACCCAACACACGAGCTCCACTCCCATTATGGAGCTAGAAGAGGAAGGGAAAAAGATAATGTATGGTTTTATATTTTAATTGACTCTATCATAGATACAGCTGAAGTAACTGAACCAGTAGAAAACATTAATACATCAACCTACATATAAGTACTACTTATTTAAATGCTCCAACTAATAGAGATAAAGGACCACATATAAATTCATTGGTGTAGAACACAAGTTTTTTTTTAAGCTAAAATTAAGTTCTTTCTCAGCAAGTAAGTATTAAAAGAAATACTGCACATCTTTTAGGTTAATGGTTTAAAAAAGCTCTCTACTGATATTAAATTTTAAAATGATTAATCACCACCCCAGGTACTTATCCTAGAACAAATGCACAAAAAGCATGTGCAAGGAGGTTCACTGTAGTGCTGTTAGTAATAGCAAACGTCCAAAAACATAAAGAAAGGTTGAGTCGACGATGACACCTTCATACCGTTAAATACTCTGCAACAGTTTAAAAGACTGTATAGATCTATTTTTACTGCCATGCAAAGATCTCCAAGATGTAATGTAAAAAAAAAAGCAAGTTGCAAAACAGTGTTTACAGTATGACACCATATATTCAGGTCACACACACTCCTACAGCATTTCTACATATACACATGTGCTTGTAAGAATTCAAAGAAAAAGGTCTGGAAGAACATTCAAGAAACAGAGAACATTGTTACCTCTCAAAGAGTGTGTGTGTGAAACTGGAATGGGAGAAATCACAAGGATTTGTGCTTCATTCTTATTAAGTTTTTACAAGAAGAATGTATTCATGTCACTCGAGACACTAAAAAACATGAGCAAGGGAAAAAAATGCCTGCTAACTTCTCTCAAATAACTCACAAACCGGAACTGTTAGGTGTAGCGAAATTTCATTTTCTTTTATTGATTTTAAGTCAAAACCAAATGACATCAACAAATACCTAGCAAAAAGTAACAAAATTGCAAAGAAAAAATTTTTAGTGATGTTGTCTTATCTTCAAATTAAAAAAAAAGAAAAGAAAAAGAAGAAAGAGTAATGAAAAGATTGCAGAGGAAGGAAGAAAAAAGACCCCTACTAAATCCGTCCACTTTTAGCTCAGGCGTGACCCAGAATCCTCACAAATCCGCTTTACGCAAAACGAAAAAAACTGGACTACCTTTCCCCCAAGTATCGAAGGTTGTTTTTAGAAAGCTTAACTAAGTAACAGTAAATGCCAAGTGTGTTTCACAGGGGGTGGGAATGGGAACGTGAAACCCTACACCTCCTTAAAGCGGTCGGAACGACCGAACAGCAGAGTCCAACTGGGAAAGCGCGCGGGGGTGGGGAGAGCTCAGCTATCACTTTCAGGTTTTGGCTCCGAGCCGCACAAGAGTTTACACCGAGTCTGTTTGGAGCGTGGAGTCCCCGAGGGAGGTCAACGCGTCGCCACGGACACCTAAGCCCTCCCGAGACTTTAGGGGAGGGGCGGTCAACACAAACTTAGGTCCTTCGGCTGAGCGAGGAGAGCGGTGGAGAAGAGCAAAAGCGCCAACTTCTGCTCTAAACGCGGCAGCTCGGGGAGGTTCGACAAGTCTTCTCCCGAGTTCCACTCCAGAAGCGACCCCAACACCTTTCCCGGCCAGTACCGTCTGCCCCCTGTCCGGCCCCCCGAAGGAAAACCCAGTAAGGGCGGCGGCTGGCACCATGGAAGGGGGACTTAGCCATGGGAGGAAACGGGCACGGGGTCCGTCCGCCGAGGTCCACCCAGCACCTCGGCGTCTCTGGGGCTTCCCTGCCCAGGCGCTGTCCCACCTCCAAGAACCCCAGCGGCGTGGCCCCCTCCCCCACCTCTGGGCGGCGACCTCAGCGCCTCCGCCCCAGGGCCCCCGCTCACCCAGGTAGCGGCTCCGCAGCCGGGACGGGTCCTCCAGCCCGAGGGATCTTTTCCTCACGTCCCACAACAGGTGTGGGCAGCAGCCACCCCGAGACATGGCTCCGCCGGGCCGGGGGAGGAGAGGAGACCACCGCGTGGGGGAGGGGAAGAGGGGGAGGGGACACGCGGATCAACACCCGAGCCGCACCGGCACCATCCGCGCGCCGGGCCTCGCGGTAGCAGCGAGTTAGATGGCGGTGTCAGCGGCAGCGCCTTCGCCCCCGAAGCCCGGCCGCACCCGGGCCTGAGCTCGCCTCATACTCTCCTTCTCCAGACTACCGAGAACATCCAGAGATCAGCAACTGTCCCCTCCCTCGGCACCCCCTCCTACAGGGGGAGGTGGAGGAGGCGGAGGCGGCCTTGACTCCTCCCTCTCCTCGTTCTGGACACCCTCCCTTTCAAGCCTTTCTCGCGAGATGACGACCACCCTGGAGACAGGCCGGTGTGTGCCAGGGCTGCCCTTACCCTAGAAAAGTGGGTTCAGACCACTTTAGCCAAATCCTTAATACTCTGGATAAATGAGGAATAGAAACGGAAGAAGCTGAAATCGGAAGTCTCGCGCTCACGAGTCTCATTCCAAAGGAAGCAACAGAGTTGTGCGGCGTCATCTTTAATCGGGTCAGGAAAGCCCGAAAAGCCCATTTTATCTAGGGGCCTCCTTAACCAAAGTGAAAGGGGATTAGCGCCGGTGCAACTTCACTTTCCCTTCTCCAACATGGCCTCCGGGCCAGGAAGAAGAAATTGTAGGTTTGGTCTGGACCCCGCCCACGCCCCGGGGCGGGCCAATCACCGCGGGCAGCTCTGCTTGCGCAAGCGCGCTGCCGGTAGGGCGCCGGGTTGTCTCGGTGAGGTTGTCCTTTTGCCACCTGTTTCCATGACTCCTCCTCCCTCTAGGCAGTCGGAGGCCAGGAGGCGGGCTCGGGGCGGGCCGTCGCAGAGTCTCCGCCCCCACAATCTTCTCTAGGCGCGGGCCGCCGGGCGGTTCATAGGGGAGCAGGCTGAGCTGCCTTGGGAGAGAGGAGGGCGCGAGGCGTTGAGACAGGGGAAGGTGACGAGCTGCCCTTCATTGCCAGCCAGGGAGGAGCACGCGGCCGCTGCCCTACCCAGCTGCCCGCGATCACTCGTCCGCAGAAATGTCAGCCGCCGGCGCCCGGGGCCTGCGGGCCTCCTACCACCGGGTCCTTGATAAAGTGGAGCTTCTGCTGCCTGAGAAACTGAGGCCGTTGTACAACCACCCAGCAGGTAATGAACCCAGAATGGCTCCCACCGAGACCTTCCCTCCCTGTCCCTTCCCTCCCTTTAGAGGCCCACTGACAACTCTGCCGCTGGAGGCATCACCCACAGCCCCAACCCCCTTCCCTCAAGTGAATCCGTGTACTTTCCTATGCTCCCTGCTTTTCATGTTTTCTTTTCCAGCATCTCTCATAAACTTGTTATTTTCAAGTCTGCGCCCTTTGCGACCTTTGTCGCACCCCTTCCCTTAGGCACAACTCAGACCCGGACCGAGCCTCTGGGTTTGATCCTTCTCCATTTCTGCGGCCAAGAAAGGGTCTGGGCCACCAGGAAACCTCATTCTCTCCTCTTTCCCTCCATGAGTAGTGGTATATTGACCCACGCGGAGAAGAGCTGTCTTTCCGCCCCGGAGGGTTTGGAGTAAAGGTCATCCTTCCTTCAGCTCCAGATGACTGGCCTGCAGATGTGTTAAACGGTTTCTGAGTCAGTGTCATTCCTTGCCGCATAGGTCTAGTTTGTTTAAGTCTATCCTTATTTATGAAATTACTACTGAACAAGCTCTCCCTGGACCTTTTTGTGTGGACAGACCTGGTTTTAAATTTTGCTCTGCTGCTTACTATCGATGTGACCTTGGACGAAATCCTAGACCTTAGTTTCTGTAAAATGTGATCGATGTGAGAGTTAAAGATAACGTTGTGTTTGATTCTTCACAAATGCTCAGTAAATGTTAGCTCTCTCTTTAACCTATTGGAAAACAATGTTCTTGTGGTTGAAAAAAATAATTCTATAAGAAACTGGAAGATCCCAATTCCTCCAACTCTCTATCTCCCCACATATCTGACTATGAAGCAGCTCTTGGGAGTCTGAGATGGTTACTAAATCTAATTTCCAGTTTGATAATGGAGTGAACTGTGTCTTGGAATTATACTTTAGTATAATATTACTTATTGCAGTAGTTTACCCCTTATCAAATTGATCTTTAAGGAGAAGTTTTTACTGATGAAGAAGCTTATTTAGTTTATTTGCCTTTTGGTTCTTTTAACACACAATTTTTGGAATTATGCTGTGTTTTGTGGCAGAGATTTTCAGGAGGGAGAATTGGGCAATGCTTCTGTAATAATCTGGGCTTCAGACTCAACTGAATTCTGTGTAGTCAACCCTGACCCTCTTAAGCTCTGTGTTTGGGTTGTAGGATAAAGACAGGATAGAGGAGGAGCAATTTTAAACTACTTTAAAACAGAATTGAAGGGTAGTTTTATAGTGATCTTTTCCAAGGCCTTGGCCTTAACCACCTATAATGATTCTTTATAATACTTTATTCGACTTTTATATTGAAAAGGAATTATCTTTCATTTGAGATTGGTTAGTAGATTGTGCATTTTATCTGGGTTCTCTTGGACTAGTTCAGTTATTGTAACCCTTTTTTTTCAGTGTAATGGAAGGAGCATAGGCTTTGAAGCCAGACTGACCTGGATTTGAATCTTGGCTGTGTGACCTTGACCCCAACCTTTAGTTCTAATCTATGAAATGGGGATAATAATTATCACCATTTAAGGATTGTTGTGAAAGTTAAGTGATGTATTGTCTGTAAAACATGTAGCAGTGTTTGCACGTAGACTCTCAACAAATGTTAGTGTTAGTTCCCTCTTATTAAGCTTTTCACCAATATGCAGAGTAAGAATACCTATCACTGCAAAATTATTTGTGATTAAAATGTTGTAGGGTAGGCACACCATTGTAGAAATGAAGAAACATGAAAAATATAACTGTTGATTGATTCATAAGTACTCAATAAAATCTGAGGAAACACTGATTATTGTTCCAAGAGTTATCAGAGTGAATATTCAAGGTTTTTGCGTACTATTTTGCGTAATAGTATGTTATGGAATCATTATATTAAACATTAGAGTAGATTCACATACTGGAGGTTTTTACAGTAATATGCAAGGCTAAATTTTTGAGATTTCATTGTATCATTGACAAGTACATCGAGACAGTTTACAAGAATATGTCTTTATATAAATATATATTAGAGTAGAATATTGCATTATATATAGAGTTAGACCTGTGGCCTTCATCATCCATTTTTCTACATATTGTCTCTGGCACAAAATAATCTACTTCAGTAGAGCAAGAATAGTGTTCTGTATACATAGAGAATCCTAAAGAAGCTACCAGAAAACTACTAGAGCTAATCAATGAATTCGGTAAAGTAACAGTATACAAAATTAATGCACAGAAATCTCTTGCATTCCTGTACACTAATGATGAAAAATCTGAAAGAGAAATTAAGGAAACACTCCCATTTACCATTGCAACAAAAAGAATAAAATACCTAGGAATAAACCTACAGAAGGAGACAAAAAACCTGTATGCAGAAAACTGTAAGATACTGATGACAGAAATTAAAGACGATACAAACAGATGGAGATATACCATGTTCTTGGATTGGAAGAATCAACATTGTGAAAATGACTATACTACCCAAAGCAGTCTACAGATTCAATGCAATCCTTATCAAACTACCAATGGCATTTTCCACAGAACTAGAAAAAATATTTCACAGTTTTTATGGAAACACAAAAGACCCCGAATAGCCAAAGCAATCTTGAGAAAGAAAAATGGAGCTGGAGGAATCAGGCTCCCTGACTTCAGACTGTACTACAAAGCTACAGTAATCAAGACAGTATGGTACTGGCACAAAAACAGAAATATAGATCAATGGAACAGGATAGAAAGCCCAGAGATAAACCCACGCACATATGGTCACCTTATCTTTGATAAAGGAGGCAAGAATATACAGTGGAGAAACGACAGCCTCTTCAATAAGTGGTGCTGGGAAAACTGGACAGCTACATGTAAAAGAATGAAATTAGAACACTCCCTAACACCATACACAAAAATAAACTCAAAATGGATTAAAGACCTAAATGTAAGGCCAGACACTACAAAACTCTTAGAGGAAAACATAGGCAGAACACTCTATGATATAAATCACAGCAGTGCTCGCCTCGGCAGCACATATACTAATATTGAAACAATACAGGGAAGATGAGCATGGCCCCTGCGCAAGGATGACATGCAAATTCGTGAAGCGTTCCATATTTTTAAAGCAATTATACTCCAGTAAAGATGTTTATAAAAATAATAATAAATAAATAAATCACAGCAAGATCCTTTTTGACCCACCTCCTAGAGAAATGAAAATAAAAACAAAAATAAACATATGGGACCTAATGAAACTTAAAAGCTTTTGCATGGCAAAGGAAGCCATAAACAAGACGAAAAGTCAGCCCTCAGAATGGGAGAAAATATTTGCAAATGAAGCAACTAACCAAGGATTAATCTCTAAAATATACAAGCAGCTCATGCAGCTCAATAACAAAAAAACGAACAACCCAATCCAAAAATGGGCAGAAGATCTAAATAGACATTTCTCCAAAGAAGATATACAGATTGCCAACAAACACATGAAAGGATGCTCAACATCACTAATCATTAGAGAAATGCAAATCAAAACTATAATGAGATATCACCCCACACCGGTCAGAATGGCCATCATCAAAAAATCTACAAACAGTAAATGGTGGAGAGCATATGGAGAAAAGGGAACCCTCTTGCACTGTTGGTGGGAATGTAAATTGATACAGCCACTATGGAGAACAGTATGGAGGTTCCTTAAAAAACTAAAAATAGAACTACCATATGACCCAGCAATCCCACTACTGGGCATATACCCTGAGAAAACCATAATTCAAAAAGAGACATGTACCACAATGTTCATTGCAGCACTATTTACAACAGCCAGGACATGGAAGCAACGTAAATGTCCATCGACAGATGAATGGATAAAGAAGATGTGGCACCTATATACAATGGAATATTACTCAGCCATAAAAAGAAACGAAATTGAGTTATTTGTAGTGAGGTGGATGGACCTAGAGTCCGTCATATAGAGTGAAGTAAGTCAGAAAGAGAAAAACAAATACCATATGCTAACACATATATATGGAAGCTAAAACAAAAAAAAAATTGGTCCTGACGAACCTAGGGGCAGGACAGGAATAAAGATGCAGATGTGAGGACACGGGGAGGGGGAAGGGTAAGCTGGGATGAAGTGAGAGAGTAGCATTGACATATATACACTACCAAATGTAAAATAGATAGCTAGTGGGAAGCAGCAGCATAGCACAGGGAGATCAGCTCGGTGCTTTGTGACCACCTAGAGGGGTGGGACAGGGAGGGTGGGAGGGAGACGCAAGAGGGAGGGGATATGGGGATATATGTACACGTATAGCTGATTCACTTTGTTATACAGCAGAAACTAACACAACATTGTAAAGCAATTATACTCCAATAAAGATGTTAAAAAAAAAAAACAGAAAAAAAAAAAAATAGAGTTCTAACCAAATGTGTGTCCTAGCAAGTTCAGTTCTCATAAGATATGTCACTCCCCGCCACCATCTCCTGACTATAAAAGTATGTGACTCCACACTAACCAGCTGCATAGCTACGCTCTAGATATTTGTTCAAAGAAATAACCTTGAAGTCATGCTGCCCAGTGTTTACTTAAAAGCTTAGTTGGGAAAAAAAAATTTATTAGTGGAGTGTCATTCCTTTGTACTTATGAACTCCAAAATGGGGTGAATCGTCCCAAAGCATGCACAAAATGAAACATTGGAATGTAGGAAGAAAACAATAGGACTTCTATTAATACTTACTATTACTTTATCTTTTTAAAGTTTCCATTTTGTATATGTTTTACAATATAAAAATAAATTAGTACACATATATATGTATGTGTAAATAGTCCCTTTATTACGATGGTTAGACTTAAGATTTTTCAACTTTACAAGATGGTTCAAAAGTAATACAAATTCAGTAGAAACTGTACTTTGAATTTTGAATTTTGATCTTTTCCTGGGCTACTGATATGTGGTACGATTCTCTCATGTTGCTGGGCGGCAGCAACGAGCCACAACTCACAGTCAGTCATGCGGTAAACAATCAGTACGTCCATTCTGCACCCATATAGCCATTCTGTTTTTCAGTACAGTATTCAATAAATTACATGAGATAGTCAACAATTTATTATAAAATAGGCTTTGTGTTAGATGATTTTGCCCAACTGTAAGCTAATATAAGTGTCCTGAGCATGTTAAAGGTAGGCTAGGCTAAGCTATGATACTTCAGTAAGTTAGGTGTATTAAATAAATTTTCAATTTATGATATTTTCAACCTTCAATGGATTTATTGGGATGTAACCCCATCATATATCAAGGAAAATCTGTACACAACTAAATTCTATGGAGTCTATATGTATTAATTTATATATATGTATATATATGGACTGTATATAGGGGGTGTATGCTCAAAAAAATTTTTTTTTAACTGATGGGGCAATGTGTTCAAAAGAAGTTAGGAGACCTCAGCTCTAAAGAGTCCAAAGAGTCTCTAAAGAGTTAGATCTCGGGAATTCCCTGGAGGTCCAGTGGTTAAGACTTGGTGCTTTCACTGCCATGGCCCGGGTTCAATCCCTGGTTGGGGAACTAAGATCCCACAAGCTGTGTGGTGCAGCAAAAAAAAAAAAAAAAAGAGTTATATCTCAATAGAACTGGGGGAAAAAATAGAATTAAATAAGAAATAAATAATAAAAATAAATAAATAAAAACTATCCTTCAATTAAGTCAGCCCAGAAAACAGCTATCTGAGCTATATAATTTTTGCTTACCATAGCTTTGCTTATATTGAATTACATTTTGGCTTAAGTGGAAGAACTGTTGAAAAAATACTTCTATGAAACGTGTTGCAGTGTTTAATTTGCTGTTGCTGAGAATATTCTGTACATTGCATGGTGTTCTCTCTGGGAAGGCTCATGGGAAAAGTTACTTTAAGGTCTTCATAACAGGAATATTTTCATTTTTCCTAGGTAAAAGAATTGGTTTTTCCTTTTTATCTTACAGACCTAGAGAATATTTTTTAAAATAAAAACATACTAAATGAACCATTATTAGCAGTGTTCATAAGGGAATATCTTTATCAAAAAAATTCAAAATTAAATGCTAAGGGAATTGATGTTACACTAGATAGTTTAATACAACTTAGTTCAGAGAATATATTGTTTTATTTTATGTAAATAAAGCCAAATGGGGATCAAATAAATAACGAGTGTAGAAACCCACACAGTTATGTATTAACATGGTTATTTAGCGTCTCTGTTAGAACAATTTATTTTCTTCCTACAGAGATTATCTGAAGAATTTTAATGCCAGTCTAGGATAGACATCTAGATATCTATATAATATTAAATATATCTGTATTATATACCATGTATAATACATCTCTCTATATAAATATATTCTTAAACATATTGTTAATATATATTATGTTTAAATATATACACTAAATATGTAAATATACATATATTATTTTTTACAGTTATAACCTCTGTTACCTTAAAATTAAGGAATGAGAACCAAAATGGAAAGTTGGGATTTCAAATACAATTGTAAGATATTGATGAAAAATAGAATATCTCTAAACTAGTTTGCTCCAAGAAAGTTGAATTATTTAATTTTTTTTGAGGGCCTGCTGTATATTAGATACTGTTTTGGCATTTGAGATATTTTAGTGAATAAAATTAAAATCCCTGGCCACAGAGATTTTGTATTCTCAGAAGAGATCATAAAAGTAATACAATCCTTGTTGTAGTTGTTAGTTTGACACTTAACATAACTTTTGCCCACTAACCTGATTTTAAACTAATTATAAGAAATTAAGACTGTTCATGCCTCATCTAATTTGATTCATTAGATGTACTAAAGGAGAAGCAAGCCCTAAGAGAAGCTATAAATAGTTTGTTATATACACTCTGCTATATATAAAATAGATAACCAACAAGGACCTACTGTATAGCACAGGGAACTATACTCAATATTTTGTAATAATCTGTAAGCGAAAAGAATCTGAAAAAGAATATATATATATATTCAGTTTTATATATATATATATATATATAAAACTGAATCATTTTGCTGTACACCTGAAACTGACACAACATTGTAAATGAACTGTACTTCAGTTTAAAAAAAATAGTCTGTCATTTCCAAGTCATGTAATAATATTAATTTTGTCTATGAGAAAGTGTGAAGTACATTTAAAGTGTGGTATGGCATAGCAGAAAGAGTACTAGGATCAAAGAGGCCTGTATTCTGGTCCTTGCTCTATCTGGAGCTATCTGAATATGAGACAAATTACTTAACTTTTAAGTGCCTTTTCTTTTTCATGTATAAAAGTAGAAGAATTTGGATTTTCTTTAAGTTTCTTTCCAGCTGTAATAGTCTACAATTTGGTATTTCTGCTAGGGCTTTTCTTAGTTTCAGAGGCTTCAAGAAACTCAGATTTCATCAGGGAAGACTATATAATTATTGTTAGATTAGGTTTTAGGGATCTAAGGTTTTATCCTTGTTGTGCTATGTATTTTATATAAGTAATTTTACCTCTCTGGGCCTCAATTACCTGGTTTATAAAATGAATGCCTGAACTAGATGATTTCAACAGTCTTTCTAAATCTAGAAGTCATTGATTCTTTGTTACTGAAGAAATGTATAAATTTAAAATGTATCAACCCTAAAATGCACATTGGCTATCATAGCTAGTCACTTCACCTGTTATTTTTCTTTGGCATTGTCACCAAAGCCTGTTTTCAATCAACATTTTAAAAATCATTATACACCTATGACGTTCTGGGTGCTATTTGAGTGAGCTCTTTCCAAGGCCTTCCACGAGATATAAAGATTGCTTGGCTCTAAAATGGTAGCCCCGTCATGTTCTCGGTATGAAATCAGAACTAGTTTTAGTACAAATAAAAATGAGTAATCTTTGACTGTCAATATCTGTGTGAATTTGTAAGTAGCTGGGTACATGATAGCAAACAGATGGACTTGCTTAATACAAGGAACATTAGAGGAAAGTTGAGGGATGTTGAAAGCAGTAAACCATAGAGAAATGGTATGAAAGGGGTTCGGTGGAGTAGTGGACGGCATTCAGTAAGAACTTTATTCTCAATATTGGGAGCACCTCAATTCAATATTTGTATATGTGTACGTTTGCGTGGGTGTAAAAGTTACTTATTCTGTTCCAAGAAGGAAGTCTTTCCCTAGGAAGAGAATCATACATACAATAAATGACATAATTTCTGGGTATAATTTATAAAGTATTTCATTAGCAGTCATTCCTCTCAGGTAAGGAAATTAGGAAGTAAAATTATGTCATTGTTTTATTAATAGGTTCATCAAAGTTCATCAAGGCAACTAGATTTGTTAATTTGTTTGAAAATGTAGGTCTCTTATGTCTCTTACATATTTGGCTGTGATATTCCCTTGCAGAATTTTTCAAATTCTTCCGTGAAAGTTTGAACTTTAGAAAACATCAGTTTCACTTTAAAAATCAGAAAAACATATAACAACACAAAAGAAAATGACCATTATATTATTCTTCGTATTTTTTGTTATGCTTGAAAATAGTTCATAGTTTTACAGTCAATCCTTGTTGCTCATCTAGTCTATGTATAGTAGTTTGTATCTGTTAATCCCATAGTCCTAATTTGTCCCTCCCCGCCTTCCTCTCCCCTTTTGTAACCATATGTTTGTTTTGCTGTATAGTTCATAGTTTTAAATAGTCAGCATTTGAGGCCTTTTCCAACTTCCAAGAGTGGATTTATAAGAAACAAGATGAAAATGTGTTAATTGTTAGTTAATTCTTTGTCTAAAGGAATGTATATTTATATCTGATGGGGACACACTTCCCTCATCTTGGACTTCAAATTAAATTTCTTAAGAGCTGCTTTTTATTCAATATATTTTCAGCAATTCAAAATTTCTGCCTAAACAAGTTTTTTCATTCATCATAATGAATGTTAGCTAGATACTCTATTTATACTTATGCTTATCTTGATTTTAAGGTATTATAATCACTTCAGGTATCATGATTATTTAATGACTTCATTTTTTTAATGCTCTCCAGTGAGAATAGCTATGTCATTGTAGAACATAAACCTATTTTTCCCAGGTCTAGAAAGACAATGTGACATTATATTCCCACTGTTTATGTGATACCTGTTTCCAAATATGTTTTTGTCAAAACTTTTTGTTTTAGGTAAATAACAAGGACCTACTGTACAGCACAGGGAACTATGTTCAATACCTTGTAATAACCTGAAAATGGAAAAGAATCTGAAAAAGAATATAGTTATATATGTATAACTGAATCACTTTTCTGTACACCTGAAACTAACACATTATAAATCAACTATACTTAAATAAACAAGTTTTTTTAAACTTTACATTTTAAATGTCAAAATCAGTTGGGATGTTTCCTCATTACCATTTCCATTATTGACTGATTGCTGTTTTCAAGAAGATAGCCTCTGTTCCTGAATTCATACACATCTATATTTATTTGACTTCTTTACTTTTAAGGTAGAAAATGATTAGCTAAGATAAAATGGAAGGGTGAACTAAAATAAGTTTTCTTTAAAATTTTTTGTTAACCTATTATATGGTCATGGGTATTGCTAGCTATTTTTTCCTTTTTTTAACAATGAAGAAAACACCGCTTGTTTGCACTTACAGATCTCCAACCCTAATTATTTGTCAGGTGTCATCATCCTCTGATATTTCAGAAAAATTAGAAATTTAGAATGTCTTATTAATATATATTTGCTACTGATGTTTTTAAATTCAGTGCTTACCAGTTGTTAAACTAATTTAGGCTTTGTTTTATAGTTTAAAATCATGCACTAAATAAAATATTTAAACTTCTCTTTGGCCCACATTCTAGCAACCATAATTTCATGTTTGAAGTTTTTGTTTGGTTCAGTTGTGTGGGAGAAGGGCAGTTTTTATTTTAAAATTATCACCTAGCTCAGGGCAGTTGAGTAAATTAGTTACCAGGCAAACCTACTGAAAAGCTTGACTGTTCTTTAACCCTGAAGGGTCAACCATTTCAGCTCGTAAAGAAACCAGAACCTTAGAGGCATTGCTCAGGAAACAGTTTTGGGGGTGGCAGAAGAGGAAGCATCAGTTTTGAAATAGGAAGAGAGGATTCTGTTGGGGAACCCAAAGCCAGAGACGAAAACAATGTATTGGCTTACCCTTGAGTGATGAAGCCAAGCTTCATGCAGGTATAAGAAATAAACTTGGTAATTGATACTGCATATGACCCTGAGACTTTGTATATGACAAAGAAAAATAAACCAGGTGTGATGATAAGAATCTCAGAAACTCAAACTAAATAAAATAACCAGAGTTTGAAAAGATTGACTTATAGGATTAGTGCATTATGGCATCAGGCTCATGGGAAGAATTTTCAGGAGCCAAAAAGGGAAGTATCATGGTCTAAGAGTAGAGTAACTAGTGAGTGAAAGTCTAGTACCAGTTCCCTGATGCAAAGGGAACCTGATGTCCCTGAAATCCCAGCCTTGAGGATGAAGCGGTGTCAAGGCAAATCTGGGTCAAACCTAAAATTTGAGTATCTTTGATTAGCATCTCTCCTGGATATGGTTAATCCAATTCAATTCTGTTCAAAAATATTATTTGTCAAGAAAAACTAAGAAACAGGCTTTGACTTCTAGACCTTGCCTAATTAAAGTGACAGATGCGTAAATAGATCAGTTTAATTGTTAAGTGCAGTAAACTAGAAGAATAGGCTGCTCTGGGAGTTCAGAGAAGGAGCATTTAATCTAACCTGGAGATGTTAAAGAAGGCTTCCTTGAGGAGATGAAACCTTCAATGAGTTTTTGAAGGATATTAGGAGTTAGCCAGATGAAGACAAGGCCAAATAAGGGGACTAGTAGCTTGTGCTTAGGCCCTTTAAAGCCAGCACTGTGTTTTATTTACCAGTGCATCCGCAGTGCCTACGACACTGTAAAGCATGCAGTAATTATTATGGGTGAACGAATGAGTGGTCTTCTCTGCAACAAATTAAACCTACAGCTATGACTGGATCTTAACTTAGCAATGTGCTTTTTCTTTTTTTTTACCTCCATGCTTTTTCAATTTCACTATCTTTTGTTTTGTTCCTAAATAATAGGTTTAAGTCAATTTTATCTTTTAAATGTTAGTTATGTGTATGTGAACAGAAACATTCCTTGATTATTAATGACAGTGAATGCTCACCCACTGGGGGGAAACTGGATAAATCCATCTTTACCTGCTGGTGCTATTTGAGAAATATTACTGGGAGTAGATGAAGAGAAATAAATGTGTTACATTTGGGTGATGATGCCATTTTAGATGTGATTTTTGTGATCCGTAAAAACAAATTATTTATTCTTACAAAGTAAAGTGGAATATTAAGGCAGAAATAATACAATTAGATTTATAATTATATAATTAGAATATAAATTATAATTAGATTTTTTTAATTTCGAATTTGCTTAAAATCACTGTTGTCTTATGTGAAATTGATTAATTTTTGTGTTAAGAAAAAAATGTCTTTTGTTGATGCAGTGTGTTGAGAGCATACATACCATATTAATTTGTATTGGATTTAGCTTTTAAATTACCATGGACAAAGTCTGTTTCTCTCCTGTCACTGTATCCCCTGGAAGGTTAAAAGAGACATATAATTTGGAAGAGTTACAAGTGGGCACAGTTATGTTATGTGGTTAAAGAGCACAAGTTTAAGAGTTAGAAGACTTAGGTTCTAGTTACAATTCTGGGCTTACTAGCCACATGACTTGAGTAGGTTATGGAACTTCTCTGAGCCTTATCGGTAAAATGAAGGATTTAGATTAGATGATCTCTGAGTTTCCTTCCAGCTCTGAAACATCATGCTTCTCAAATTCTAGGTTATCTAAGAAACCATAGTCATTTTCAATACTGTCAACATTTATTGAACATTTTGCACGAGGCAGATGAGTACCAGGATAACTAAAACAAGGTCCCTGCTATTAAGGAGCTTACAAATCTAGGCTTTCCGCTTTCTCATGTGCCCTTTAAAGTTAGGTTCATTAATTTTTTACTAGAATATATAGAATTTTTATAAGAACTTTTACTAGAATACATGTGGTGACATGTCATTTATAATAATAAATATTAGTAGAATTAGTGAATATATAAATATCTGGGACTTCCCTGGTGGCACAGTGGTTGAGAATCCGCCTGCCATGCAGGGGACCTGGGTTCGATCCCTGGTCAAGGAAGCTCCCACATGCCGCAGAGCAACTAAGCCCGTGCACCACAACTACTGAGCCTGCGCTCTAGAGCCCGCGCGCCTCAACTACTGAGCCCACAAGCCGCAACTACTGAAGCCCACGTGCTCTAGGGCCCACGTGCCACAACTACCGAGCCCGCGTGCTGCAACTACTAAAGCCCGCGCGCCTAGAGCCGGTGCTCCGCAACAAGAGAAGCCACTGCAGTGAGAAGCCCACGCACCGCAATGAGAAGCCCACGCAGCGCAATGAAGAGTAGCCCCCCCCCCCGGCTCGCTGCAACTAGAGAAAGCTTGCGCGCAGCAACGCAAGCACAGTATATATTCTACTGTGGCTCGTATCACAAAAATTCCAGAATTTGTCATTTCCTCAACTTGAAGATTATCCTTAAGTGAAATAACATTAAGTTCCATGTTCAAGGCGAAACGTTAGGAACGATTTCCGAAACCATCTCCATTATACTTTAGCTAATTTTAATAGTTCACCAAAATACAAATAATTGACAAGGAGATCAAAACAACTTGTATGAAAGATTGATAGTGTGGTGACTCTCTAAATTTTAACTTAAATACAAAGTATGCAGAAAGCATAGTAAAAATTGTTAGAAATAGATTGATAAACCTTTGAGTTTTTGAAATGTGGTGATGGCTATTAAAAGACATATTGAAAATAGTTGGTTTATTGCTAAATTTTTCATTTTTTTTTTTCAGGTCCCAAAACAGTATTTTTCTGGGCTCCAATTATGAAATGGGTAAGTCTTGAATTTTTGCAGAAGCTACTGAAAAATATATTCTTTAAAGGAGCTTATTAATTTGAAGTAACTTTTCTGAAGGATGTACTTTTAAATGTTCATGGTATGTCTTGAAGTAATTTTATACAAATACTCTCAGATGTATCATTTTTACTGCATAAAGCATACTACCTACTTTAGTTTTTCTGAACTCCTTAGATAGGTAAGAGCCCTTTGGGGAACGTATTGTTATCAAAAAGCTTATAATTATGGGCCCTAGGAACATGAAACTTCATTCTAAAATTTTGTGACTATGTAAAACATTAAATTAGTTAGAACACCCCCAAATTAGCTTTTGTTATTAATTTAGTATGAGAACTTGAGATACTAACACTAAAATAGAGGCAAGGAAAGTTATTCTCAAAAAGTAGAAGAATTTATCCAAGGGTATATATATTAACATTTGGGAAATGATAGAATATGGGACTTCTGACTCCAAGACCAATGCTCTTACACTATGCCAGAGTTTCCATTCCTAAAGCTCTCATTTAGCTGAAAAGAAATAATTGCGATGGCTGTTAATAACAAATCATTGACTTTATGTTGGAAGGGCCAGTTTTGGCCTGATGCAGTGCTTCTCGAAGTGTCATCCCTGGACCTGCAGCACTGGCGTCACCCAGGACTATGTTAGACACGCACATTTTCAAGCCACAGCACAGATTTACTAAATCTGAAACTATAGGGATGGAGCCCAGTACTTTGTGTCTTAATAAGCCCTCCGGGTGATTCTGATGACTTCTAAAGTTTGAAAACTACTGGTCTGCAGGCTTTTTTTTTAACTGTAATAAAATACACATAAAATTATCATTTTAACCATTTTTTTCGTGTTGAGTACATTCACATCAGTGTGCAACCAATCTCTAGGACTCTTTTTATCTTGCAGAACTAAAACTCTGAACCCATTAAACAATAGCTCATTTCCCTCTTCCCTAGCCCCTGGAAACCACCATTCTACTTCCTATCTGTGAATTTGTCTACTCTAGGCACCTTATATAAGTGAAATCCTACAGTATTTGTCTTTTTGTGCCTGGCATATTTCACTTAGCATAACGTCCTGAAGGTTCACCTATGTTGTAGTATGTGTCAGAATTTCCTTCCTTTTTAAGTCTGAATATTTCATTGTATGTATATGTCACATTTTGTTTATTCAGTCATCTGTTAATGGACACTTGGGTTGCTTCACCTTTTGGCTAGTGTGAATAATGCCGTTACGAACAATGGTGTACAATATCTGTTCCAGACCTGCTTTCAGTTCTTTTGAGTATGTACCTACATGTGGAATTGCTGAATCATATGGTAATTCAGTATATTCAGAACTGCTGTACCATATTCCATAGCAGGTGCACTATTATACACTTCCACCAGCAATTCACGGGGGTTCCAATCAATTTCTCCATATCCCTGCCAACACTTTTTACTTTTGTTGTTGCTGTTGTTTTATAATAGCCATTCTAATGGGTGTGAAGTGGTGTCTCATTGTGGTTTTCATGTGCATTTACCTAATATGATTAGTTATGCTGAGCATCTTTTCATGTGCTTATTGACCATTTTTACATTTTCTTTGGAAAAGTATCTATTTAAACCCTTTGCCCAAGTTTTAATAAAGTTGTTTTTTGTTTGGGTTGTAGGCTATTTTAATTCTCTTAAATGTACTGTTTTAAATTGTTAGAACAATTCGGAAACTCAGCTGTAAATCTAAGTAGTTGAGAATGTTAGAACTGGAATTACCTGTCCCTCAATTTTATGGCCTTAGGCAAGTTCAGTCTCCGCCCTTTTGTCTCATCTATAAAACAACAAGATTAGAGTAAATTAGTGGTTGGGAGCTATATTTTACAGAGAACTAGGGAGCAGTTCTCTTTTTAGATTTATAAGTTGAGAAAAGCTTCCATCAGTTTAAAAAAGAAGTTTCAATATATCATCTTTAATGATTCTAGTCATACTCTAAGCATTTAAAAGAGTGATATTGAAAAAAAATACTAAGAAATGTATATTACTATTTCCTTTCTCTTCGCTCCCTACCAATGCTTAAAATTATATCTGCAACGTGGAATTAATTGCTGAAATATTGTTTCTAGCACCAAAATTTAAAAAGTAAGAACGGGGGCTTCCCTGGTGGCGCAGTGGTTGAGAATCTGCCTGCCAATGCAGGGGACACGGGTTCGAGCCCTGGTCTGGGAAGATCCCACATGACGCGGAGCGACTGGGCCCGTGAGCCACAATTGCTGAGCCTGCGTGTCTGGAGCCTGTGCTCCGCAACAAGAGAGGCCGCGATAGTGAGAGGCCCGTGCACCGCGATGAAGAGTGGCCCCCACTTGCTGCAACTAGAGAAAGCCCTCGCACAGAAAGACCCAACACGGCCATAAATTAATTAATTAATTAAAATTTTTTTTTAAAGTAAGAACAATAAAATAGATAACTCATAAGGACCTACTGTATAGCAAAAGGAACTCTACTTAACACCCTGTAATGACCTATATGGGAAAATAATCTTAAAAAGAGTGGATATATGTATATGTATAACTGATTAACTTTGCTGTACAGCAGAAACTAATACAGCATTGTAAATCAACTATAGTCCAATAAAAATTATTTTTAAAAAATAAATTAATAAAAAATAAGAATGACTTAATGTATTTACAATAAATTGGGGGCGCCCCTGACCCCAAATTTACCACAGTTTAGAAGTTCATTGATTTTTACCAAAAGCTTTGATGTTTCTTTGATCTGGTCCATCAATGTTTTGAAACATTGACAGTATTATATACTCATAAGTGCTTTCTCCACTGTCTCCTTTAAAAATATCTATTTTAAGTTCATGTTGACATCATACATAGTCTCCTGATGACAGCATAGCAATGGAAATTTCTGTGTTTTGTTCTTGGGTGGGGAAACTTTTTTTGATATTTAGTTTATGCTTTCCTTTCCCAGAGCATTTGATAATAATTAATCTATGGTAACCTATACGTGACATGTAGCAGTTGCTGCTGCAAGCCACCTAAGTTCTACATTAAAATTTTAGACTATACTTCTTTAGAGATTTAACTGTGGTCGAATCCTTCTTAGCCACTTTAGTTGAAGCCAAATAATTAATTATAAAGGTCAAAGTGGATAATTCTAAAAAGCAATACTACATACCCTTAAATATTTTATTTTAACTTAACGACTATAAATACATATTCATTTATCAATCATTTACTGTAAGGCCAAAGCTTTGATTTGTGTATGGATCCACTGGTTTTGAGTTCCACATCATCTGTCTTGGATGAATTATACCATAGTGCATCCTACATGATTTCGGTTTAGTTTTCTTTAAAGCAGATCAAGTTTATACACACTTTCATGATAACAGAAACCTGCTAGATTTTTGTCTCTCCACCATCTTTTAAAATTTATTTTATTTTATTTATTTTTGGCTGCATTTGGTCTTTGTTGCTTTGCGCAGGCTTTCTCTAGTTGCCGAGAGCAGGGGCTGCTCTTCCTTACCGTGCGCGGGCTTCTCATTGCAGTGGCTTCTCTTGTTGCGGAGCACAGGCTCTAGGCGCATGGGCTTCCGTAGTTGTGGCTCGCGGGCTTAGTTGCTCTGTGGCATGTGGGATCTTCCCGGACCAGGGCTCGAACCCATGTCCCCTGCATTGGCAGGCAGATTCTTAACCACTGCACCACCAGGGAAGCCCCTCACCCTCATCTTTTTATATCTGTCTTGTTCACACCAAATTTGACAGCAAGTTTAACTTGCCTTTATTCAATCTTTCCAAAACAGTCACTTTAGTTTTCATAGAAATAACAACCCTCTTTCTGTGTTTCACCTGTTTACCTAGTTCATTAAACTAGGTAAATTACAGTAACAACTAAAACTGGTATAAACAGGTTTGAAGACAAACACAGTGACTTGATAAAAATATAACTCAACTGGTGAGAGCAAAAATGCGTGAGTGCAATACAGAATAAATAGCCCCTAGCCATGAGTATTCAGCCATGGGCATCATTAGCTTGTTTACAGAAGGAATGGATATCATTGGCTAATCTGGGAAAACTATTATGTGGAGGTCAGTTGAGGGAGCTTTTTTCCTTTTTGTTCATAGTCTTTTTGTGCAGACTGGGTTTATATATATATATATTTTTTTTTTTTTTTTTTTTTTTTTTTTGGCCACTCTGCACGGCATGTGGGATCTTAGTTCCCCAACCAGAGATCAAACCCAGGCCCCCTCCTGTGGAAGTGCAGAGTCCTAACCACCAGGGAATTCCCAGCTGGGTTATATTTAACTCTTGAACAGTATGCCATTTTGTGTGGCTAATTTTTCTCTTTTCTGTTCTCCTTAGGAATAAGTCAAACTATATTTCAAGATTACCTCTGCAGATTTTTAATGTCTAGCTACTTGCTTTTCCAGCTGGAACTACTTATATAGACTAATTCGCAGTTTAAAATCTTGAGAACTTTGTTATCCCTAAGCATTTTGGAATTGGAATATTCTATAGTGGTATTTCATTTTTAGCCCTCCTCTAGAAGTGTCATATGACTTTTTTTTTACTAAAGGAGAAAATATTGGAAGGAAGGAAGGAAGGAAAGGAGGAAGAAAAGAAGGAAAAAATGTTTTACACTATCTGATGAGTATCTACTCCACCCAGTGGAGATAACCAGGTGCCAGAAAGAATCACACACATTTGAAAACCAGTTTTTAATTGATGGAAACAGAGAACTAACTTGATTCTACTAGATGCCAAACTCTCTGTATTGGGTTATTTAATACATTATCTAACATTTAATCTTCACCAGAAAAAAGGTGTAAAGGTACTGAGGTTCAAAGAACTAGAACTGTTGTGAGAGACAGAGTCAGGATTTGAACCCTCAGTTCTGATTTGACTTCAAAGCCTAGGCTCTTAAACACTTACAGGACCCCCTTTAAAAGTCACTGTGGATCTTTCTATAATTGGTACTTTCTCCCCATGTTAGGGAGTATTTTACATAATCTTGTGATATACTCCACACACTCTCTGACTCTACAGTTCTATTATTTGAATAAAGTTCATAACAAAGAAGAATAGGAACACAGACCTTCTGCCCCTGAGGCTAGAAATACAGGAAAAGGTACAGAGACTAATATTCCCTTATCTCTGCTTCTCTAAAGATGTAAGCTACTATTTGTTGTTGATAATAATAATATTTTCCAGGCACTATGGTAAATATTTTTGAAGCATATTATCTCATTTAATCATATATCTCTTTTGCAAGGGAAGCTATTCATATTCTCATTTTATACATGAGGAATTTAAGACAATGTGTTATGTAACTTGACCAAAGTCACCCAGCTAGTAAATGGCAGAGATTAGATTCACAGTAAGATTTTATAAGGTAATTTACATGAGGTTAGAGTGGTATAGAAGTAGAGAGGGTTTTTTTTTTTTTTTTTTTTTTTTTTTTTTTGGCTGCATTGGTCTTAGTTGCGGCACTCGGGATCTTCGTTGAGGCACGCGGGATCTTTCATTGCGGCACAGGCTCTTCACTGCGCCTTCGCGGCACGGGGGCTTCTCTCTAGTTGTGGTGTGCAGGCTCCAGGGTGCATGGGCTCAGTAGTTGTGGCACACAGGCTCTCTAGTTGAGGCGCGCAGGCTCAGTAGTTATGGTGCACGGGCTTAGTTGCCCCGTGGCATGTGGGATCTTAGTTCTCCAACCAGGGATCGAAGCCGGGTCCCCTGCATTGGAAGGCGGATTCTTTACCACTGGACCACCAGGGAAATCCCCTAGAAAAGGACTTTTTTTTTTTTTTTTTTTTTTTTAGAAATGCGGGAAAGGAAACTAATATAGTATTATAAATCAACTATACTTTAATTTAAAAAGAAGAAGGCTAAAGAGGCATAACATCCAAATGCAATGTATTATCCTGACCTAACTACTCTGGACAAGAAAAATAATGTTTTAAAAGACATCTGGGGGCAGTTGTCAAAATTTAACTATGCACTGTGTATTAGACAACAGTGTCTTATCCATGTTAAATTTTGTGATTAGATTGTGGGTATATAAGAGAATGGGAAGGTAGTCTTGTTCTTAGCAAATGTACACTAAAATACTAGGGAGTCAAAGGGCATGATGTCTACAACTTCCTTGTAAATGGGTCAGAAAAAATATATATACATATAAAGAGAGAGGATAATAAAGCAAATATTTCAAAAAAAAAAAGAGAGAGAGAAAGAAATGTGGGAGAGGGGCCTCAAGACCTCTGTGGGAGAGCACAATTACTAACATGTCCCAGAAAAATAAAATGTATACTCTGAGCATAAACAAAATCATGGCTGCTACCTTCCTCCAAAAGACAATGCTAGAATATAGCCTATAGTCATCATAGATCTATTACAGCGTAGTAATACGTGGACTGAGTAGAATAATGCTAGAAATCAGTCCCTTTCTTCCCCTCTACAACGGCAGTATTCCACCCTGCCAAAGTGGAACAGATATGCAACGGAGAAAATGTACATTGGGACCTGGAAGAAGAATGTAAGAGTGATGATTAGGAACCATTTGGGAAAAAAATCACAGCACTATGGGTGAAAATTAACAAGAAAAGTAGTATTGGTCATGATTTACCTCTACTTATACTTCAGTATTTAACTATTTGCCCCTTTTTTAAGCCAGAATCATTGCTTCCTTGATCTACTGACTTTATTAAATCAAAACCATTTGGATTTGGTTTAAATTTGTAAAAATTCACAAGTATGCATATGTTCTATTTAGGAGAAAAAAACCCTGGGCTGATTTATATTTTTCATGTAAGAGCATCTTTTAGAAACTCAAAAAAACCTGAAAATGAATTTCTTAAAACCATATTTTCTAATGACATATTTAGGATTTGATTTTAAAATTGGAGAAAGGGAGGAGGAGAGGTGATGTAAGTATGGCAGAATGTTAATAATTGTTGACTGGGTGATGGGTATGTAGGGGTTCTTTGTACTAGTCTCTCATTTTACATTAGTGTGAATTTTTCATCAATAAAAATCATTCTGTTATGTATTCTAATCTCTGCAATAGAGTAGCATAACTAATATTCTAGTGAAGACTCATTACTAAACTTTCTGAGTGTTGCTGATGGTAGGGTATAATTCTATAAAAAACAGTGTTAAAAACATACCAGAGAAGAAATGACCAGGTATAATTTGACATTAAAGAAAAATTATCTAACCAAGAAACTAAAATTATAGCAGAGTTTTTCTGATACTTCCACTTTTAAAAAAGAATAACATTGCAAAAAATATGAAAGGAGGAATTTATACAAATAGCTTTCAAGCATCTTCCACACCAGTGGTTCCCAACATGCATAAAGAATATATAAATTCTTATGTGAAAGAAGTATCATTTGTAGAACAAAAATACAAATATACTTATAGAAAAAATATATACACACACTACTGATTTTCAAATATATGAAGCTGTTTAATGTGATTAACAAAATACAACTTAATTCAAAAAGCATTTCTGAATTCATTGTAACTTTTTGTCATGATGTATTTTTTCTTAATGCATGGATACTAAAATCATAGCTACAGTCTGAAAATCTCGGAAATAGTTTGTGTTTTAGTTAAAATTGAGAACCATTACTACATACTCATGATGCTTTTTTTCTTTCTTATGTGTTAATGTGTATTTCTAGGGGTTGGTGTGTGCTGGATTGGCTGACATGGCCAGACCTGCAGAAAAACTCAGCACAGCCCAATCTGCTGTTTTGATGGCTACAGGTAAATTAAATGAATATCTTCCATACAGGGCGTTCAATAATTTTGTTTTATATCAATGTACTTAACTGTTTCATGTTTGAAATACATATACACACACTCACACAGAAAGAAATTAACAGTGTTATCTCTAGGAAGTTGTTAGACTATAGCCAAAGAAGGCAGAGGAGGGTTATAAAAATTTCCTTTTGATGTAAGAACTGAGTGTTTTGTGTAATGATGAATTATAGCAACTTCATTAATGTCTCAAATTATAGCATTTCTTTGTCCTACTTTGTGTTGTCATAGTCTTATTTATAATTATTTTACTCTAATATTAAATGTTCAGATAAGATTGCAGCAGTACCTATGCTTTTTAAAAAAAAATTTTTATTTCAACAGGGTTTATTTGGTCAAGATACTCACTTGTAATTATTCCCAAAAACTGGAGTCTGTTTGCTGTTAATTTCTTTGTCGGGACAGCAGGAGCCTCTCAGCTCTTTCGTATTTGGAGGTAAGCTTACCACAGGTGTAAAAAAAAATCTGCCTCAGAAGCCATCCGGCTAGCAATACTTTTTTTTTTAAGATTCATATATAATGCTCAGACAGGATGTGCCTGAAGCAGACATTAAACATTTCTAGAAAGCCTGGGGGTTTGAGTTAAAAGTGTTAGGCAGTATGTTACCTAGGTTTCAAATCTGTGTGTTACCTAGATGTACAGCCCTTTGATAGAGTCTCTTTTATTAAGATAACATATATAATTTAGGATATATTAGGTAATTTTCTGCATGAACTTTTTATCACTTACTTTCAATTATATATAATAAAGTGAGACTTAAATGTATAGTTATATAGTATTGGAAATGATGTTTAAAGTGAGGCTGCTAGTTTCATTGGAAAGTATGTATTCTGTGAGCACTGGAAATTTTAAAAATTCAGTGATTAATATTATTTGTCAGTGACTGGTGACCACTCTGCAGTGAGCTTAGATGAAGGCTCTGGCTTTATTTGAACCATAGAACCTTCCTAAATTACAAAACAATGTTATGAATAACAGCTTTCTTTAACTAAAAAAATTGAATGATTTCAGTAAAGAAATAGAAAACATTGAGCTATATAATTTACCTTCCTTTCAGAAGGCATTCTGTTCTGCAGAGTATAGTACATTTTAATTTCATTCATCTGTACTATCCCTAGCTTTACTAGTAGCTTAATTCTGTAACCTTTTTATAATACTCTAGCACATAACGCATAGATGAATAAGTAAACTCACTCATTCTACACAATGCCTGACAGCCATTTTTAGGGCTTACTTATATCGATATAAACTTCAATTAGTACAGAGATTTTATTCACAGAGTACTTTTCTCATGCACCATCTCATTTTGACCTTATATTAACTCATGGTAGTAGAACTATGAGAACACTAAGTGCCACATTCAGAAATATTATTTCTAATATAAGAAATTCAGGTTTAGGTCTTCCCTGGTGGCGCAGTGGTTGAGAATCTGCCTGCCAATGCAGGGGACACGGGTTCGAGCCCTGGTCTGGGAAGATCCCACATGCCGCGGAGCGACTAGGCCCGTGAGCCACAATTGCTGAGCCTGCGCGTCTGGAGCCTGTGCTCCGCAACAAGAGAGGCCGTGACAGTGAGAGGCCCACGCACCGCGATGAAGAATGGGCCCCGCTTGCCGCAACTAGAGAAAGCCCTCGCACAGAAACGAAGACCCAACACAGCCATAAATAAATAAAATTAAAAGTTCTAGATGACCACGTTTTGGTAAACTTTATACATATATTCACATGTTTGTCATACTCTTGTATAGTTCCAGAATGAAAATATTCTTACATTAAAATAATATTTTTGTACAGGGAACTATATGTCAGTTAAGACGTTTTGACAGTTGGAAACCAGATGCAAATAAAGTCCTTGGATTACTCTCCCATCTGCCTGTTTCTTCCTATAAGCCTCTGGAAAGATTGTATTTACAACTGTATAGCCTCTTGACTAGTGAGAAAGAAGAGGTGGAATATGCTTCCCATTCCCTTCTTATTAATAAATGTCTCATCTATTGTGATCCATGATTTTTTTTCTCTCTGTTTTCTTTATAGATATAACCAAGGACTAAAAGCTAAAGCAAACAAGTAAGAGTTCTTGATCACCCTAACAACCCAGATGTGGACATAACCACCGGGACCTAGTTTGATTTATTTTTCAGTTGTCAACGAGGTGACGCTAGCTGTGCTAACGTTTGTAAGGCATAAAATCTAACTGTAACTGGGAGGTAGTACTTGATTCAACAGAAAAATAAAGCAAACTTTTAATAATATTGTCTCTTTACATATTACTTAAGGAATTTATCTATGGATATTAGTAACATTTTTTTTTTACTATTTGTCCGTAATAAATCATACTGCTCATACATACCACTGGCCTCCTTCTGTTCTAGTCAACCAAAGTGTGTGCGTATAAGAGCACACATATTCCAGTGAGTCAAAAGACAGTCGGAAGGTTCAGTAATCTGTGTACAGTGAAGGATGATGAAGTAGCTAAAAGTGAAAGGAAATAGAGCTAAAGAGAGTTGGAAATGGGTTGTGGAATGGCCAGCAACATGACACCTCAAACTGTTTTAAAACATTTTAACTTGAAATGAAGAACCTTGTGAAGAATATGATTTTTTGTATATTGTATGAAAGTCTTTTACAGCTACAGAGTAACAAAGGATTTGTAAATTTTTGAAATATATTCAATAACTGATGTGATGTGGCAGAAAAGCTCTAGAGTCAGGCAGACCTGAATTTGAATCCCAGCTGTGTGACTTATAATCTCTGACTTTGGGCAAGTTAAGAAAGTGTCCAATAAAATACAGTGTGTGTGTGTGAAAAAAAAAAAAAGAAAGAAAAGAAAGTGTCCAGCAGAGTGCCTGGGACATAAGTCAGCTTTCTGTAAATGTGTGTGACCTTTGTCCCCGTTATGAGGATTCATATTTGATTTGAGTTCCCATTTGGAGTACTGACATTTCTTCTGAAAATCCTAGTAAAACCAATCCTGGTTAGAACTGTAGTCAGAGGAATCAGCAAAGCTAGTTATTTCTAAATTTGAAGAAGCAAGTGACAAAAAGAACTTTTTGAGTAATAATATACTATAATCAAAATTTGGCCATTAGCAATTGAAAACCTTGCACTTTATCTTTTAACCCTTCAGCATTGTCCATCTTTATTTTGTTTTTTTTGACCAATAAAATTATAGTGATTTTAACTGAAAACCACAAATGTTTATTATCTCATAGTTTCTGTGGGTCAAGAATCCTGGAGTAGCTCAGATGAATGTCTCTGGCTCAGGGTATCACAGGATGCAGTCACGTGGCCAGCCAGGGCTGCAGTCACCTCAGGCTCACCTCGGGGGAGATCTGCCTCCGATCTCTCTCACATGGATATTGCCCAGTCTCACATCCTCTCTGGCTCTTGGCCAGAGACATCAGTTCTTCAGCAAAAGGGCCACTTTCCCCAGAGTGAAAATATCCGAGAGGGAGAGAGGATGAGAGAGAGTTCTTAAGACAGAAGCTGCAGTCTTTTTATAACCTAATCTCATAAGTTATATCCCATCACTTCTGCCATGGTCTAGTTTTTTGGGGTTTTTTTAAACTTTTTATTTTATATTGGAGTATAGTTGATTAAAGCACTGTCCATCTTAGAAGAGGAAGGATTAGAAAATTTGACACAGGCAAAAGTGAAGAGGTCCTGAAGCGTCAAATTATTACTGCTTTTTCTTTTCAAGCCACACTGTTAAATTTGTTTGGCATGTGAATGCACATATGCGTACGTATTTTCTAGGGTTAAGCATTTAAGAAAAACATACTATGAAATAGGGCACAGATACAAAAAAGTTTATGAAAATGTGTTGAATTGGTATTTCACTTCCTTTTCATTAAAACCTGCTCTTTCCTATATGGGTTCTCCTAAGCCCCACTTGTCAGTCAAATTAATTGTAGCATTTAGATGCAATCACAGACAATCCTTTTGATTCTCAGAAGCTCCGTCGACAGACTGTCTCATGCTTCCTTTCTGCCCAAAAACTTTCATCCATCCCACTATTAAATCGTAAGAATTAAAGATTCTAATATGTATCCAATTGAAAACTCTCACTGCCAGGGATCAGTTTCATAACTACTCTCAAAAAGTTAGAAAGAATCAACTGTATACCAGAAGTCCTTACTATCAATGTAGCTACTAAACTTCATAAAAGAAGCTTTCACAGTGGTAAAAATCACTCAGTCAGTCTAGTTGAGTTTAATTCTATATCAAAATTTTCTAACAAACCCTTATTGATCGCTTCATTAGGTACATTTTCTCAAGGCCAGGTCTGATAGGCCTGTGTTTCAACCCAACTCTGCCACATATTAACTGTGAGGCCTTGTTAATGTTTGTTTCTGAGCTTTAGTATTTTCAAGAGTAAAATGGGGAAAATAATAGTACTTACTTCATAGGATTGTCGTCAAGATAATCGAGGTAATGTTTTAACACAGTGCCTGGTGCATGATGGGTGTTAAATAAAACGTAGAACATTTCAGAAAATGGAAAGTTTTTTTTTTTGAATTTTATTTTTCTTTATACAGCAAGTTCTTATTAGTTATCTATTTTATACATATTAGTGCATATATGTCAATCCCAATCTCCCAATTCATCCCTCCCCCCGCTTTCCCCCCTTGGTGTCCATACATTTGTCCTCTACATCTGTGTCTCTATTTCTGCCTTGCAAACCAGTTCATCTGTACCATTTTTCTAGATTCCACGTGTATGCATTAATATATGATATTTGTATTTCTCTTTCTGACTTATTTCACTCTGTATGACAGTCTCTAGGTCCATCCATGTCTCTACAAATGACCCAATTTCGTTCCTTTTTATGGCTGAGTAATATTCCATTATATATATGTACCGCATCTTCTTTATCCATTTATCTGTCGATGGGCATTTAGGTTGCTTCATGACTGGGTAGTGTAAATAGTGCTGCAATGGCCATTGGGGTGCATGTGTCTTTTTGAATTATGGTTTTCTCTGGGTATATGCCCAGTAGTGGGATTGCTGGGTCACATGGTAATTCTGTTTTTAGTTTTTTAAGGAACCTCCATACTGTTCTCCATAGTGGCTGTATCAATTTACATTCCCACCAACAGTGCAAGAGAGTTCCCTTTTCTCCACACCCTCTCCAGCATTTGTTGCTTGTAGATTTTCCGATGATGCCCATTCTAATTGGTGTGAGATGATACCTCATTGTAGTTTTGATTTGCATTTCTCTAATAATTAGTGATGTTGAGCAGCTTTTCATGTGCCTCTTCACCATCTGTATGTCTCCTTTGGAGAAATGTCTATTTAGGTCTTCTGCCCATTTTTTTTTTTTAATTTTATTTATTTATTTATTTATGGCTGTGTTGGGTCTTCGTTTCTGTGCGAGGGCTTTCTCTAGTTGTGGCAAGCGGGGGCCACTCTTCATCGCGGTGCGCGGGCCTCTCACTATCGTGGCCTCTCTTGTTGCGGAGCACAGGCTCCAGACGCGCAGGCTCAGTAGTTGTGGCTCACGGGCCTAGTTGCTCCGCGGCATGTGGGATCTTCCCAGACCAGGGCTCGAATCCGTGTCCCCTGCATTGGCAGGCAGATTCTCAACCACTGCGCCACCAGGGAAGCTCCCTGCCCATTTTTTGATTGGGTTGTTTGTTTTTTTAAAATATTCAGCTGCATGAGCTGTTTATATATTTTGGAGGTTAATCCTTTGTCCATTGATTCGTTTGCAAATATTTTCTCCCATTCTGAGGGTTGTCTTTTCATCTTGTTTATGGTTTCCTTTGCTGTGCAAAAGCTTTGAAGTTTCATTAGGTCCCATTTGTTTAATTTTGTTTTTATTTCCATTACTCTAGGAGGTGGATCAAAAAAGATCTTGCTGTGATTTATGTCAAAGAGTGTTCTTCCTATATTTTCCTCTAAGAGCTTTATAGTGTCCAGTCTTACATTTAGGTCTTTAATTGATTTGGAATTTATTTTTGTGTATGGTGTGAGGTAGTGTTCTAATTTCATTCTTTTCCATATAGCTGTCCAGTTTTCCCAGCACCACTTATTGAAGAGACTGTCTTTTCTCCATTGTATATCCTCGCCTCCTTTGTCATAGTTTAGTTGACCATAGGTGCGTGGGTTTATCTCTGGGCTTTCTATCCTGTTCCTTTGATCTATATTTCTGTTTTTGTACGAGTACCATATTGTCTTGATTACTGTAGCTTTATAGTATAATCTGAGGTGAGGGAGTCTGATTCCTCCAGCTCCATTTTTTTCCTTCAAGACTGCTTTGGCTATTCGGGGTCTTTTGTGACTCCATACAAATTTTAAGATTTTTTTTGTTCTAGCTCCGTAAAAAATGCCATTGGTAATTTGATAGGGATTGCACTGAATCTGTAGATTGCTTTGGGTAATATAGTCATTTTCACAATATTGATTCTTCCAATCCAAGAACATGGTATATCTCTCCATCTGTTTGTGTCATCTTTGATTTCTTTCATCAATGTCTTATAGTTTTCTGAGTACACGGTTTTTTTACCTCCTAGGTATTTTATTCTTTTTGTTGCAGTGGTGAATGGGATTGTTTCCTTAATTTCTCTTTCTGATCTTTCATTGTTGGTGTATAGGAATGCAAGAGATTTCTGTGCATTAATTTTGTATCCTGCAACTTTGCCAAATTCATTGATTAGCTCGAGTAGTTTTCTGGTGCCATCTTTAGGATTCTCTATGTATAGTAACATGTCATCTGCCAACAGTGACAGTTTTACTTCTTTTCCAACTTGTATTCCTTTTATTTCTTTTTCTTCTCTGATTGCCGTGGCTAGGGCTTCCAAAACTATGTTGAATAATAGTGGCAAGAGTGGATATCCTTGTCTTGTTTGATTTTATTGTGATTGCGCCCCTCCTACTGTCTCATTGCAGCTTCTCCTTTGTCTTTGGATGTGGGGTATCTTTTCTGGTGAGTTCCAGTGTCTTTCTGTCGATGTTTGTTCAGCTGTTAGTTGTGATTCCATTGCTCTCACAAGAGGGAGGGAGTGCACATCCTTCTACTCCGCCATCTTGAACCAATCTCCTTGGGAAGCTTATTAATTGAAGACAGACCCAAAAATACTTTCTTAAACAAAGGAGTTTTAATTTAGCTGCCCAAAGCATATAATGTGTTAACCTATTTGCACACCTTCTGAGGTCCTAACTGTTGGAATTCTTGAGGCTTTCACAGGTTAAAGCAGAAAACAAGCTGCTTTGGGGTGGTGGGCCAGAGGTGGGGTGGAGAGGCTTAGTAAGAGATAAATTCTTAACCTAATCTGTTTTGTGGTTTGGCATTCATTTCAAAAAAAAAACATTGAT
The DNA here is from genome assembly GCF_949987535.1 of Balaenoptera acutorostrata. Classification (NCBI taxonomy): domain Eukaryota; kingdom Metazoa; phylum Chordata; class Mammalia; order Artiodactyla; family Balaenopteridae; genus Balaenoptera; species Balaenoptera acutorostrata. The sequence continues at coordinate 128,661,407 of NC_080064.1, read as the reverse complement.
CCAAAGTACATCAATACTGTTTTTTCTCCATAGTAAACAGATTGTTTTTTTAAGTTGTTATAATGATGGTGAAAGGTTGAATCGAAACAAGGATTGACCTCAAAGCCTAGATTCCTCTCTGTAAAACAAAACAGTTTCTACTGGAGCTTGTTTATATAATGAAACAGAGATAGAAAGTACTTGTATTTATTAAGACTGGCTTTCTCCCTAAGGAGTCTGTTTAATTATATGAGGTATGACTGTAACTATGTTAAGACCGGTTTCCACAATGCCAGAAAATTCACTCAGCAAACATAATTAAATGAGCTTCTTTTTCTCCTCCCTTAAGAAAACTGTGTTTTTCAACATTTTTGAAATACACAGTAAACTTAATTATAGGGCTGGGCTTTGTTTGAAAATGTTTGCTTGTTTTTCAGCTCAACTTTTTAAAATTCAGGTTTTACAAATGTGTCACTAAATATTAATTGTCATTGTGATATACATATGATATACATACAAAATTGATTTAAGCTGTTAGAAAATATGCCGCCCTCTTAAAACACATTTTGCCAGTGTCCATGGGATGAAGAAACTCAAATCCAGTGCCACATTGTATTGCAAGTTATCTGTGGGGTGAATTTGAGTAGAAGTATGGGCTTGCCCAGTCAGAAAGGACAGGTCAAAATTTTACCTCACAAAAACCTCTGAAGAGAAGTATTGTAACGTAAATGTCATAGTCCTGGTAAAAGTCACAATCATTATTGACCAAAATTGGGTGTTTACTCAGGAGATACTTGTCTTTACGATAATCACCTACCAACTATTGCCTAATTTCAACCACCGGCCACATAGGGAAAGAGTTGTGAAAACTACTCTGGGGTCATATCAGTCTCCCTGACCCTTGCCCCAAATATCCAGTCTAGAGAACCTGAAACAGTCCTTGCATGAGCAACAGGCCACTGGGGCTGGTGGGGGAGGGGAGGGCAGTGCCAGCCAATCAGAAGCATAGTCAGTGCCCATGAAACAATGAGCTTCTGATGAGGTTGTGGCCAGGAAAACGGTTTTTAGACAAAACTGTCATTTTATGTGTCAGCTATAGACAGACATGGCACTTCTGCTGTCTTCTGAATAATGTCATCCAGGCCCCTTTCCTGTTTTCTGCACTCCTGAAAGATCTAAGCCCTAATCTAGGCTCTGACTTTTCCTCAGCCTTGAAGAAAGAAGAGGTATGTGGCAGTAGGAGTCTGAGTAGAAAGAATGGTTGCAGAGCTAAAGATGAGGGCAACCCTTGGGGAAAAAGACAGGTTTGGGAGCTTTAGGAAAGTGGGAAGGCCTTGGGCTAGGAATGGAGGTCCACCTTGTATATATCTGTGTCAGTCATTTAAGTGAGGTTAGAAGCTTGAAGGTTTCAATGTTACCTCATCCTATTTATCCTAGATGCTCTATTTTTTTAGCTTACTGTCTACTTATCTTCTGCATCTTCTCACATAATATCCTTCTTATCAGTCATCAAATAGCAAATGCCTACCGTGTGAAGGGGCTCTAGAAGGATACTATGGAGGAAACGAACATATATGTAGAACGTGATCTCTAACACGGAGAAGCTTCAATTCAGAGAAGCCATAAACAGATCAATAGATAATCAAGGATTTTTAAATAGATAATAAAGCACTTAGGGGCTTCCCTGGTGGCGCAGTGGTTGAGAATCTGCCTGCTAATGCAGGGGACACGGGTTCGAGCCCTGGTCTGGGAAGATCCCACATGCCACGGAGCAGCTGGGCCCGTGAGCCACAATTGCTGAGCCTGCGCGTCTGGAGCCTGTGCCCCGCAACGGGAGGGGTCGCGATGGAGAAAGGCCCGCGCACCGCGATGAAGAGCGGCCCCCGCTTGCCGCAACTGGAGAAAGCCCTCGCACGAACCGAAGACCCAATACAGACAAAAATAAATTAATTAATTAATTAAAAAGAAAATCCTTAAAAAAAAAAAAAAAAAATAAAGCACTTAAGTTTACAAACACTAAGTGCCCTAATAGCTCAGAGGAAAAATTGCCTTGGCTAGAGTGGTCTGGCAAGCTTTCGTGACAGATAACATTATCCCTTTATGTTTAGAGTATCTCCTTTGGATTCTTGTAAAACCTGACTTTACATATTGATGAAAAATGGGATGAAAACTGAAATCTATTAGAAGTTTCTAGAAAAGATGTTTAGAGAAACAATAATGGATATAATTGATTGATCTTTAGTTTCATTTGCCTTTGGGGGTACTGCTGAGTTCTCTTTAAGCAGAATAAAACTGAACACACACTCTCCTTCATTCAGGAAAATCTGTGTTGGTATATCTTTGGGGCCTTGCTCTTTCACTCTGTCAGATACCCTCATTCCTAGATGCTTTCATGCTTTCTGAGTGTCCGCTCTCTGTTCAAGCTCTATTCTTGATTGTGATTGAATTGGCCAAATATTTGATGAGGGTACCATCAACATGCTTTGAAAGTGCTCTAAAATTAAATACATATTTTCTCTAGGTCATAAACATCCCCAAAGTGTCATAAAACATATACAAATGGGGTATACCATGGTATAGTAGAAAGAATATGGACTTGGAAATTCCACAGACTTGGGCTTGCTTTCCAGCTATGTGACCTAAGGCAAATTCATCTGAGCTTTATTTTCTGTATCTATAAAATGGGGATGAGGCCTACTTCACAGTGCTGTTTTGAGGATTAAATGAGGCAACCTCTGTAAAATGCTTTACATTAAAAAGGTCTTAATAGGGCTTCCCTGGTGGTGCAGTGGTTAAGAATCCGCTTGCCAAAGCAGGGGACATGGGTTCAAGCCCTGGTCCAGGAAGATCCCACATGCCACAGACCAAGTAAGCCTGTGCGCCACAACTACTGAGCCTGCGTGTCACAACTACTGAAGCCCGTGCGCCTAGAGCCTGTGCTCTGCAACAAGAGAAACCACCACAATGAGAAGCCCATGCGCTGCCACAAAGAGTAGCCACCGCTCGCCGCAACTAGAAAAAGCCCATGAACAGCAACGAAGACCCAACGCAGCCAAAAATAAATAGATAATTAATTAATTTTAAAAAGATTATTGAAAAAAGGTCTTAATAAATTATTATTACAATGTGGCATGTGCCATATCACTAATCATTTTCTGATGTTGCAGAACTTAAAGCAGAAAACTAAGTCTTTTATTTTTTTTTTTTTAATTTATTTATTCATTTATTTATTTATTTGTATTTGGCTGTGTTGGGTCTTCGTTTCTGTGCGAGGGCTTTTTCCAGTTGCGGCGAGCGGGGGCTTCTCTTCATCGCGGTGCGCGGGCCTCTCACTGTCGTGGCCTCTCCCGTTGCGGAGCACAAGCTCCAGACGCGCAAGCTCAGTAGTTGTGGCTCACGGGCTTGGTTGCTCCGCGGCACGTGGGATCTTCCCAGACCAGGGCTCGAACCCGTGTCCCCTGCATTGGCAGGCAGATTCTTAACCACTGCGCCACCAGGGAAGCCAAAACTAAGTCTTTTAAAGGAGAAAATTTCAATTGTGTTCTTATGGGTGTTCATGAGAAAAGCTCAGGTGTTCATCTTAGATGTCTTTGCCTCTTCAGCCCATGAACAAATAATTTTGTTATTCTAGTTTCCCTTCTGTATTTGTCATCTTAATCTCCAAATGCATCTACTTTCCGTACCTAGTAATCGTAAACTTAGAAAAATCTGTCTAAATCTTCAAATCACCTTATTTAATCACCTGAAACATTGTAAATCAACTATACTTCAATAAAAATGGAATCTTAGCAATCATCTAATTCACCTTTCCACTAAAGAGAAGAATCACCTCTACAATCTTGAAGGCAGATGGACATGCAGTCTCTCACAAGGAAATCCAATATTTCCTAAGACTACCCAGGTCCAGTGTTCATCCTTACATTGTTTAAATTTGCCTCCCAGGGATTGCCAGCCATTGATCCCACTTGATCCTTTTGAATCAATCAATCAATCAATCAATCTAACCCGTTTTAGTGTGAGTTTTAAGACTAAAGCAAAACATTCCATACTGTGCATGTGAGGAGTATGGGGTATTGCCAAGATTGAAGGGGCTGGTAGTAGGTTTGCTAAATAAAATGCAATATTTGAGATATATTTATATTAAAAAATTATTCACTGTTTATTTAAAATTCAAATTTAACTGGATGTCCTATATTGTTATTTGCTAAATCTGACACTCTTTCAAGTGATAGCAAAAGAGAACAAAGTTGAGATAGTCAACGAAGAGGGGCAGGAGAGGGAGGAATAGAGCTACACCCTGCTCAGTTCTGCTCAGTCCTAACTGTTCTTGGCCGCTCAGCCCATCTGTGGAAGGCTGTTCAGAGCATCCATTCCTACAGAACTTATACTATTTAAGGTCACCTATTCTTTGATAGAGTAGCTCCCTCCGCTGAGGAAAAAGAACACCAGCTTTCCTTTCCCTCTTCAGCCCTCCCATGAAGTTTATTCTTGCTTAGCCAAATCCAACCCCTACCTGAGGGAGAAAGTAGGGTAATTCTTTTGTTAAATTCAGGGGTCTGCATTAGACTTTGCACATGTATCTCCTGGTTACTCCACAACTTTCACAGTTCAGTTTAAATACCGGAAGACAATGACCATTTTCACCCAAATGTCATCATCTGACAACGTTTCCAATCTCTCCCATCATTCCTCACATTCCATAGTCCATGAACTTCAAATAAAGTGGGCAGAACTAAACCCAATACTCCGAATCAGATATGAACACTGCTTACTACCTTAAGATTTGCATTACATCCAAATGGCCAATAAACATATGAAAAGGTGCTTAATTTCATTAGTACCACCAGGAAAACAAAACCACAGATATCACCACTCACCTACCAAGATGACCAAAATTTTAAAAGACTGACAATAGCAAATGTTAGCTGGTATATGGAGCTTCTGACCTCTCACATCTTGCTTGTGGGGTGTAAATTGACCCAGCAATTCCACTCCTAGGTATATGCCCAAGTGAAATGCATACATGCGTTTACCAAAACACATGTACAAGGATGTTCTTAGCAGCACTATTTCTAATAGCCTAAAACTGGAAACAACCCATAGGTCAGTAGTAGAAGGGATAAATAATTTGTGTATAATCAAGCAATACCATACAGCACTGAAAATAAATGTGTACTGATATACACACAACAACATGGATAAATATCACAAACAATTGAGAAAAAATAAGAAAGTATATATGATTCCATATATATAAAGTTAAAAAATAAGGTAAAAATGATTTATGGTGCTAGAAATCAGGAGATAGGTCACCTTTGGGGAGATGTGGGGGGAATGAGCAGGAGATGGCATGAAACAGGCTTCTGTAGTGCTGGTCATGTTCCTTATTTGTTTTTTGAATGAATGAATGAATTAGTTAATTAATTAATTTTGGCTGCGTTGGGTCTTCGCTGCTGTGTGCAGGCCCTCTCCAGCTGCAGCGAGCAGGGGTCACTCTTCGCCACGGTGTGCAGGCCTCTCACCGCGGTGGCCTACGCCGTTGCGGAGCTCAGGCTCCAGCCGCGTGGGCCTCAGCAGTCTTGGCACACGGGCTCAGCAGTTGTGGCCCACGGGCTCCAGAGCGCAGGCTCAGCAGCTGTGGCGCATGGGCCCAGTTGCTCCATGGCATGTGGTATCCTCCCAGACCAGGGCTCCAACCCATGTCCCCTGCATTGGCAGGCGGACTCTCAACCCACCACCGGGGAAGTACTGTTCTTTCTTGATATGAGTAGAGAACATGGATTTGTTCACTTTATAATAATTCATCAAGCTATCCACTTAGGAATTTTGCATTTTTCTGTGCATATGTTATGCTTCAATAAGTAAGTTTTTTAAAAGATAACATTGGATTTGCAGTAAATCTAGTCTTTTACACCACATGCTTATGCATTTGATTTTGTTAAAATTCTAAGCACACCACTTATTTGCATTTATTCTTCCAAAACTTCATTGTTATTTCAGTCAATTAAAATATTTTAAGATCCTGATCCTATCATTCAGTACATTAGCTCTCCTTCCAATTACACCTTTATCTGAGTCCTCTACCTCACTCATGGAGGCTCCCTCTGAATGGACACTAGAACACAAATCAATATCCTTTAGGTCTAATTGTTAACCAGCTAACTATATTTTCATCACTCCTATAATTTTGTATGTTACCCACAAAGATGTGAGAAATTTGGCCAAATGCCTTGTTAAAGTCAAGATATACTTTGTCGACATCATTCTCTTGATTTTAAAGTTTAATAAATCAAAAAAAGGAAATAAGGCTAGTTTGTTCTCAGCTCTGAATCCCTTTTGACTCCTTTTAATCACCTGTTACTGATTAAGTGCTCACATATTATCAAGTATGATAACTCACAAATATCCCAGCTCTCACTCTCACTGCACACATGGTAGGATTGCACTTTCCCACTTAGGTGAAATTAGATATGTTGCATAACTTGCTTTGGCCAATGTCATTTGATTGGAAGTGAAATATATCGCTTCTAGGAAAACACTTTAAGAAAGAGTCTGCAATCAAATCCTCTTTTCCCACTGTCTCCACAGCCAAAAATATCCCAGCCTGTGTACCAAAGTGAAGGCAACAATAGAGTAGGGCCTCAGACAACCTACAATGGACATGTAGCACCAGCAGGAAATGAATAAGAAATAAGCATTGGCTATTTCAAGCCATTGAGATTTTGGATTTTTTTGTTAATGAAGCAAAACCTAGCTTATACTGACTGATACATCACGTTTACCAGACAGTGTTTTCTGGAATCCACATGTAGGCTCATCTTTTGAAATTCAGAAGAGAATGTACCCGTCTCTAGTTTTCCAGCCTCTCTCTCATTCTCCATTATTCTTTGAGATTACTGACATTACATCTGTCAGTTCTTTCCATATATTTCAGTGGATATAGGTTATCTGGGAATGGCTACTTGAAATTAAATAACTGGTGTTTTATCACTGCTTTCTTATCTTGGACTTCAACTCTTCCTTGTCAATATTTGTTATATTTTCAATTCTGCATAGTGGAGAAGACAGAAACAAAAGAAGAGCTGTGTAGTACATCATAGTTAAGCTTTGTCCTTATTCCTCTTTTATTAATTACCTTGCTTTCAATAAAACCTAAAAGTCCCTCTGGGTTTTCTTAACTTCATCATTTTTACTAAGTCTCAGTTCATTCTGGGAATTCTCACACCCTTCTTTGATAAATTCATATAGCATTTATCAAATTCACTCTCTGAAATTTTTTATTTGATGTATTTGTCATCTATTGACTGTTCCTAGCATATGCTGTGTTTTAATGATACTCTTTTTTTTTTTTAACCTTAGTTATATGCTTCTCCTTCTACCTTTTGTTCACTTCTTAACATTTGCATTTACCAAGGTTTTTCCTTTTAAAGATTATCTAATACTTAATATTTAGTACCCATTTTTAGAGGTTTCTAACAATTTTAAGGTTTGTTTTTTTGTTTGTTAAATATACTAATATACTAATGTTTTCCCTGATTTAAAAAAAAAAAAATGCTTTCCTAAAGTCTAAGATATATGTTAACTCACTTTTTCCTTCTAATACTCTTATGTACCCCAACATGACCTATGTTTGGTTGAAATTACTAGCCACGTCCTCCATGTTGGTGAGTATCTGTTCCTCTTTTTTTTTTTTTTAATTCACTTAGTATCTGTATCACTTATTCCAAGAACTTGAATTGCTCTGAAAATACTGGGTATGCTATTCCTGTTCAGTGTGGTAGAGCATGATTTTTACAACATTCAGGCATGATCATTTCATCAGCCCCAGCAGCTAAATGAGTGCCTTAGGAAATCCTAGTTTTCTCAAAGCTAACTGGGTAACACATTAAAATTTCAGTATTTCCTCCCACTTACAGTTTAAAGTCTTCCACACACACCTTTTAATTCTTTCCCTCTATTTCTTTATGCCTATACCTTAAAACACTTAATCTCTTTCTTATATATAATACTCCACTTTGATACTCACCTTTATATAAATATTCACAAACATAAACTCATGTCTACACTTTCTCTTTTAATTTTCAAAATGGAGAGAGAAAAGATGAGAGACCAAATGGGAGGGGGAGGGAAAGGGGGGACATGTGGACAGAAGGAAAAGGGGCCTGGATGGAGGGATTAGTGCTACTGGCCCCTCTACCACAGCACTTGCACCCTGAGGGCTCACCCCTTCACGCAAATGCATGGTCAACAACTCAGCCATTATCACCTCAACCACTTAAATAAGCAGTCCACAGGTTAGACAAAGCAAAAGGGAAGAAAGAAATAGGAAAGTGAGTGAATGAATGTAAGTCAGATTGCCTCCATTCTCAGCTTTGCTTTCCAGAAGGTCTATCTGGGGACTGTCTGCGGTGACCATACAGTCCTGAACATCTGCCTTAACATGAACACTCGAAGAGAACATGAATCACAGGATCGGGCCATCGTCAAAATAGCAGCTCATTTACCGGACCTCATTGTCTATGGAGATTTCTCTCCAGAGCGACCTTCTGTGGATTATTTTGACGGAGTCTTGATGTTTGTTGATATTTCAGGCAAGCGCAAAAGGGATGTTTAATGTGGGGGAACAACAGGCTTGAATCGGAATCACATGCAGAGCTTGACTGCAGAGCGGAGGGAGAATTTTCGGGTTTTTTGTGCTATTACTGCAAATATTCCTACTGAGAAAACTGGAGGGAGGAGGGATAACCTGTGGACCTGGCTCCCTTTCTTCTTCCTTTACCCAGCATGTCCAGTAATGGGCAAATCTTTAAGATGTCCACGTCCCAGGCCTGGAACTTCAGGCTCCAAAGGCCCTGTCCCAACTGACTCAACCCCCCACACCCCACAGCATCCCAGGCAAAATTGACCTCAGGAAATGGCCTCTCCAGATGTTGTTTACAGCTTAACAGGAAACTTGCCACCTCTTCAGAAGTCTTTGAATTTTATGAGTTTTCATTACCATGAAATGGAAGTTCTATATCCAGTTAAAGAAATTGCAGTCATCCCTGTACAAGTTGAGAAATTAGGAGGGAAGAGTTATCTGGTGCCTTTCCCTGACCCCTAAAATAATAAATAGAGAAGGCCCAATATCTGACACTTGACCAGCCACATAGATCACTTAAGAGAAACCCTGCCAGTTCTTAAAAGCTGAGACCCACTGCTCACCAGTGTGGTCCTCTTCTCCTGACTCTGTTTGGTTCCTCCCAGCACCCAAGGAAACTAGCTGCACATTTGTTACAGGTTTTACTGCAATGACTGAGAAGTTCAGCACAGCCATGTACATGGACAGAGGGGCTGAGCAATTGGTGGAGATCCTCAACCACTATATAAGTGCAATAGTGGAGAGTAAGTGTCCCCAGAGGTTTCTGGCTTAAGCATATTTCAATTTCTTGTTTTTCTGTATTTGATGGTTATAACCTGATAAAGTACTGTTGCTTAGCATTCCTCACTGTCCCCATGAAATGTGTATGAAACCAGTCTTTTTGAAATATAATACAGTACAAATGAAGGAATGCTGTCAAACCTCACTAACACAGACTGTTTGAGGGATTAGTTTTGCATTAGTTACAAAACTAAATTAGAGACTACTTTTAAAAGAACTGTAGTAGTAATTCTTTTAGTTATATTCAATAACTCTAAAAAGCTAGCATCAGTATAACTCAAACACAGTCATTAAGAGAATAGGGTATGAATAGATGAGTGATTTATAATCAACTTGTCAGTAATTTGTGTCCTAATAATGGATTCTGAAGTACTCCCAGCTGACTGAAACTTTGGTCTCCTTTTCAACCTCTGCCTACCAACTTGTTTGCATTATTAATTCGAACTATTCATGAAGAAAAGGATTTATTCTATTAAGGTAAACCTTAGGTCTAGTCTATTATCAGGCTCTGAGTTCCCTAGTAATATCTTAATATCACCCACTAGATAAAATTTGATTGTCATTAAAAGCAGAAAGTGTATCTAATTCCTTTTTTCATTACACTCAGCACAACGGTGCTGAACAAATTTGCAATGATGCAGAAATAAGAGGAAAAATGTCCATTTGTGTCAGAAAGCCCAAATAAACAAAATGCAAATTGGTAATAAACAAAACCCAAGTTGACCATAGTTGTGGTTTTTTTCTGATTTTCAGTTCTTATGGAGTCCTGTCACTCATGTACTCACCCACGCTCACTCAAGTCCCTGCTCATAACATACATAGATCAGTGAAGAATGTCCCATTATCATGCGAGTAGGGTAGCTGTCCTTAAGCCTCCTCAGCAATCCCACCGTCTTCGTTCCTATCTTTTTCCATTCACAAAAACAGAGCAGGCACATAATCTAGTTCACTGTTCTCATTCTGCAGTTGAGGAAACAGACTCAAATGGGTTTAAATGCCTTGTCTGAGATGACACCTTTAGTATAAACCTATTCTCTGAATCGCTCTTCTCTTGACCTAATTTCTATCCCACTGTTGAAGAGTAGATTCTTTTTATTAGCTTTAAGAAATCAAAGTTATGCTGTACACCTGAAACTTATATAATTTAAAAGAAAAAAAGAAACCAGAGTCTCATTTTACCTTCTTTTTTTTTTTCTCAGAAGTGTTGATTTTTGGAGGAGACATCTTAAAATTTGCAGGTATGGGGGCTTACCGACATAGCAGGGGTAAGAAAGGAATGCCAAGGGGCCTGTGCTCTGACAAAGGAGGCAGCTCAGAGAAAGCAGTGGCAAGCAGACCGGGTGGAGAAATGTTTGAAGCGTAATTCTGTACAGATTTCATACAAAATAGACTGACCCCCAGGGCAGGGCAGGACCTCTGGTGTGTCTTCCTTTTCAAGGTGATGCGCTGCTAGCCCTGTGGAAGGTGGAGCGGAGGCAACTGAAAAACATCATCACGGTGGTAATTAAATGTAGCCTGGAGATCCATGGATTGTTTGAGACCCAGGAGTCTGAAGAAGGCCTGGATGTCCGAGTCAAGATAGGTAAGCTCTTGAGAAAGAAGAGATGCTATAGCAATTTGGATATAGGTCCTGACTCCTGAGGCATCTCCCCCCTAAAGAGAAAAAAGTAGAACATTGTGACTCAGGTCCACCATCTTGTCTTGAACATTGGATTAGGTTAACCAGAATGTGAATTTTGGTTCCCTCACTTACCAGTTAAAAGAACTAATATCTACCTCATAGAATCTTACAAAAAAGTAAATTTAAGTGGTTAGTATAGTACCCGGCACATAGTCACCACTCCACAAAATAGTCTTTATCTGTCAACAATATGTATCATTAAGCTCAACAGGGAACAGCTTGTGATTACATAGATTCAGCAATGTCGTAAGACTGGTCCTCCCCCACTTCATGAGAATCATGTGCAAGAAAAGCTTAAAAGTTCAACCTGCGACACAGCTCCACTTAATAGAGGGCTTCTTAAATTCACGCGTACAATAACAATCACACATATTTACAATTGTGTTGCAGACATTACACTATGTCATTTCCGCTTCACCACAGTCCTGAGGTACAGGCATCAAAGGATCTCTTTCACAGGTGGGGAATGAGATTCTGAGAGGTGTAAAGGATGAGTTACAGCTGCTGCTGTGGGTGTTAGCTTCTGCCTAACTAAGCTTTGTAAACTTTGTAATTCTCGAGTATCAGAGATGATGAGAAGATCAGAGGTTATCCAATTAACTGTTTCTCAGTTTTCTTTATGTTATTCAGAATTTCCAAATTAGTTAAGTCTTCTGTTGAAAAAATAATCAAAGTTGTTATAATACTGAATCTTATTTTTCCAAGTTAACACCTAGAGAGTTTTGACATATTATCCTTCTTGGAAATGATGGGGACCCTTCATGTGTATGCTGATTGGCTGTTAGAGAAGTGAAATGGTTCCAGTACCTTTCCTTTTTTTTTTTTAATTTAATTTCATTTATTTTTAAATTTCTTAAATTGAAGTATAGTTAATTTACAATGCTGTGCCAATCTCTGCTGTACAGCAAAGTGAATCACTTATACACATACAGACATTCTTTTTTTTATATGCTTTTCCATTATGGTTTGTCACAGGATATTCAATATAGTTCCCTGTGCTATACAGTAGGACCTTGTTGTTTATCCATCCTATATATAATAGTTTACATCTGCTAATCCCAAACTCCCAGTCCTTCCCTTGGTAACCACAAGTCTGTTCTCTATGTCTATGAGTCTGTTTCTGTTTTGTAGATAGGTTCATTTGTGTCATATTTTAGATTCCACATATAAGTGATATCGTATGGTAATTGTCTTTCTCTTTCTGACTTACTTCACTAGTATGATAATCTCTAGTTGCATCCATGTTGCTGCAAATGGCATTATTTCATTCTTTTTTTATGGCTGAGTAGTATTCCATTGTATATATGTACCACATCTTCTTTATCCATTCATCTGTCGATGGGCATTTAGGTTGTTTCCATGTTTTGGCTATTGTGAATCGTGCTGCTATGAATATAGGGGTGCATGTATCTTTTTGAATTATTGTTTTGTCCAGGTATATGCCCAGGAGTGGGACTGCTGGGTCATATGGTAATTCTATTTTTAGTTTTCTGAGGAACCTCCACAGTGTTTTCCATAGTGGCTGAACCAACTTACATTCCCACCAACAGTGTAGGAGTTCCCTTTTCTCCACACCCTCTCCAGCATTTGTTATTTGTAGACTTATTAATGATGACCATTCTGACTGGTGTGAGGTGGTACCTCATTGTAGTTTTGATTTGCATTTTTCTAATAATTAGTGATGTTGAGCATCTTTTCATGTGCCTACTGGCCATCTGTATGTCTTCTTTGGAGAAATGTCTCTTAAGGTCTTCTCCCCATTTTTCGATTGGGTTGTTTGTTTTTTTGTTGTTGAGTTGTATGAGCCGTTTGTATATTTTGGAGATTAAGCCCTAGTCTGTCACATCATTTGCAAATATTTTCTCCCATTCCGTAGGTTGTCTTTTCTGTTTTTTGTTTGTTTGTTTGTTTTTATGGTTTCCTTTGCTCTGCAAAAGCTTGTAAGTTTGATTAGGTCCCATTTGTTTATTTTTGTTTTTATTTCTATTGCAGTAACTTTTCTTTTAATGAGCCTAAGCATCAGTATGTTTCAGAGGGAAAACAAACCATATGTATATATCAGGGGAAATCAGCTTTGACAAATCAGCATGACAGAGAGCAAAGATAAAAAACAAATTTTGATTATGTTAATTATAGTCATTTAAAAGAACTCTGTATCACTTACAGTTCATGTAAACATACATTTCGTATACATGTCATATTTTACAACATTCTCTCTTCTGTTGCTTTGGTACCAAAACCTTCAGCTCCCAACTGGAAAACAACTGGAGGGCACATTCTTGGGATAGAACTTGACAGTCAAAATGCCTGTTCCTTTCCCCTACCTTTTCTTCTCTGGCTGTTGCCTGAAATTCCACCCTAAGTGCTTCTTTTCAGCTAGAGCCTCAATCTCTGATAAAATGCAAGTTGTTCCCAAACAGAAATCATTAAAACTGTCCTCTGTATAAATAAGAAGTGTAAATAAGTCAAAGTATAAATAAATTGAAGAAAAGATAAAATAACTTTGGGGACTGATAGGGCCATCTAGGGAGCTAAATGTCATAGAAAGGTGAAAACAAGTAGGTAACTTGCTAGCTTTGGGAGAAAAGGAGTTTGGGAAGGGCCAGACCCAGAATAGACTGCTCTGATTTCCATGTAAAATTTTAGAAACTAGATTTTGCTCTGGGATGCTCAAGATTCTGATTTGTCCAAGAACCCATGCTGCTGGGGACTAAGCCAGAACTTCTCATGCAAATCCATTGCTTGCCTTCTTGCCAGGCCTGGCTGCCGGCCACATCACCATGTTGGTCTTTGGAGATGAAACTCGAAACTACTTTCTGGTGATTGGTCAGGCGGTGGATGATGTGCGTCTGGCGCAGAACATGGCGCAGATGAATGATGTCATTCTATCGCCAAACTGCTGGCAGCTCTGTGACCGGAGCATGATTGAAATTGAGAGGATTCCAGATCAGAGAGCAGTTAAGGTAGGTGTGATCCTGTCACTTGCAGAAAGTTCTGCCAGTCTATGCCAGGGGCCTCCTGTCAGAAAAACCACTGGGAAGCCACTGGTTCCATGAAGCTTCCGGGCTGGAGACTCGGATGGGGTCAATCTGGGTTAGATTAAAAAGTATTGGTCCAGGAACTTCCCTGGTGGCACAGTGGTTAAGAATCCGCCTGCCAATGCAGGGGACACGGGTTCGAGCCCTTATCCGGGAAGATCCCACATGCCACAGAGCAACTAAGCCCGTGAGCCACAACTACTGAGCCTGCATGCCACAACTACTGAAGCCCAGGCGCCTAGAGCCCATGCTCTGCCACAAGAGAAGCCACCTCAATGAGAAGCCTGCACACCACAATGAAGAGTAGCCCCCGCTCCCTGCAACTAGAGGAAAGCCTGTGCGTAGCAACGAGGACCCAACACAGCCAAATAAATAAATAAATAAAGTATTGATCCAGAACACCTCCTCTGGGAGGAAGCAAGGCTGGTGAGTTCAAGAGGAAATGATCAGGCTTCTCCGTGGTAACTAAGGATGTGAAATTTGGGTATGGAGGCCTTTGGGGGGACTAATGCCCTTGCTTAATGAAAGGAAGAGTCTCCTGGCTATTCCCTAGGAGCAGAGGGTTGTAGTTTTGATGGCTGTCATTGGTCTTCAGGTTCTCTACTCAACACTCTCCTAACTCAGGGTGAGGAATCACCAAGGGTGAGGATTGGAAGTGAGCAGGGGCAGCAAAGATTAGTGAAGGAAGAGACTTTTCCTGTGGCCCTGCCTAGTAGAAAGCATTGTAGTTAAGTTGAAGACCAACTATAAGCAGAACTGTCCTTGGGATATAGCCAATTAGAGAAAGGGGGCAGAGCTGTGCTACTAGATGACCCAGGAATGAGACTGCTTGGCAGACAGAAAGAAAAGATAGTGAACACATGGAATTGCAGGCGAAGGTGAGAGCCCCCTCACCCCCCAACACACAATGTACTAGGTATGCCTCAGTCTACAACCCTCACAGCCCTCCCCCACTCATTCTCCCAGTAATACACATCCCAGCTGCATGACCTAGCTGGCTGATAGCAATGCCCCCCATTCCCCATCTTCTTCAATCTTTCCTTATACCTTTAAAAATTGTTTTTAATTTTTAAATTAATTTTAGACTCACAAGAAAGTTCAAAAATAATACGAGTGTTTCCCTATATCCCTTACCCAGCTTTCCCAATGTTAGCATTCTTCATAACCAGAGTGCAAGAGTCAAAACCTGAAAATTAACATCAGTGCAATACTACTCACTAATTAAAGGCCTTATTTGGATTTCACCTGTTTTCCCACTGAAGTCCTCGGTGGAGTGTTCCAGGATTCTATCCGTGATCTCACACCACATTTTGTTATTTTTACTTAGCCTCCTGCAATCTCTAAAACAGTTTTTTAGTTTTTCCTTGTCTTTTATGACCTTGACATGTAAGAAGAGCATTAATCAGTTATTTTAGTGTATGTCCCTCTGTCTGGTTTTGCCTGATAGTGTCTCATTATTGGACTAAGTTTATCCATTTGGGGGGGCAAGAATGTCACAGAAATGAGGTTGTGCCATTCTCCATGTATCATATCTTGGGGTTCATGATCTTGATATGAATCTTATTACTGGTGCTGTTCCTGATACCTTTTTGCGGCATTAGCACCCTTTGTCTTTTTACGCTTGTAAGAAAGAAATGATGTACCGTTTAACCAGGCTTTATTTGAATTAAAATAGTATAAAAGAATAAGAAAAAGAAGAAGAAAGTTCTAAGACTGGAAAAGTATACAGGTCAGCCCCTTGAAATGGCCTTCTGTGTATATACCAAAGATTGAGATTTTAATGGCCAATCGGAGATATTTTTAATGTAGTCACATGCAGATAAATCTCTTCATTGTTTAAGTATGCCTGTCTCTGTTTATCATGTCCTGGATATTCAAAAGCATACAACCTGCCCTTTCTGTTGAGAAATTACATTCAAAGGACCAGACAGCCCTCAGAATAACCAAAAACTTCTCTCTCTCTCTTTTTTTTTTCAATTTAGGTTAATTTCTTAAAACCACCAGCTTCTTTTAACTTTGACGAATTTTTCACAAAGTGTATGGCTTTCATGGATTATTATCCTTCTAGTGACCACAAAAGTAAGTACCCTCTATAGACAAAAGCCCTTGGTCAGTAGGGTCTTATACCAATGCCAGGGGCTCCATTACAAGTAATTGGCCTCCTCAGTACAGCTCCCAGTCCCAGCAGCACACAAAAGGGACCTCCTTCCCATTCCCCACAACCTTCCTCAGGTCCTCTACCTCTCCCTTGGCAATGACTCCTTCTCTCATTGTCCAAACATTTGCAAGTGTTTTCCATGATAAAAGAAAAAAATAAAACTTCTATGAACCCTACTTTTCCCTTCTAACCTTCACCACCAAACTTCTCAGAATAGTAATCTATATGTCTCTGCCTCTTCTTCTATCCTCTCATTTATTTATTCATCTAATAAGCATTGATTACATGCACCTCAGAGGTGAGGAGGCATGTGTTCACCTACTTGTCAGTCTTGAGCCCCTGCCATCTAGCTTCTGTCCATTTCTCCTGTCTACTGAGACTGTTTATGTCAAGGCCACTAATAACCATCAACTTACCAAACCAGCTGACCTCTCTTCAGGCCTCATACTGGGTGCTTGGCTTTAGATTACTCTCTTTTTCTGGATACTACCTTCTCCTCTTTCTTTGCTTTCAAGAATATGCTTTCCTAGTTTTGCTTTTACCCCTCAAACTACCCATTTTCAGTGCCCTTTCTATTCCTTAAATGTTGATGATTTCAGGGATCTGTCCTTGACTGTCTGGTCTTCTCTACCCACCTTTTGTGGAACCATTCATCTATGCTGGATTTCCCCATGACTCCACAGGGCTGGGACTAGAGTGAAGAAAGCAGGACAATTTAGGTGATACAAAACAAACTTTAACACTTCATGAAGTAGACAGTCTTCTGCAAAATGGTGCGGAGGGCAAGAAGATTTTATAGGATAAAAAATAAAGGAAGAGACAAATGAAAAATATCTGATTGGCTGGGGTCATATAGTTAGTCTTGTTTGGGGTGAGAAGGCCCAGAGTTGGCTTGGCATTTGGGGATTGGCTGACTAGATTATTGCATTTCTGGTTAAGGGGAGCATTTACAGGGAAACAAGTGTTATCTAAGTCTTGGTTTGCTGACATGGCACCCTGGGCAGGGAACAGCTCCATCTTGGGCCTAGAAATTTATTTCAACATTGTCTAAATTCTATGCTACTTATCTTTCCCTAAAAACCATTTCTTCCTCCAAACTAGAAACTTCAGAAACATCTTTGAATCAATTTTCTTTCTCATCATTTATGTGTAGGTCTTGAATATTTTGAACATCACAAATAGTAGACTGTGATTTTACAAAATTGCAGTAGGTAATGGGGTGGGAGGGACACTGAGGGGAACTGTAGGAAAATTGACCAGGAAAGACCAAGAACCCAAAAGCTCCAAAGATGGAGAAAGTCTGGTGATACTCCTTGAGTTGTATCCCATCCCAACTCCTAGATCTTAATGATGCCTTCAATAAAGAGCTTCTTCTGGCCTTATTTTGGTCACTGCAATACTGCAATGCAATTCTGGTGCTAAGTACCTGGAGTTAGCATAGATAGGTGGAGTCCTCCATAAGACTCTCCTTATTTCAGACACCAGCTGCAAGCTCTGAGATCACCAGGCCACCTGCACTTCTGACCAATTGGCTACAGATCCAGGGTTCCCAAAATGCTCTCAGGTTCAATAAATAATTCACTATAGTTCAGTATTCACTATAACTCACAGAACTCAGGAAAGTGCTATGATTATAATTATGGCTTTGTTGTAAAGGATACAAATGAAGACCAGTGTTGTATTTATCTCTAGACGCATAGGGTGAGGTCTGGGAGAGTCCCAAACATGAAGCTTCTGTATCCTCAGGACACATCACTCTCCCTGCACATCAAGGTATGATTACCAACCAGGGAAGCTCACCCAAGCTTTTGGGGGTTCAGAGATTTTACTGGCGTTTAATTAAGTAGGCATGTTGATTGAATCATTGGCCTTGCAATTGAACTAAATCTCCAGTCCCCATTCCCTCCTCAGAAGTCCTGGAGGTCAGGCTCTAATCACCTGGCTCAAATCCCCAACCCTCTTATCACATGCTTGGTCTTTCCAGATAGACCCCTATCCTGAATCATCTCATTAGCATAAATTCAGGTGTGGTCCAAAGGGCCCACAGTGAATAACAGAGACAATCCTATTAACTGGGAAATCCCAAAGATTTAGAAGTTACTCTCAGGTACCAGAAACAAAAACCAGCCAAATTCTTTATAAGTTTTGTCTCCATAACCATTGCCACTGTAATGGTCTAGACCTTTACAACTCCTGCTCTCTTCCTGAGCTCTTTGCCTTTTTCCACAGTCTATTTAGTGTCATTTCTTGTTAATCTCCAATATTCACATGGGGCTCCAGCCAGACTAGAGTAACATACTGTGCTCATTCTTGACTTTAACCAACTTGGTTCCCTCTGCTAGGAATGCCCTCCTCAATCCTTCTAGTAAAAAGCTATAAGTCATTCAAGATTGAGTAAAATTCCTAGTTCTCCTTTGAACCCTTTTCAGATTAAACCAGTTTGTCTAGACCCCTGCCTCCTCTGAATCTCTCTGGTCTTTATAATCTTTTAGCCCATTTGGCCTTTTTTCTATTTAAATTTTCTAAAAATATTATACTTGAATGTCCATAAGTCAGTGCCTCCAGGAAAAAGTCCAAGTTTCCTAATGACTTTTTTTCCCCACACAGTGCCTAGCATGGTGTTTTAAATATACTAGGTTTTGAATATATTCCATAAAGACTTTAAAATTAAATTTTCTTCTTAATTTGTATCCCTTTCAGACTCCATTGTTATTTTTCAACTATTTTTTTTCACATTATCATTATTTTATTCCCTGCTAAAAGCCTATCATCCTTTCTTTCTCCCTCATTTTTTGATTTCTTCAAACTCATTCTTACCACCTACTATCAGTCTATTTTAGAGTATGGAACTATCAACCATTATAGTAATGAGAACCATAGAGATAATGAAACCCCAGTGCTTTTTTTCCCTGGACAAGGAAGTAGGAGTCAACCAAGGCAGTGAAGTGACTTGTCCAGAGTCACACAGTGAGTTGGTATCAAACCTGAGATCAGAAGCCAGTGTCCTGAATCTTATTTGTGCTGCTCTTTCAACTCTGTCATCCCCTACATTCTGTCACCATTGTCCTCCATTGGCATTCCCTCATCTCTCCATTCCCATCACCTGTGGCAAGAATTTTAGCTCAAGTATGGAGGTGAAAGTCTCCTTAAGTTCTGAAGAGTGATGACAATTAGAACAGGGTTTTGAGCTACACGCCACTGAATTTTGGGAAACCCGCAACTTCTGAGAACTTCTCATTGGATTTCCCTTGGCCCTATTTGGCCACTAGGTAGCCCAGAGTGTCCTGACTGAACAGTGAAGACCACTGCCCAAGGGAATGGGGACTGGGAGGTGCCTCTCTCTAGCACTGCAGAGCCAAGCTTCCCTTTCTGAGCCTGCCCCTCCTTCTGCCCTCTTAGACCTCCTGAGGCTTGCTTGCATGCTGGAGTCCGATCCTGAACTGGAGTTGTCCCTACAAAAGTATGTGATGGAAAGCATATTGAAACAGGTATTTTCATGTTTTAATTTATTGGCTTTTGGGGTGTCAGGGATCTTGGACAGCTGTTAAGATCAAGAAAATCAGTAGCTTGTAAAATGTTTCATTGAAGTAAAAAGAGGTGGGGCTGACATTCTCCATGTCTAGGTGACCGAAAAGTTTATTGTTCACATCAGGATACTTTTAAGAGTTAAAGGGGCATTATTCATAATTACACTGTGACAACAGGCGTAAACTAGGACTGTGTTGCCTTACACAACTGGGCAAACTGAAACTGTCCCAAGTATATAAGAACATATGGTTACCCTTTCTATAGGCCACATAGCAGAAAGACATCAAGTGAATGATATTGTTTCTCTTAAGTCACTTGAATTGGATCTTAAACTTTGAAAATTAATACAGATAATTAGAACTATCAGAACTACCTCCAGCCCCCAAAGTTTTCCCTTTGCATTTGCTTAGATCTAGGTTCTCTCAAATGCATTAATCTGTGCAAATTATAACTGTTTCTGAGCACTCATCATATGCCGGATATTCTACTCTTTCTTTCTTTCTTTTTTTTTTTTATAGCCTACATATATTTGAACTACATTTATAGCCAACTGGTTCACCTTTTTTTTTTAATATTTATTTTTTTGGTTGCACCGGGTCTTAGTTGTGGCAGGCGGGCTCCTTAGTTGTGGCATGCAAACTCTTAGTTGCAGCATGCACGTGGGATCTAATTCCCTGACCAGGGATTGAACCCAGGCCCCCTGAGCTGGGAGCTCGGAGTCCTATCCACTGCACCACCAGGGAAGTCCCTCTACCCTTTCATATATTTATTCTTCACAATCCTTGGCAGATATCTTTATCCCTTATATGTGAGAAAACTGAGACCCAGAAGGATACCGTGAACTTTCCTGAGGTTGTAAAGTAGGAAATGTGGCTAGGATTTGAACCCTGTTCTCTCTGAACCCTACATTTTTTGCACAGGCTATACACTGCCTCTAATATATGGCTGTTTTAATTCTTAATCCCATCAAAATGCAGTTGTGCCCTAAAGGAAATCTTTGTAGGACAAGCCTGATCAGTGGGCAGCTGCCTTCACAGTGTGGGTTGAAGAGCTATCAGAATGCACCCCTCCACATTCTGCTCAATTTAGAAACACTGCCTTTAGTGCCTGCAATTGTTCGACTCTTCAAGGTTTTTGAAGCTCAAGAGAGCCACCCCCTCTTCCCCTCCCTCCCTCTAAGAGATATAACACATTATGCTTCTTCAGCTGCTACCAGCTGAGAGCAAGGTCTACAGGAATGGGATATGTAAGACTCTGTGAGTCACTGTGAAAATTGTGGGTAGGAATGACGAACACCAGCTGAAGATATAACAGCTAAGGGGGCTGAAAGGAGGCAAATGAGAAACCTTGTACAGCTTTACCAAGGCCTGTCCCTGTACTTCAAGAACAGAAATGTGGGGACTTCCCTGGTGGCGCAGTGGTTAAGAATCCACCTGCCAATGCAGGGGACACGGGTTCGATCCCTGGTCCGGGAAGATCCCACGTGCCGCGGAGCAACTTAGCCTGTGTGCCACAACTACTGAGCCTGCGCTCTAGAGCCTGCGAGCCACAACTACTGAGTGTGCGCGCTACAACTACTGAAGCCCGGACGCCTAGAGCCTGTGCTCTGCAGCAAAGAGAAGCCACCACAATGAGAAACCCATGCACTGCAGCAAAGAGTAGCCCTTGCCGCAACTAGAGAAAGCCCGAGCGCAGCAATGAAAACCCAACGCAGCCAAAAATAAATAAATAAAATAAATTTAAAAAATAATAATAATTAAAAAATAAAAAGCACCCCTAAAAATTCAAAGTAGAACAAAACAGAGAGTTGTAGGCATATAATAGAAAGATATGTTTAAAAAAAAAAAAAAGAACAGAGATGTGGTTGCATTTTCCAAACCAAAACTCAGAACACATGGCCTGATAGAATAAAATTTTAATTATTTAATTAATTTATTTATTTAACATATTTAAAATTATGTATTTAATATTAATTATTGACACTTATTTAAGAAATTCATTTGAAAAATCAGAGAAAATTATCATATTGGTGAGTTAGAAATTATTAAATTATCTTTTATGAAAAATCTCAAATTACATGAAACCAAGACTGTCTCAGCCTACAAGATTCCCTATACACAACTGGCTGCAAGATTCCCTATACACAATTTCCTCTTTCATCCAGAAGATGTGTTTCATATAGCCAACGGAGAATTTGACACTTTTGTGCTCTTTGGGGGAGAAAAAAATGCAGTGATTCTCCCCCATTGGTTTGCTATGCAGTTAATTTAACAAAATTCAGGGCTGATGATATAGGCAGGGAGAATTTGGGAACACCCTCCTTTCCTTTCCCTGTGCCTGTTGTGGATAGACTTAGAGAAAAGATGGGAGCTGAATGAAATATACCACCCCAAAAGGCAGGGGAATGTTATAAATGGAATGTTGGACTAGAAGTCTGTAGATTTGCATTTTTGTTTGCTACTGTTTCCCCATGTGACTTGGGGAAATTATGTTATTTCTCCATCTCTCAGTTATCTAATTAGTAAAATGGGGATAATAATGCTGATTTTATTTCATTTGAGGATAAAATAGCATAGAATATGAAAATATTCTGGAAGGTACCTTACTATGAAAATATAAGGTTGAATTACATAGAATGCTATTCTTATTCCTACATTGTAAGGGAGCCAAAAGAACAGCAGTCCTTTTTTTATTGTGATGGCTCATATTGGCATGAGGGAGATAGCAGATGGGGCAAGGGAGTGGTGTCTGGCCAAAAATGAGCAGGTGTGTAGGTTCCCATTGGAAGAGATTTTGAAAGGCCATTCCATTTCCATCTTTTTTACTTTGGGTTACCTCTTCTGTGTTGTACCTCCCAACTTTGATAGCTTCAGCTTCCCTAGAGAATCTCAAAAGGCTAGTTCTACCCCAGTGATAATTTTGGGTGTAGGGGTGATATTGGGAGGAAAGATCCACTGCCAAGGACACATGTTAAGGAAAGCTTCCCTCTAAACTGCAGATTGATGACAAACAGCTTCGGGGCTATTTGTCTGAGCTTCGCCCAGTGACGATCGTGTTTGTGAACCTGATGTTTAAGGAACAAGACAAAGCAGAAGTCATAGGCTCAGCCATCCAGGATGCCTGCGTGCACATTAATTCTGTCCTGAGGGTCTTCCGAGGCCAAATCAACAAAGTCTTCATGTTTGACAAGGTAAATTTCCCACTAAAGGTGTAGGTACCTACCAATAATTTAAGGTTAGCATTCGTGTCTATGGACATGGGGTAGAGGGAGGGAATAGACACCTTTAACCTAGAACTATCAGTCTTTATTCATAGTTATAATTACAGCTTACATGGTGGATATGGCACTCACTATGTGCCAGGCATTGTTGTCCACACTTTACATATTTTACTCATTTCTCCTCATGACTACTCTAAGAGGTAGGTACTGTTCTTATTGTCCCCAATTTACAGATGAGGAGGTTTAGGGAGAGATGAGGATACTGAGACAAGATGAGATTAAATGGGGGACTGGGATTCAAACCCAGGTAATGTGCCTTCTTCGTCTGTGCTCTTAACCACTGTGTTCAACTAGCTTTTACGATACATACGTACATCTGCAACCCAGGGTATAACGCATCTCCCAGAGATTTTAGGTCAGGTTTCTAGTAACCGTCATACCCCAGAAGCTGTAACTTCCAATAATCTCCACCTGCCATATGTACACTTCCCGTTCCCCTTTCAGTTTCTTAATCAGTTGGGGTGGGTGTGGTGGTGGGTGTCACATCTAGCTCTCAGTGTTTTCAATCTGCTCTTACTCAATTCAGAGAAAAATGATGTGATGACTTATCACAGAAGTGCTCCTGAGAATTGACTCCCCATCTCAGGTGTTTCTGTATCTTAAGAGCAGGGCACTCAATTACTGCCCCACACTCATTCATTCACTCATTCAGTAAGCACTTATTGAGCATTTCATAGCCACTGCAAGCTAGGGCTGCAGAGATGGGTAACTCACACACGTTGTCCCAGAACCAGGCAGAAAGAACAAATTCTTTGTAGGAAAAATAAACTCTGTGCTTCTGAGGGAGTGGGGCCCTCCAGCACAGTGTGCTCTAGTACTTTCTTCCATATTCATTCATGAGTATCATCAGAAAAGAGCATAGAACCTAAGAGAACAGTCTTCAGTGTCTAACAGACACTCCAGACAATTCCTGGAGAGACAGTTCCTGGCTCCAACGATTCCCAGCTGTGTGACCTTAGCAAGTCATTGAACTTCTCTGAGACTTGGTTTGTTCCTCAATAAAAATAGGGATATTATTTAGATGGGGATAGTATTTGCCTCAAATGATTGTTGGAAGTTTTAAAAAATATATGTGTGAAGCGCTTGTTGCAATGCCTAGTTCACGTCAGCACTCAGCAGATGAGAGATGCTAGTCTCACTGCCAGCGTAAGACCTTCCCAAGCCACTAGGCAGACTTTCCAGGCAAAGCAGACCAACCAGTGGCCCCAAAGGGGCTGCCCTCTAGTCTCTTCACAGACCTGGATTCAGGGCTCCCCTCGCACATCCCAACAGAACCCAGCGCCAATTAGGATTTGAATCTTGGTCAGCTTCTTTTTGGAGAGGGTTGAAGAAATGGAGGCATTTTACTGTTCTTTTGCATTTTATCAGGATATAACATACAAAGACTCAAATTTTTAACTCATTGGGCCTTATTCATTATGCCCTTTTCTTACAGAAAACAGTGTCTGAGATCATTTTTTAAGGGACTGGTAGTAAAAGTGCCAAGTTTTAGAGTTTACTCTCTGCTTGAAAGAGTTAACTTTTTGCGAGAAAAACCACTACCAGCTTAAGCCTTTATCCTTAAGAAAAATGAATAATAACAATTTCTGAAAAGAACTTTAGAGTTTATAAGGTATATGTGTATATATGTGTGAATATGTATATATAATATATTAATATTTTCAGTAGCCAAACCAACCTCAGCAAGTCTAGGTTATACCCATTTTCAGATTCATAAACTGAAGTTCATAGAGTATAATTGACTTGTTCAAGTTTCTACACTTGGGAAGTGGCCTGAGAACACAGATTTTCTGATTCCAGAGCTGGTACCTTTTGCTCTGTGCTGCTTCTTGGCCTTAAACTTAGTACCTTGCAGCCCAAGACCTTGGCCACAGGAGAGGAGGGTGCACACAAATAGCTCAGTACAACCCACTATCTCTAGAGCAAAATCAAGCCCCTCTCAGGATCAAGCCCTACTGTTGATGATGCACTAGAAGTTACATGAAGTTTGCTAAAAATAAAATGGGTGTGAGAGAAATCATGATGAAATTTGTTTCAGAGAGTGAAAATTGCTGCCCCCCCTCCACTGGGCCTTCTAGCTGGTCCAGTTTAAAGCTGACTGTCCACCAGCTGTGCTTGCTGATTCTCTCCCTCACAGGGCTGCTCCTTTCTCTGTGTCTTTGGTTTTCCCGGGGAAAAGGCACCTGATGAGGTCACTCATGCCTTGGAAAGTGCTGTGGATATATTTGACTTCTGCTCTCAGGTCCACAAGATCCAGTGAGTGTTTCCAGACCCTGATTTCGTCTGGTCCCTGACCCTGTTGTAGGATATGGGGAGATAGGACAAGTGTCAGGGAAGAGGAAGGCAGGAGAAGGCTGTCCTTGCCTGGGTGCCCTTATGTCTGCATTCATTACTCACCTAATGTACAGGTAGGGTGAGCAAACCCAGCCCTGACGCAGTCAGACAGGGGATGGTCAAGGCCAGGTGGAGAAAAGATACTCCTAAAAGGTCCAGATGTACCAGAGAGAGTCTAACTGAGTTGTCTCTCTCTACTCTGGCTTACTTTCTGGTAGAGGTCGCACTCCCAACTATGTTGGAGATCTGAGTTGATTTTTAATAACTAGGAGATAAAGTAAGTCCTTGGGTTGGAAATTTATATACTGATCTGGCCTCAAGATGATCCACTGAGTAAAACTGTCAAGATAATGTTTACCATCCTCAACCCCGGCTGTCCAAGAGCCCAGTGCCCTCAGGCTCCCCCAGACTGAGCACCCCAGTGACCCTACTTGCGGCCCACTCTGGTCTACTCTAACAGGTACCACCCCTTGCCCTAAATATCCCACCTTCTCAGCCTCTAGTCATCTGGATGCATTAGCAAAGTTAGCTTTTGATGCCACACACGGAGTTACTTCCTTTCAAAACAATGACCTTGTTCTTCTAGCAATCACAAAAGATAGTTAAAATTGTTTATTCAAAGTCATTCTATATTGAAAGTCCATTTGGGGTGATGAGCTTATTTTCCAGAAAAATAGCTCAGATGAATACTTAAAAATAGCAGAAAAGTGAACTGAGTGATCACTTCTAAGAACTTAGTTCTCTGTCACAAACTGCCCCTCCTTTACATCGCCAGGCCATGTACAATTGCCCTAACCTAACTACAAAGGGAAGAGAGTTATTTCTTGAAAATCCTTTCCCACCCCTCCCCCATCCCATTCATCACCTTGTCCCCACCCTCCCTGCCTTCTCTGTGCTCATTGTCTTTGCCTCTTTCTTCACAACTCTCTTTCTGCCCGGAGCCAGCACTGTTTCCATCGGCGTGGCCAGCGGGATTGTCTTCTGCGGAATCGTTGGACACTCTGTGAGGCACGAGTACACAGGTGTGCTGGGCTAACTTATCTCCATCTTCCTTTCAGCAAACACTGTGCCTTGCCACTGGGCTTGGTGGGAGGAAGGACAAAAATAACTGAGACATGGGCCCTGCCTTCAGAAAGTTTACAGTCTTCCAGATGGAACCAAGCCATATAGCTTTGCCTCTTGACAACTCAATGATTGCAAATATGCATTTCTGGGGCTATGATTGAGTATAAGAAATATGCAGTCATTGGAGGGGACCCATGGGGGGCCATAAGCTCGTGGGACGATGGGCCTTTATGTTAATTTTCTGTTCACATTAAACAGTTACTCCTCTTAATTCTTGGGATAGGTTAGGACTGCTTCTTTTTTTTTTTTTTAATTTATTTATTTATTTTTGGCTGCTTTGGATCTTCGTTGTGGTGCACGGGCTTCTCACTGCGGTGGCTTCTCTTGTTGCGGAGCACAGGCTCTAGGCGCGTGGACTCAGTAGCTCTGGCTCGCGGAGCACAGAGCACAGGCTCAGTAGTTGTGGCGCACAGGCTTAGTTGCTCCGTGGCATGTGGGACCTTCCTGCACCAGGTCTCGAACCCCTGTCCCCTGAATTGGCAGGCAGATTCTTAACCACTGCGCCACCAGGGGAGCCCCAGGACTGCTTCTTAAAAATTATGAATATTGGCATTACTGATAAATAGTACTAATCTCAAAAGGAAATAAGTAGGTGTTATCTCAAGATTTCACTGCTCTTTCCTCTTCAATCCTATTACGGTTTTAAATGTTCAGAAATAATACATCTAAAATACTGAATACATATAAAACTGAAATAGTTATGTCTGAAATGATACGACGTCTGAGATTTTCTTCAAAATAATACAGGGTGGAGAATGGATGGGAATGGGGATGGAGCGGGATTGGCCACGGGTTAATGGTTTTGGGGACTGGGTGATGGGTATATAGACTCATGATACCATGCTTTATTGTATGGTCAAATTTCCCCATAATAAACTGTTTTTAAAAAATGAATATCTTAATCAGGAATATTCAAGTTTATGTCAAAGTGCAACATTTAATACCTAATTAGTAGTATTATTAACTGAGGGCTTACTAGCAGCCCAGCACTTCTCAAAGTTCTTTATGTGTATTAAGTCATTAATCTTCATAAACTACCCTCTGAGAGAGGTACTATTATCAACCCCATTTTACAGATTAGAAAACTGAGGCATGGAAGAGTTCAAGTATTTTGCCCAAGTAATTTACACATAGCAGAGGTAGAGCTGAGATCCAAACCTGCATAACCTGGTTTCAGACTCTGTGCACTAAAGTGTATTACCTCTTACAATATCCCCTAAACCAATCCTACACACACACTCCTTCCAGCCCCATTTACTCACTCTTAAAAAATTAAATGAAGGCTCATACACGGGAACATGCAGACCCAATTGGAGACCACCGTTCCAGGCCCAAGCTTGTGCTTATCTCTCTTGTAGCAGAAGACCAAGTATACCTCATCTGAGGGCCCTCAGACCCTGTCCACCATCCCACTTAACAGAATCCTCTCCATATTCAGGGTCCTGCTATCCCTGAGCAGATCATCCCCTTAGCCTCCCAGGTGGCTAAATGAGTTAACTCCCTATATATTCTAAAATAGCCATTGGCTGAATCTGGGTAGTTGAAGGTGAGATTGCTGTGTCATCCATGAGAGGCAAAGGGAGTAAAGGGTAACAATGCCGTTTGGGGACAGTATGCCTCAGATTACACTCAGTTCAATGGCTGTTTTCTCCCGGCTCTTTGCCTTTCTCTCTCCTTCCTATTATAGTCATTGGTCAGAAAGTCAACATAGCTGCCAGGATGATGATGTACTACCCAGGAATCGTGACCTGTGACTCCGTCACCTACAATGGCAGCAACCTACCAGCCTACTTTTTTAAAGAGCTTCCAAAGAAAGTCATGAAAGGTGTTGCAGATTCTGGACCAGTATATCAGTGTTTGGGCCTTAATGAGAAAGTGTGAGTGTGGGGCATTGATCTTGCAATACTTTTTAGTAAAGAAGTGGGGCAATTATGATAGCAAAACGACAGGTCACCCATTTGAGATTCAAAGCCAGCTCATGAAATTAAAATCTATTCCTTCCCAGACCAAGGCCCAGATTTCAAATTCCTTCATCTTCCTCTATCCTGCTGATAGTATAGCACGGTGGAAGATCCCGTTCTACCCTCAGTTCTGAGACTATGAGGGTAATTCTTCAAAGGTTGTGTAAAGAGAACAGAGAATCCCCTCATTCGAGTATCTATTTGGACCCAGATGGACCCAATCACCAACCATTAACTATTGATCACGTCAACCGTGTGTCCAGGCATTGTCAGGGATTGCTCCTCCTCTAGGTGTTTAGAGAAATACATTCCCTCAAAGCCCAACTTGCTCTCACATTGGGGCTTAAAACCCCTGAGTATCTTCCAATCATTTTCATGATAATTTTCAAATTCCTTGCAATGACATACAAAGTAACCACCTGCCTTTACTACCTCATCTCCTCCTGTGCCCTTTCCTCTGGGTGGGGGGCCGGGGGTGGGGTGGGTTCTAAGGGGATTATCCTCCCTTTCACTCATTCCATCCCCAGTCTCCTAGGAAAACCACAGTCAGTTTTTTTTTTTTTTTAACATCTTTATTGGAGTATAATTGCTTTACAATGTTGTGTTAGTTTATGCTGTATAACATAGTGAATTAGCTATATGTATACATATATCCCCATATCCCCCTCCCTCTTGCGTCTCCCTCCCACCCTCCCTATCCCACCCCTCTAGGTGGTCACAAAGCACCGAGCTGATCTCCCTGTGCTATGCAGCTGCTTCCCACTAGCTATCTATTTTACATTTGGTAGTGTATATATGTCCATGCCACTCTCTCACTTCGTCCCAGCTTACCCTCCCCACTCCCCATGTCCTCAAGTCCATTCTCTACGTCTGCGTCTTTATTCCTGTCCTGCCCCTAGGTTCATCAGAACCATTTTCTTTTTTTTTTAGATTCCATATGAAATTTGTAGTGAGGTGGATGGACCTAGAGTCTGTCATACAGAGTGAAGTAAGTCAGAAAGAGAAAAACAAATACCGTATGCTAACACAGTCAGTTTTTGAAATCCAGCTCAAGGATCTCCTCCTCTCTGAAGCTGCCTTTGGAAGCTACCCAACCCCAGCTCAGACAGTTTAGCTGTTTCCTCCTCTGTGTAATTCTATAGCACATTAGAACATTCATTACGCTCATCACAATCACAGACTCGATGTGCCTTTTCACCTACTACACTGGGAACTTTTTGAGGATAGTGATTATTTCTTGTTCATTCTTATATCCCCAATGCATGGTAGGCATCAGTAATGACGAATAAATGAATGAACAGCATGGAAAGCTCTATATAGTAGTGCTTGGTGGATGGAAAGTGAAAAGGTATTATTCTTTATACTAGCAAGCTAGAATCTGGGTCTTAAAGGGTCAGATAACAGAATCGGGGCTATAATTGGTTCAAGGAGTTTTTATTATTCATCTTTGTATTCCCAGGGCTCAACACTGTTCTTGGCATGTGTAGATCATCAATAAAATGCTGTTCGAATAAATGAATGAATAATAATTTTTGTGAGCCCTTATTAAATATTAGGCACTTTACCTCAATATCAACTATATGAGGTAGAAACAAACTATTATTAACTCTATTTTATAAATTTAAAAACTGAGACTCTGAGATGTTAAATGACTTGTCCATAGCCATAAATCTAGTAAACAATTGAGCCAAGGTTCAAAATGCCACAATAATGCTGCATTATAGCCAACCACAAAACCTCAGTTGTATACAACAGTAAATTTTTACTTATCTCATGAATATGTGGGGTTCAGCTGATCTTGGCGGATTTGGATGATCTTGCCTAGGCTTGTTCACATGCCTGGGGTTCAACAGGTTGTTGGCTGATCCAGGATGACCTCAGGTGGGATAACTGGGAATTTTGGCTGACATAACTGGGGCAGTTTGACTCTACGTGTCTCATCTTATATTGGGCTAACCCAGGCATGTAGTCATGGCAATATCAGAAGATCAAGAGAGAGCAAGCATTTTTCAAGCCTCTATGTCATGTTTGCTAACATCCCATTGGCCAAAACATTCACAAGTCTGAGCCCAGAGTAGGAGGACACTGCAAAGGTACAGTACATAGCAAAGGGCATAGATACAAGTAGGGATGAAGACGTGGCGCCTTTAATGCAGTCAGTCTACCACAGAAACTATCTACTGCTTCTGAAACTACCAGGACTATCTGATCCCAAAGCCTGCCCTCTTTATGGTTTCTCTATACCATCTCTGCAAATAAGAGACTATAGAAATACACATACAAATATGAACAGGGCCTGATTCCTGTCCTGAAATCTAATGGGGACGACAACATACACAACATTAGCTGTATATTACATAGGAAACTTTGGTATGTGCTACAACAGAGGCATAACAAGGTAGTATGATAGTATAAACAAGGGAATGAGCCATTTGTCTAAAAAGGCCCCTTCAAGAGATGATATTATGCAGTGGGCAAGCATATGCCCCTGGCCTAGTTTTAGATACTGACTCTGTCACTATCCTCTGTCACCACTAGCCATGGGATCTTGTTCAAGTTAAATTCTCTGTACCTCAATTTTCTCATTTGTAAAATGGACGTAATAATAATAATACCTTCTTAATAAGGTTTTTGTCAGGAGTAAAGAAAATGATACACGTACAGCACTTGAAACTGCCAGGCACATAGCATGTGTTCCACAAAGGTGAACGATCATTGTTTGAGCAACTGGTAGAATCTTTCCATGCTGTGAGACAATATAACACATCTAACTTTATTGGGTCCCATACTGAGTATCTGGTTTCCCTAGAAAAGGGTCAGTTCTACCAATGCAGACTCAACAAGCATTTTTTGAACAACGTACCAGGTGCTGTGGTAAAGGCAGCTACATAAGTTGTTTGGAGACTCTATTACCAGGTAAGAACTTCTCCTTTCCCTTCCTCTTGGCATCTGCACCCCTTGATAGACCCCTTGATAACAGGGGATAGATTCCTGTTGGAGACTGAAAAGGAGGCTTTCTGGGAACTAAGAACTAGTCCCTCTGGCTCTCAGTATTTCCCTGATATGATGCTAACATCTTTTCTTTTCTTCTCTTCAGCATGTTTGGGATGGCATACCTCATCTGCAACAGAAATGAGGGTTACCCTTTGCTAGGTAGGTAGTGAGCCTTGATTTTTAAACCTCTTTATTGAACTATAACAAAACATACAGAAAAGTACACCAATGATAAGTCTTCAGCTTAATGAATTATCACAAAATGAATATATAATCACCATCCAGGCCAAGAAATAGAAAAATACTCTGGAAACCCTCACATGCTTTATCCCTCTCCCTTTACCCAAAGATTTCTAACACCCTAAATTACTTAGGCCTCTTCTTAAAATGTATATGAATGAAATCATATATTGTGTAATTACGTAAGCCTTCTTTAAATCAACATTACGTTATGAAGCTCATCCATATTGTTGGATGTAGCTATAATTCATCCATTTTCATTGCCGTGTAGTACAGTTGGCCCTCTGTATCTGCAGAGTGTGCATCCATGGATTCAAACAACCACAAATCAAAAAAAAATCTTTTTTTTAATTCCAGAAAATTCCCAAAAGCAAAACTTGAATTTGCTGCACACTGGCAACTATTTACATAGCATTTACATTGTATTTGCTATTATAATTAACCTAGAGATGAGTTAAAGTATACAGGAGGATGTGTTTAGGTTATATACAAATACTACACCATTTTATATAAGGGACTTGAGCATCTGCAGATTGTGATATCCCCGGGGGTCCTGGAACCAATCTCCTGTGGATACAGAGGGATGACTATATTCCCTTTTATAAATATATAACAATGTATTCATTCTGCTTTTGTATAACGTTTGAGTTGTTTCCAGTTTGGGTTCTTATGAATAATACTGCCATAAAGATTTCTGTACAAGTCTTATGGTGAACATATGTATGCATTTCTGCTGTTGAGTATATATATAGGAGTGATACTGTTGGGGCAAAGTGTACAATTTTGGTAGATAGTTTTCTCAGTCTTTATAATTTTAATAATTCTGTTGGGCTTATAGTGGTATCTCACCATGGTTTCCATCTGTATTTCCCTGATGTGGTTGAGCGCCTTTTCCAAATATTTATTGGCCATTTGGAAATCATCTTTTATAAAGTGTCTGTACAAATCTTTTGTCTATTTTTCAATTGGGTTGTATTTTTTTATAGATCTGTTGGAATTATTTATATATTCTGAAAATGGGTCTATTTGTTTTTAGTGTATGTAACTTTTCCCATTCTGTGCTTGCCTTTTTACTCTATTATGTATTTACTCTATTTACTCTATTTATATGTATTTACTCTATTATGTATTTAATGAACACAATTTTTGATTTTAATGAAATCCAATTTATCAATCTTTTTCTTTGTAATTAGTGCTTTTGTATACTGTTTGAGAAATCTTTCCTCACCCAAAAGTCATGAAGATATTTTTCTAGATTCTCTTCCAGAAATTTTGTTTTACCTTTTACATTTAGAGCTATGATCCCTCTGGCAGTGATGTTTTTGTGATTCTTGGTGAGAGGGACCCTATCATAAGAAAGCTAACTCAAGGCTATACAGGGAAGTAGACATAAAATGAGGTAGAGAAGAGACCCACGTGAAGATTGGCCTGTGGATTCTGAAGGCAGCCATTTCAAGTAACACTTGTAATTTTCATCTGTTAGATGTGAACATCCCTAAAAGTATCATTATAAATTAAATCTCGGTCATAATTGTGTTAGGGCAATTGAGAAGAGGCTCTGTCCCACACCTTGGGGGAATATTAGGACAGAATCTTGATGTCAGCAGAGCATAAAAGAAGGCAACAGTTCCAGAACTTCAAAGAGCACTTGAGCCAGCAGCAATGCCTAACTTTCAGTGCATTCAGGTAGTTTTCAGAGTCTGCAAGCACATCACTTCTTATAAGTCCAGATCCCCAAACTCTTGAAGGCTAGAAAGGAGAAGGAATGCCCACTCTCACCCTCCTCCGAGGCCTAACTTTTCATCCTAGGATATGCTTGTTGTGATAATGACTGACAGTAAATGGAAGTCCTAACACCCTTTCTACAAAATTGAGGACTCAGTATGACAGACATATTAGAATACATTGCTACAATATGCATATATTTCTCAGTCTGGTCTAGTTGCCTTTGTTTGTTTGTTTGTTTTCTGTGTGTGGGGGGGTTTTTTAAAATTTTTTTTTAATTAATTAACTTATTTATTTATGGCTGTGTTGGGTCTTCGTTTCTGTGCAAGGGCTTTCTCCAGTTGCGGCAAGCGGGGGCCACTCTTCATCTTGGTGTGCGGGCCTCTCACTATCGCGGCCTCTCTTGTTGTGGAGCACAGGCTCCAGACGCGCAGGCTCAGTCATTGTGGCTCACGGGCCTAGTTGCTCCGCGGCATGTGGGATCTTCCCAGACCAGGGCTTGAACCCGTGTCCCCTGCATTGGCAGGCAGATTCTCAACCACTGCGCCACCAGGGAAGCCCTGTGTGTGTGTTTTGTTTTGTTTTCTTTTTCGGCTGCTGCTGAGCGGCTTGTGAGACCTTAGTTCCCTGAACAGGGATCAAACCCAGGCCCTCAGCATTGAAAGCGCAGAGTCCTAACCACTGGACTGCCAGGGAATTCTCTCTACTTGCCTTTTTGCCCTGATTTCACCAGTATAAGGTAAAGATCAGGCCCACATATCTTTCCTTAAAGCTATAACCAAAAACAGACTGTCAGAGGTTAGGAGTATGGGAAATACCCTTCTTTTACAAGAGTGCCTGTAAATGAAATTGTATATGCTAACTGATAACAAAACTAAGATGAACAAAAAGTGTTCTTTTAGGGTCAAAAATGCATACAACAGTCTCAGATATTAGGGCCTTGTTCAAATAGAAACAAGGTATGCATACTTCAAGGCAAGTTGAGTTAACCTCATTTTAGAATCCAACTAAAAAGACAATCAGTAAGTTCTTACCTGTATGTGTTCTATACAAATAGAACATAAAACAGCTAGAAGATTCTGCTCTGCAGCCTTCTGGGCCTTATCTTCTAAGTTCCTGTGTAAGCTTTAGGACAAAGAGCAATACTACACATCTCACAAAATTGAAATTCAAATGCGTTTTCAGAAAGGAAATGTTTCACCTAAAAGAAGCAATATGGTCTGCAGAGTAATTCTCACGAAATCTTACCCAGAAATTTACATTACCAAATAAACACTTAGCTTCTTTGTATAAAACATCTAAACTTAGAGTAGTGGTCTTGGTTTTCAATAGACTTTAGCTAACACCTAGGTATGTATTTACTCTATCAATGGAGAACAGAATGGGCCCTCCACAGTGATGTGTCCAGCAAAGAAGGAAGAGTCAACCCTGATTTGGTCTCCAGCTCTTTGGACAGAAATTACCGTTCTGCCAACTCCTTCGTATCCACCCAGGTTTCAAAGACTGTAGGCTGAGTTTCAGATTTCAGTCAGGGCATCCTGTTACACATATTTAAAAATACATAAGAAAAATAAGAGTGATAGTGTTGTAACCCAAGAGGACTTT
This sequence comes from Balaenoptera acutorostrata, assembly GCF_949987535.1. NCBI lineage: Eukaryota > Metazoa > Chordata > Mammalia > Artiodactyla > Balaenopteridae > Balaenoptera > Balaenoptera acutorostrata. The sequence continues at coordinate 128,626,338 of NC_080064.1, read as the reverse complement.
TATTTTCTTCTTTTCCTTTTTTAAGTTTTCTATATTTTCTACAGTGAACATGCATTAGTTTTATAATAAGGAAAAAAACCTATAATTTATTTTTACTAAGAATTTAGGTTGTTCTTATGATAGAATTAATCTATATATGAGTTTTTTAAAGCAAATTGAATTTTTTTAGTCACTGTTAATACTTTTAGTAGCCCTGAGATAAGTATAATTTCTCATTTACAAAGAGCAAGTTTCCTTCACAGAATCAGAAATAAAAAAATTTTATCCGTATTTTTCAACATGGGAACCTTAACTTTAATAAGTTGATTTCCTAATATAATAATCTATAGTTACTTCTAGTGTGTTACAGAAAAAGGAAAAGAAAACAAGCATTAGGGTCAGATAGCCCTGGTTTAATTCCTGGTTGTATAATTTAAGCAAATCTCAGTTTTCTACATTAAAATTAAATGGACATCATAATGAGCATTATAAGAATCCTTTCCCTCACAGCTTGTGGGAATCAAAAAAAACCAAACCAAACCAAACCAAAACAAAACTGTAAAACCACACTGTTAACTGGAAAGTTCTAGAGAAAGATTTTTAAAAATTTTAAAGTGCACAGGACCTCAAGAAACTCCATGAACAATGCCATGGAAATTCCAAGGGTATTCTTAGAAGCTGTATCACTATGTGCTTTTTTATGTTTTTTATGTTTCTAAACTATTTTATGTTGATTGGGTTTGCTCCCTTTTTAAAAAATGAAAATAACAGGACGCGATAAGGAGATCAAATACTTCATGTGTACTATGAAGGAATTTTTGATATCTAACTGCAGCCGAGTCCTGATGTACGAAGGATTATCGGGATATGGAAAAAGCCAGATACTAGTAGAAATTGAGTACCTGGCCCAAGGTGAGAACCACAGGTGAGTGTCTTGCAATGACCATTTTTTTGTGAATCCAGAGAATCCTGACATCCTTAAGAGTTTCATTTGTTTCAATGTTCCTCTCCTTTATATAAGTTGCCTTATGTAAACTATCCACAATCTATCAGTTATTGTTGGGTGTCATGCCCCTTGTGCTAGATAAATAATTAATGATAAACATATCAAACTGAGAAAATGGAAGATGGGCTGACCCCTGGAGATCCTGATTTAATGCCAGGACAGACTTGGACATTGATATTTTTAAGTTTCCTAATGCACAGTTTGAGAACAACTGGTATAAATGTTGAGGATAGATTGGGTTTGCAGAACAAATACGTAAGTTTATCCATGTGGCTGACAGGGAATCACTAGTTCAAACCACTGAGCCCTGAGAGTATGGTTAGAGAATGAAAGGCCTCTGGATTTTCCTTCGGAAGGCAGAGCTGATGTACTTACCTCATGCTGTTTGTCTCTTTTCATATAAGGAATGTCATGAGGGCTCTCTTTGGGACAACCCATCTCATGGAGGTGGACAGTATGGTATTCAATAACAGTGATGATGACCAAGACAATGGTAATGGTGTCTCACATCCTTTCACCATCTAACCTAAAGGCTTTAAGGGGAAAATTCTTATTAATCTTATTTTTAGCTGTGTTTCTACTCTTTTTTAATGTCAGGCCTGAGAAAGACTAGTTTTAAAATATCTTTAACATTGCTGAGGGGATAATTCAAAATAACCAGAAGACACTCATTTATTCCATCACTTACTGAGTACCTACTATGTTCCAGGAACTAAGTGCTGTGTTAGTTTGCTAGAGCTACCATGACAAAGCACCACAAGCTAGGTGGCTTAAGCAACAAAAGTATATTTTCTCAGTGTACAAGAGGGTAGAAGTCCAAGATCCAGGTGTCGTAAAGTTGGTTCCTTCCATCAGCTGTGAGGGACAATCTGTTCTGTGCCTCTTTCCTAGCTTCTGGTGGCTTGCTGGCAGTCATTGGTGTTCATTGGCTTGTATAAGCATCACCCCAGTCTCTGCCTCCATCTTCACATGATGTTCTCCATGTGTGCTGTCTGTGTCCAAAAATTTCCCTCTTCCTTTTTTTTTCCCACTGTGTGGCTTGCGGGATCTTAGTTCCCCAACCAGGGATTGAACCTGGGCCACACCAGTGAAAGCACCGAGTCCTAACCACTGGACCGCCAGGGAGTCCCCCAAATTTCCCCTTCCTATAAAGAGACAGTCATATTGGATTAGGGGCCCACCCTATGCCAGTATGGCCTCATCTTAACTTACCTAGTTACATCTGCAATGACCCTATTCCCAAATAAGGTCACATTCTGAGGGCTAAGACTTCAGCATATGAATTGGTGGGGGGAGGGGTGCATAAATCAATCCATAACAAGTTGCAAAGCCTTGAAGACGAATAATATCTGATCCCTACCCTCAAGGAGTTCTCGCAAAAGAGAAGGAAAGAGAGATGACAGTAAAAATAGAATGTGGTGAGGACACTGATAGAAGCACGCAATAGAGTACTGTAAAAGCTACGAGAAAGAGCGGTATGTCATCCAACCTGAGGGCATCAGGGAAGATTTCCAGGAGGTTACTCCTGAGCTGAGATTTATAAATGAACAGGAAATGAGGGATTAGGAGGGACTGTGAGAAGTGATAACACTCCAGGCCGAGGGAAGCAAAGGCATAAAGAGAAGAAACAGTTGGATGTGCAGGGAACACTCACCGGTTTGTTGCTGGTGGAGGGTAGACTGCTGGGCAGAGAGTGGCAAGAAATGACAATGAGGCCTTGGAAAGGCTTATATGTCACATGAAGGAGTCTAGACTTAGCCTAGACTTGCATCTATCTAGGTGCTTCAGGCTTCCATAAAGGTGATGCATTCAGAGAGTCTTGGTGCTAGACAGGGGTAGTAGTATGCTGTTAGGGAGTATAGGTGAGAGTATGAGGGCCTGAAGCCAGGCATTGGTGGTAGGGCTAGAGAAGAGGGGATAGCTAGGATACATTTACAGAGCTTAGAAACATAGTGGAATAAGGGAGGGTATCTGAAGCACAAATAAAGAACAGCTTCCAGATAGCGTGGGAAATCTGTCATTACAACTGAATATGAAGAGTCAGGGCTTTTCTTCAACCTTTATTGTTTTCAAAAAATATATTTTAAAACTCTGATTCTTGACTTTCTTATAAACAGGACTATTGCTATTGCGTTGACTAAGATCAGCTTCCATCAAAATTTTTATACCATCCAGATACTCATGGCCAATGTACTAGGTCTGGATACTTGCAAACATTATAAAGAACGACAGACCAACCTTCAAAATAAAGTCAAGTCACTGCTGGATGAAAAGTTCCATTGTCTTCTTAATGACATTTTCCATGTGCAGGTAACTAGCTAATGTTAGACTCCTGTGAGAAATAGTGAAAGGGTAGATGTGACCACTCTTCCCTGATGCTTTATGACTTTTCATCTCTTTGGCCTTTATTATCCTCTTCTTTTCTCATCTGGAGCGTCCAAGTGGTAAGGAAATGGCTCCCAATCCTTGAATGAGCCACCTTCCTGAGATATATTGGTACCAGACTCAAGAAAACCCAAATAGCCACCTGATGATTCATTTCTTTTCTCACCTTCCCATCATAGCTATACTGTACTAGCTAGTCCAGGGCACGAAATCACTCTACTCCCACAGGTGACTGCCAATGCAAAGACAAGAATGTGCCCTGTTCTTTCCTGTATCTATTAGATTCAATGACATAGAGTATTAGAGCTGGAAGGGATGTTATGGATTATCTAACACATGAGGATTTTAAGGCACAGAACAGTAAAGTGAATTGCCAGAGTCATACAACTAGTAGTTCCCTCTGCTATTTGCCCATACTCAATATTCTCATAATTCTTTATACAGTTCCCTATTTCACGAGAGGTTTCCAGGATGAGCGCCATGAGAAAGCAGAAGCAGTTGGAAGCGTTGTTTATGAAGATCTTGGAGCAAGTAAGAGCGTCTATGGGTCAAATAATGGGGAGGGGGAAACTGGGCATCTCACCACAAAGCCAGGTGGCCTCAAGGGTTTAGACTCCAATGGCAAGAAGCTTTGAAGTATGTGAAAGATTTAACCCAAAGTGTTTCATTTTCCTCCTTCCTTCCAAACCTCAAGCTAAGAGTCTGTTCAGAATTTAGCTGTGCTTGAAAGGAGTCCTTTAACATTACTCCTGGGAGTTTGGCCTCACCTTAAAACCAGTCCTCTTTTTCTCTCCCTCTGTATGAGATGCAGTCTATCAAACTGGTTATGTATATAGGCTCTGTAATCAGTCTACCAAGGTTTGAGCCCTTAGGCCTATCACTTGCTACCTGGGTAACCTTGATCAAGTGACTCAACCTGTCCATGCTTTTACTTTACCTTCTATAAAATGAGGAAATAATAGTACCTAGCTCACAGGGCTGTAAGGTTTAAATGACTAGATTATGTGTAAAACTTAGAATAGTGCCTCTTTCATTGGAAACACTCAACCAATGTTAACTTTTTCTCTCTGAGTAATATCATGACTGTCCATAATATGTTGATGATCACCAACTTTATATCCCATTCCTCAGCTCTCGTATAAGCACCAAAACCATATTTCCAAGAACTGTATATTCCACTTGGATATGGGGACTCACACTCAGTTCAGTGTCTAATACTAAATTCATTTTTTTCCCTACTTTAGTGCCCTACCTTCCTCATCCTGATCCTGACCCTTGATTTAGTTAATAGCAAATTCATTCACACGTCATTTAAAGTTATCTTTGCTCCCTTCCTCACCAGTTGCCACATCTTCTACATTTACTCAGTTGACAAGTCCTACCATGTCTACCTCAGACTGACTCTGGAATCTCCCCGTCCTCTGTTCCCTACTGTAGTTCAGCCTCTTTCTCTTTCTGGACTATTTCCATAGCTTTCCAACTAATCTCTGTGCCTCATACGTCTCCACTCCAATTCATCCTCCATACAACTGCCAAAGTGTATGCAAATCGCTCCAACCTGTGCTTTATACTATCCAATTAATTCTCAATACTAATAAGATAAAAGCCAAAAGACTTTTTTTTTTTTTAACCTGGAGAAATGCTTCTCATCATTCAATGTCACCTCTTCAATGAGAACTCCCCCAAATCACAAGGCATGACTAATTCCTCTTCTGCTGTGTTTCTGTAACACTTTGAACATATTTCTTATTGTATTTTCCATACTGTATTGCAATTTGCTACTTATATATGTGTCTCTCCCCCTCAGGAGGTTGTGAGCTTCTTAAGGAAAGGGAGCCTCTTTCTCATTCTTGTATCACTATTGACCAGCAGAGTGTCTGTCACATCATAAATAAACAATTCAAGTTTGTGGCATTGTGTAAGTTTATAATACAACTTCCTTCTTCTCCACTGCAGGCAAATAAGGCCATATCAGTAGTTTCTAAATGGCAGGCTTTGGACTGTTTGCATCACAAGTATCCAGGAAGCTTCATAAAATATATGGATTTGTGAATTCTACCCCAAATTGAAAAGGGCTTGGTTTGGGCCTAGGAATCTGTTTAGTTGTTTGTTTTTGTTTTGAAACTTCTCAGTTGGTGTACTATTGAATTCATGTAGGTTTTTTGGTTCCTGCTTTACTCTCCCCAATTCACAAATAATTCACTGACAAGGCTATTCTATGACTAAAACTCACATTTCTAACTGCCCCGTAGTTTTTATTTATTTATTTGTTTGTTTATTTATTTGACTGCGTTGGGTCTTTGTTGCTGTGCGGGGGCTTTCTCTAGTTGCGGTGAGCGGGAGCTACTCTTTGTTGCAATTCGTGGTCTTCTCATTGCGGTGACTTCTCTTGCTGTGGAGCACGGGCTCTAGGTGCGCAGGCTTTAGTAGTTGTGGCTTGCAGGCTCAGTAGTTTTGGCTTGTGGGCTCTAGAGCACAGGCTCAGTAGTTGTGGCTCACGGGCTTAGTTGCTCTGTGGCATGTGGGATCAATCTCCCTGGACCAGGGCTCGAACCCGTGTCCCCTGCCTTGGCAGACAGACTCTCAACCACTGCGCCACCAGGGAACTCCCTGCCCTGTAGTTTTAAAGATATTAGTCAAATACAAAACAAAACAAAACAATGGGATGCTAACCCCTATTCATTAAAATGTTCTCAGGGTCAGTGAAGAACTAACGATCTGGTGACAGAATGGGGGTGTAAGAGGGGACTTACGTATATGTGATAAGGCAGGCTATACTACTTTATAATGATCATCTTCTGAAATTTGAAATTTGAATGTAGCCTTTGCTGCTCTAGTTTATAAAAACATGCAGAGGGAAAGAATGGCTTAACCCAATCTCTTCCCAGAGGGAAACAAAAGAAGCCAAGAGCAGTCTGGAGCAGTAAGAGTGGGGAAGGTTTTCTCCATTTAGACATGTTACACTATGGAAATGCAGGGCCCGCTATGCAGGGGCTCACACTAAATGTAAGCTCTATATTTTGTCTAATACTTTATCTCCAGTGCTTAAAACAGTACCTGACCCTAACAGATGCACAATAAATGCTTAATGAGTAAATAAATAATTCAGACTAGTTAGGGAAAGGTAGTCTACACAAGAAAAGGGACACACGATCTGTTTTTTTTTTTTTAATTATTATTTATTTATTTATTTTTGGCTGTGTTGGGTCTTCGTTTCTGTGCGAGGGCTTTCTCTAGTTGCGGCAAGCGGGGGCCACTCTTCATCGCGGGGCGCAGGCCTCTCAGTATCGCGGCCTCTCTTGTTGCAGAGCACAGGCTCCAGACGCGCAGGCTCAGTAGTTGTGGCTCACGGGCCTAGTTGCTCCACGGCATGTGGGATCTTCCCAGACCAGGGCTCGAACCCGTGTCCCCTGCATTGGCAGGCGGATTCCCAACCACTGCGCCACCAGGGAAGCCCACACGATCTGTTTTTAAGTGTAACATGTGCCATAGCTCAAGCTAGAACAGCATAAACTGCCAGCAGGGCAAGGACCAGGTGAGTTTCTCTCAGCACTCTGCCTCCAGCACCTAGCCCAGTGGGTGCTTGGTAAGTATGTGTTGAATCGATGTTGGCTGAATAAATGTCAATGTATTTCCAGGAGACCTTCATTTTTCAATAGATTAGAATGACTTGAAGTAAACCTCAGTAATTTTTATGTAATGGCTGTTTAACTTGACTACAATCCCATCTATCCTATATATTCACATTATCTTTACACAAAGATTTGACCAAGTAACAGTCTATTCCAGCCAGTTCTGTCCCAATTGCCACAGATTCCAATTAGCGGAATCTAAATTAACGCAAAGTTATTGGAAAGAACAGATTTAACTTAGCTTCACAAAACTCGGTGGATACACATGCATACCCATACATGTGTATAAAAAACAGAAGTCACGGGAGTTCCCTGGTGGTCTAGTTAGGATTTGGCGCTTTCACTGCCATGGCCTGGGTTCAATCCCTGGTCGGGGAACTGAGATCCCACAAGCTGCTCGGTGCAGCCAAAAAAACAAACAAAAACAAAAACAAAAACAAAAAAAACCCCTGAAGTCCTACAGCATTTTTCTTTCTGTTTCTCCACCTTGTCCAGACAGTGAAAGAAGAAAGGATTATTTTCATCATCGATGAAGGCCAGTTTATCGATTCAGCCTCCTGGACCTTTATGGAGAAGCTTATCCGGTCTGTTCCCATCTTCATCATCATGTCCCTGTCTCCCTTCATCGACATACCCTGTGCAGCTGCCAGTGCCATAATGAAGAACAGGAACACCACCTATGTCACCCTTGGAGCCATGCAGCCTAAGGACATCCTCAACAAGGTCTGCCTGGACCTCAACGTCAGGGGTATCCCCAAAGAACTAGACACGTGAGTAACCTATTGCTATCCTGAGGCCTTGCCATCTGCACTCATTCTCCAGGTCCAGACTTCATCAGATTCCTTAAGATGTGTCTGAAAGCGGCCATTTCAGGGTTCTTGCTGGTCCCGCCTTTCAAAGGGGCCACTGAACATGCTTGACAGGACGGATGCTGCTCACTTTTCCTTGTTATGGTCCCTGTTACACCGTCTCAAACGTTGCTTAGGACATCAGTTTTGTTTCCCTTTCATCGTGCTGGCTATGGGTACACTCACTCTAACCCACAGTGACTAAGGGCACTGTCGTGGGCAAGTAACACGAAAGGCAAACTGGTAAGCCTTGAGAACCACAGCCCACAGCTGAGCAAGGTCTTAGTCGCTGGCGATAACGTGGTCTGGTACTGGTGTTCCCTGTCGTGGTAGATGGTGACGTCAGTGCTCTCTGAGCTTCTCAGTGACTCCTCTGCTGGGGTCTTGACAGCAGTCCCCTTAACAACATGGACAACGCCTCTCCCTTAGCTGGCTGTTCACAAGCCACCCTGCTATCTGCATCTGTTCTTTCTAATGAGGTTGCTTTGCTTCTGGAAGAGAAACGTCTTGGACAAAGTCTCATTTAAAATAACTCCAGGCATGAATTTTGTGTGTTCTTTCCCTTTGTCTCTCTGTCTCTCCCTCTTTCTCTCTGTATGTATGTATGTATGTATTTATTTATTATGTATGTATTTATTATATATGTATACATTTATTATATATGCATTTACTTTTTGATCTAGCCTTCCCAATTCTAGGAACCTATCTCAAAGATACACTGACAGGGAACTATGCTCAATATTTTATAATAACCTATAAGGGAAAAGAATCTGAAAAAGAATATATATATATATATATATATATATATATATGTATATATATATATATATATATATCTGAACCACTTTGCTGTACACCTGAAACTAACACAACATTGTAAATCAACTATACTTCAATAAAAAATTTAAAAATATATATATTGACAAAAATATGAAGTGACATATGGGCACAGTTTTTATTGAGGCATTATTTGTACTAGTAAAAGACGGAAAGCAATCCAAATGTCCATCTCTAAGAGGATAGTTAGAATAAACTAGGATTCATCCACACGATTGAGCCCTACATAGCTATAAAGAGAAATAAGGAAGATCTACTGATATGGAGGGATGACCAGGATACATTGTTGAGTGAGAAAACAAGGGGTTGCCTAGTGTGCAGTGTGTATAACTTGTTGTCTTTTATCTAAGGAAGAGAGTGAAATACGTGTGTGCATTTTCTATAGTTTTACAAAGAAACGTTGAAAAGATAAACCAGAAACTAATTTAAATGGTTACTTATAAGGTGAGGAAGGGAAGCAAGACTGAGGATGTACCTTATTACATAGTTTTGACTTTGGAAAGATTTAAATGGTTTATTATGTAATTTTTAAAATGAAAGAAAAAAGAAAAAGCAATCCCTAAAAATGAAAAACAAACCAAAGCGGGCTTCCCTGGTGGCGCAGTGGTTGGGAGTCTGCCTGCCAATGCAGGGGACACGGGTTTGAGCCCTGGTCTGGGAGGATCCCACATGCCGCGGAGCAACTAGGCCCGTGAGCCACAATTACTGAGCCTGCGCGTCTGGAGCCTGTGCTCTGCAACAAGAGAGGCCACGATGGCGAGAGGCCCGTGCACCACGATTGGGAGTGGCCCCCGCTTGCCGCAACCGGAGGGAGCCCTCGCACGGAAACGAAGACCCAACACAGCCAAAAATAAATAAATAAATAAATAAAATTAAAAAAAAAAAAAAAACCCAAAGCAAATGGAGAAAGAGAAGTGATTATTTTCAGGTGATTGAGAAAACTCAAATATTTTTACTTCCCTAAAGATGGTTCTTTGATATAAATAGATTGCGTTGTTTTCACTACAGGTACATGGCAGAGGGAAGCTGTGGGATTCCATTTTACTGTGAAGAATTGCTTAAAAACCTGGACCATCACAGGGTACTCGTTTTCCAAACAATAGAGTCTGAGGAAAAGACAAATGTGACCTGGAATAACCTGTTCAGTAAGTCCCATAATGATGGTTCTTTCTCCCTGTCTCCTTCTGCAGAGAGGGTGGCAAGGGTGGGCTTTTCCATAGGCTGCTTCCTATACGGGTCAGAGGCTTTGGGGAGGCAAAGAATGTTAGACTTGATATCCCAGATTGTGAGAGAACTTAACATTGCCCGGCACTCACTGAGCTGGGAGAAAGAATGTAGACCTGTAATAGAAATGAAAGAACACTGGAGAATCTTAAAGCCCAGAATCAGAACTGACGGGGGATGTAGATGTTATCTGGGAAAAAGGATAACTTGTTTTCCAGAGGTAAAATTATTAGCTCAAAGTGAATTGTCAACAAGGTTCTCATGCTACAGAGACATACAGAAGGATGAACTTTGAGATGATGTCACAAAGAGGGCAGTTGGAATTTTTAAGAAAATAGTTTTAGTGAAGGGAGGAGGGTAGGGGTTGGGGAATGGGGTAAGGATGCAAGCTAGGATGTAGAGGATTAAGGTTAACGTGAATGATAAGAAAATGTCTGTGGTGGGTATACTAGTTGTTTAGGGAGATGGCAGTGATGAGAAGAAAAAAATCATATTCTAGCAAAAATAAAAAGAAAGAAAGAAAGAAACTATGTTTTGACACAAAGGAGACCATGACGGTTTAAGAGATAGCATCTCTTCCATGAAAAAAGAGAGTATAAAGATATAATCATCTCTGGGCTTTCTATCATCTCACACCGGTCAGAATGGCCATAATCAAAAAATCTAGAAACAATAAATGCTGGAGAGCATATGGAGAAAAGGGAACCCTCTTGCACTGTTGGTGGGAATGTAAATTGATACAGCCACTATGGAGAACAGTATGGAGGTTCCTTGAAAAACTAAAAATAGAACTACCATATGACCCAGCAATCCCACTACTGGGCATATACCCTGAGAAAATCATAATTCAAAAAGAGTCATGTACTAAAATGTTCGTTGCAGCACTATTTACAATAGCCAGGGCATGGAAGCAACCTAAGTGTCCATCAACAGATGAATGGATAAAGAAGATGTGATACATATATACCATGGAATATTACTCAGCCATAAAAAGAAACGAAATTGAGTTATTTATAGTGAGGTGGATGGACCTAGAGACTGTCATACAGAGTGAAGTAAGTCAGAAAGAGAAAAATAAGTACCGTATGCTAACACATATATATGGAATCTAAAAAAAATGGTCATGAAGAACCTAGGGGCAAGATGGGAAAAAAGACACAGACCTACTAGAGAATGGACTTGAGGATACAGGGAGGGGGAAGGGTAAGCTGGGACAAAGTGAGAGAGTGGCATGGACATATATACACTACCAAACGTAAAATAGATAGCTAGTGGGAAGCAGCTGCATAACACAGGGAGATCAGCTCGGTGCTTTATGACCACCTAGAGGGGTGGGATAGGGAGGGTGGGAGGGAGGGAGATGCAAGAGGGAAAAGATATGGGGACATATGTATATGTATAACGGATTTACTTTGTTATAAAGCAGAAACTAATACACCACTGTAAAGCAATTATACTCCAATAAAGATGTTAAAAAAAAAAGATGTGATCAAAAGAAAATTTTGGCCTTGAAGTTAGGAGTCCAGAGTTCCAGTTCCACATATGCCATTTAATAGCTAGTATTTTGGGATTAGTCACAATCTTTATGGCCAGGTACCTGCTATAAAATGGGGGGTCGGGTAAAGGAAACTCAAATCCTTTCTTATTTATTCATTCAACAAACCTCTACTGAGCACCTTCTCTCTGTCTGACACCACAGGAAGCATTCTGGGGACCTCTTGGAGTATAAATGAAGTGACAATACAATAATACTTTGCTGTCTCATTGATTTTTTTTTAATTAAATTTTTTGAGGTGATTATACATTTACAGGCCATTGTAAAAAATAATATAGAGAGATTCTGTATACTCTTTACCTAGTTTTCCCCAGTAGTAACATCAGCAAAACTACAGTATAATATCACAACCAGGTCCAATAAAGATGTTAAAAAAAAAATATATCACAACCAGGATATTAATATTGATACAGTCAAGATACAGAACATTCCCATCACCATGAGGATCCCTTATGTTGACCTATGATAGCCACCCCCCACTTCTCTCCTACCCCTACTTCCTTCTCAACCCCTGGTAATTGCTAATCAGTTCTCCATTTCTATAATTTTGTCATTTTAAGAATTTTTATAAGTGGAATAATATTGTATATGTAATCTTTTGAGATTTTTTTTTTCACTCAGTGTAACTCTCTGGAGGTTATCTAGGTTGTTGTGTGTATCAATAGTTTGGTCTTTTTAGTTGCTGAGTAGTGTTCCATGGTATGGACATACCTCCATTCACCTGTTGGAGGACATCTGGGCTGTTTACAAAAAAAAAGAAAAAGAATGTTAAAGAACATTACTGAGTCAGTTGACAAAACTGGATTATGGACAGTAAATTATTGTATTGATGTTAAATTTTCTGAAGATGATAAGTATATTCTACTTATGTAAGAGAATGTTGTTATTCTTGGGGAATTCAGAGTAAAGTATTTGGGGGTTAAAGGGCATGAATTATGCAACTTAACACTCAAATGAAATGCTTCAGAAAAAATAAGTACATATAGAGAGAACAAAGCCTATAAAAAATGGAGCAAAATGTTAACAGTAGATGAATTGGAATAAAGACTATATAGTGTTATTCTTACAACTTTTCATAAATTTGAAACTTACCAAATAAAAGAATTTTTAAAAAACCAAACAACTTTTAGTGGTTTCCCATTGAGCTTACAATGAAATCCAAACTCCTTACCTTGGTCTGGAGATCCCTGAGGGAGCTTCCTTCCACCCCCTCTGTGGCCTCACCAATACTCTGAAATGTACTCCAGCCACATTTCTGCTCCTCCAACACCCGAGCTCCTTTCTGCTCCCTCTCCGCTGGCATTTCACGTACCTGCTCCCTCTCTCCCTCAGCTCAAGTGTTACCTCCTCACAGCCACTTTCTCTGACCATGCCCTGCTTAAGGAAGGCCTTCCTCTCTCTGCACTTTCCTGTTAGTCTCTATCACCAGGTTTATTTCTTTCACAAAACTGACTCACATTAGGAGATTATCTTATTAAATCACTTTTCCTGTATTATGATTAGTTGCCTAAATATCTGTCTCCATAAATGTTAAGATCCTTGAGGGCTGGAATTATGCATTAGCCACATTTATAGCCTTCCCAGGTTATGGTGCATAAAAAATCTGTACTGTGTTGATATGAACTCTCCAGCCCTTACTGTCTGTGCCTACTCACGTGGCACTTGTTTACTGACTGGTCGTCTGGGTCTCTGTGTATATACCTTATCTTTCCAGGAGGTCGGGAACTTAGTATGTTCACCCTCATATTTCCACATCACCTATTTCAGTGTCTTGCAACTCAACTGTTAATGAATGACTGGAGGGACAAATAAGTAATGCATTTTGGAGTACCAGGAGAAAAATGACTAGGCAAGCTCACTATTCAAACTTCACCTTTTCTTTTTTATTTTTTTTTTGGTACCATATGGTATATTTACTATCCTATTTCACTCAGCTGAAGATTTTCCAAACTCAATATTCCTCAACAATTGTATCCTAATGGCTATGTAATATTTAAGGTAATCACTGTGTTATGGCTGGATATTTAGGCTATTTACAATATTTTAATGCTTAAGGAGACTATGAGCATCTTTTTTCAACATATTTTTTCTGGATCACTATAATCATATGAGTTTCTAATATGAAAAATTACCTTGCTGAAAGTTATAATCTTAAGGATTTTGGTCAGATTGTTGTGTTTTTTTTAACATCTTTATTCGAGTATAATTGCTTTACAATGGTGTGTTAGTTTCCACTGTATAACAAAGTGAATCATCTATACATGTACATTTATCCCCATTTCTCCTCTCTCTTGCGTCTCCCTCCCACCCTCCCTATCCCACCCTCTAGGTGGATACAAAGCACCGAGCTGATCTCCCTGTGCTATGCGGCTACTTCCCACTAGCTATTTTACATTTGGTAGTGTGTATATCTCCATGCCACTCCTCACTTCGTCCCAGCTTACCCTTCCCCCTCCCCATGTCCTCAAGTCCATTCTCTACATCTGCGTCTTTATTCTTGTCCTGCCCCTAAGTTTTTCAGAACCATTTTTTTTTTAGATTCCATATATATGTGTTAGCATATGGTATTTCTTTTTCTCTTTCTGACTTACTTCACTCTGCATGACAGTCTCTAGGTCCATCACCTCACCGCAAATAACTCAATTTCATTTCTTTTTATGGTTGAGTAATACTCCATTGTATATATGTGCCACATCTTCTTTATCCATTCATCATTCGATGGGCACTTAGGTTGCTTCCATGTCCTGGCTATTGTAAATAGAGCTTCAATGAACATTGTGGTACATGACTCTTTTTGAATTATGGTTTTCTCAGGGTATATGCCCAGTAGTGGGACTGCTGGGTCATATGGTAGTTCTATTTTTAGTTTTTTAATGAACCTCCATACTGTTCTCCATAGTGGCTGTATCAATTTACATTCCCACCTACAGTGCAAGAGGGTTCCCTTTTCTCCACACCCTGTCCAGCACTTATTGTTTGTAGATTTTTTGATGATGGCCATTCTGACTGGTGTGAGGTGATACCTCATTGTAGTTTTGATTTGCATTTCTCTAATGATTAGTGATGTTGAGCATCCTTTCATGTGTTTGTTGGCAATCTGTGTATCTTCTTTGGAGAAATGTCTATTTAGGTCTTCTGCCCATTTTTGGATTGGGTTGTTTGCTTTTTTGATATTGAGCTGCATGAGCTGCTTGTATATTTTGGAGATTAATCCTTTGTCAGTTGCTTCATTCGCAAATATTTTCTCCCATTCTGAGGGTTGTCTTTTCATCTTGTTTCTAGTTTCCTTTGCTGTGCAAAAGTTTTTAAGTTTCACTAGGTCCCATTTGTTTATTTTTGCTTTTATTTCCATTTCTCTAGGAGGTGGGTCAAAAAGGATCTTGCTGTGATTTATGTCATAGAGTGTTCTGCCTATGTTTTCCTCTAAGAGTTTTATAATGTCTGACCTTACATTTAGGTCTTTAATCCATTTTGAGTTTATTTTTGTGTATGGTGTTAGGGAGTGTTCTAATTTCATTCTTTTACATGTAGCTGTCCAGTTTTCCCAGCACCACTTATTGAAGAGGCTGTCTTTTCTCCATTGTGTTTCCTTATTTATTTTCATTTTGGATGATCTGTCCATTGGTGAAAGTGGGGGTTTAAAGTCCCCTACTATGATTTTGTTACTGTCGATTTCCCCTTTTATGGCTGTTAGCATTTGCCTTATGTACTGAGGTCCTCCTATGTTGGGTGCATAAATATTTACAATTTTTATATCTTCTTCTTGGATTGATCCTTTGATCATTATGTAGTGTCCTTCTTTGTCTCTTGTAATAGTCTTTATTTTAAAGTCTATTTTGTCTGATATGAGAATTGCTATGCCAGCTGTCTTTTGATTTCCATTTGCATGGAATATCTTTTTCCATCCCCTCACTTTCAGTCTGTATGTGTCCCTAGGTCTGAAGTGGGTCTTTTGTAGACAGCATATATACAGGTCTTGTTTTTGTGTCCATTCAGCCAGTGTATGTCTTTTTGTTGGAGCATATAATCCATTTACATTTAAGGTAATTATCCATATGTATGTTCCTATTACTATTTTCTTGTTTTGTGTTTTTTATTGTAGGTCTTTTCCTTCTCTTGTGTTTCCTGCCTAGAGGAGTTCCTTTAGCATTTGTTGTAAAGCTGGTTTGGTGGTGCTGAATTCTCTTAGGTTTTGCTTGTCTATAGATCTTTTAATTTCTCCATCAAGTCGGAATGAGATCCTTGCTAGGTAGAGTAATCTTGGTTGTTGGATTTTCCCTTTCATCACTTTAAATATGTCCTGCCACTCCCTTCTGGCTTGCAAAGTTTCTGCTGACAGATCAGCTGTTAACCTTATGGGGATTCCTGTGTATGTCATTTGTTGCTTTTCCCTTGCTGCTTTTAATATTTTTCCTTTTTGTTTAATTTTTGATAGTTTGATTAATATGTGTCTTGGCATGTTTCTCCTTGGATTTTTCCTATATGGGACTCTCTGTGCTTCTTGGACTTGATTGACTATTTCCTTTCCCATATTAGGGAAGTTTTCAGCTATAATCTCTTCAAATATTTTCTCAGTCCCTTTTTTATCTCTTCTTCTTCTGGGACCCCTATAATTAGAATGTCAGTGCATTTAATGTTGTCCCAGAGGTCTCTGAGACTGTCTCAATTCTTTTCAGTCTTTTTTCTTTATTCTGCTCGGTGATAGTTATTTCCAATATTTTATCTTCCAGGTCACTTATCCATTCTTCTGCCTCAGTTATTCTGCTATTAATTCCTTCTAGAGAATTTTTAATTTCATTTATTGTGTTGTTCATCATTGTTTGTTTGCTCTTTAGTTCTCCTAGGTCCTTGTTAAACGTTTCTTGTATTTTCTCCATTCTTTTTCCAAGATTTTGGATCATCTTTACTAACATTACTGAATTCTTTTTCAGGTTGGCTGCCTATTTCCTCTTCATTTGTTTGGTCTGTTGGGTTTTTACCTTGCTCCTTCATCTGCTGTGTATTTCTCTGTCTTCTCATTGTGCTTAACTTACTGTGTTTGGGGTCTCCTTTTCTCAGGCTGCAGGTTTGTAGTTCCTGTTGTTTTTGGTGTCTGTCCCCAGTGGGTAAATTTGGTTCAGTGAGTTGTGTAGGCTTTCTGGTGAAGGGGACTGCTGCCTGTGTTCTGGTGGATGAGGCTGGATCTTGTCTTTCTGGTGGGCAGGGCCACGTCCAGTGGTGCGTTTTGGGGTGTCTGTGAACTTATTATATTTTCAGGCAACCTCTCTGCTAATGGGTAGGGTTGTGTTCCTGTCTTGCTAGTTGTTTGGCACAGTGTATCTAGCACTGTAGCTTGCTGGTTGTTGAGTGGAGCTGGGTCTTAGTGTTGAGATGGAGATCTCTGTGAGAGGTTTCGCTGTTTGATATTATGTGGGACTGGGAGGCCTCAGGTGGTCCAATGTCCTGAACTCAGCTCTCCCACCTCAGAGGTTCAGGCGTGACACTTGGCCAGAGCACCAAGACCCTGTCACCCACTTGGCTCAGAAGAAAAGGGAGAAAGAAAAAGAAAGAAAGAAAGAAAAAATAAAATAAAATAATTAAAATAAAAATTAAAAAAATATTATTTTTTTAAAAAAGTAATAAAAACAAAGGAAAGAAAGAAGAGAACAACCAAACCAAAAAACAAATCCACCAATGATAACAAGCACTAAAAACTATACCAAAAAAACCCTAAAAAACAAAACGGACAGACAGAACCCTAGGCCAAATGGTAAAAGCAAAGCTATACAGACAAAATCACACAAAGAAGCATACACATACACACTCACAAAAAGAGAAAAAGGAGGGGCTTCCCTGGTGGTGCAGTGGTTAAGAATCCACCTACCAATGCTGGGGACACAGGTTCGAGCCCTGGTCCAGGAAGATTCCACATGCCGCGGAGCAGCTAAGCCCCTGTGCCACAACTGCTGAGCCTGAGCTCTAGAGCCTGCGAGCCACAACTACTGAAGCCCGTGTGCCACAACTACTGAAGTCCACGTGCCTAGGGCCCATGCTCCGCAACAAGAGAAGCCACCACGATGAGAAGCCTGCACACTGCAATGAAGAGTAACCCCCATTCACCACAAGTAGAGAAAGTCCGCACGCAGCAACAAAGACCCAACGCAGCCTAAATAAATAAATAAATAAATAAATTTATTTATTTAAAAAAAAAGAGAAAAAGGAAAATATATACATATAAAAGAAAAGGAAGAAAGCAACCAAATCAATAAACAAATCTACCAGTGATAATAAGCTCTAAATACTAAACTAAAATAAACATAAAGCCAGAAACAAATTAGATGCAGAAAGCAAACCCCAAGTCTACAGTTGCTCCCAATGTCCACCGCGTCAATTTTGGGATGATTCATTGTCTATTCAGGTATTCCACAGATGCAGGGTACTTCAAGGTGATTGTGGAGATTTAATCTGCTGCTCCTGAGGCTGCGGGGAGAGATTTCCCTCTCTCTTCTTTGTTCGCACAGCTCCTGGGGTTCAGCTTTGGATTTGGCCCTGCCTCTGCATATAGGTCGCCTGAGGGCATCTCTTCCCCGCTCAGACAGGATGGGGTTAAAGCAGCGGCTGATTCGGGGTCACTGGCTCACTCAGGCCAGGGGGAGGGAGGGGTACAGAATGCGGGTGAGCCTGCAGCGGCAGAGGCCGGCATGACGTTTCAACAGCCTGAGGCGCGCTGTGTGTTCTCCCAGGGAAGTTGTCCCTGGATCACGGGACCCTGGCAGTGGCGGGCTGCACAGGCTCCCGGGAGGGGAGGTGTGGATAGTGACCTGTGCTCGCACACAGGCTTCTTGGTGGCTGCAGGAGCAGCCTTAGCGTTTCATGCCCATCTCTGGGGTCTGCGCTGATAGTCGCGGCTCGCACCTGTCTCTAGAGCTCGTTTAGGCGGTGTTGTGAATCCCCTCTCCTCGCACACCCTTTTGGGAAGTCTGAGGTCTTCTGCCAGCGTTCAGTAGGTGTTCTGTAGGGGTTGTTCCACATGTAGATTTTTTTTTTAAATGTAAATGGTTTTTCACATTTGCTTCAGTTTTTTTTTTTTTAAAGAAATTCACGTTCTTTTATTTATTTATTTATTTATTTATTTATTTATGACTGTGTTGAGTCTTCATTTCTGTGCGAGGGCTTTCCCCAGTTGCGGCAAGTGGGGACCACTCTTCATCGCGGTGCGCGGGCCTCTCACCATCGCGGCCTCTCCTGCTGCGGAGCACAGGCTCCAGACGCGCAGGCTCAGCAACTGTGGCTCACAGGCCCAGCTGCTCCGTGGCATGTGGGATCCTCCCAGACCAGGGCTCGAACCCGTGTCCCCCGCACTGGCAGGCAGACTCTCAACCACTGCGCCACCAGGGAAGCCCCTGTAGATGTATTTTTGATGTATTTGTGGGGAGGAAGGTGATCTCCACGTCTTACTCCTCCACCATCTTGAAATCTTCACCATTTTTAATATCTCTTTCTGACAATAACCACATCTTAAGTAGAGTACAGTCTTCCACAGAATGTGTTTGCCTCCGAATGTGGGTATTTCAATGTGCATACAAGTATATATATAAGTATATAATATAAGCTATATTTGTAAAACTGCATGTCTTACGGAAGACATCCTGTAGTTATTACCAATCCTTTTTTTCTTGGAGGGAGGGGAGGAAAAATATGTTTTGAGTAAATTTTGATTTTCATATATCAGTTTTACTTAAAACACAGTATTCCAGAATACTTTACAAGCCAACACACATCTCTGCCTGCTCTTTCTCATGTGAGACCCATCTCGGAGTTTATTGGAAAATCCAGATAATAATAGGACAATGACTCTCAACTTTTCTTCCCTTTTACCTCTCTATAGAGAATTTTGCGAAGCCAACAGAGGACTTAAAAATATTTACTTTTGGTCTTGAGGAGGGAAATGAAGAAGTCTGTAACCTCGCTAGTGGTGTCAGATTGAAAAACTTGTCACTGCCAGCATCATTAAAAGGTAAAGAAAATTTGACCTGGTGTTCATTTTCCAGGACCTAGATTCCCCTCTTGCTTTCTCTAGGATGCTTCCAACAAAGGAGAAAGGAAGATAGAAGACTGGCTTTGTTTTTTGTTTTGTGTTGCCCAGGCAATGGGAAGGTTCCATTACAAGCTTGGCTTTTCTGCTTCTAAATAGGAGCCAACTTCCCCCTGTGCATACGCTGGAGTCTGATTTGAACAAAGTTTTATTCAACTGCATAAAAGAATGAGGTATAGTACATTTTCAATTAAACAGAAATCAAATAATGAGAGAGAAAATCTAACAGTGATACTTTTCCTGCTATCTACTTCCATAAGAAATGACAAACAAGGGAATTTATATCAGGGATGTACTGTTATTCATTTCAAGAAAAATGAATTTCAAGCAATGTTCTAGCATGCATTCAGCTCCAATCCATGCCATCTATAAAATGTTCAACTTCAAATGTTTCGTACAAGGATGAGACCTCAAGTTCTCTATCTCCAAAAGAGCATCATTTGTCTTTCATTCACTATGTCTACTAAAATAGCAAGGTGGATTAACTTGGTTTCTTTTAATCAGTATTTTTTTTATTGAAGTATATTTGATTTACAATGTTGTGTTAATTTCTGCTGTACAGCCAAGTGATTCAGTTATACATACATATATATATATTCTTTTTTTTTTTTTTTTTTTTTTGGCCACACCGTGCAGCTTGCGGGATCTCAGTTCCCCTACCCGGGATTGAACCCAGGCCACAGCAGTGAAAGCCTGGAATCCTAACCACTAGGCGACCAGGGAATTCCCACATTCTTTTTTTTTTTTTAATATTTTTTTCTATTATGGTTTATTATAGGATACTGAATATAGTTCTCTGTGCTATGCAGTAGGCTTTGTTTATCTGTTCTACATATAAAAGCTTACATCTGCTAACCCTACTTATATCTGGACTAGCTTGGTTTCTACAGTGTTCTGTGGACATATTGAGAAGTTCATATTTTGTCCCTGAGGAGGGTGATGTAATAGAAGGATATCCTGGTCAAGATGTCCAAGAAACCATGTGAGCTATGATACTCGAGCTTAGATGAGAAGATGGAATTGGAGCTAGGAGCTCTCTGACACTTGGTCATGAGCATAGAGATGGTAATGGGTTGTCACAAGAATAACTGAATCCCTGGGGCAGATAGAGAGAAAGCTTATTGCTGGGAAGTTCCATGAGAAAGGGCAGCCAGTGAAGAAGACAGAGAATGAGCAGCTGGAGAAGTCAACACAGAACACGGATGGGAGGCCCTGCTCCTTTTGACCACTTTTCACCATGACCTCTGCTCTCCTTACACACCCTTGTCACACTTTAACACAAAATCAGAACACCTTGAAATCAATCTTATTGTCATGGCCAATGGGACATGCATATTTTTAGGTTATAGCATCTCCGTCTTTTGTACTCCCAACACAAGTGCTATCTGTGAAATAGGTACTAAGCAAATACTTCTTTTGGCTTAGCTCAGCTGGGTGTAGTTCTATTGAACAAGAACTATAGAACAGGACAGTTGTCCATCTCCAGAATGTATTTGATAAAGACAGATGACTAGTTCCCTATTGTGTGGCTTTCCACCTGCAGAAATCTCTCTGGTCCAGCTGGATAGCATGAGCCTGTCCCACCAGATGTTGGTGAGATGTGCAGCCATCATTGGCCTGACCTTCACTACGGAACTGTTGTTTGAGATTCTCCCTTGTTGGAACATGAAGATGATGATCAATGCCCTGGCAACCCTCGTGGAATCCAACGTCTTTGATTGTTTCCGGAATGGCAAGGAGCTCCGAATAGCCCTAAAACAGAACGCAGCCTCGTTTGAGGTGAATTATCGCTCCCTCTCTCTGCAACCACCTTCTGAAGGAATGGGTAAGTAGAGCCCGGAAGTGACGCATATTTCCTTTAGTTTAAGGCACATCTTGATAAAAGAACTGATCTGTATTTTGTAGCAGGGGCTGACTTGTTGCCCACTGCCTTTCTGTCCTCTCTAGCCCATGGCGAGGAGGAAGAGCTCCGTGAGCTGGAAAGCGAGGTGATTGAGTGCCACATCATTCGATTCTGCAGCCCGATGATGCAGAAAACAGCCTATGAGCTGTGGCTGAAAGACCAGAAGAAAGCCATGCACTTGAAATGTGCTCGCTTTCTGGAAGAAAACGCCCACAGGTGTGACCACTGCCGAAGTGGAGACTTCGTCCCCTTTCACCACTTTGCAGTCGACATCCGGCTCAACACTTTGGACTTGGATACCATTAGGAAGATGGCTAAGTCCCATGGATTTCAAAGTAAACTTTCTTCGTTCCTAATTAATTCTAACTATAACTAGGGAACATGGAGACAAGACCTAGAAGAAGTGGGTCTGGACCATGAGGATTTCAAGTCCTCTGCAGGCTCGGGCACCACGGATGATGAGACGTGAGCAGCGTAGGTCAGCGGGGCAGGAAGTTGGGGCGTATACATGTAGCTGAGTTGGCAGAACCAATCTCACTGTGAGACTGTCAGGGAGGATTTGGGGGTAAGGACTCTGGCAAAATGGGGTGTGAGCAGAGCTCAAATTAAAATGTCCAAAGGAATAAAACAGAACCAACTTCATTCGCACCAAGGGATGGAATCCAAGGAGGGTAGTGGGTAGGGAGCGGGGTCTGACATGAAGTGGGGGGAAGAGCAAGATCTGAGAGGGAGTGCTGTTTCTTGGCAGATAAAATGTTGTTGCTCTGTCTAGTTTGAAACAAGGTTCCAGTGGAAAAAATGTATGAGTGGGAGAGAATTAGCCAGGACTAAGCATGTCAGGGCCCCCAGAAAAGAGGGCTTGGGTTTAGGACAGGGATTCAAGACCATCTGAGGTGCAAGTAAGAAAGTTACAGACTGATAGCACAAACTGGCCACATGATCTGGGAAAATGTAGTAAGGATTCAAGGGGCATAAGGGCCCAGGGACTCAGTTACTGCAGGAACGATGGATGTCAGACATAGGGCAGCAACACCAACTCCAGCCCTCATTCGGGGGTGGCCAGGGAACACCCAATGGACTTCTTGCCCTAGTTACAGGGCCTCCATGATTATGACTAAATCTGGTCAGGAAAACAGGCTACACATAGAGGACTCCTATATTATAAGTATATGAAAAATTGGGAAAGAATGTATGTAAAGTGCCCAGCACATAGTAGGTACAAAATAAATATTTATTCTCATTCATTCTCTACTTTACCTGCATTCTCATTTCATTCTCTTATCAACCCTCCAAGGTGGAGGGTTATTTTCATTTTATAGATAAGAAAATTGATGTTCTGGAAGATTAAATAACTTTCCTGATGCCACACAGCAAGTAATAGACTTTATTCAATCCCAGGTCAGTCTAATTCCTGAGTTCATGCTCTGCCATTACACTTGAGCTTCCCAAAGCACAGGACTGGATTTTAGGTAATACTGGCCAAGTAGACTGGAAGAGGTTCATAGATACAGCATTAGGTATGAATCAGAGAGTGAGGAAGGTGATTCCTTTGCAATACTTGATCAGGGAGAAAGCAGCTTTTTCCTGTGATTTAAGCCTATCATTGACGCTGCAGTAACACTTGCCAATCTCCCCTTTTAAAAAAAGAGAAATCAGCCTTTAAGTTCAGAGACTTAGAGTCTATATATAGAGAGAGAGTCTATACATGAAGGTTTCAAGTCCCGGAGGGCGTGGGCACAAAGATAATGAGATTCAGCAGTAGTCTCATCCCACTGGGGCAGGAAGATGTCAGAGAGATGGACATGTAGATGAGCCTAGTGTTTATTACTAGTACTTACTACATTTCCCCTCATGCAATATATTTTTTCCAAAATTGGAAACATGTTATTATTATTATACTATTAGTGGTATACGTGTAACATGATGTTGAAATTGAAATTTGTACCAAGCACCAAGATACAATGGATGTTGAAATCCAAAGTGAGGTAAATAGATGGATGTACAGACTCTATAAAGGAAATAGCTGAGAATCATTCACAATATTGTATCCTTCATCCACATTCAAGACATAAAAATGAGGCATAGTGTGGAGAGGGCCAGGATTTGTGGAGAGATTTGGCAAGAACTGAGGAGGTACTGTGTACCTTCCTCAAGTGGGTTGCTTCCTTTCTCAGCTCAATGCTAGGAAGATGTCTTCCTTGGAATCAGTTAGAGGACACAGAAGACCTCACACCTAATGAGGCCAGAGTGGCCTCTGGCTGCACCAGGATCAACCTGCCCTCCCAGAGTTTGGGAAAGGATGTGTGAGGGTTTCCTATAAATCAGATATAACTCACCTGGGAGAAAAAGCCAGCCTGGCATCATTTTAAGTTGTTCCCGAGAGTACCCCTAGGAGTGTGAGAAGACCCCTAGTAGTGGGCTGCTAGAATAAAACAGGCACCAAGAGGGCAGGCGATGGAGAGCTGAAGAGGATGCATGACTGGATCAAGGGATCTTCAGTGAAAGATCCCAACACAGGGCCATAGTCAAAGCACCAATGAAAACATTAATAGGAGAGAGTCAACTGACAGAGATAAGAGAAAAGGGAAAGAATACAGTAAGTCCTCTACATACGAACCTTCAAGTTGCGAACTTTCAAAGATGTGAACGTGTGTTCGCATGTCCAGTCATGTAAGTTAGTTCACGTGTCTGGCGTACATTGTCATGTGTGCATCCTCTACAAGTGGTGGTGCTTTTGTGTACTTTACTGTACAGTACTGTATAGAGTACAGTAGTACAGTATCTTTATTACAAGCCCAGGATGTCCAGAAGCAAGCATAAAAGCAGCAGTGTTGTAGCTGGTACTACTGTACTTTTCAAGGTACTGTACAGTAAGATTAAAAATGCTTTATTTTTGTGTTTGTTTTTTATGTATTATTTGTGTGAAAAGTATTATAAACCTATTATAGTACAGTACTATAAAGATGATTGTGTTTGTTGGGTACCAAGGCTAACTTTGTTGGACTTACGAACAAATTGGACTTGATGAACATATTCTCGGAACGGAACTCATTCGTATGTAGGGGACTTACTGTATTCCAGACTCTGTGGGATCAGTGAGTCTTATTTTATATATACATTATATATATAAATAAACAAATTATATATAAACTACATATATTATATATGTATGTTTTAGTTATTTATTTGGTGAGGGGTAAAATCAGCTGGCAGCTAGCAGACAGGTTAGCCTGAGTAGTTCATTGGTCTTAAGCAGGTTGGCTAGGGCCACCAAAGGAAACAACTGCAGTTATTTCAGGTTCTCCAATGTTCCTTAACCGTTTCACTCTGGAGCATATGTTACCAGATATCTCTGAGTCATGTCTACTGATGTCCTTTCAACAGAACCTCCACCTGAGTGAGGCCAGGGCTTGATTATTTCCCTTCGAATTTTTCACCTATTGAAAAGAGCATCAACTAGACATCTTTTTTTTTTTTTTTTTTTAAATGTTAGTTTTTTGTTTTTGTTTTTTTAATTTTATAGCTACTTTATTTATTTATTTATTTATTTTTGGCTGTGTTGGGTCTTCGGTTCGTGCGAGGGCTTTCTCTGGTTACGGCAAGTGGGGGCCACTCTTCATCACGGTGCGCGGGCCTTTCACTATCGCAGCCCCTCCCATTGCGGGGCACAGGCTCCAGACGCGCAGGCTCAGTAGTTGTGGCTCACGGGCCCAGCTGCTCCGTGGCATGTGGGATCTTCCCAGACCAGGGCTCGAACCCGTGTCCCCTGCATTAGCAGGCAGATTCTCAACCACTGCGCCACCAGGGAAGCCCAGACATCTTTGAATAAAGATATTTTTTAGATTTCCTGAAAGTTTTACCATAAAAGCAATAGTCCCATGACCTACTGCCCTGCATACGTATCTTCAATATTTCTTCTCAGAGGCAAACATTTTTAACTTAGCTGTTCCCTCTAGTCATTACTTCCATATACTAAGTGGTATGTTAATGCTACTTTTTAAAAAATCAAATGTGACATCATCTGTTTTAGTCTTGCTATGGTAGGTAAGGATTTAACTCTATTACACCATGCTTGGGCACCTCTCCTCCAATATTGTTATAGAACTATCATTAGATAAATCAATCAAGTATTTACATTATTAAGACTATGAAAATGCTGTCCATTAGAGAACTAAGTAGTAATATACTGTGAATAGATTTTTTTTTAATTTTTGAATTATATTTTATTTATTTTTTATACAGCAGGTTCTTATTAGTCATCAATTTTATACACATCAGTGTATACGTGTAAATCCCAATCGCCCAATTCATAACACCACCATCCACACCCACCTGCGGCTTTCCCCCCTTGGTGTCCATATGTTTGTTCTCTACATCTGTGTCTCAACTTCTGCCCTGCAAACCAGTTCATCGGTACCATTTTTCTAGGTTCCACATATATGCGTTAATATACGATATTTGTTTTTCTCTTTCTGACTTACTTCACTCTGTATGACAGTCTCTAGATCCATCCACGTCTCAACAAATGACCCAATTTCGTTCCTTTTTATGGCTGAGTAATATTCCATTGTATATATGTGTCACATCTTCTTTATCCATTTGTCTGTCGATGGGCATTTAGGTTGCTTCCATGACCTGGCTATTGTAAATAGTGCTGCAATGAACATTGGGGTGCATGCGTTTTTTTGAATTATGGTTTTCTCTGGGTATATGCCGAGTAGTGGGATTGCTGGATCATATGGTAATTCTATTTTTAGTTTTCTAAGGAACCTCCATACTGTTCTCCATAGTGGCTGTATCAATTTACATTCCCACCAACAGTGCAAGAGGGTTCCCTTTTCTCCACACCCTCTCCAGCACTTGTTGTTTGTAAATTTTCTGATGATGCCCATTCTAACTGGTGGGAGGTGATACCTCATTAGTTTTGATTTGCATTTCTCTAAAATTAGTGATGTTGAGCAGCTTTTCACGTGCTTCTTGGCCATCTGTATGTCTTCTTTGGAGAAATGTCTATTTAGGTCTTCTGCCCATTTTTGGATTGGGTTGTTTGTTTCTTTAATATTGAGCTGCATGAGCTGTTTATATATTTTGGAGGTTAATCCTTTGTCCACTGATTCGTTTGCAAATATTTTCTCCCATTCTGAGGGTTGTCTTTTCGTCTTGTTTATGGTTTCCTTTGTTGTGCAAAAGTTTTGAAGTTTCATTAGGTCCCATTTGTTTATTTTTGTTTTTATTTCCATTACTCTAGGAGGTGGATCAAAAAAGATCTTGCTGTGCTTTATGTCAAAGAGTGTTCTTCCTATGTTTTCCTCTAAGAGTTTTATAGTGTCCAGTCTTACATTTAGGTCTCGAATGCATTTTGAGTTTATTTTTGTGTATGGTGTTAGGAAGTGTTCTAATTTCATTCTTTTACATGTAGCTGTCCAGTTTTCCCAGCACCACTTATTGAAGAGACTGTCTTTCCTCCATTGTATATTCTTGCTTCCTTTGTCATAGATTAGTTGACCATAGGTGTGTGGGGTTATCTCTGGGATTTCTATCTTGTTCCATTGATCTATGTTTCTGTTTTTGTGCCAGTACCATATTGTCCTAATTACTGTAGCTTTGTAGTATAGTCTGAAGTCAAGGAGTCTGATTCCTCCCGCTCCGTTTTTTTTGCTAAAGACTGCTTTGGCTATTCGGGGTCTTTTGTGTCTCCATACAGATTTTAGGAGTTTTTGTTCTAGTTCCATAAAAAATGCCATTGGCAATTTGATAGGGATTGCACTGAATCTGTAGATTGCTTTGGGTAGTATACTCATTTTCACAATATTGATTCTTCCAATCCAAGAACATGGTATATCTCTCCATCTGTTTGTATCATCTTTAATTTCTTTCATCAGTGTCTTATAGTTTTCTGCATACAGGTCTTTTGTCTCCCTAGGTAGGTTTATTCCTAGGTATTTTATTCTTTTTGTTGCAATGGTAAATGGGAGTGTTTCCTTAATTTCTCTTTCAGATTTTTCATCATTAGTGTCTAGGAATGCAAGAGATTTCTGTGCATTAATTTTGTATCCTGCAACTTTACCAAATTCATTGGTTAGCTCTAATAGTTTTCTGGTGGCATTTTTAGGATTCTCTATGTATAGTATCATGTCATCTGCAAACAGTGACAGTTTTACTTCTTCTTTTCCAATTTGTATTCCTTTTATTTCTTTTTCTTCTCTGATTGCCATGGCTAGGACTTCCAAAACTATGTTGAATAATGTGGTGAGAGTGGACATCCTTGTCTTGTTCCTGATCTTAGAGGGAATGCTTTCAGTTTTTCACCGTTGAGAATGATGTTTGCTGTGGGTTTGTTGTATATGGCCTTTATTATGTTGAGGTAGGTTCCCTCTATGCCCACTTTCTGGAGAGTTTTTATCATAAATGGGTGTTGAATTTTGTCAAAAGCTTTTTCTGCATCTATTGAGATGATCATATGGTTTTTAGTATTCAAGTTGCTAATATGGTGTATCACATTGATTGATTTGCGTATATTGAAGAATCCTTGCATCTCTGGGATAAATCCCACTTGATCATGGTGTGTGATCCTTTTGTGTTGTTGGATTCCGTTTGCTAGTATTTTGTTGAGGATTTTTGCATCTATATTCATCAGTGATATTGGTCTGTGATTTTCTTTTCTTGTAGTATCTTTGCCTGGTTTTGGTATCAGGGTGATGGTGGCCTCATAGAATGAGTTTAGGAGTGTTCCTTCCTCTGCAATTTTTTGGAAGAGTTTGAGAAGGATGGGTGTTAGCTCTTCTCTAAATGTTTGATAGAATTCACCTGTGAAGCCATCTGGTCCTGGACTTTTGTTTGTTGGAAGATTTTTAATTACAGTTTCAATTTCATTACTTGTGATTGGTCTGTTCATATTTTCTGTTTCTTCCTGGTTCAGTCTTGGAAGGTTATACCTTTCTAAGAATTTGTCCATTTCTTCCAGGTTGTCCATTTTATTGGCATAGAGTTGTTGTAGTAGTCTCTTAGGATGCTTTGTATTTCTGTGGTGTCTGTTGTACCTTCTCCTTTTTCATTTCTAATTTTATTGATTCGAGTCCTCTCCCTCTTTTTCTTGATGAGTCTGGCTAATGGTTTATCAATTTTGTTTATCTTCTCAAAGAACCAGCTTTTAGTTGTATTGATCTTTTCTATTGTTTTCTTTGTTTCTATTTCATTTATTTCTGCTCTGATCTTTATGATTTCTTTCCTTCTGCTAACTTTGGGTTTTGTTTGTTCTTCTTTCTCTAGTTCCTTTAGGTGTAAGATTAGATTGTTTATTTGAGATTTTTCTTGTTTCTTCAGGTAGGCTTGTATAGCTATAAACTTCCCTCTTAGAACTACTTTTGCTGCATCCCATAGGTTTTGGATCATCGTGTTTTTATTGTCATTTGTCTCTAGGTACTTTTTAATTTCTTCTTTGATTTCTTCAGTGATCTCTTGGTTATTTAGTAATGTATTGTTTTGCCTCCATGTGTTTGTGTTTTTTACGTTTTTCCCCCTGTAATTCATTTCTAATCTCATAGTGTTGTGGTCAGAAAAGATGCTTGATATGATTTCAATTTTCTTAAATTTACTGAGGCTTGATTTGTGACCCAAGATGTGATCTATCCTAGAGAATGTTCCATGCACACTTGAGAAGAACGTGTAATCTGCTGTTTTTGGATGGAATGTCCTATAAATATCAATTAAATCTATCTGGTCTATTGTGTCATTTAAAGCTTCTGTTTCCTTATTTATTTTCATTTTGGATGATCTGTCCGTTGGTGTGAGTGAGGTGTTAAAGTCCCCCGCTCTTATTGTGTTACTGTAGATTTCCTCTTTTATAGCTGTTAGCAGTTGCCTTATGTATTGAGGTGCTCCTATGTTGGGTGCATATATATTTATAATTGTTATATCTTCTTCTTGGATTGATCCCTTGATCATTATGTAGTGTCCTTCCTTGTCTCTTGTAACATTCTTTATTTTAAAGTCTATTTTATCTGATAGGAGTATTGCTACTCCAACTTTCTTTTGATTTCCATTGGCATGGAATATCTTTTTCCATCCCCTCACTTTCAGTCTGTATGTGTCCCTAGGTCTGAAGTGGGTCTCTTGTAGACAGCATATATATGGGTCTTGTTTTTGTATCCTTTCAGCAAGCCTGTGTCTTTTGGTTGGAGCATTTAATCCATTCACGTTTAAGATAATTATCGATATGTATGTTCCTATGACCATTTTCTTAATTGTTTTGGGGTTTTTTTTGTGGGTCCTTTTCTTCTCTTGTGTTTCCCACTTAGAGAAGTTCCTTTAGCATTTGTTGTAGAGCTAGTTTGGTGGTGCTGAATTCTCTTAGCTTTTGATTGTCTGTAAAGCTTTTGATTTCTCCAGCAAATCTGAATGAGATCCTTGCCAGGTAGAGTAATCTTGGTTGTAGGTTCTTCCCTTTCATCACTTTAAGTATATCATGCCACTCCCTTCTGGCTTGTAGAGTTTCTGCTGAGAAATCAGCTGTTAACCTTATGGAAGTTCCCTTGTATGTTATTTTTCGTTTTTACTTTGCTGCTTTCAATAATTTCTCTTTGTCTTTAATTTTTGCCAATTTGATTACTATGTGTCTTGGCGTGTTTCTCCTTGGGTTTATCCTGTATGGGACACGCTGTGCTTCCTGGACTTGGGTGGCTATTTCCTTTCCCATGTTAGGGAAGTTTTCAACTATAATCTCTTCAAATATTTTCTCGGGTCCTTTCTCTCTCTCTTCTCCTTCTGGGACCCCTATAATGTGAATGTTGTTGCATTTAATGTTGTCCCAGAGGTCTCTTCATTTCTTTTCATTCTTTTTTCTTTATTCTGTTCTGCAGCAGTGAATTCCACCATTCTGTCTTCCAGGTCACTTATCCGTTCTTCTGCCTCAGTTATTCTGCTATTGATTCCTTCTAGTGTAGTTTTCATTTCAGTTATTGTATTGTTCATCTCTGTTTGTTTGTTCTTTAATTCTTCTAGGTCTTTGTTAAACATTTCTTGCATCTTCTCAATCTTTGCCTCCATTCTTTTTCCGAGGTCCTGGATCATCTTCACTATCATTATTCTGAATTCTTTTTCTGGAAGGTTGCCTATCTCCACTTCATTTAGTTGTTTTTCTGGGGTTTTATCTTGTTCTTTCATCTGGTACATAGCCCTCTGCCTTTTCATCTTGTCTATCTTTCTGTGAATGTGGTTTTTGTTCCACAGGCTGCAGGATTGTAGTTCTTCTTGCTTCTGCTGTCTGCCCTCTGGTGGATGAGGCTATGTAAGAGGCTTGTGTAAGTTTCCTGATGGGAGGGACTGGTGGTGGGTAGAGCTGACTGTTGCTCTGGTGGGTAGAGCTCAGGAAAACTTTAATCCACTTGACTGCTGATGGGTGGGGCTGGGTTCCCTCCCTGTTGGTTGTTTGGCCTGAGGCAACCCAACACTGGAGCTTACCTGGGCTCTTTGATGGGGCTAATGACAGACTCTGGGAGGGCTCACGCCAAGGAGTACTTCCCAGAACTTCTGCTGCCAGTGCCCTTGTCCACACGGAGAGCCACAGCCACCTGCCGCCTCTGCAGGAGACCCTCCAACACTAGCATGTAGGTCTGGTTCAGTCTCCCCTGGGGTCACTGCTCCTTCCCCTGGGTCCTGATGCGCACACTACTTTGTGTGTGCCCTCCAAGAGTGGGGTCTCTGTTTCCCCCAGTCCTGTAGAAGTCCTGCAGTCAATTCCCACTAGGCTTCAAAGTCTGATTCTCTAGGAATTCCTCCTCGCATTGCCAGACCCCCAGGTTGGGAAGCCTGATGTGGGGCTCAGAACCTTCACTCCAGTGGGTGGACTTCTGTGGTATAAGTGTTCTCCAGTCTGTGAGTCACCCACCCAGCAGTTATGGGATTTGATTTTACTGTGATTGCACCCCTCCTACCGTCTCATTGTGGCTTCTCCTTTGTCTTTGGATGTGGGGTATCTTTTGTGGTGAGTTCCAGTGTCTTCCTGTTGATGATTGTCCAGCAGCTAGTTGTGATTCTGGTGTTCTCACAAGAGGGAGTGAGAGCATGTCCTTCTACTCCGCCATCTTGGTTCCTCCTTGTGAATAGATTTCTTAACAGAAGTTTATTTTTCCTAGAGTTTCTAGGAAACCTTTTTTTTTTTTGCAATGTCTTCTTTATAATATCCTGCTTCAGTCTTGGCTGGACACTCTGTCCATTACCCATGAATCTCCCGAAGTGTGAGGTATGCTTTTTTTTATATAATTATTTTTATTTTATTTTATTTATTTATTTATTTTGGCTGCATTGGGTCTTTGTTGCTGTGTGCAGGCCTTCTCTAGTTGCGGCAAGTGGGTCTACTCTTCGTTGCAGTGCACTGGCTTCTCATTTTGGTGGCTTCTCTTGTTGCAGAGCACGGGCTCTAGAGTGCAGGCTCAGTAGATGTGGTTCATGGGCTTAGTTGCTCTGCAGCATGTGGGAGCTTCCTGGACCAGGGCTCAAACCTGTGTCCCCTGCATTGGCAGGCAGATTCTTAACCACTGTGCCACCAGGGAAGTCCATGAGATAGGCTTTTAAGAAATGCTGGAGAAGGACATATCATAAGAGGTTCAAGGACACAGCATTAGCTATGAATCAGATAGTGAGGAAGTTGATTACCTTGTCAATTCTCTATCAATCCTCACGTCCTTCCTAAAAACTTATTTTCTGACTCTTGATCCATTCCAAGGATTGACAGCCCGTGGGCTCCCTCCTGGGCTCTTTCATCTGATATGTGCCAGACAGTGCTCTAGGCACCTTAGATGCATCAGGCAACAAAACAGCATTCTATTGGGGAGAAGCAGACAATGGAGAGAAAACATTAACAAAGAAGTAAATTCTGTAGTATGTATAAGTGATCCCAAGGAGAAAACCAGAAAAGAATGTTGGGTAGGGCAAGGGAGATTAGGAGTGCAGAGTCATTAGGGTAGCCCTCAGTGAGAGGTAAGATTCATGGAAAGGCAAAGGAAGTGAGGGATTTTATTGTATGGATGGCTGGGGAAGAGCATTCTAGGCAGAGGGGAGGGCCAGGGTAATGGCCCTAAGATAGGAATTGACCCCTTCCATTCTGTATATTGTGAGTTTATGCTTTTAAAAATTATTTTATTCTTGTTTTAATGGGGTAAAATGTGCTGGACCTGGAGGTCAGGAGATAAATAAAAGAGGTCAGTTTTTCACCTTGAACTTGAAGTCTTATTTCTGAGTCTTTGACACCACAGGTGAGCAAGTACTATCTTTGCTTTTCTCCTTTCTTCTGAGAACCTACAAGCATTCTGTATATTTCTTTTCTTTTGATTTTTACAGATCCTCTTTGAAGTAGGGAACTTTTAATATATTTCCTTCATAAATGAAGAAAATTGAGACCTAAAAATAATATGATTCACCCGAGGGGTAAATGATATGACAAAAATCATATCTTATATATCCTGACTTTATTTGCTTTATTTAGCCAATATTGCTTTTCGCCGCATCTCATTCTGTCACTATTACAATTTGAAATATAAAACAAAACATATAGGATGTTGAAGAAGGAATAGCATTTTATTTTTAATCATTGATTTTTTTCCCCAAAAAACACGCATTTATTGAGTATCTATTATGTGTCAGGCAGTGATCTAGGCATTGGGGATATAGTGGTGAAAATGGCAGACGTGTCTATTCTCATATATTGAATTTTAATGGAGGCTCATAGACAATAAATTAATTAATAGAAGCATCAGGGGGACTTGGAGGCCTTGAGAAATATTCTGAATTTTATTCCAAATGGATTAGAACGCATTAGAGAAATACTGATTAGAATTAGTATTGGCTGCATATAACAAGGACCCAGCTAGAGTGGCTTAAATTTATTATTAAAGTTCCTAAATGTATTTCTCTCTATGTAAAATGCTTGTCTCATCACTGGGACTGGTATGGAGGCTTCGTGATCATCAGAGATCCTTGGTTCAAAATGGTAGCTGGAGTTCCAGCCATCATGTTCACATTTAACACTAGAAGGAGGAGAAAAGAAACCAAAAAATGAAAGGGATGCCCCTTCCTTTTTCAGTAGTTTTCTAGAATTCTTCCTACCCAATACTGCCCTTATATCTCAAGAACCAATACAATACAATACAATACAATACGTCACATGGCTATATATCCAGTTGCAAGGGAGGTTGGAAAATGTAGCTTCCCCAAGTAAAATTGAGTTCTATTACTAAGGAGAAAAGGGACAATGGAAGTTGAGATAGGAAACAAGCAATTTCTGCCACTGAGATCTGAATCTTTTTTTTTTTTAATTATTATTTCATTTATTTATTTTTGGCTGCATTGGGTCTTCATTGCTGTGCGTGGGCTTTTTTTTTTTTTTTTTTTTTTGTCTCTAGTTGTGGCGAGCGGGGGATACTCTTCATTGCGGTGCATGGGCTTCTCATTGCGGTGGCTTCTCTCATTGTGGAGCACGGGGTCTAGAGCTCAGGCTCAGTAGTTGTGGCACATGGGCTTAGTTGCTCTACAGCATGTGGGATCTTCCCAGACCAGGGCTCAAACCGGTGTCCCCTGCATTGGCAGGTGGATTCTTAATCACTGTGCCGCCAGGGAAGTCCTGAATCATGTTTTTAAAAACTTACTCTGCCTTCTTTATAGAAAACAGATTGAAGAGGATAGGAATAGGAGGGAGATCAGTTTTTCACACTTGTCTAGATGAAATTTGGTGATGGACTAGGGTGGTGCTATAGAGAAGATTGACAGAAGAAGATGGATTCAGATATGTATTGGAGTAGACATAATAGGACTTTCTGATGGACTGAATGGGCATAGGGGTGAGGGAAGGAAAAGAATCAAGGACATTGTCTAGGTTTTTGCCTTGAGGAGATGAATATGGCAGTAATGCCTTGAGAAATGAATACGGCAGTGATGCTTACTAAGACAGGCGAAACTGGTGGATATAGGTTGGTGGATATAGGTTTATGGAAAAGAGATTCAAGAGTTCTGTTTAGATCATTTTAATTTTGAAATTAGGCATCCACGTGGTAGCTGCCAAGGAGACACTTGGATGTATGAGTCGGTAGGTAAGGGTTGATGTCAGGTCTTAAAGATGTAAAACCAAAAGTCGTTGTCATATGGGTAGAATTTAAAGTCATGGGCAGGTGAAATTATCTAGGGAGAAATTTGGTTGGAGAAAGGAGCCCACAGTCAAACTGAGGCTTACCAAAATTTGGAACATTGATAGAGGAGTAGGAGCCAGCAAAGTGAGCAGACAATGAGGGAGGGAAAGAAGGGAATGGGTATTATGAAAGCCGGTGAAAAAAGGGAGTGGTCAATTGTCGTAAATGCTGCCAAGAGGGGTAATAAGATGCAGACAAAGATGTAACATTTGGATTTGGCAACTTGGTTGTCACTGGTAACCCTGACAAGAAAGTTTTAGAGGAATAGGAGGATAAAGGCATAATTCAATTTATTCAGCCTCTAGTCACTAGAGATAAACTAGACAGCAGACTAGGAGAGGTGGGCAAATTAATCCTCATACAGTGTGATAAAGGATGATGATAGAGGTCTGCATGGGTCAATGGGCACACACAAGTTGGGGCACTAATTCTATGGGGCAAGGGTACAGAAAGCTTTCAGAAGAAGGTGATAAGTATCAATAGATGCTGAAACTGAATTTTATAAATTAAAAGATCTGTGGAGTAATGCATTCACCTTGGGGTCAGGAGACCTCCATCATGAACAGATATATGATCTGAGACAAGGCCCTTTCCCTCTTTAGGATTCTTCCTTCTCCCTGAATGGATAAGTGGCTAGATTCAACAATCCTCATTTGTTTTCTGTTTTAAGATCATTATGGAATTTTCTAACCTATTGAAGTCTAGATAGACGGAAGGTTTTAAATTCAAGGCTCTCAGCCCTTAAGTTAGCCCTTTGGGGTATTCCATTAATTGTCTGTATTTCTCCATTAGAAGCTGACATCGCTTTCTTCAGCACCATTAAGTCATAGTTTGAATTACTGCAGGGTAAATTAGTTAGAATAATGTTATCATCTAAAACAAACCCCAACATTTCAGTGGGTTAACACCTTTGAATGACTGTTTTTTTCTGCCCAGGTAATGATCCAATGAAAATGTTGTCAAATAGCCTTGAACACAGTCAGTCAGGGACCCAGCCTCCTTGACTATGTTATAGATTTGCTATCGCTTAGATCCCCACAGTTAATTTGTTTTCCTGTGGAAGGAGAAGGTAGTGAAGATATCTAACCATCTCAATTCAGAGGTGACATATATTACTTCTGATGGAATCCCATTTTCAAACTAAACACATGTCTTCACTTAAGATGCAGTGGGGACTGGAAAATGTAGATCCTGGCTGGGCAACAACAACTTTGTCGTGGAAGGGGAACAGGAAGCTTCAGTGGACACCAGACATCTCTGCCACATGAACATTTCAATGACCCATATAACTCACTTGTTTGTTTATTTTCCAGCTGAAGAAGAGATCACCTTTTCCAGAATAGAGACTTCTAAGAGATCTGAAATATTTTCTGAAAATCTCAGGTACAGGCTTCTATAATTGTTTAGGAGGTAGAGCATGAACAACTGGCATTAAATTCAGAACACTGTTAGAATCATTTGTCTGGTCAGTACTCTGGGTCTTTTAGGCACAAATCAGAGGGTGTGTGTGGTGAGTTTGGTCAGTAGTTATGTAATGGAGCGGGAACCTATGGGCCCTTCCCAGGACAGACCCATATCCTCTGCTGTAGCTCCTCTTTGGGTTTTTTTGTTTTGTTTTGTTTTAAATATTTATTTACATATTTCATTGCACTGGGTCTTAGTTACGGCAGGCGGGCTCCTCAGTTGTGGCATGTGGGATCTTTCGTTGCGGCAAGCAGGCTCTTCGTTTTGGTGTGTGGGCTTCTCTCTAGTTGTGGCACACAGGCTCCAGAGCACATGGGCTCAGTAGTTGCAGCATATAACCTCCTTAGTTGTGACAGGCGGGCTCCTTAGTTGTGGCTCACCAGCTCCTTAGTTGCGGCATGCATGCATGTGGGATCTAGCTTCCTGGCCAGGGATCGAAACCGGACCCCCTGCATTAGGAGTGCAGAGTCTTAACCACTGTGCCACCAGGGAAGTCCCTGTAGCTCCTCTTTGAAGTACCTAGATAATAGTATCTGATGCACACTTCCTGAGTTGTTTTACAGATGCTAAAACCACCACCAGATGGAAGAAATCTACATTAGATTTTCTTATCTTGCTCTTTTATTTGTTTTTGAAGATATCTTCATATCAAACACTATACTATATCTACAAATTATTACTCCTATTTATTTCTGCATTTGGACAGTTCTGAAGAAATAAGAGAAAAGATCTTGAGTTTCTTTGACATCATTATATCAAAAATGAGGACATCTGAGAACGACATCATCCCTCTGGAATCTTGCCAGTGTGAGGAAATCCTAGAGATTGTCATCATGCCTCTGGCTCACCATTTTCTGGCTTTGGGAGAAAACAACAAAGCCTTATATTACTTCCTAGAACTTGCGTCTGCTTATCTCATCTTGGGTGATAATTATATGGTAAGCTGTTTCTGCCCAGGTCCCCTCCAGTTTTTTGTTTTTGTTTTTTTTTATATAATTAGTTATTTAGGGGAGTGCTTTTTAATTTCTAAGTTGTCAGGGTTCTTTTATGTATCTATTTTTATTTATTTTTTATTTATTTATTTATTTATTTATTTATTTATTTATTTATGGCTGTGTTGGGTCTTCGTTTCTGTGCGAGGGCTTTCTTCTAGTTGTGGCAAGCGGGGGCCACTCTTCGTCGCGGTGCGCAGGCCTCTCACTATCGCGGCCTCTCTTGTTGCGGAGCACAGGCTCCAGACACGCAGGCTCAGTAATTGTGGCTCACGGGCCCAGTTGCTCCACGGCATGTGGGATCTTCCCAGACCAGGGCTCGAACCCATGTCCCCTGCATTGGCAGGCAGATTCTCAACCACTGCACCACTAGGGAAGCCCCCCCTCCACTTTTGAGACAGACCTACAGACCACAGGACCAGAAAGGAAGCTCTAGTGTTTGTTTTTTTTATTATTACTTCATGTTCTTGATTCCGAGCAGCACCCCCTTCTTTGAAAATCAAATTGCTCTGAAAGGAAATGACCTGAGATTGTGAAAAAGTCAGAACAAACCACAACTACCATTATACATCATTTAAAACACTGCCATCATTAGAAACTTGCTATGAACTGTCTACCTACATGGGACCCTGGTTTAAACTCTTCAGTTTCAGTAGAGTCTTCCTCAGTAATGTCCCAGCCGCATTTGCTCTCTGTCTTCCCCAAGTATCTGTCAGCACAAATACCTGTAGGTCTCTGAATAAGCGCAAATCTAGTTTTAGTCTTGTGATCCCTGAAGGGGCTCACTCACTTTGGTCTTCATGTAACTCGTGCTAAATTATCATACATACCTTTAGGCCACCAAAGGCCTAGTGAATATTTCTCTAGGATAATTGTAAATACCTTCCAGGGCAATATGCCCTTAGAAATGTGGGGATTTGATACATATAATGAAATAAAAGAATTTATTGTTATGTAAGTTGGGAAGCGCTGAGCTGAATAAAGCTAAATAGATTTCTGTACTACAGATATTTCAGGGCCTTAATATGCTAAGATCCATAGAAATCTCCCAGAGGGTTGGGCTAGGACTGGGACATATTTTTTCTCTCAAACTTATTTGACCTTAGATCACTTTTTCATAGAGCAGCTGCCTGACTAAGCTTCCACGAACTCACTTGAGGAAATGCCTTTCTGGGCAGAGCTTCCCACGCCCGAGTAGCCATGGCTGCCACCTTTCATGCCTGCACTTGTGGACTGTTTCAGATTTTACAGTTGTGGCCTAATTAAACTCCACACCTTAGATTTATATAAAATTTTAAAATTAAACCATTAAAAATGTCACTAAGCTGTGGTTCTCTCAAATATTTATGAACAAAAGGCTCCTGTGCATATTTTATACACATATGTGAAGAAGGCAGTGGTGTGGCCAGTGAGTCCCAGGAAGAGAAGGTTTAGGCAGCCTTGGGGGCTAACTTGCTAAACCTGTGCTCACCCTCATCTCATTATCCAGGGAGTGACGAATGTTCAGGAAAACAATGATTGGAAGCAGAGCCCCAGTGCAGGGTCCCCAAATGCGCCATTTGCTTCCCCGTCTCCCAGCGAAGAAACCTTGTCTCCCTCTTTCCACATCCCACACATACGCCTTAGGCTGCATGAGACTTGGGGACAGTCCCTCACCTTATTTTACTCTTCAAGTCTGACCTTGCCTTGGTGTTTACAAGTGCCAAGACTCTCTTCACGATGTCATAGGACGTTGAAGATGAAGGGAGGAAGGTTGCTCAGGGCCTTACCTTCCTCTTCCACTTCGCAACGATGGCCCTGGCAAAAGAAATGGGAGTGGTTCATAACTCATTCCAAAAGTAGAGGCTGCCTTCTCATAGATGTGGGGAAGCTCTCAGGAGCCATGAGTACTCTGTTGGAAATAGGGAGGTTGGGGATGGAATTACTCAAAGAGGGAAATTGCCCTGGGGAAAACTCCAGGTAAGGTGACTTACATGACAACATGAGGAAAGGAGGAGGTCTCTAGATTCATCCTCTATAATGAGAGATTCAGTGGACCAAGAGGGACATGAAGGTGACCCATATCTTCAGCAGGAACTTTCCCCACCCTTTGTGTCTAGAGTTTGAAGGACTCTGATCAGGACCTGAAGGAAGAGATGGAGGTGGGAGCTGGAGTGGTCCTGCTTCTCTTCCTTCAGTAGGGTCTGGGGCAATGGCCCCTCTGTGGTCCCGATCCCTGATGACTCAATACCTTCTACTCCTTGTGCTGGTTGCAGGCTTACGTATATTTGAATGAGGGAGAGAGGTTGCTGAAAATTCTCAAGAAGGAAAAATCTTGGAGTAAGACTTTTGAGTGGACTACATTTTTTACCCTCAAGGGTCAGGTAAGAAACCATTAGAAACGTGATTAATCTGTTCTTTATCACTGGGGCTTTACGTAGAAGAAGTAGTAGAAGTCATCCCTATACTGTCTACATCCTCCTCCCATCCTCTGCCAGAAATCTTTTCCAAGACTCCAGAACCCCAAGCCCCAGGACTCAAACCTCCTCACCATCACTTGTCTGCAGCAAGATCTTCTTTAGCCTCTCAGTTGACAGCTTTATGAAATGTTTTTCTAACAACCTCCCAAAATGGACAGGAATAGGTAAACGTTTTCTCAGAGGTAGATGATGAACAATGATGATGTAAAGTCCTAGTCATTCAACCATCCTTCCACAGACACATCCAAGAAACATTTCAGATTGTGCCAGGCACTGGGAGATTTTGTTCCTGGGCCTTAAATGACCTTTTCTGGATAAGATTCCTTAACTATGTATTTTTGGAACCTACCAACCAAGTCTAGAATCACTGCTTTTCTTCTTTTCCTTTCTTCCCCTTTCTTCTCCTTGTAGGTCTGTTTCAACATGGGCCAGATGGTGCTTGCCAAGAAAATGCTGAGGAAGGCCTTGAAGCGCCTCAATCGAATCTTTCCTTACAACTTAATCTCCTTGTTTCTCCAGAGTCATGTTGAAAAAAACAGACACTTTCATTATGTGAATCAGAAGCAGCAGGCCCAAGAGAGCTCACCTCCAGGGTAAGGAAGGAGGTGGGGAGAGCTGGGTATCTCATCTCACTCCCCAGAGGAGAGAGACCTACACATAGTCCAACAGTCAGCCCCCAAAGCCTGGGCCTCTAGTGGGTGCAAGGAGTCCTGGTGGCTCGCTGGTGGGGGAAGGGATGAGTGGGAGAGGAGCTCCCAGGCCAGGGCTGGGTTGCCTCAGAACAACTTAACAGGCAGCTTTTGCCAAAGGGAGTTCAGGTGACAAAACCTTAAGGGAGCCCTTTGCAAGGTGAGCTCCAGTGCCCCTCCCCACTCATCTTACCCACTAACCCCTCTGGCCATCCATGTTCCAATGGGAATCTGCACCACCTGTTCCTAGAGCCTCAGTCACAAGTCCTCTTCCAATTCAGTGCTAAAACCCTGGGTGTTGTCCCTGCCCCAAAGAAAAATGGCAAGTCCTGAAGACATCTGCCAAAAGACAAAACAGCCCACCCATTTTTGTAACTCTATAGATACGTGGGTTACATGGGGTATCCATCGGTCAAGATTATACCATTAAGATATGTACATTTCAATGTACATAAATTTTATCTATAAAAGAACTATAAAAAATAATGAGGTGGGGTAGGAGAAGGAAACAGTGAGTAGAAGGACAGATGTAATAAGAATGTTGATAGTTGCTGAAGCTGGATGCTGGGTACATGTGGCTCATTATACTTTTCTGTTTTACTGTGTGTGCATGTTTGAAATTTTCCACAATAAAAGTTTTAAGAATATATTCCACCTACCTAGCAATTCATACCAAGAGAGATGCCACCTAGTTGGGGATCTGGAGAGCTGGCAGAAGATCTCTTCCATCTTGGGAGAGGCCAGCTGCAATATTCCCACAGGTTCTGCCTGAGATACAAGTATCTATTTCTATGGGCAAATTGCTGCAATTCTTTGGCACCCCACCAAAAACTGCCTTCCCCAGTTTCCTGAAAGTGTTCTCTTGGCTATGGGGGAGGCTGGGATGGAAATGAGGTGCAGCTCAGCTCCTTTGCAGGCTGGGGACAGGCTCCTGAGAATCTAAGCCTGCTGCCTCAGGAGACACCAGGAGGGGGAGAGGCAGGGAGAAGTTCGCAGAGATCTCTTGGAGAGGTAAGAGGGAATTGGAGTTTGGGTCACACAGAGGGTTGCCAGATGAAATAAAGGATGCCTAGTTGAATTTAAAGTTCAGATCAATAATAAATGATTTTTTTTTTAGTATACCTTATATCACACAAGATATTTAGGACGTATGCATTCTAAAAGAATTGTTTTGAAATTCAGATTTAACTTGGCATCCCATATTTTCATTCCCTAAATCTGACAAGCCTAATGTACAACCACATTTTGTAAAAGGAATAAGAAGCACCTGCACAAGAGGAGAAGGTGAAACAGTGATGATCAGGAAGAAACTACAGAACAATTGGTTTAAAATGCTGTCCAGTCAAAAGGTTCTCATCTCAAAAATAAGGACATTAAGAAACAATATTTAATGTCAGAATTTCTACAGCTTCATGAACTCCCTATGTTATTAGGGATTTTACCTTCTCCATGTTTCCTTAGAAACTTCAAAAAATAATTTCCACAACAGAATGAATGCCATCAATGTCTAAACTGAAAGTACCTGGAATTCTTCTTTAAGAATCTCTAGGATATCTTCCTTTCTTCTCATCTTTATTTAAAATCTGCTTTTTGATAGTTATTTCCAGTTACATTTTGTTTTCTTGGCTTTGTTAAATTACTAATATTGCAGCCAGTTTAGGATCCCATTTTTATCACAAATAGAGGAGATTGGGGGCTACGTTACCAGTTAAATGACTTGTGGAGGCTGAGGCTGAGACCCCCAACATTCTCGGTAGGTGGTCAGCCATCCTTCTCTTGAATAATTCCAGCACAGGAAGTTCACCATCTCCCGCGACATTCCACTCCGTTGTCAGAATGTGTTTTAGTCTGTTTGGACTGCTGTGACAAAATACCACAGGCCGGGCGGCTTATTAACAGCAGAAGTTTATTGCTCACAGTTCTGGAGGCTGGAAGTCTGAGGTCCTAGTGCCAGCGTGGCTGGGCCAGGGCCCTCTTCAGGGTCGCAGACTTCTTGTCGTATCCTCACATGGTGGAATGGGGCCGGGAACTCTGTGGAGTCTCTTTTATAAGAGCTCTAATCCCAGTCATGAAGGCTCCACCCTCATAACCTTATCATGTCCTAAAGGCCCCACCTACTATTACCGTCACTTTTGGGAGTTAGAATTCAACTTATGAATTTTGGGGGATGCATTCAGACCACAGCAGAATGGGACTGTTTAAAAGGCTCATTTCCTTTGTTGAGCTGA
Source organism: Balaenoptera acutorostrata (assembly GCF_949987535.1). NCBI lineage: Eukaryota > Metazoa > Chordata > Mammalia > Artiodactyla > Balaenopteridae > Balaenoptera > Balaenoptera acutorostrata. The sequence goes on along the minus strand of NC_080064.1, from coordinate 128,583,885 downwards.
GACCTAGTTCCTGACAACCATGTGTAACAGAGGAAATGACACACTGGACTGGCCAGGCTGGAGGTGGCCAGGGCTGGAGTCCTGGCATCGTCGCATTCTAGCTACGTGACTTTGACTTAATTACTTAACCTGTCTGAGTCTCACCTTCCGTTCTTGTAAAATGGGGTTAATTATTCCTTCCTTTCTTACGGGGTTGTCATCAGTCTCAAATGTGATAAAATGATATAAATGTGCTTTTTAAATAATTTCATTTAAATGGCAATGAACTGACAGGGGACAGGTGAGTTACATCAATTACCTTAATTAATCATCACAAAGTAGGTATTATGGTCCCCACTGTCTGGTGGAAAAATTGTGCTTCATAAAGATTCATGTGCATGTACAACAAGGTCCTACTGTATAGCACGAGGAACTATATTCAATATCCTGTGATAAACCATAATGGAAAAGAATATTTTAAAAAAATAATGTATCAATATACATATGTATAACGGAATCACTTTGCTGTACAGCAGAAATTAACAACATTGTAAATCAACTATGTGTCAATAAAAAAATACTATGTGCTGAAACTGAAAAAAAAAATTTAACGTGCATGTCAATTTCCACGTAAAGGAAACAGGCCTCAAACTCAAGTCTGTTTTGACCCCCAAGCCAGTAGTGAGGCTCTGCCCCTGCGTTTCCCTCAAGCATGCTGGTGGCGATACCTTCTTCTTATGTCCCATGTGTGTACTTTATCTAATAGGAAGAAGAGGCTGGCGCAACTTTACCAGCAAACCACTTGCTTCTCCTTGCTGTGGCAGATCTATAGCTTAAATTATTTTTTTCACTACAAGTATTATTGCCACCTGGCAGCTCTGATGCAAGTGAATACTGCCCTGGAAACTCAAGATGATTTCCAGGTAGGGTATTTTTGTAGCTGCTTTTTACGTTTCTGAATCTCATTTGGAGAGAAAAGCCTAGTGAAAGCCAATCAAAATTCAAAATCATGAAGACTTAAAAAAACCTTCCAGACTAGATTGTTCCGCTGAGGCTAGCAGTTGTCAAACGTTTTGGTCCCAGGATCCCCTTATACTTCTAATAATTGAGGACCTCAAATAGCTTTTTATATGGGTTTATATATTTATATTTTTATATGGGATCATATACTTTTATGGGGTGTATCTTTTGATACTGTCATATAAGAAACAAAAACTGAGATACTTTAAAAATATTTTTTAGAGAAAATAAACCCATGACATATGAATATAATTAACATTTTCATTGAAAAAAACTCTATTTCCCCAAACAAAAAATTTTGTGAGAAGAATGGCATGTATTACATTTTTGCAAATACCTTAATGTCTGACTTCACAGAAGACAGCTAGATTCTCAATCTGCTTCTACTTTCACTTCCTTGTAATGTCACATAACTCTCCCTTGGAAAACTCCACATTGTACTTGTAAGAGAATGAGGGTGAAAAAGGAAAATGTAAAAGGATAATTCTTTTAAAAAGATAAAATCATTCCCTAGCGGTCCAGAGGTTAGGACTCAGTGCTCTCACAGCCGAGGGCCCGGGTTCAATCTCTGGTCAGGGAACTAAAATCCCACAAGCTGCGCAGCATGGCCAAAAAAAGTAAAAGTAAAAGAACACGCATCAAAGATGTTATTGAGCTCATTAAAGTTAGTGAGAGAACTAGTAAGATGTTACAACTGTTTCCCAGGAGAATTTAATTTATGAATGTATACAAAACTAGTCTAATCACAGGGCAAGAATACAATCACTTGTATTCCACCGAACATTTCTATTTCTATGAAAAAGAATCATTTACATTATTACCAGGTTTCCCAAAGGCAGTGAAAGGCAGAGATAACCTTGATGAGTGAGCTAGACAGGACACCCACTGAATTTTTTTTGTTTTGACCCATTTCAAGTTCTTTCACTATTTTTCCTGAAAAACTGCTACATACAAAACAAATGGTCCACAAAACATTCTCCCTTCCTTCTGAAGGTTTCACCATGCGTTGTTATCATTAACCAGTCTTTTGCTATTAAACTTAAATGGCCAGTTGAGACAAACAGTTCTAAGACTGTTCTTCCACCACTGATTAAGACTGGGGTGGCAGGTATTGGGGATAACATTCATTTAGCCTTCTGAGCTTTCTGGGCAGACTTGGTGACCTTGCCAACCCCAGCTGCCTTCTTGTCCACTGCTTTGATGACACCCACAGCAACTGTCTGTCTCATGTCACGAGCAGCAAAACGGCCCAGAGGAGGATAGTCAGAGAAGCTCTTAACACACATGGGTTTGCCAGGAACCATATCAACGATGACAGCATCACCAGATTGAAGATTTGTTTAAACAGTAAACAACTTCTCTTCAATCCACCAGTTAAGTTTAGAACTAGTCTTTACATTTTTTTGGAAAGCAAACAAAACCAAACCAACCTTCCTTTATTGTTAAACAACAAAAGCAATGTATGCTTGTTATAACAATAAATTAAACATCACAGAAATGCATAAAGTAAAAAGTCCCTCAAATCTCTACTCCAACTGCAACAAATAGGTAACTGCTTTTTACAGTTTGGAATGAATCCTTCCAGGCTTTTTGGTATGCAGTCATATATCCACACATATAAGCTATTGCTTTTATTTTTCACAAAAATTAAAATTCTTATATTTTGTTTAAGGACCCTGTGTGGACAAAAGGGGCCATTGAGCTTGTCCTGGATCATGCATTAAATAGGTGGCAGAAACTCAGCTTAATTTCTGTATCTAAGCCTATGGTTTTGCCAAATGTCCAGCTCCATTCCCAAGCTTAATAAATCCATGTTTACTGGCAGATGATTGGTGATATCCTGGGCTTTCTGCTTCGGGTTCCATCCCAGTCTTGCCCCGTCTCTCCTCCTCTCCTCCACTGCTGCCATTTCAGATCATTAAGTCCTACCTGGACTATTCACTGTACCACCATCTAGCCGGCTACCAGGGCGTGTGGTTCAAATATGAGGTCATGACCATGGAGCACATCTTCAACCTCCCCCTGAAACGCGAGGGCATTGAAATCATGACCTACGTGGCCGATACACTTGGCTATATCAAGCTCCTAATGGGTCACTTGGACTTGGCCATTGACTTAGGTAAGCCCTGGCTGGTCAAGAAAGAACTTGCAGATACAAGTAATGCCCAGAAATATACTGGAATTGTTTTCTTCCCAGGCTCTCGAGCCCACAAGATGTGGTCATTGCTTCGTAATCCCAACAAACACTGTCTGGTCCTCTGCTGGCTTTGTAAATCCCTCTTCTTGAAAAACAGGTATTTATCTCAAGCCATTTTCCAAAATTAGAGGAAGAAAGCCATATTAATGGAATGTTCTGGGTTTACTTAACCCCGGCCATAGGGTGGGGCAGGAAGTAAGGTTTACCAGAAGCTGATGTAACTGATAATCATCATCCTTGGGACACCACTACTCTTTCACAGGCCTCACCTCTAACCTGGTTGCTCTGGCCAGTGGCTGGAGGAGGGACAGACAGTCAACCCCACTGTGGGAATCAGGCCTCCACCACTGCCAGGTGGAAGAAAGGGAACAGTCTCACAGGGGAGGCAAATGCCCAGAGAGTAGCAGCCGCGACCAGAGGTGCAGGCCAACTTGGCCTGACTCTGGCCACCCTGATAGAGAGGTCCAGGAAAGAACAGTTTGAACAGAGAGCCAACTTGAGATTTAGGAGTGGGTTTGAAGTCTGTTGAAGAATCGTATTTGGTCCTTAATTGCTGGGCAGGACTGAGACCAGGACTGAACTTCCTTCTCTCCCCACACACTATTTTTTAATCCTACCACCTTTTCTTATCCATAGATACAAGCAACTGATCCAGGTGCTGGGGTGGCTGTGGGATCTTTCTGTAGCAGAAGAGCATATCTTCAGCAAGGCATTTTTCTATTTTGTCTGCCTGGACATCATGCTTTATTCTGGTGAGCATGGCCTTGGAATTTATAAGAAACTGGGGGAATAACACTTGCGTTGGTGTGGTGTGGCAGGTGACAGGGCTAGAGCTTTGAGACCACTGGGTTTCTGGCTAGAAAGACATACAGGACAGGGGAGGGGAGAGCCTGGTGTTATGAGCTGAGGAGCCATCTAGAAGGTGCGAGGATTACAAGGGACCAACAAGGAAGAGAATTTAGAATTTAAGCTGCCAGTTAAAGCATCAGATCATTTGTCACACAAGTGATAGTGACTGACAGTATCTTACTATGTGGTTTCTACGAGGGCATTTAATTTTTAGCAGGATAGACTTAGAGACTTCATGCTTGAAAATGAAGGGGAGGGCTGCTAATGGTGAGGTGAGGGTTCCAGGCACTGGCAGCTGTTAGCGATTTGGAAAACAAGTTCTTTCCTGATAACCTTCATGTTACACCAGGTAGGCAGGCCTCAGTGTACGTATTAAACCAGAGGGGCCAAACAGGGCATTCTTTTTCCCAGCCGTATTTTCAACGAGGGATGTGGATATTGCTGCCAGCCAGGGAAGTGTGAACGCGAAGACTGAGAAGTCCCAGGCTGCACTGAGGCTGATTCCTTGGGCTCAAGCAGGGAGGGTTGGTTTAAACCCCACTCCTGCCTAGCTGATATTATGGACTTGTATCTTGTACACATAAACTTCCACAAAAGCAGGGGCTCAGCAAACACAGGGCAGTGCAGTCACCTGGTTGTTGTAATCCGTGGGACCCTCTGGATTCATAAAGTAATCAGAGACCGAGGCCTGTCCTCACAGTGGGAAATTCTCCTGGGAGCTATTAGGCCAGAAAGACGACACCCCTCCACCCCCAACCTACCAGCCAAGCTCTCCTGTTTCTCTCTTTTTTTAGGCTTTGTTTATAGGTCATTTGAAGAATGTTTGGAATTCATACACCAAAACGAAGACAACAGAATACTGAAGTTCCAAAGTGGAATCCTCCTGGGACTTTACTCATGTATAGCTATCTGGTAACAATGTGTTGCATACCACTAAATTCCCAAATTTGAAAATGTTGAATCCTAGAAGAGTTCTATGTGATTTGAAAAAAGGAAAGAAAAGAAAGGGAAAGTACTTTTAATTTATACCTAAGACAGATTGAAAGTGACAGAGCAGATTTATACTGAAAAATAACTTGGGGATCACCTAGTTCATCCCACTCAACTGAGGCCAGTAAAGCGATGCCACTTCAATTGTACTCAATGCAACAAGCATTTATTGTGTACACAGTGTGCAGTATTAATACAGAGATGAATAAGGAAAGATACTTGCTTCTGAGAAGTGTTGGGGGTTTGAGGGAGACTAATAAATAGCACTACTTACCCCCTCCCCACCCCCAAGATGGAATCATAATCATTGTTAATAGAGCCGATGTTGGAGGATATGGCTTGTATCTGCAGGCAAGTGAGCTTCCTAATATTGAACCCCAGGATTAGACTTACCCATCAGGAGCAGGCAGTTCTAGAAAACTCCACCCCCTCCCCACCCCATTGAGGCAGGAAGTACCATGCTCCCCGTGGGTCTCACTGGCTCTCAAGATGAAAGAGAGCTACACCTGCCTAATTTCTGTCTCAAAGTCACCAGCCTACTAAGTCACCCCTTGTCATTGGAGGAGTGAATGAGGCAGGGAAAGAAATGTGGAGCTTTGCACCAGTGGAGCTCCCTCACATAGAAGGAAACTTCAGGAAGGTTGAAGAAGCAGGCTTCCTGTATCCCCATTAACCCATTAAGCCTGAGGCTTAATCTCTTTAACCCATTACATTTTTTAAACTCAATAAGCCTGTAGCTATGGCTTTAGCTTCAAGGAAGTAGATGGACAGTAAGGTTCCAGAACGTTAAATACATTACTTCCACAGCCATCCCCAAGACTGAAAGTCATTCCCTATTCCACTTCCCACCTCAAATTATATATGCAGTCATGTTGTCCAGTATTTAAAGATTTTGTGATGAGATTAAATGATAATACGAAGACATTCCTATGCAAAGTGCCACAAGCTAGAGCAGTTTCAAATTTGAATAGAAATCTCCTCTTATTATAAAACTCATTGGGAGAAATTAAAATCCAAAAAATCAATTACCCTTGCCAGCTAAAGTCTAAAGAAGTGAAAGCTCAAAGTCAAATTAATTTGCCCTTGTGAGTTAAAGTTCAAGGAATGTAAAGTCCAAAAATCACCCTAATTTCTTATTCTACCCTACCTCACCTGAAGAGTTCTTGCAACAGCTGTAGCTTAGGCCAATACTGCTCCCACTTTATGGGCATAGGAATCATCTGGAGAGTTTGTTAACTCAGATTTCTGGTCCCATCCCCAGAGTCTGTCTGATTCAGTAGATCTGGGTTGGACCAGAGAGCTTGCATTTCCAAGGAGCACTCAGACGGTACTGATGATGTCTCTCTGTGGCCCACACCTTGAGTAGTATCAGCCCAGGCCATCTCTCTTTGAAATCAGAGCAATTTCTTCAAGCCCCAGAATTTATAGCTCCAAGTGCCTGATCTGTTTCATTTTTTTTCTGGCCACACCGAACAGCCTGTGAGACCTTAGTTCCCTGGCTAGGGATTGAACCCCAGGCCCCTGGTAGTAAAAGTGAGGAGTCCTAACCACTGGACCGCCAGGAAATTCCCTCACTTTAAAGAGTCCAAAGAATTAAATGGTAGCTAATATTGCCCAAGTATTCCCCCCAATTATATTCATTTGAAATCATCAAAAAATTCTATTCTGTCCTTGCTCCATATCACATAATTTTCCCTGAATAGGCCAGTGGCAGGCTTCCAGAGACCAACGTACTAGGAGCTACACCTCTAGAGAGACCCATTTCAGGAAACCAGCCCATTCCAAGGGTGATGGGGATTTTTCTTATTCTTCTGTGGTGATACAGGTATGCCAGACTTCAGGAGTGGGACAACTTTCACATATTCTCCAACAGAGCCAAAAGTCTAGTGTCAAGAAGAACCCCAGCAGCTCTTTACTGCATAGGCCTCAGTAGGTACATGGAAGGGCAAGTTCTCTACCTTCAAAAGCAAATTGAAGAACAATCAGAGAATGCTCAGGACAGTGGAATTGACCTACTCAAGGTAAGGCCTCCTCTCTGGTTTCCCCGGTAAGTCATGCCTTAAATGGATTTTTCTCTACCTCCTGTGATAATTATTTTCTCTGATTACAGAAGTTACACATGTTTTATAGTTTAAGTTTTTGAAGGCCACTCCCTCCCCATAATTAGAATATAAATTGCCCACAACCTTACTACTCAGAGATAATCACTTTATACATATTGAGATATCACTTTCCAAGTTTTCTTCCATGTGTGTGCATGCATTTCCATTTTTTAAACTTGCTACTAAAGAAGATATATTTGTGAATAATTCCCTGCTGTTAAATTGTTTTCTGCACCACTAGTTAAAAGGAAGCCTAGTATTTTATCTTATAGATTTACTATTAGATGATATTGCCAAACTATTCTTAGATAGAATTTTTCTGTAGTACTTTATTGCTGTTGCTGTGATAAACATCTTGGTAGATAAATCTTTGCACACAGCAATTTAAAACATTCAACTGATACGTAGTAAGGACCTGGCACTAGGTGTTGGGGTACAAGAGTGAGCAAATTAAACCTGGTGCCTGCCTCCCAGAGTCTACAGCCCAGCATGGGCAAGTCCCCCTAAGAGAATTGAAGGGCTGAACCTCCAGGGCCGTCTTAACAAGTGTTTGCCTTGTTCTCTTAGAAACTGAATGCAGGTGAATTCCTTTTCTATTGCTATGTCTCCAAGTACACAACGTTAACAGCTTAAATGACAACACTTCTTTTCTCATCTCCGGGCTTAGCAGTCCAGCTGGGTTCTCTGCTGAGGGTCTTACAAGGCTAAAATCAAGGTGTTGGCTGAGGTATTTTCTCATGATCTAGGGAAGAACCTGCTTGCAGCTTCCTTCAGGTTGTTGGCAGAATCTAGATGCTGATGATTTTAAGGCACCTCCCTATTTCAGAGACGTTAAAATGTTTCAAAACAAGGCATCTTGAGACCGGTGAAGAATAGTAGCTCGTTTAATCTTCGGAGGCATTGTTATGGGCTGGGTCTTTTTCACTGCCGCTGGATAGAAAAGTCTTGAATTTGCCCAGGTGGAAGCCCACTCCCTACCACTCTCATAGCACGCTCAACCTCAGCATCTCTTCCTGCAATTTGTTCACACCAGCTGACTAAATCGCCGCCTCCAAAAACCACACAAGTTCACTGTCATCACCGCTTGGAGGTAGGTACTCTTTGACATAGAACAGGTATTTATATTTCTGATTCATAAAACATTCTTCTGGTTCTCACACAGTATATGGAAATTGGTGATACAAAACATTTTGTTTTATGTAATTATTATGTATTACATATGACTTATGTAATTATTATGTGTATTAGGTAATTTATTTCATGTAATTTGATGGAGCAAATGTCTTTCCTTAAGAAAATTACTTGTGAGGGATTTAAAACATGCTTAACTTCATGTTGTTTTTAAAAAATAGATTTTTACCATCTTAAACATGATTTAATTTATTCCAACATTCTCTTTTTCCTTTCAAATACCAGGCACATTACGTATGACATATGAGTTGACCGTCATTATCACTTTTAAATATTCAGTGCTAATAAAGGGGTACCACAATTTTGGCCAACCTGATATATGGAAATCCAGGTAGATAAATTAGCAGCTGGTTAAAAGAAAGCACCTCTTTATTTAATGAGTAGTAAAGTATAAAACTCACCTATCCCAAAGACAGTACAGGTTAAAAACACAATAGGTGCTATTGGGATTGCAACAAAGATGTGTAAAATGTTGTCTTTGTACTCAAGGAGTTTGTGATTTGAGTTCCAGAAGGGGATGGGGCTGGGAAGCCCAGGAATGAGAGGGAGTGGTAGAGGTGGGCCCTGGAGTAGAAAGAACAAAAGAACACAAAGTCAAACTTAGTATCTCCCACAGTACACAGAGCAATGCCTTTTACACATGTTACTGAGCCAAACTTGGGTTTGTTCTCCCACATGCAGTAAAGCTAATCTACTGACACCAGGTGTGGTGAAGGAAAGTGCAGCATTTACTGTAAGGTGCCAGACAAGGAGTCTGGGACAGCTAATGCTCAAAAAACCCAAACTCCCCAAAAGGTTTCAGGGAAGCATTTTTAAAGGCAAGGTGAGGGAGAAGATTCACAGGGTATGTGATCAGCTTGTACACATCTCTCTGACTGATTGATGGTGAGGTAACAGGGCAGTGTCACAGGGGTTAACGTCATCGATCCTCAGGCTCCAGTAGGTCTGGGGGCTATATCTCATGGTCATTAAGTAGGTAACTTCTAACATCTATAAAACAACTCCGGAAGTGTGCAACAGGTACTGTTATCTAGTTACTTCATGGAGGAACTAAAGAGTCTGTGACTGCCATATGGCTGATGTACTGTTTAAATTGTTACTAGTGCTCCTGGCCCAACTGCCATTTTTGTCATTACATGGTCATATCCTTTCAATCATTAATTCTTGAGCCAGGCTTTTGTGACTCAGGGGAGGCCTGGGAGACTACAGCTTTTCTACAAACAAGAGGAAGGCAGAGGACATGGTGAGAGCGGTCTGTCCCAAGAAGGCCCCATAGGGTCCTGCTTGGTTACACACAGTAGATGTTTAATTTCTTGAATAAATAATTGATAGACAAAATAAACATGTAACAGGTTAGTCAGGAAAACTCAGTGTTTCAATCCATTTCTATGAAATTGAAGTAAATGCAATAAAAGAAAAAGACATTGTATTGTTGACCATCAAGTTAGCAAACACATGAGAGAAGACACATTCATGCTCTGAAGGACTCTCATAAACTTTCTAGAGAGCATTCTGGCAAAATGCATGAATATCTTTAAAATATGCACATCATTTAATTCTCCTCCTAGGAACTAACCTAAGGAAATAATCCGATGGCAAACAAAAATTTATCTATAAAGATGTTGATCTCAAGTTTATAGTATTTAAAAAACTAGGGGAAAATAAAAATCATATGCCTTTCAAAAATATTGGTTAAGTCAGAAATGGTGTATTTAAACATTGGGATTTTTTTTCTTTTCTTTTCTTTTAAGATATTTTATTTATTTTTGGCTGCGTTGGGTCTTAGTTGCAGCATGTGGGATCTTTTCGTTGCGGCGCATGGGCTCTTCTTTGCGGCACACGGGCTTCTCTCTAGTTGTGGCATGAGGGTTTTTCTCTCTCTAGTTGTGATGCTCAGGCTCCAGAGCACGTGGTCTCTGTAGTTTGTGGCACGCAGGCTCTCTAGTTGAGGCATGTGAGCTCAGTAGTTGTGGCACATGGGCTTATTTGCCCCACAGCATGTGGGATCTTAGTTCCCTGACCAGGGATCGAACCCGTATCCCCTGCATTGTAAGGTGGATTCTTTACCACTGGACCACCAGGGAAGTCCCCGGGATACTTTGACATTAAAAAAAAATCTGAATTTCTTACTCTTCTTTTAAAAATTGGAGTATCTGGTGACTCTAGGCCCCAATCCTAAAGGGCAGCTACTGGCTGGAATTGACGAGGGGTGACATTTAGGGCATACCCTCTCCAGTATGATATAATCCCCTCTGCTTCTTATCTTGCTACATTCAGCCTCTTATTTATGTTTCTTGCCCAGCTCTGTCAGCATTTGAATTTGTGAGATCTGATGTAAAAGAATCATGTCGTTGAAAAGAGCCCTTTAAGATAGAGCATCTGCATGTCACCTCAGGTTCATCTCCAGATTTTCTTTAACTCCCTTTACCCAAATCTAATCTTCAAAATTTCAGAACTATTTTTAATTCTTGCAACAGCCATCCACCCTTGTCTAGCGCCTTTATATATATAATCTGCTTTCTTTCAACATTATTTGTCTGGCCATGTCTTCTTCCTTCAGATCTCACATCCCTTCCACATCTTCCAGGAGAAATTAAGAAGTTCCTGCTTTGTGTTCTCCCTGATGATCCTTGTCCCATGTTGCCTGCACTGCATTTTAACTGCTTATTTGAATACTCCCTTAGCTGGTGCTCAAGGGATGGCATCTTGCTCAGGATAAATTGCCCAGCAAAGAAAAATACAAGATACCAGTCAGATTTTTACCACAGTTGTCTCCGCCGTGTGGCTGACAGGGTCTTGGTGCTCCAGCAAGTGTCAGGCCTGAGCCTCTGAGGTGGGAGAGCCGAGTTCAGGACATTGGACCACTGGAGACCTCCTGGCTCCACGTAATATCAATCAGCGAGAGCTCTCCCAGTGATCTCCGTCTCAACACTAAGACCCAGCTCCACTCAATGATCATCAAGCTCCAGTGCCGGACACCCCATGCCAAACAACTAGCAAGACAGGAACACAACCCTACCCATTAGCAGAGAGGCTGCCTAAAATGATACTAAGTTCACAGGCACCCCAAAACACACCACTAGACGTGGTCCTGCCCACCAGAAAGACAAGATCCAGCCTCATCCACCAGAACACAAACACCAGTCCCCTCCACTAGGAAGCCGACACAACCCACTGAACCAAATTTACCCACTGGGGGCAGACACCAAAAACAATGGGAACTACAAACCTGCAGCCTGCAAAAAGGAGACCACAAACACAATAAATTAAGCAAAATGAGAAGACAGAGAAATACACAGCAGATGAAGGAGCAAGGTAAAAACCCAACAGACCAAACAAATGAAGAGGAAATAGGCAGCCTACCTGAAAAAGAATTCAGAGTAATGATAGTAAAGATGATCCAAAATCTTGGAAATAGAATGGAGAAAATACAAGAAATGTTTAACAAGGACCTAGGAGAACTAAAGAGCAAACAAACAATGATGAACAACACAATAAATGAAATTTAAAATTCTCCAGAAGGAATCAACAGCAGAATAACTGAGGCAGAAGAATGGATAAGTGACCTGGAAGATAAAATTGCAGAAATAACTAACACAGAGCAGAATAAAGAAAAAAGAATGAAAAGAATTGAGGGCAGTCTCAGAGACCCCTGGGACAACATTAAACACACCAACATTCGAATTATAGGGGTCCCAGAAGAAGAACAGAAAAAGGAAGGGACTGAGAAAATCTTTGAAGAGATTATAGTTGAAAACTTCCCCACTGCATTTTAACTGCTTATTTGAATACTCCCTTAGCCGGTGCTCAAGGGATGACGTCTTGGTCAGACTAAATCACCTAATATGGGAAAGGAAACAGTCAATCAAGTCCACGAAGTGCAGAGAGTCCCAAACAGGATAAATCCAAGGAGAAACAAGCCAAGACACATATTAATCAAACCATCAAAATTTAAATACAAAGAAAAAATTATTAAAAGCAGGAAGGGAAAAGCAACAAATAACATACAAGGGAATCCCTATAAGTTTAACAGCTGATCTTTCAGCAGAAACTCTGTAAGCCAGAAGGGAGTGGCAGGACATATTTAAAGTGTGAAAGGGAAAACCCTACAACCAAGATTACTCTACCCAGCAAGGATCTCATTCAGATTTGACGGAGAAATTAAAACCTTTACAGACAAGCAACAGCTAAGAGAATTCAGCACCACCAAACCAGCTTTACAACAAATGCTAAAGGAACTTCTCTAGGCAGGAAACACAAGAGAAGGAAAAAACCTACAATAACAAACCCAAAACAATTAAGAAAATGGTAATAGGAACATACATATGGATAATTACCTTAAATGTAAATGGATTAAATGCTCCAACTAAAACACATAGACTGCCTGAATGGATGCAAAAACAAGACCCATATATATGCTGTCTACAGCAGACCGACTTCAGACCTAGGGACACATACAGACTAAAAGTGAGGGGATGGAAAAAGATATTCCATGCAAATGGAAATCGAAAGAAAGCTGGCGTAGCAATTCTCATATCAGACAAAATAGACTTTAAAATAAAGACTATTACAAGAGACAAAGAAGGACACTACATAATGATCAAGGGATCATCATTCTCAATGGTGAAAAACTGAAACCATTTCCACTAATATCAGGAGCAAGAAAAGGTTGCCCACTCTCACCACTATTATTCAACATAGTTTTGGAAGTTTTAGCCACAGCAATCAGAGAAGAAAATGAAATAAAAGGAATCCAAATCGGAAAGGAAGAAGTAAAACTGTCACTCTTTGCACATGACATGATACTATACATAGAGAATCCTAAAGATGCTATCAGAAAACTACTAGAGCTAATCAATGAATTTGGTAAAGTAGCAGGATACAAAATTAATGCACAGAAATCTCTTGCATTCCTATACACTAATGACAAAATATCTGAAAGAGAAATTAAGGAAACACTCCCATTTACCATTGCAACAAAAAGAATAAAATACCTAGGAATAAACCTACCTAAGGAGACAAAAGACCTGAATGCAGAAAACTATAAGACACTGATGAAAGAAATTAAAGGTGACACAAACAGATGGAAAGATATACCATGTTCTTGGATTGGAAGAATCAACATTGTGAAAATGACTATACTACCCAAAGCAATCTACAGATTCAATGCAATCCGTATCAAACTACCAATGGCATTTTTCACAGAACTGGAACAAAAAATTTCACAATTTGTATGGAAACACCAAAGACCCCGAATTGCCAAAGCAATCTCGAGAAAGAAAAATGGACCTGGAGGAATCAGGCTCCCTGACTTCAGACTATACTGCAAAGCTACAGTAATCAAGACAGTATGGTACTGGCACAGAAACAGAAATACAGATCAATGGAACAGGATAGAAAGCACAGAGATAAACCCACGCACATATGGTCACCTTATCTTTGACAAAGGAGGCAAGAATATACAATGGAGAAAAGACAGCCTCTTCAATAAGTGGTGCTGGGATAACTGGACAGCTACAGGTAAAAGAATGAAATTAGAACACTTTCTAACACCATGCACAAAAATAAACTCAAAATGGATTAAAGACCTAAATGTAAAGTCAGACATAAAACTCTTAGAGGAAAACCTAGGCAGAACACTCTATGACATAAATCACAGCAAGATCCTTTTTGACCCACCTCCTAGAGAAATGGAAATAAAAACTAAAATAAAGAAATGGAACCTAATGAAACTTCAAAGCTTTTGCACAGCAGAAGAAACCATAAACAAGACCAAAAGACAACCCTCAGAATGGGAGAAAATATTCACAAACAAAGCCACTGACAAAGGTTTAATCTCCAAAATATACAAGCAGCTCATGCAGCTCAATATGAAAAAAACAAACAACCCAATCCATAAATGGGCAGAAGACTTAAATAGACATTTCTTCCAAGAAGATATACAGCTTATCAACAAACATATGAAAGGATGCTTAACATCACTAATCATTAGAGAAACGCAAATCAAAACTACAATGAGGTATCACCTCACACCGGTCAGAATGGCCATCATCAAAAAATCTACAAAAAATAAATGCTGGAGAGGGTGTGGAGAAAAGGGAACCCTGTTGCACTGTTGGTGGGAATGTAAATTGATACAGCCACTATGGAGAACAGTATGGAGATTCCTTAAAAAACTAAAAATAGAACTACCATACGACCCAGCAATCCCACTACTGAGCATATACCCTGAGAAAACCATAATTCAAAAAGAGACATGTACCACAATGTTCATTGCAGCACTATTTACAATAACCAGGACATGGAAACAACCTAAGTGTCCATCGACAAATGAATGGATAAAGATGTGGCACATATATACAGTGGAGTATTACTCAGCCATGAAAAGAAACGAAAGTGAGTTATTTGTAGTGAGGTGGATGGACCTAGAGTCTGTCATACAGAGTGAAGTAAGTCAGAAAGAGAAAGACAAATACCGTATGCTAACACATATATATGGAATCTAAAAAAAAAATGATTCTGATGAACCTAAGGGCAGGACTGTAATAAAGACACAGACGTAGAGAATGGACTTGAGGACACGGAGAGGGGGAAGAGTAAGCTGGGATGAAGTGAGAGAGTAGCACTGACATATGTACACTACCAAATGTAAAATAGATAGCTAGTGGGAATCAGCTGCATAGCACAGGGAGATCAGCTCGGTGCTTTGTGACCACCTAGAGGGGTGGGATAGGGAGGGTGGGAGGGAGAACCAAGAGGGAGGGGATATGGGGATATATGTATACATATAGCTGATTCACTTTGTTATACAGCAGCAACTAACACAACAATGTAAAGCAATTATACCTCAATAAAGATGTTAAAAAAGAAAAGAAAAAAAAGAATCATGTCTTTGGAAAATATTCATAACGTGGTACTAAATGAGAAAAAAATGTTACTGTATTGGTGACTAATTTTGAAACTATGCACCTCAGATTGGGACTAGAACCCACGTGCCAGGACTCGAACCCAGCCAAAACCCACAGTCTTCCAACTGAGATCACACACCTGGTCTCAGGACTTACTGAAGCTCAGGTTTTTGATGTCTTGTCACAGAAAGAATTCAGTGAGAGACAAAGTGATAGGTAAGAAGTGGATTTATTTAGAGAGAAACACACTCCACAGACAGAGTGTGGGCCATTTCAGAAGGTGAGAAAGGCACCAGGGTATGGGGGTTGTCAGTTTTTATAGGGGTGGGTAATTTCATAGGCTAATGAGTGGGAGGAGTATTCCAGCTATTTCAGGGAAGAGGTGGGGATTTCCAGGAATTGGGCCACTGCCCACTTTTTGATCCTTATGGATCCTTGGAACTGTCATGGTACCTGTGGGTGTGTCATTTAGCTTGCTGCTGTATTACTGTGAGTATATACTGAGGCTCAAGGTCTAGTGGAAGTCGATTTGTCCACCATCTTGGACCCATTTGGTTTTTGTTTGTTTGTTTGTTTTTGTTTTTGTTTTTTAATTTTTATTTTTGGCTGTGTTGGGTCTTCGTTGCTGTGCGAGGGCTTTCTCTAGTTGTGGCAAGTGGGGGCTACTCTTCATCACGGTGCGCGGGCCTCTCACTATCGCGGCCTCTCTTGTTGCAGAGCACAGGCTCCAGATGCGCAGGCTCAGTAGTTGTGGCTCACGGGCCTAGTTACTCCGCGGCATGTGGGATCTTCCCAGACCAGGGCTCGAACCCGTGTCCCCTGCATTGGCAGGCAGATTCTCAACCACTGCGCCACCAGGGAAGCCCCGACCCATTTGGTTTTAATCAGTTTATGTCATGTCCTTGGGCTGTGTTGTTCTTTCAAAGATTGTGCCCTGCCCCCTTCCCTCCTGTTCCAGTGTGATCCCAGTTGTGGTGGGTATGAGTGTGTGTGTGTGTGTGTGTGTGTGTGTGTGTGTGTGTGTGATAGGCAGTGTCAACTGAAGAAAAACACACAACCTAAAAGTTGCAAGTTAAATTTTCTTCGGGGATCTTACTGAGGACTATAGTTGTAGCCTGGAGGTTGGCCTCTCAGATAGCTTTTGAGTAACTGCTCTGAAGAAGTAAGGAAGGAGACAGGATATATAGGAGTTTTTTCCTAGGAAGAACATCAAAAGATTACTGCTAGTCACAAAGAACAGATATCTCAAGTTAATGACTTTAGCACTTTTCTATGTACGGAAGATGCAAGGATCTGGGTTCATTGAAATTATTCCTTAGATATGCATCTTAACTATCTATGGCCAGTATCCAAAACACAAAATGCTTCCTGTTTTTCTCAGGCCCCGCCATCGGTGGGTGGCTGCAGTGGCTAATGGCTTAATTCTTGTAGAACTGTGATGGTGGGCAACATTCCCTGTCCACAGCAAAGAAATTAAAAAACGGGAGAGTATGTATCCAAATGTGAATATATTTCTTTTTATGTGTTATAGTTAAGAGTGATTTTCGTTTTCTATCCTCATTTTTTCCCTAAATTCTGAGTTGTTTGTTCGTTTTTCCCTTTTATTCCCCCCTCTCCAATGTCTACATATTTTTTTTTCAATTGAGGTATAATTCTCTAAATTTTGAAAATCAACATATATTGCTTTGGTAATCAAAAGAAAATATTGTGGTTTTGTTGTTGTTGTTACTGAACTGAACTTGGATCTGCTTGCCCACCACACAGCAAAGCCAATTTACTGACACCAGGTAGTGGTGAAGGAAAGTACAGAATTTATTGTCAGGCCCAGAAAGGAGAATGGACGGCTCATGTTCAAAAGACCCAAACTCCCCAAAGATTTTCAGGGAAGGGTTTTTATTTTTATTTTTTAAAATATTTTTTTATTTATTTGGCTGCGTCAGGTCTTAGTTGTGGCACGTGGGATCGTCGTTGTGGCACGCGAGTTCTAGAGTGCGCAGGATCATTAGTTGCAGCACGCAGGCTCTCTAGTTGTGGTGTACAGGCTCTACAGCGCACAGGCTTAGTTGCCCTGCAGCACATGGGATCTTAGTTCCCTGACCAGGGATCAAACCCATGTCCCCCGCACTGGAAGGTGGATTCTTAACTACTGGACCACCAGGGAAGTCCCTCAGGGAAGGGTTTTTAAAGGCAACATTTTGGGGTGAGGGCTGCAGGGTACATGACTTTATTCTGATTGGCTGGTGGTGATGTAATAGGGTGGTGTTTCAGGATTCTTAATCATCAACCTTCTGGTTCCAACCAGTCTGGGTCTGTATCTTGTAGTCAGCATGTAGTCACAATCCTCTACCTGGGTGGGGGTCTTAGTTCCTGCAGAAGAACTCAAAGATATGTATCCGATTGTGATGTATATCCCTTGGGGAGGAGCTAAGATTCTGTTTTATCACTGGACTATTGTTTCTTGACTGTTTTTCTGCATCTCCTCACTTCCCTAATTAGTAACTGCTTGAGTCTGCCCTTTGGAACTCAGGGAAGGCCTAGAAGACCAAAGCCCTTTTCTACAAACAGGAAACAGGGGACACAGAAGGGCTTTTGTACATGGGAGAGCACTGCAGGGTCCTGCTTAGTTTCAGTCACTCCCTTTCTTTGATACTCCTCAATCCTGGGGGGAACAGGGAGGCAGGACAAGAAAGAGAATAAAGTTTTAGATAGAGAGGTTAATCATAAACTCAACAGGGGAACTGAGTTTCAGGGGGACCTAGTTTCATTTTTTTTTTTTTAATTTTTATTTTTATTTTTATTTTTTTAATATTTATTTATTTATTTATTTTGGCTGCGCCGGGTCTTAGTTGCAGCATGCGGGATCTTCATTGCCGCTTGTGGACTTAGTTGTGGCATGCAGATTCTTAGTTGCCACATGCATGTGGGATCTAGTTCCCCGACCAGGGATCGAACCCAGGCCCCCTGCAGTGGGAGCGCGGAGTCTTACCCACTGGACCACCAGGGAAGTCCCCTAGTTTCATTTTTAAAAAGTGGTTGCCAAAAAGGGTTATTGAGCCCACCCATATCACATTCGTGGTCTGGGTAGGCCACTGGGGCTACTCCACCTGACATTTATCATCTAATCTCCACTACTTTCTACATATGTCTCTGTAATATGCTTTTTCGCTTGATTGCTTATACCCTTGAAATGATCCCAAATCGTCTGAGAAGGAAAAATCTTTCCAGTCAAGGACCCGTTTCTGATTCTGATATGATGCTTTTTTCTTTAGAACTTGGAGAATCTCGTGGCTCAAAATACCACCGGGCCTGTCTTCTACCCAAGGCTCTACCACCTGATGGCCTATGTCTGTATACTAATGGGAGATGGGCAGAACTGCAACCTCTTCCTGAACACAGCCTTACAGCTCTGTGAAACACAAGGGAATGTGCTGGAGAAATGCTGGCTGAACATGAGCAAAGTATGTAGCATCAGCTAGCAAGCTGGGGAAGGGGATGCTCACGGGGGATGCGAAGGGGCCCCAGAAGCCCACTGCCTGGCTGGGTTTCACCAGGTGTGAAAGGCCAGCAGAGGCCTTTCTGGACCCTTACTGAAAGGGGTGACACGTCCATAGGTCAGGTATTTGCACCTCCTCTTCCCCTTTGAGTTCTCATGGGATCTTCCCCTCCTGCAAATCCCCTTTAGCAAGATCTCCACCTTCTCGTAGGTCTCACCACATTCCACTTTGTGTTCCATGTCTTGCCTCCCTTCAAGAATGTGAACTCTTAGAATGCAAAAACCACTGGGTCCCTAGCATAGTGCCTTATACTCGGTATTTGTTGAATAAGTGAATGAATGTTCACTTCTACATGTTTATTTAAAGAGAGTCATGTGTCAGTATCCTAGTTTGGGCTGCAAAATTCATTGTTTGCCTGTGGGTTTGCCTGGTTTTAAAAGCTCAGGGACATTTGACCATTTGGGGATTACCCCACTCTTGACCACACAAGCTGAGGAGCACTGATGAATTCTGTGTTCTCTTTGTCTCCTCTCAGGAATGGTGGTCCTCAAGCTCTGAGTTAACAGAAGACCAGTGGCTTCAGACACTCTTGAGTCTTCCACCATGGGAAAAAGTTGTATCAGGCAAGGTAAACATGCAGGATATTCAAAAAAACAAATTCCTGATGAGAGCTAATATCCTGGACAATCCTTTCTAACACTTCATGAAAGAGAACAAAGATTTTAGTAAGACTCATTCTCTTGTGATTATCCATTATTAACCTTTCTTTATAGGCAGCACCATCCAGGTTCCTGCATATTCCCTTCTGTTCCAGACACAGAACCAGACCTGTTGGTTTCTCCTCTGTCTGGAGGGTTAGAAAGGGTCGGTAGTGTCATGCTTTCCTTTCTCCCAGCTTTACACAAATTCCCTTTGCCTTTCATGTTGTTTTAGCTTGACCTGTTTATTTTCAGCCCATGCAAAATTGTAGCAGATCAAAAAATTTTAATATCAAAATGGTACATGTTGCAACAGATACACTTCTAGTTAATCTATTAAACTGAAAATGGTTATTTTTAAATGTCCAGTTGTTTAATCTTTTGTGTATAGCCCAGGATTACAAATAGCAAATTCTCCTCATGGTCTGTAAGGGCAAGATTTCAAAAGACACCTCTTTGTTGTGTGTGACTGCAGCCTCCAAAGCCCCTCTAGCCACATGCATCAAATATCTGTGGAAATACTTTTTTTTTTTTTTTTTTGGCTGCACGGCTTGTGGGATCTCAGTTCCCCGGCCAGGGATTGAACCCAGGCCACCACAGTGAAAGCCCAGAATCCTAACCACTAGTTCACCAGGGAACTCCTGGAAATAAATTTTTAAATGGAAAGATTAGCAATTTTGATGTATCTTTTACATGCTTAGAGTTGATATATTTCTATATTTAGCAAAGTCATAGCATTCAACTTAACTTCCCAGATGTTGGAGAAGCTGCCCTAGAGCCATCTGTGGTCACTGTCCCTCTTTGTTGGCAGACAGAACAGTTCTTATAGGCACTTTGTGCCTCTGAGGGTTCATGTGGAACACGTGTAGATTCAGCCCCTCTCTGTGTTGCTGCAGCTCCCTCGTGTTCACTCATTTCACAGACCCAGGTGGCCTCCTCAAGCAAGTGCCCCAGGATTTCTATTTTGTTGACTCTAGTCACCTTTTGATCCTGGAAAGAGGTTCTTCTGATGGACATCGATGTGTCCGACTTTAACGTACACCTCAAATTCTCCTAGTGATTTCCACAGGCAGTGCCCCGTGTGGGTGCGTTCTTTCATAGGCCTGTATTTCATTGTCCTTCTGCAAAAGGCAAAGCTGTGTTTTTCCTCCTGGTAATATAACTGAGTTCTATTAAGGAGGTTGGATAATCCCAGTTGGTACCAGGAGGTTAGTCACAGGGGCCTGGGCCCTGACATGGTGGTAAGGACAGCTGGCTAGGAGATCAGAGCATTAGGTTCTAACATGAGCTCTGCCACAAGCATATTCCTGGGGGCTCATCACCTAACCTCCCTATTTCAGCACTGGGTGTGGGTATCAAGTAAGATAATAAAGTTGTAAAAAGGAATTGAAAAATTACACTGTGCCGTACAAGCAAAACATTAGTATTAGATGACTGATTTTAAACAAATGCATCAAATATTGAACTTTGCATAAATATTGTCCCCTTCAAAGGTGTCATCCTGAAAGTTGCACACTTGTCCCATGTGCTACATAAAAATTCCTTGCTTTCTAATGGCCTTCATTATTTTATATAACATTCATCTTAATCATTCACTTATTTACTCATCCAACTAACATTTTTTTTGACTGATCACCATGCATCAGGCATTGATTAAGTTCCAGAGATTAAGACACAAAGACATAAAAGACACAATCCTTGACCTCGGTAAACTCATAGGTCTCGTAGAGGAAACAGACGCACAAGTCAACCTCACTTAGCCCATATTTCACTGTAATTATACTAGAGGTGTATACACAGCAAACAGCATGGTGGAGAGGGTAGCACACACAAAACCCAGACATCTCTGAAGACTTAGCTGAACTGCCTCTGACACGAAGTCATTTGATTACCCTGTGCCTTCCAGGTGAGGGTGGAGGGCAAGTGTGGGTGAAGATAGGTGAGTGTGTAAGGGAGAGCGGGTGCACATGAGGAGAAAAGTGAGAGCAACGCTTGGCCTATAGCAGAGAGGTGTTTGACATGGAGCTTATAGGAGATGTCCTCGGCCAAGTATCTGGGGGTCTGTTCTGCAGAGGCTGTGCTGTCCTGGAAGTGAAGTGCCGTCCTTCCAGCTCCCCCCTACACGCCCCCTCCTGGGGCAGAACCTCTCATTTACATTACCAGCACCTCCCAGATGAAGTCCTCCAGGCAGAAGCTGGGGGCTGGGTTGTGCCCACAATCCTTCATCCTCCAAGATTTTCAAAACTTCTTTCACTTTATTTTATTGGCCTCTGACCAAGCCAACGCAAAGACTGGAGGAGGTCGACAGGGGGAGGGCAGCCTGTTACTAGAAGTACAATGAGGTAATTCCCTAAGGACTGATCAAAGAAAGTGAAAACAGAGGAAGAAGTAGGAAAAGGCCAAACTGCAATTTAGAGATTTTACATTCCACGTATCTGAATCCAGAGGAGCAGGCATCAGGCTTTACAGGAATCCTGAACTTGCTTTCTGGCCCCAGCTACACCACAAACCAGTTATGTGACCTTTTCGTCAGTTTCCTCACCTCTAAACTAAACAGGTTGTGACAGGTTCCCATCCCTCCCCATCAGGTAGCCATTCCCTCCTCCTACCAGCAGGCTGGGTGTGGGTCCACCTTCTCCGTGGCCAGCAGATGGCAGCACCAGCTCTTTGCTCTGGCCACGGCCCAAGGAACAGTTTCTGGTCAAGCTCCAAGCTTTTGTCTTCAGGTCTACAGCCTCAGCCCTGAACAGTTAGAACCATGTCAGCTTCCACGGTAGCTCCCCTCCTTATCTACAGGGAGCTTCCAGCATAAGGTTCTCAGGAACATCACTTGAGAAGGTGGATTCTGGCTAGAATTCTTTTTAGGAGAAGGCAGATAATTTATGAAGATTTCAGGAACAGAGAGTAACGGAGAAGTGAAGCCCTATCTTTTCTTTCTTCCTTCCTCCCTTCCTCTCTCTCTTCCTTCCTCCCTTCCTCTCTCTCTTCCTCTCTCTCTTTCTCTCTTTCTTTCTTTCTTTCTTTCTTTCTTTCTTTTCCCTTTCTTTCCTTCCTTCCTTCTCATGAGCCTGTAAACTCTCTTCCCCAAGTCTATGCGTTCCTAGAGGGCAGAGGCTCTGTCCTCATTCCCTATCTCCAGCACTATGCTCATTGCCTGGATATATAGTCAGTGCTTAGGAAATGTGAATTAGTGATTTAACCACATTTTCATTTGATCATCTTAAGTTAATTCTTACAAGCACTCTTAGAAGTAGGAACCTAGTATTTATTGAATGAGTAAACTATATGGACTTTCAGGGAAATCAATAAAAATTACTTATCATCAACTCTGCTAGCCAGACTCTGTACTCGGGTTACAATGATGAGTAAGAAACGGTCTGCACAGCGGTTACAGATGTCTATTTAAAAAACAACACGGACAACCTAAGAGCTGTGAGCTGAGTTTATTCAGTGTCTTACTGAGGACGATATCGCAGGATACAGCCTCTCAGATGTCTGAGAAACTGTTCCACAGAAGTAGGGGTGGAGCCAGGATATATATGAATTTTTTTTGCTGGAAAAAAACCCAAAACATGTAGTTGAACATGTAGTTCAACATGTAGTTGAACATAAAAAGATGACTGCTAGTCACAAAGAACAGACATCTCAAATTAATGATTTTAGTGCTTTTTTATGTATGGGAAGATGCAAGAATCTGGGCTCTTTGAAATTTTTCCATAGATATGTTTCCTAACTATCTAGGGGCTGGTCAGAGAATAATACCAGCTTGGATCAGAGGGGAATTATTAATACATAGGAGAAAATGTATCAGGCCAGTTAGGCTAAACCTCTTATCGATATGTATTTCTCCAATTAATGTGATTCCAGGATGCCAAACTAGTGCTTAGTAATAGATCAGATGTTAATCTAATGCCCAGGTCATACAGCGGTGAGGTTGCTTTACCAGGCCTTTGCCTCCACAGGAAGGGATTGCATTTTGCAATGACTTTAATGCAGGCCGGCTCACAGGGAGGAGGAGGCCTGAAGGGCGGCCCTGGAAGAGTCATAATCTAAAAGCTTGAAATTAATTGAAACAGACAGAAAATTTACAATGAACCCAAATCTTTCACTTTCTCTTTTTTTTTTTTTTTTTTTTTTTTTAATTTATTTATTATTTATTTATGGCTGTGTTGGGTCTTCGTTTCTGTGCGAGGGCTTTCTCTAGTTGCAGCAAGCGGGGGCCACTCTTCATTGCGGTGCACGGGCCTCTCACTATTGCGGCCTCTCTTGTTGCGGAGCACAGGCTCCAGACGCGCAGGCTCAGTAGTTGTGGCTCACGGGCCTAGTTGCTCCGCGGCATGTGGGATCCTCCCAGACCAGGGCTCGAACACCGTGTCCCCTGCATTGGCAGGCGGATTCTCAACCACTGCACCACCAGGGAAGCCCCCACTTTCTCTTATGGTATTTTTGAGAGAGGTCATGGAAGGAGGCCAGTTATTTCTATCCTAGTGCTAGCTCTCCTCCTCAGTTTACTTCACTTTTCTCCCTTGGGCTTTTTTCTCTCTTGCTCAACCTCAATTAGCCAACATTGAATCATGAGCTTAGCCTCCTGTCTGAGCCTGGCGTGTCTTGAGGTGTCCTGTGTCAGAGGATTCACCCTGTGCCCTCTGCACTGTGTGCTTCTTCCCGATGATACGGTGCTGGTTCTTATCCTTTAACCCGGGAGCTCAGTTTAGCTGCCTCAGCTAAAGGACACAGAGCGGCGTGGCACTTGCTGGCTGCCAGCACCCCTGTGCTCCACAGAAGTTTTACATTCTTTGGGACCAAGATCCTTGAATACACTTTTCAGAGCCATTTCCCCCTCTGCCAGACCCACTTCCTTCAGGAATGGCTTGTAGGAACACCCAGACAGGTTATAAACAAAGCCCCTAGGGTTCTGCTGGACCAGCAAGAGCAATGGCTGGGTTTTGCAAAATGATCCATATTCCTCTGGGTCTACTGTACATTCTAAGAGATGCCCTACAAAATAAGTTTAGATTTTATGTTTCTTTTGTCTAGTTGAAAGAGACTCTGTAATTTAAGAAAACAAAACAAAACAACAAGCCACCCCCCCCCCCATTCTATTCAAAGCAAGAGAAAGAACCTAGATTGAATCTAGATTCAAAACTCAGTCCCCAGGGTGTCCTTGTTGGGGGAAGAGAAACCTCAGACCTTAAGCAAGCCGGCCTTAGCTTTGCCATGTCCCCCGTGCCCACAGCAGAGCAGTGATTAGGTACACATGCCTGAAATTACTTAATGCCCCAAAGGACAAAATGACCACAAATGTGTTAGCCACACAGCACTCGATGGCAGGGTTTGAAAGCAAATGTGAGAATACTAAACCTGTCAAACTTCCTCTTCCCAGATGTTGAGAGATTTAAAAAAAAAAAAAAAATCCCAGACCTTCCTTACATTCTGGAATAAGAAAGGCCAGATCCATAAAGCCCACACTGAAGGAACGGATGGACAATTAAACGCAAACCCTGAGCCAAGAAGGGACAATAGTTTAACATCCTGTTTGTGGGAGGAAACAGACGCTGGAAGCAGCTGTTCCCCTGGGACTCTCGGAGCTTGAAAGATTTGTGCTTCCTTCTTGTAAACACAGCCAGGTCTCCTGGAGGTTCTAGAACTCCCTCCTGCCTTCCGCCCCAGTTGTTTTTCTTACAACCTGACTCAGTCCGACTTGAGAGCAGCCTTTCGCCAGGATGTGAGGAGGCGAGGGGAGCTTGATTGCCGCCATCATCGCCTTCAGACTTAGGTCCCATTTCCAGGTGCAGGAGGACTTGTCTTTCATCCTGAGCTGCTTTTCCATGGCTGCAAGAGATTTGAATTTGGCTTTTTTTTCTTCAGTAGTTCATATGGACAGACAACAACTACAGTACCACTTGTGATAGACAAAACAAAACACCTGGTTGTAGGACTTTTTTTTTTTTTTGGCTGCGCAGCATGTGGGATCTTTGTTCCTCAACCAGGGATTAAACCCATGCTCCCTGCAGTGGAAGCGTGGACTCTTAACCACTGGACCGCCAGGGAAGTCCCAAAACAAGACAACTGGAAACAACCTAAATATCCAGAAATGGTTTACAACTTTATGACACATCTGTTACCCAGAAACTGGGTTCACCTCTTGGTGGGTGTAGAGCCAATAGATACAACCAAGCCAAAGTTCAGGAGAAGAAAGGATTTATTATTACTTGTGGCAAGTAAGGAGAATACCGGGGATTTTTCTCAAAGCAGTATCTCCCCGAACAGCAAAATTGGGGAAGTTTTAAGCTAAGGATACATGCATATTTATAAAGGGGCTTGAGCAGAGGAGAATTCAGCATAAATTGGGGCAAAGGTCGACAGAGTCCAAGCTTTAGCTGATTGAAGTCAGGAAGGTCAACATCATCCCACCCTCCACCTGGGTGGGGGCCTTAGTTCCTGCAGAACTCAAAGGTATATTATTAAGTAGGGGAAGGAACTAAGAGGAACTAGGACTTTATCACTGCTTTATCACTGCACTAGTGTTTCACTGCCTTTTCTCTGTTCCTGCATTCCTCTGTTCCCTAAAGATCATTAATTACTGAGACCTGTTCAAGGGCAAGCACTGTGGCCAGGCTTAGATCACAAAATGGCTTAGGCCAAAGAAGCCTCTCTTATGTCAAGAAAGCCATTCCTGGTTCTCTTTCTCTGGGGATCCCCTAACCTATCTGTTTACACATCTATACAAGAGAAGGCCCTGCAGGTGTTAATAATAATGGCCTACATCTGTCCGTACTCACACGGACGCTTCTCAGACACAATGTCAAGGGGAGAAAGCAAACAGAAGAGCACTATTGCCCCATTTTTGTTTTTAAAACAGGCAAGACATCTTTAGTGGAACCATATCTCTATCCTGATTAGAAGAAACCACTTGGAAAAAGGCCATTTTTGAGACAAGGGGAAATTTGAGTATGAACGGGGTATTAGATGAAATCAAGGAATTGTTGGTTTAAACGTGTTTTTTAAAATGTTTCCATCAAATGTGACAGGACGTTATGGTTATGTAAGAAAATGTCCATATTTTTTTTTTTTTTTTTAAAGTTTTTTACTTGATTTTATTTATTTATTTATTTATTTTTGGCTGTGTTGGGTCTTCGGTTCGTGCGAGGGCTTTCTCCAGTTGCGGCAAGCGGGGGCCACTCTTCATCGCGGTGCGGGGACCGCTCTTCATCGCGGTGCGCGGGCCTTTCTCTATCGCGGCCCCTCCCGTCGCGGGGCACAGGCTCCAGACGCGCAGGCTCAGCAATTGTGGCTCACGGGCCCAGCTGCTCCGTGGCATGTGGGATCTTCCCAGACCAGGGCTCGAACCCGTGTCCCCTGCATTAGCAGGCAGATTCTCAACCACTGCGCCACCAGGGAAGCCCCATATTTTTTAAAGATGCACGCCAAAGGATGTAGAGGTGAACTGATACGATTTGGAGATTTGTTTTAAAATAATTCAGAAAAAGGAAAAAGATAAAAGGGATAGATGAAGTAATTACTGAGGGTGGGGGTATGGAGGTTGATTTTACTATTCTTTCTTCTTTTGTGCATGTTTGTGAGATGGGAAGGGAGCAGGGCACAACCTTTAAAAGAATGACAGCCATTGAGGACATGACATAAACTGGTTAGAACCACAGAACCAGCTAGGTCCAAAATGGCAGGTAATTGACTTCCACTAGACCTTGAGCCTCAGTGTACGCTCATTGTAATACATCAGCATATGATAAATGACCCACCCACAGGCGCCATGACAGTTCCAAGGCCAACCATAAAAGGCCAAAAAGTGGGCAGTTGTCCAATTCCTGGAAATCCCCACCTCTTCCCCCAAATAGTTGGAATAATCCTCCCACTCATTAGCCTATGAAATTATCCAACTCTCTAAAAACTGACAACCCTGTACCCTGGGACCTCTCACCTTCTAAGATGGCCCACACACTGTCTATGGAGTGTGTATCTCCCTGAATAAAACTTCTTTCACTTTACTATGTCTCGCTCTTGAATTCTTTCCTGCACAATGTCAAGAACCCACACTTGGTGGCTGTCCCAGGGACTAGCCTGAGACCTGGGATGTGATCATCCTCTTGTGCCCCACTTTCTTTCTTGCAACATTTGAAATTCTTCTTAATAAAAAATCTTGAATATACAGGGAAAGCGGGTATGGGGGAACCTGCTGTATGATCAGGCCACTCAAGATTGCTGTTCTCTTGCCCTCTGCACATCCCCTACTCCCAGTCCCTGCCTCATCTATACGCAATTGACCTTACCTCTTAATCATAGAGCCTAATTGGTAACTGCCCATGTGCTTGGCCCCCACCTACTCTTCCTCTCTCCCACCCCCAGCTTGTGATTTTTCTAATTAGGCCAGAATGGCTCCATCCAGATAGTTTACCTAAGGGAAACATCTGCCCCAGGAGGCTATGAGGGACTTGCTCCTCCCTGTTTCCCCTGGTAACCAATGAGCCAACCTGATTTCAATTCCCCCTGTAACTGGTAGCTTCCCCCTCCCCCTGGTAGAAGACTGCTGCCTCATCCTGCCTGCTGTCAGCCTTCCACGGTGCAGTATCGCTCCAGGACCTTGCTTCGGACGTGTAAGCTCCCCGCTCCCATAAATCACTGACGTCTCTGTCGGTGCCTCCAGGCTCTTTCTCTGGTCTTGTGGCTGGGCAACTACAAGCTTTGCAGGCCTGTGAGGTGCACCCAGCAATTGTCTAGACAGCCAGGAGGCCGAGGAAACTCCCGTGAGTGCTGAGACGTCGGGAAGTAAGGATGGGGAATGGAAAGTTGCCAGGAAAATCCCAGGATGGCTGTGCGCTAGCATGTGGGACCCTCTGGCGGCTGTTCTTGATAAATGGGGGCCGCCAAGAGAGTACGGAGAACTCATAGAAGCCCCTAAGGGTATTGCAGAGCTATTGGCCTCCATTACAGTGGGAGAAAAGAGGTTAGACAATAAGGCAGTGGCTGCAGCTGTGGGCTGGCCGTTGCTTGCTGTGTTAAGAAAGGCCATGGGTGGTGAACTATCAGCCAAGGCTGAGGTTAGGCATCTAGAGGAGGAATTAAAACTTGAGAGAAAACACTAGGCTGGCCCAAACTGAAACTACAGACACATTAGTGGCTAGATTGAGGGAACAAGATGGGACATTAGAGACATTAGCCTGCTGCGTGGCCCAGCTAAAGGGGAGGCAGCTTCCGTGACAGAGAGTCCGGATGGTCATGGCCTGTCCAAATTGGGACCCCAAAGTATGGGACCCTATGAGAGCACTGATGAGGAAGATTGGGATGAGGTCATAGGAGTCCCTGTCTCAGTGAGGCCAGTGGCTGGCCCTGTGATGACCACTAAATATAAATATCAGCTTAGACCACAGAGTGTAGATAACGATCTACTCCCTCCCCCAGAGTGGGGCTAACTGGCTACCCTCAGACACTGCACCCAGACTGAACTAGTTGAACTGGGTGACAAATTTAGACAAAAGGGGAGGGAATCAGTCGTGGCTTGGTTGTTGCATATCTGGGATGTTGGTGGGGAAGGCATTATGTTCACTGGCCAGGATATGTCAAAGACGGCCTCTGTGACTAGGCACCCAGCCCTCTGGCAGCATTTATATGGGGCCATCAATGAGGGCAAAGTGATTTCCTTGCTCTCTTGGGTAATGGCCGCCTGCTGCGCCACCTGGCCCATTGAAGGGGATGTACCTACTCCTCCTCTCCGTTGGCAAACCATGGAAAAACTACAAGATGTATTAAGAGAACTAGGCATGAAACCTGCCATCTATGCCCAGCACTATCGGGGCCCAGACAATGAGTTATTTACAGCAGGCATGAAGAACACAATCCTCCAGTCTGCTCCTGGGCAATGGTATGGGGCTCTAGTTTGCAGCCTGAGTCCCTTCGTAGGGCACCCACTTGCTTGGGTGGTGCAAACAATAGCAGAGTTGGGAGAAATGGAAAGGATACGGCACCTGGGGATCAGAACCACTAATTCCAAAGACGCAGGAGAAGGAAGTAAGGTTCCTCCTTGCTCCTTCTGGGGACTCACCCGAGTAACTAGAAGACAGATGTGGCAGGACCTAGTGGCGGTGGGGAACCCTATAACCAAGATAGATAAGCAGCCCAATGCTATGTTAGTGGAGCTATGGCAGAAGCTAAAGCCTGAACAACAGTTTACCAAATAAGAGAGACCCAAGACACTCCTTCCACTCCTCCAGAGGAAGAGGCCCTACCATTGGAGGTGGAAGGAATGTGTCAGCCCCCAAGGCCACTAGATTAGGGGTATAGCCAAGGTCCCAGAAGGTCCCAGGTCACAGTAATGCAGGTTTCAGGGAACTGGAGATCTCATGTAGAAATAACCATTTATTGGTCCCTAAAGAATAGACAAACTGTCTTAGCCCTGGTGGACACCAGGGCTGAATGGACATTAATATAAGGAAATGTCAACTGGCTCTGTGGCCCCCTCTCTGTATGACAGAGAGCCCTGCGTATGGGGGTGGAATGGTTAGAGAAAAAGATATCACTGATGTTACAAACTGGGCAGTTGCTCCCCCACCAAATATGAAGTGTTCATAGTTCCAATCCCAGAATATATATTGATACTTACGATGGATGTGATAGCAGGTCTCACCTTACAAACTAGAGTGGGGGAATATTTCCTATGAGTGCAAATGATAAAACAGATTAACAGAGTCTTTCTCAAAAGGACGCTTATCAGATATTCTTAAGTACACAACAGAACTGAAGGAAATTAACTCTTGTAATCCTACTTCCCACTTAAGAAGGGCCTCTACATTGGACTGGTCTATAGAAAAGACTGCTAACTCCAAATGAAATCCACACCAAGAAAAAGATGACAACAGTGGTAGGCAACTGACACAAAAATCTGGACCAGGCCTATTAAGACCCATTCTACTAATTTAATTGAACTGTTTAACAAATGTTTGTCTCCCTATCAACACTGAAAGTTATGTGTTTTACTTCTAACTATAGTGTTGCCCCGATGTTCAGGATAGAAAGAGAATTGACTAGTGAAGCTGTCACAGAGTACAACTACTGTGTGACACTGCTTTAAGTCTATGGCTAAAAGCACATGTACAATGTGTAACAGTTCAGTGTAATTGATAAAGTGTATAGCCTCTAAAATGTTTCTCCATTGACATACCTCTGAGCTTGTCTGATTAGTTTTCCCCCAACATAGATAACCAGGCACACACACACACAAAGTAGGCTTAGCACTGAGGGACATGATGGACCCAGGGCAGGGAGCAACCACCCTGGCACTGAGGGACAAACATTGTATTTTGATCATGAATGCTTTCCATCAAAAGATTTGCAATCCAAAGGGGAAAATGATAGAAGAAATGTTCACATATTGACGTATGGAGAAATCATTCTGATCTATACATAATTGAACTTGAACTTTAGGCTAACCAAAACAGCCAGTTTGTGGCCTATTAAACATGTTGTACATTTGCTTTAACCATTAAAGAAAAGTACATTTAAAATCAAAATTATGATTTAAAAATCCTTGAGCTAAACATAATTATTTGGCAAGGGATGTATCCATTGGGTCTTACCATACTTATGAAGGGCAAACATCTGTTTCCTTCAGATACAGCCATTGCAGAGCATTCTGAAGTTTTTCTGCTGAGGTCAAGGTGATTGTGTGTCATCTGTAGCCAATAGCATTGAGTCCCCAAAATGACAAGGTTCACAAACTAAAGCCAAAATTGTATTTTTAAAGTTCAGATTGTATCCAAGTTTCCTGACTTTTCCTCCCTCCTTTTTTTTCTTTCCTTCCTTTTTAATAAGTATATCTCAAAGCCACTGCACACACACACACATAAAATCAAAAATCAAAATTAACTATGGCTCAGGCATCCAAAATAGAGCAGGATGCCACATAGATGTGATTTTAGACACATTCCTGTATTCCTGAAAACTTGAGGTATTTGAACTGTATTACAGACCAGGACAAAAAACACAGGCAGGAGTGGTATCATCTCAGAATGTGGTTACTGCTTGTATTTTGCTTGATGGTCATGATCTCCCCTGTGTTGTGCCTGTTAGATGTCTTACATTTCATCCTTAGCCTGAGCAGAGGAACTGGGCAGCAACGATGGTCTCACTGCAAAATGAGTCTAATTGCTGGGTCTACAGCGAGATGCTGTTGGTGTCCTCCCCTGGACTTTCATGGAAAATTGACCTGGCTAATGCAACCATGTGGGGACAGCTGGCAATGTGGGGAAAAGACTCTCACCATCTTCCTGTCCTGCATGCCAATAGGTCAGAAGGACTCTCATCGGTAAACGTTACCGTAAAACACATTTTACACTTTGCCAGGATCACGGCCTATGAATGCCCCCTAGGCTATGTTGCATGGAGCATAATAGGCTGGCTCCTGGCCACACAAGTCCAACTAGTGGGATTAACTGCTTTTTGTTTGGAAAGACCTAATGGGTCCACCCCTAATGGCACCCAACATAGCATGGGGTGGCAGACCTGTACTGTGACTGCTGACACTTGGCTAGGTCACCAGAATGTTTTCTTTAAAGCCGGGGCCTTCCCCCCAACCCCATGGGGATGACTCTGGGTTTGTGGAAGCCAGAGGTGACCTTTCCTTATGCCTGGATAGGATGCTGCTGCCCTTGACTTCCTCTTCATTGACCGGATAATCTCTTGGCTCCAAACTCTGCACACATCCTAGAGAGCTACTATCTTTAGCATACTAGGTGTCTTACTCTTAATCTGCTTTAGCTGCTGTTGTCTGTATTGTATTTGTGGCATCTAGTTGCAGGGCACCTCTACATACCTGACCCCAGGGATATCGCAGAAGAGGGGAGGGCCAAGATTGTGAGGGTCAAGCAGTGTATGTAGGAGTGGAGTGTATGATCAGGCCACTCAAGATGGCTGCTCTCTTGCTCTCTGTACATCCCCTGTTCAACCAGTCCCTGCCTTACCTATGCCCTAACTCACCTGACTCCTTAATCATGGAACCTAAACAGTAACTGCCCGTGTGCTTGCCCTCCAACCCCTGCCCCAAGCTAGTGATTGTTCTAATCCTTAGGCCAGAACAGCTCCACCCTGCTAGTTTATCAAAGGG
This sequence comes from Balaenoptera acutorostrata, assembly GCF_949987535.1. Classification (NCBI taxonomy): domain Eukaryota; kingdom Metazoa; phylum Chordata; class Mammalia; order Artiodactyla; family Balaenopteridae; genus Balaenoptera; species Balaenoptera acutorostrata. Next base: position 128,551,343 of record NC_080064.1, on the reverse strand, counting down.
AAACACCTGCCCAGGACAGTCTTAACCTGAGGGCTAGGAGGGACTTGCCCCTCTGCTGGTTTCCCTCATAACCAATGAGCAAACCTGATGTCAATTCCCCCTGTAACTGGTATCCTCCCTCTCCCCTTGTAGACAAGACTGTTGCCCTGCCATTTGTTCTGAAATCTGGTTAGCAATGTAATCACCTAGAGGAGTCAGAAGGGGGCCTATGGCTGTAAGGGGCAAAAGAGTACCCAAGGTGCCCTTTTAAATGCTAAGCCAGCTCCCTTGGGGCTGTAGTCACCCTCAGAAATATGTATGTGTTTGGTTGGTATGTTTCTTGTGCAGCTTGGAAGTCAGAGTCCCAGCAGAAGATGGAAACTCCCCAATACTTAATTCTAATTTGGGAGGAACCAAGAGAACCTGATTTCATTACTGCTGCCCTTGTGGGCTGGGGGAAGTATCTCTGTTCTTTTTCTGCCACATCACACATGATGCAGTTCACAGGACATACACTCCCACAGGCAACTACAATGTCTCTTCTCTATATATGTGAGTCTGTTTCTGTTTCATAGATAAGTTCATTTGTGTCATATTTTAGATTCCACATATAAGTGATATCATATGGTATTTGTCTTTCTCTTTCTGACATACTTCAATTAGTATGATAATGTCTAGGTCCATCCATGTTGCTGCAAATGGCATTATTTTATTACTTATTAATATTCCATTGTATATTTGTACCACATCTTCTTTGTCCATTCATCTCTCGATGGACATTTAGGTTGTTTCCATGTCTTGGCTATTGTGAATAGTGCTGCTATGAACATAGGGGTGCATGTATCTTTTTGAATTATAGTTTCGTCCGAATATATACCCAGGAGTGGGACTGCTGGATAATATGGCAACTCTAGTTTTTTGAGGAACCTCCATACTCTTCTCCATAGTGGCTGTACCAATTTACATTCCCACCAACAGTGTAGGAGGGTTCCCTTTTCTCCACACCCTCTCCAGCATTTGTTATTTGTAGACTTTTTAATGATGGCCATTCTGACTGGTGTGAGGTGGTATCTCATTGTAGTTTTGATTTGTATTTCTCTAATAATTAGCGATATTGAGCATCTTTTCAGGTACCTATTGGCCATCTGTACATCTTCTTTGTAGAAATGTCTATTTAGGTCTTCTGCCCATTTTTCGAATGGGTTGTTTTTGTTGCTGTTGAGTTCTATGAGCTCTTTTTTAGAAATTAAGCTCTTGTCAGTTGCATAGTTTGCAAATGTTTTCTCCCATTCTATAGGTTGTCTTTTCGTTTTGTTTATGGTTTCCTTTGCTGTGCAAAGGCTTGTAAGTTTGATTAGGTCCCATTTGTTTCGTTTTGCTTTTATTTCTATTGCCTTGGGAGACTGACCTAAGAAAACATTGGTACGATTTATGTCAGAATGTTTTGCCTATGTTCTAGGAGTTTTATGGTGTCATGTCATATTTAAGTCTTTAAGCCATTTTGAGTTTATTTTTGTGTGTGGTATGTTCTTTCATTGATTTGCATGCAGCTGTCCAAATTTCCCAACACAACTTGCTGAAGAGACTGTTTCCCATCGTGTATTCTTGCCTCCTTTGTTGAAGATTAATTGACCATAGGTGTGTGGGTTTATTTCTGGGTTCTTTATTCTGTTCCATTGATCCATATGTCTGTTTTTGTGCCAGTGCCACACTGTTTTGATTACTGTAGTTTTGTAGTATTGTCTGAACTCTGGGAAGGTTATGCCTCCTGCTTTGTTCTTTTTCCTCAGGATTGCTTTGGCAATTTTAGGACTTCTATGGTTCCATATAAATTTTAGGATTATTTGTTCTAGTTTTGTGAAAAATGTCATGGGTAATTTGATAAGGATCACATTTATCTTTTTTTTAATTAATTAATTTTAATTTTATTTATTTTTTGGCTGTTGGGTCTTTGTTGCTGCGTGTGGGCTTTCTCTAGTTGTGGCAAGTGGGGGTTACTCTTCGTTGCGTTGTGTGGGCTTCACATTGAGGTGGTTTCTCTTGGTGTGGAGCACAGGCTCTAGGAGTGGGGGCTTCAGTAGTTGCGGCAGGACAGCTCAGTAGTTGTGGCTCGTGGGCTCTAGAGTGCAGGCTCAGTAGTTGTGGCGCATGGGCTTAGTTGCTCCACGGCATTTGGGATCTTCCTGGACCAGGGCTCAAACCTGTGTCCCCTGCATTGGCAGGTGGATTCTTAACCACTGCGCCACCAGGGAAGTCCTTGTCTTTCTTCTTTTTTAATTAAAAAAAAATATTTTTATTGAAGTATAGTCAATTTACAATGTTGTATTTAGTTTCAGGTATAAAGCAAAGTGATTCAGTTATATAGATGTGTATATTCTTTTTCAGATTCTTTTCCATTATTGGTTGTTACAAGATATTGAATATAATTCCCTGTGCTATACAGTAGGTTTTTGTTATCTATTTTATATATAATATTAATCCAAAACTCCTAATTAATCCCTCTCTTCACCTTTCCTCTTTGGTAACCATAAGTTTGTTTTCTGTCTGAGTCTATTTGTTTTGTAAATAAGTTCATTTGTATCATTTCTAGATTCCACATATAAGTGATATCATATGATACTTGTCTTTCTCTGACTTATTTCACTTAGTATGATAATCTCTAGGTCCATCCATGTTGTTGCATTCCTTTTTATGGCTGAGTCATATTCCATTGTATATTTGTTCCACATCTTCTTTATCCTTTCATCTGTCAATGGACATTTAGGTTGCTTCCATGTCTTGGCTACTGAAATAATGCTGCAGTGAACATGGAGGTGCATGTATCTTTTCAAATTAGTTTTCATCTTTTACAGATATATGCCCAGGAGTGGGATTGCTAGATCACATGGCAACTCTATTTTTAGTTTTTAAGGACCACCCATACGGTTCTGCATAGTGGCTGCACCAATTTACATTCCCACCAATAGTGTAGGAGGGTTCCCTTTTCTCCTCTCTAGCATTATTTGTAGACTTTTTTTTTTAATATAGCATTATAGCTTTATTTTTTTAATCTATTTTTATTTATTTATTTTTGGCTGCATTGGGTCTTCGTTGCTGTGCACAGGCTTTCTTCAGTTGCGGTAAGCAGGGGCTACTCTTCGTTGTGGTGTGCAGGCCTCTCACTGCGGTGGCCTCTCTTGTTGCAGAGCACGGGCTCTAGGTGCGCAGGCTTCAGTGGCTGTGGCGAGTGGGCTCAGTAGTTGTGGCTCACAGGCTCTAGAGCACAGGCTCAGTAGCTGCAGCGTACGGGCTCAGTTGCTCCACGGCATGTGGGATCTTCCCGGCCCAGGGCTCGAACCCGTGCCCCCTGCACTGGCAGGCGGATTCCCAACCACTGCGCCACCAGGGAAGCCCTACTTGTAGACTTTTTAATGATGGCCATTCTGACTGGTGTGAGGTTATACCTCATTCTAGTTTTGATTTGCATTTCTCTAATAATTAGCGATGTGAAGCATCGTTTCATGTGCCTGTTGGACATCTGTATGTCTTCTTTGGAGAAATGTCTATTTATGTCTTCTGCCCATTTTTTGATTGGGTTGTTTTTTGATATTGAGCTGTATGAGCTGTTTATATATTTTGGAAATTAAGTCCTTGTCAGTCACATTGTTTGCAATTATTTTCTCCCATTCCGTAGGTGGTCTTTTTGTTTTGTTTATGGTTTCCTTTCTTGTGCAAAAGCTTATAAGTTTGATTAGGTCCCATTTGTTTATTTTTGCTTTTGTTTCTATTACTCTAGGAGACGTATCCAAAATATACTGCTGTGATTTACTGACATTGTCTTTCTAAAAGTGGGTTTAAGATTAGTACAACTAGCAATAACTCATAGTGCTATATAGAATAAGAAATTCAAAGTGCCTGGCACACAGCAAGTACTTAGTAGCTATTATTACGGTTATGTCACCTTCTCTCACTTCTATTGTGGCAAGCTCCTTGAGGAGCTGTGTCTTCCTTATGCTTAGCACAGTGCCTGGCATAAGATAGTTCTCAAATATAGATTTGTTGACAGATAAATCCACCTATCCATCGGTCATCTAGTCCACATTTATTGAACAACTGCTAATTGCCAGGTACTGTTCTAAAGATGGATCAGTGAACAAAACAGCAAAGTCTGGCCTCTCAGTGCTTATGTTCTAGTAGGGAAAACAGACAAGCACATAAATAGTTTGACAGGGAGAAAAAAGAGCCGGGTTAAGGGGTTTAGCAAGAGCCAGGGGTGGGTGAAGTTGCTCTTTCACATATCATGGAAGGTCTCTCTGAGAAGGTGACATGTGGGTAGACACTTAAAGGAAGTGAGGGAGCAAACCATACAAATGTGCAGAATGTGTGTTCCAGGCCGAGGGAACGGCAGGTGCAAAGGACCTGAGGCAGGCACAAGTGTGGTGTTTCTGAAGAATGAGAAGCCGGTGTGGCTGGAGCAGGATAAATTAAAGAAAGGGCTTTGATATCTTCTTCACTTGATTAAAAATGAGCACACAACACAGTCCAATAATTGAAAAAGATGTATTAAAATATTCACAAAAATACAATTGAAAAAGAAAAATTAATGAACTTGATGGGTTTTTTTTTTTACCTAGCTGAATACATTTCCATTGAAAAACTACAGATAGATTGAAATTTTAATCTCAAGTAATCCTTTAGGTGCCCCCTTAGAAAAATCACGTGTAGTTTTAAGAGGTCTCATTCTGCCAATAATCAGACATGGAAAGGACAGCCCTGCCATTTGGAAGCAACCCTGCTGTTGTCATCTGTGTCCAGGGACGAGGATGCTGGGACACAGGAGAAAGGGTCAAAAAGATCCACAGGAGTTGGTGTGAGGAGTTTTGGAAAAAGCCCCAACCCTGAGGTGCTCCACCCAGGTGTGAGCCGCTTCCCTCAGACAAATCAGTCACAGACCCAGAGTAAGTAGCTGGCAGATGACCACCCTTGCCCCGCAGAGGAGGCCACGGGGAGGCAGGGGAGGGAAGGCCCACGGCTGTGGTTAGCAAAAGTGAGGGCTGGTGCTCTGGGTGGCAGCTTCACAAACATGCAGGGAAATCAGGGCTCTTGCTATAGGAGGTGTGAGGAATGTACGTATAGCAGATTCCCTGGACCTTTGCAAAAGGAGGATAAGGAGGATCCCCCTTTCTCTGCCGAAAACGACTGTAAGGAAGTTACACATATCAATGCACACACCTGGTCTCACCACAACGTGTTTTCTTTCCCCCTGAAGTCCTGGATGGCTGTACAATTCTCACAGTGGGAGGGCTCACCAAGAGTATCCTGGCATCAGCCTGAAGGGTGACATCCCAGCACCAACCCCCGCCTTCCCAACACACAAAAATGTCTCCTAAAGGCTCCTGGAGTTTTCACCGGGGAGGCAGAGAAGCCTCAGGGCGCAAGGCAAAGTTGACCACTTTGCAGAACTGTCTCGGGCTGAGTGCTCCGCGTCCCTCTCCTGCGCGGGGCCTGTGAGCACAGAACAGGGAGACGCAGCAGAGCCGGCGGGTTTTCCTCCCACGCCGCAACGCACGCCAGACGCACCAGCTTCAGAGATGGCAGGTATGTGTGATGACAAAGCCCGCTCCCCGCTCACGTACATATCAACGGAATGTAAGTTGGAGAATCATGCGAATAACAACAAATAGTCCCTCAGCAAATAAAAGACCGCACGCACGGGGCAGAGTTCATTTTATAGCTCACGCACCCTTTCTCTACGTAACCACCTCGTGCACACCTATAAATCTAAATCCTTCTTTGTTTCCTTAAAACTCAGCCTTCAAACTCCCTCACAAAGATGACAAGACGGGGTGGGGGTGGGGAGGTAGGGGGTGGGGGGGTGGGTGGGGGTGGAGGCAGCTCTTAGGGGTCCTCAAAGTAAATGAGAGAAAAACTAACATTAGCCGTCATCCCTACTTACCTGAACACGCCCTGGGACCCTACTGTCGGTATTCTTCCTCTAACTGTGGGCTTTCAATTTTAAACGAAAAAAAATTCTTTAAAAAAAAAAATTCAGAAAATGGGGGAATGACAATATAAATGTTTAATGATTTTCACCATGCTTTTTTCAGTCTTAGTTAAAAAAACACATAGGTTTGAGATGGGGTGTTGGGGGCGGTGGTCAATGGGAGAAAATAAATTGAGAAGGATGCCCAAATTGTCTAGATTTCTCCTCATCTCATTGTTTATCAATTCCATGTAATGGGGGTGGGGGGAAAAAAAGGAAGGGAGGAAGGGAGAAACAAAGAACAAAAAACCAGAAACAGAAGAGATTCCCAACGTAGAAGTACCAGCCTTGTTTGCTGATTTTAAAAATCTAGACCCTTTTTAGCCTCAAAAGGCCTTGGACGCATCATGACCCTTTTTAGCCTCAAAAGGCCTTGGACGCATCATGAATCTATTACAGAAGCCATGACTGATGCTGCCCCTGCTGGAAGCATGACTGAAGCTTCGTATAGAAGATTCTCTAGAGAGAGCTCTGTGATACTGGAGACTGGCAATCTAATTATTCCATTTCTGCCTACTTACTTAAAAGGAAATGAAACTCAGCTCCTTCAGGTGTATGGGGACTCTTATTACAAGTACGAAGGACTTGAGCAAAGAATGTAACACACCTTTTGCTCTCCAAATGGTACAGGTACTCCTCAAGCCAGGCCTGGGTTCCCTACTTCAATTATGTATTGATTATGGTAATGATCTAAAAGTACCTGGAAGGAAGTGACTTCTGGCACTGATCCTTTGCTAATCTTGCTATGATGAATCCACAGATTGGGACAATATGCTTACAGGGTGTGATGTTATAGTCTACACAACACTGAAAGCTAAGAACTGCCCTGTATTTTAGAGAGCAAAATAGCAACAAAAACCTCTCACCCTGTCTCCAAGTGGCATAGTGAATGGATGCTTTCTAAAAACAACCGCCAAATAGGTGGTACACCCTGGGCTAAAGGCCACCCTGAACATGCTTCCATCATAGCAGCTCCACTCTCCATGTACAATAAACGCGAAGGCGGGTTAAGCCCTTACATGAAAAGGCCATGTCTGTTGGAATACTAAAAGATCTACTACCATCTCCATTAAGGCAAACCACATCTAAATGATGGTGATAGGAATGTGTCTGAATTTTCTCAACTGTAAATGACCCTGAAGGGAAGTACAAAAACAGACAATTTACGTATACTTAGAATCATACCATCTCTTCATCATGCAATACTGGCTCCTCGCATCAGGAAGATTAAATAGAATATTTATACATATCCTTTATACATTTCTTTTTCTCCCTCTATGAATAAACATGTGCTTGTCCGTGTCCAGGTTTCCAAGGCCACACATGGTTATGAGCTACATTTTCTGCACAAGAGTCCAGTTTGGATTTGTTTCTTGCTTAGGATATGACTGGGGTCTTCTCAATTTTTCCGGATGTCCGCGTACACCACAGACTCTGACTTGTTAATCTTGTCGCTGTGATGTCCGCCAGAGTGGTCTAGCTGCGCATATATGACTGGGCCCTGGAGAAGAGAAGTAGAATTAGAGGTTTGGAAAAACTGGTGGCCCCATTAGGTGCAGGGACAGAAGCAATGATTAAAGTGAATATTGTTAGGGTTCCAGAGCGAAGAGTTCCCTCTTTTGAATGTCTTCAGGTACATATGTTCCTTCTTAGGAACAGTATGTCCAGGACTGACTTTATTTTTTTCCCGGGATTGACTTTAAAACAAGATTGGGTATACTTGGTAATTGTTCAAGCTGGTACGTAGAGATTTATTACATTATTCTGTCTACTTCTGTATCTGTTTTAAAATTTCTATAACAATATAGTATTCCTTCTCAGGAGTTACGCTTATCTTAATACCTGTCACAGAATTCCTCAACTCTTGTAATTGGGAGTCTCAAGGACAAAGATGGGCACTTCTGTCAACCCGAGACCCACTGAAATCATGACTTTCAGAATGATACAAGAAACCAGCATATTCAGTGCCACTCGAAAATACAATCAATTAGAACTGGTCACTTTATACAAATAGGTACTTAAAAAAACTTCAAATATTCTTACACGTACCTACTTATAGTATAATTCTGTTAGTCTAATCTTATCATAACCAATAAAAATATTGCTTCTTTGGTATCTAAGATCAGGTAACCATTTTTCCTGTTTTAAAATTTAAAATAACCCCAAAGCCACAATCTACAGAGCTATACGGAAAAGCCCTAACTGGACTAAAGTAGAAGAGGTCCTCTTCTCACCCTCAGCAGTAAGGAAGAGAGCTGTCAGGGTCCCACCTGGGACAGCGAGGCAAAGTTGCCTGGGGCAGAGCGAGTCCTCTGACTCTTGGGGAAGGAGGGGAGGCCGAGGGTTCAAATATCAGACAGGTGGCTGTGCTTCACAACCCTTAAAGTCCCTTCCAACCCAGAGATTCTAAAATTGTAAACAACAACAACAAAATAGGCCTGTTTTAGGGGTAAAGACAAGTTAATATAATCCAAAGTCGACTTCTCTCCCAATCCAGGGAAATCTCTCCTTGAATAGTCTACTACTATGCTTAAGCTTTCAACTTTGAAATCATAAGCTCAGTAGCCAAAAGTATGTGGTTTAAAATAAACATCCTTGAAACTGTTCTGTATGAATCTGTAATGGTGGATACATGACATACGCATTTGGTGAAACCCACAGAAATGTACAACACAAAGAGTGAACCTTAATATAAACCACGGACTTTAGTTAATAATAATGTTTTCTATATTAATTCATCAACTGTAACAAATGTACCACAACAATGCAAGTTGTTAATAATCAGGGAAACTTTGGAGAGGAAGGAGTACATAGGACCTCTCTTTACTTTCTGTTAGATTTTTCTATAAACCTAACACTGCTCTAAGAAATAAAGTCTACTAATAAAAAGAAGAAAAAAATGGAAAAAAACCCCCAAACATCCTCATTCCCATCTAGAAGTCCCACAACCTGCATCCTTTAGTGTGTAACGTGGGATCCTGTGGTGTTCAGGCCCCCCAGCTTCTACAGAAGGGATAAACCCAGCTGTAAGGGCTATACAATGGTGCACCTAAAAGTAGAGTTATTAAAATAACACCCAAGGGCTAGACCCATTTGAACGTTGGCAGATCTGCAGTCTGAACTCATGAGCTGCTCTTCTTGGGCATGGTAGTAGCACTGGTGAGCACTAGCCATGTGGCCTCAGGCATATTTTAAAACCCCCAAGCATTAGTTTATCTCTAAAATGGCACTAACAATAGTATTATACGTCTTAAGATGGTTGTGAGAATTAAATGAGATGATATCTACAAATAACTTAAGCAGTGTCTGGCAGCACTCAGTACATATTAATCATTATTCTCATGAACATATTGTTATACAAATATACTTGAAAATATACCGAGGTTACCAGTCAAGTAAATCAAGCAGTCAAAGTCAGTGTGTTTGTCTTTAGTCAGTGTGTGATACTCTCATGCCTGTCATGGGTAACACAACAGATCACGCTGTTAATACTGAATCAAACTGAAACCCTCTATATTCATCTCAAAAAGCTGCAAGTTAAATGTGATTCTACAAAATAAAAAGTTAAAGTTAACTATTTTAACTATTTTCTACTTCCAGGAAAAGAATGAAAAAAGTGTTTTCTAGTAAGTTAATGGATCCTCGGTAACAGCCATTTCCAACAGAACAGATCCTGAAATTAAATTATGTAACTTCCTAGACAATAAGACCTCATCCATTAGGAGGCTTAGGGTGTATTCATGGGGGAAGGAGTTTACACCATGTGATAGATGGTTACAAATTCTTTCCCTTGTTGCGTCTACACCCTTACAATATAATGCTGCAGCTCCTCCCACCAAGAGTAAGAACCTGCTTCTTAACCCCTTGAATCTGGGCTGGTCTTATCACTTGCTTTGACCCACAGAATGTGGCAGAAGTAACATGTGTAAGTTCCATACCTAGACCTCAACAGGCCTTGCAGCTTCCACTGTCTCCTTGATCTTGGAACCCACAGAGCCACCACCACCATGTGAAGAAGCCCAAGCTACCTGCTGGCTGATGGGAGACACACAGCCCAGTTGTCCTGTGTCTCTCTGGCCCGTCAACTGCCTGACAATTGTCAACCTATGAGTGAGACCCCTGCCGGCTCTCCAGCCAACTGCAGATGCACGAGCGAGCCAGCAGAGGTCAGCTGAACTGCCCTAGACCGGAAGACCTGCCCAACCAACCCACAGAAGTGGGAGCCAAATAACTGGTGGTTGTTCTAAGCTACTATCTTTTAATGTGGTTTGTTACATAGCAATAGATAACTGATAAACTGTGCGAGTGGAAAAGAAAGAGCACAGAGAAAGCAACAAAGAAAAATAACAGAATAATCTCTGAATTGGTCAGTAAATGTTAAAACACCAGTAAGGTCTTTCATGTGAGACAGTATTGTCCTTCACGGCAAGAGAACGCAACAATTTGCTGAAAGTAACTGGGAAAACACTGAGGGATAAAAGGAACTCCTTCCTACTGATGGATTTACTTTCTTCAAATTGCTTCCCACTATCTAATGTCCTCACTCCCTTTCCCCCTTAGAATGTAATAAGGCCCTCAGGTCAGGGGCTTTGTTAAATGCCTAGAATAGTCTTTGGCAGACTGTAGGTGTTGGATGAAGGGGTGGATGAAAGAATGGATCTAGAGGAATTCTCACCAGAATTGGAGCTCAGGAATCTGCTGATGAATCTAGCTCAATCTAACACAGCTCTCTGAAGTCGGGTTCCAAGGTTGACTTGGCAGCTGTAGGTACCCTGGGTCTCTGTGGGACATGCCTCAGGACTTTGACACTTTGAGGGCCAAGAAGACCACTGAGGACTTCAGGAGGGGCCAGTGAACCAAGATCAACTTGGAAATGTACCTGCCATCGCTAAGATATTCACTTTGGGGTGTTCGAGAGTTAAAACAATATCAACAATAACACCTACATTAACCGAGCTGGTTTTTTTTTTTTTTTTGGCTGCGTTGAGTCCGTTGCTGTGCGCAGGCTTTCTCTAGTTGCGGCGAGCGGGGGCTACTCTTCATTGCAGTGTGCGGGCTTCTCATTGCTGTGGCTTCTCTTGTTGCTGAGCACGGGCTCTAGGCGCATGGGCTTCAGTAGTTGTGGCTCACAGGCTCTAGAGCGCAGGCTCAGTAGCTGTGGCTCACGGGCTTAGTTGCTCCATGGCACGTGGGATCTTCCCGGACCAGGGCTCGAACCCGTGTCCCCAGCATTGGCAAGTGGATTCTTAACCACTGCGCCACCAGGGAAGTCCCTTAACGGAGCTGTTTTTACTGTACATCTTGACACTCACCTTTCCCTCATCCTCCATTTTTTTTTTTTTTGGCGTTGCCACAAAGAATTACCATAACCAAGTGAAAAATTGCTCTGTACATATATATTTTCCCTAACTACTTATTATACAAATAGTCTTTACTATTGAAAATGTTTCAAGAGACTAATTGCTTGACCTAGGTCTATTCTTTTAGTTTCAGTTAGAGATGAAATTTCCCCTGAACTCTACTTGCATGAAATTTATTCCAATATAAAAACATACTGGTGAATGTGTGGGAAGAGGGTCCAGGAAAAGAGGATTATGGAAGAGCAAGGAGACCTATCTCTGAACAGATATTAATTTCTCGGAAGCTATTATATCCTGAAGTACACTTTCCATGGTCTCTGTAGCCCTTTAGAATCTGAATCTGGTCCTTCAGGCACTAGAGGACTCACACCTGACAAGCTCGCACAAGTATTACTAAGAGAGAACATCTGTTTTTACCACATGCTCATTGACTGTTCACAAAGCACATTTTCAGTATTTATTTCACATCACCAAATATAGATGTGAAACAGATGTGTCTTGTGACATTCTTGGCGATAAATGAAACTGATTATCAAAACGAAGTTGAAAAGAACTGGACAGGCAGGGTAGAACAAATACATGCCTTAGAGCCACACACAGATCGGGGTCTAATACCAGCTCTTCCACTAACTACTGACCTCGAGCAAGTGACTCAACCTAACTAAGCCTCAGTTTCTTCACGTGTAAAATAGGGACAGTAAAAGAACTTACCTCACAGGGCTGTTCTGAGGACTAAATGAACTAATGCACATGTTGTACTTCTGGAGACATTACATATCTATAGACTATAGTTGACAAATACATAACTGTTCCACTCACTGTCCTCCATAAATACTTGCCCCTCGCCTCCTTTTTTTTTTTTTTTTTTTTTTGACTGCACCACACGGCATGCGAGATCTTAGTTCCCCAACCAGGGATCAAACCCATACCCCCTGCACTGGAGGCATGGAGTCCTAACCACTGAACCGCCAGGGAATTCCCACTTGCCTTTTGTATACAAAGCATTAACCACTTCCAGAAAAGGATCTAGAAAACCAACTGTTTGTAGGATATATTCACAAAAATTATTTGAAACCAATGTCATTCAAAGCTAAGCGTTGCAAAGAAAGATTTGTACTTATCTTTTCCCTAATTCCAGAATACTCCAGACTCTAGGCAGCGCCTACCTAACACCCTTCCCAACTCAACTTCCCACTCTGTTTGCGGGAAGAGCCCTAATTTGGTTCTGGTGTGCACCTTTCCTTCGCTCAGGTAAACGACCCCGCTCTCCCCTGCCCCCAGGGGTGAAGCCGATCATAACTACTGTCCCCCTGCAGATGACTGGAAAGGGAATCAGCATGTGACCCACTCTGCCAAGGCGACTAGGAAAAGTTTGCTGGGGGGCCTCAGGTAAAGATTTTCCTCCATAATAAAAACCACCTGGGAGGAGATTCAGCTCTAGGAATTCAGCTCAGGTGCATTTTTCCATGAACTGCCTGAAACCATGGCAGCCATTCTGAGGCTGAGGGAAGGAGCCTGAGAACAAAGACAATATGCAGAGGATGAAGGAATAAAATGGAAAGAACCTGAGTCTTAATGACATTGCTGGGCCTCTTGTGAGTTAATAAACTTCTTACTGTTTTTTTTTTAAATTTATTTATTTTATTTATTTATTTTTGGCTGCATTGGGTCTTTGTTGCTGCCCGTGGGCTTTCTCTAGTTGCGGCGAGCGGGGGCTACTCTTTGTTGCAGTGTGCGGGCTTCTCACTGCGGTGGCTTCTCTTGTTGCGGAACACAGGCTCTAGGCACACGGGCTCAGTAGCTGTGGCTCACAGGCTCTAGAGCGCAGGCTCAGTAGTTGTGGCACACGGGCTTAGTTGCTCTGCGGCATGTGGGATCCTCCCGGACCAGGGATCGAACCCGTGTGCCCTACATTGGCAGGCGGATTCTTAACCACTGCGCCACCAGGGAAGTCCCTTCTTACTGTTAAAGGTACTTTTAGTCAAGTCTTCTGTTACTAGTCTTCCAATTATAACAAAAATAGTGGCCAAAGACAGATGAGTAATATAGTGCACTTAATGCCCTGCCTGGCTATTATGTTTCATCTTTTGTAAATTTCCTTCCTGCAGCACTAGTATTCTTTCTCTTCTGATAAAATAACTTTGAGTTATTTATTCGTCCAAATAGTAATGACTAATGCTATTAGACTCTCAGATGACACCTGCAGATAGAAAATGGAAGGTTTTGATGACCAGGGAGCATGTCATGATAGAACCCTTGGAAGAAAGTCCCAAGGGGTAGTCTGCAAATATCCCTACCATGCACCCATTTCACAGATCTGAGTGCAATATGTGGGCAGCAACTGCCTAAACCTCTCCTTATAAGGCACAGTGTACCATGGACTCTTATAATTAGCAATGGAAAAATGAGAAGGGGTTTAAAGATCAACTTGCCCCAACCCATCATTTCAAAGATAAGGGAACAGATGTGGAAGTTAAATAATGCCCCGCAAGCTAACACCATGAGCTGAACCCCAGAGTCAATACTAGTTTGTAACACATCACTAACCCTTAAAACACTAAGATGTCTATCTAAATATGAAGATTTCCTCAAGGCTGTTTTGTCAGGATATATACATAAAAAAATTCTCCATATCATAGAAAAGCCTGAAAATGACCTGAACAACCCAGGAGACTCTGAGGTTCTGGAGGGCAGGGACTGGGTGATACTCATGCCTGCATTTCCCACGTCCAGTTTACACTGTAAGTATGCTGAGCACTCAAGTGTGTGTGGAAGTGATCAAAGAGAACATGCAATGGAATGAATGAATCTTCAAAACAATTGCTACCTTTGGTTGTGCTCAACTTACAAAAAGTACTTAATCTCATAAATTACCTAATAAGAGGAACATATCAGGTCAAGCCAGTTTTTCCTAAACCGTGAAACTTTTTCTGCCTCAGTTTGAACAACTGAAGATATATCAAAAGGATCCTGGTAAGAACAACTTCCATAAAAACCTCTGGTGCTCTGACACAGAGGTGTTTATGATACACGTACTGAAGATGGCGTGTGATGGCAAGTAAGAGCACACACCAGCATCACCTAAGGCCCTGTAGCGCTTAGGAATTTTGTGGAGTATCTGAAGCAAATGTTTCAACCCCAGGATAGCAGCCCCTGTTCCAAGTTGACCACTGAATGCAAACCTAAATAAAACAAAAATTGGAAGATAAATCTCCAAGGGAATCACACAGTCCACTTCCAAGCCTTGTGTGGACCGACAAAGGCTTTATAAGTTCCAGAAACAGGTAAGGCAGAAAATGTCTTTAACAAGTTGTGTAACCATAAAATAAAAGGTACAGTATGACTTGATGAAAAATAACCAAGTAAGACAAAGGGTGCTCCAGGTACATGTCACTGAACAGAAACCCTGATTTGCAACATGTTAGAGAAGAGGCCTTCAGGGGCCTGCCCTGAGCGCAAAGGAAATAACCTAGGAATCGATCGTGAGGCACGCTGCAGCTTTCCTCTCAAAAGCTGACCTGGTGTCATACCGCAAATGCTGAAAAATGATAATATAGATTGACACAGTGCTTGAATTGCTTCTCACTAACCTCCAGAAAACGCCACAGAGTCAGGCCTGGGCAGAACCCTGGGGGTTTACTCACAGGAGAGCTGAGCCCATCTCTGACTCAGGGACAGCAGTCATAGCAGGGTGGGGTCTTGGTGCTGAAAACAGGGCGGGCAAATCCACTTACTGAACAAGGAGCCCTCCTCTCTCCTTCCTCTGCTCCATTCCCAAGCATGAGATCAGAGGATTTCTTTCTGGAGAAATCGACTAACCCAAGAGGAAAGACCTTAGCAACCGATACTTAGGGGGTCCCCCCAGTGAAAGCCAGCCAGCACTTTATACAAACAGTGAAGCCTACTACCCAGTGAGCTCTGTCTCTGCGAAAAGAGCTCGTGATCAGATCTGAGTGCCTTCAATACGAACAGATAAGCAAGGATCGTTGGGCTTTTAAGGAAAGCTTTTAACATGAAAGACAAAAATTATAAAAGAAAAAAGGGAATTCAAAAGAAACAGCAAAATCCAGTACCAGAAGAAAACATTTTTTAAAAATCATAAAACAGAAGAAAAAATGATATGCTCAGAGAGATAAGACAATGCATCCATGAAAAGTACGGGCTATTAGAACCGGAGAATAAGCAATAGCTCTTGAAAATTAAATAAAAAGATAGCAGAAATTAAATATTTAATAAAAGTTGGAAGATAAAGTTGCAGAAATTTTCTAGAAGAAACTGCAAAACAGAAAAAATTAAGAAAACGAAAGGACTGCTCTAGATGATCTAATTGCTAACAGGAATTTCCAAAAGAGAGGATAGAAAATGGAAGGAGGAAATTTTCCAAAGAATAATGGAAGACAATACCCTAAGACTGAAGGGCAGAGGTTTCAGACTGAAAGAGCCCACTGAGTAGCCAGTACAATGAACAAAAAAGGCCCACAATTTTATAAAATTTCAGAGCATGAGGGATAAAAAAGATTCTAAGAGAAGGGGAATAAAACTGGTCCCACCCGAAGGAGGAGGAATCAGAACTGTATCAACTTCTTAGCATTGGAAGCTACAAAAATCAGCAATGCCCCAAAATGCTGAAGGAAAATGATTTCCAACCTGGAATCCTACCCAACCAGATTATCAGTCAAGCTTGAGGGAGGAGAATAGAAACAATTTTAGACCTGCTAAAAACAAATGTATTATCTTACAGTTTTGGAGGTCAAAAGTCTGAAATGTGATTCACTGGGCTAAATCAAGGTATCAGCAGGGCTGCATTCCTTCTAGGGGCTCTAGGGAGAATCTGCTTCCTTGCTTTTTCCAGCTTATGGAAGCTGCCTGCATTCCTTGGCTTGTGACCCCTTCCTTCATCTTCAAAGCCAGTAGAATAGCATCTTCAAATCTCTGGCTCTCACCCTCCTGCCTTCCTCTTATAAGAACCCTTATGATTACATTTGGCCCACATGGATAATCCAGGAAAATCTCCCCATCTCAAGATCTGTAATCACCGCTGCAAAGTCCCTTTTGACAGGTAAGGTAACATATCCCATAGGTTCCAGGGATTAGGATGTGGACATCTTTTGGAGGTCATTATTCTGCCTACCATACGAAGCCTCAAAATTTGTATCTGCTGTGCATCCTTTCTCAAGAAGATAAGGAGGCCTCCCCAAACTCTGATTTCCGCCTCCTCAATTCAGTGAGACAGGTAAGCTGTTTCTCTTCTCCCCTCAGCACTGCAGCCTGGAAAATGCCTTGAGGAGTAAGCTGGGCCGATCACAGGGCTCCCCTTATTTGTTTCCCTTCTCTTAGGAATCATGGTGCTGCACAACCTGTTTTCCAACGTCCAAAGTCCATTGTTTCTTTTTTTTTTTCCTCCCCGTTTGTTTTCAACAGGAGAACAACGCCCATGGCACTTCAAGGACAGAAGAAAAAGTTTCCAAGGCTTCTTTAGGTATTATGCCTACCTGTAACTCTAACGCCTTTATTCACAACCCTATTCCCATTCACAATCCAAATTAGTGAACTGAGGTATATGACATAATCCGAGAAAGAGACAGACGGAGAGACAAACAGAATGAGAGAGATGGACAGACAGACTAGGAACAAGTAAGGAGCCTGATGTTGTGAAAGACAATGCCTAGAAATCTAGGTTCTCGCCCCAATTCTGTTGCTAACGGGGTCTGTGCTTTTAGTAATTGAACATCGCAATGCCTCAGTTTCCTCACCACGTAGGACAACTGTGAACTAAGACTGTGGAATACTTCTTCCACAAAACACTGTTCTCCTTTACTTCCTCTTAAATCCACCCGCCCCACTACACCCTCAATCCCGCCTCCTCAGGGCAAAGTTATAACTGGCCACATTCCTTCTAATGCTTTCTACCCCAGAAGACCAGAATCGGTACTAAGCTCTGGAATTTCTGCCATTTATAGTTACATCAGCATGGCCAAAACACAATATTAACCTCAATGCCAGATTCCGTGCTAAATTCCAAATGAAAGTTATTTCTTCTCTGTACTTTCTACAAGAAGTAGAAACTAAAGCCTTTCCTTGTTCATCGAGCCTACTAACTATTCAGATAAATGTTTACTTTCAATTTCTCCTAAAGAATTCATACAGAATAACTTTTCTGTTTTACTACCAACACCAAAATCAACTTTTTCCTGTGAATTCCATGGCTTATAGAACACCTCAGTATAGAATCTAGTTCACTAGCTTTATTTCTTTGAGCAATGAAGGAAGAAGTATTTACATCTGACAAAGCCATTTCCTAATTTTTGCTTGGGCCAATCTGTTAGTGGTGGTTTGGTGGAAACCTTTACTCAAGTCAGATTCTTCTCCACACACCTTCTTGTGGTCCTCCTAAACCAGCCCTTACGTTCCCCTTTGCTTCTCTTGCTCTCTCTGTTTCTGTCCGTTTCTCACAGCTCAGTACTCTTTCCCACACCCCACAATGTGACAGAGCACCAAACTGCAGAGCATGGCATGGTGGGCAGAACTGCAATCAGCCATTACCTGGTGAGATCCAGAAGGCAGGCTCTTTACTAGACCCTCTGTGTCGGAGGGGGACTTCCGCGGAGCCTGCTTAACCGGTGACACATTCTCTGATGTATTGCAGCTGATGAGTTGGCAATTTGGAGAATGTAAAAAAAAAAAAAAAAATTAAAATAAATGGAAACAAAAAATATAGAAATGCAAGTGATGACAAAATGAAGTAGCAGATGTATAAAAACAAAACTCAACAAAACAATGAGTATCAAAACAATCACATATCTTGAAACTATTTTTTATCCCTGACACTATTTCTTCCAAGTCAGTGAAGCTACTCCAGGGGAGGTACAGAATCCAATGTGTTACAATCTCTTTGCCCCAGTTTACAACAATGATATCTGCTGGATGGGATGCTGGCTACAATGTACGTTTATCCTTTTGCTGCTTTGGCTTTTTCCCCTACCGTAAATCCTCCTTTGGGATACAGGTTTAAAGGAGCAAGCTATACCTTCTTGATAGCAATTCGCTTTTGTGATCATCAGAGGCAAACCTCTTCTGAATGTGCTTCCAAAATGACAGATCCAGATCCAGGCTCATAGTCTTGGCTTATCTCATTCCTTCCATTCCCTAGGTCCCCATAGTTTGTTTCCCCACCAATTCCGCAACCAAACCAAAGAAAATCCAGGAAGTCATGGATGATAAGGAACCGTGGAATGCCACATCACACGGGCTGAACTTTTTCAGGGGCAGCGGGGTCTTCAACAGCAAGCCCTGTCTCATAAATGAACCAGGGAAAGTGAATGCCAGGAGGTAACTCATTAAGGATTCCCTGATGGGATGTGTCTTCAGCAGAGCTTCAATCCCTTATGATGTACTTTTTAAAAATCTTAGGCGTGTGGAGAGAATCACATTTAAAGTGTCGTTACTAAGACCAAAGCATACAAAGCATTCTGCAAACTGTGCCTTCTCTGAACCGGGAGGCTATATGCCACAAACCAAAATGGTTTGAGTATTGTAACACAAAGAGTCTAACTCAGTAATAATACAATTCAAGTATAAAAAAACTAAAACATACACACACACACACACACACACACACACAGAGACACACACACACACACACAAAGGCATTTTACATGAAGAACATATATGTTCAGATGACCATAAAACCTGACAACCCAATTTCATTGGGATGGTACACTCAACATGTTTCTAACACAGACACGTGACATATTTGTGGACAAACCATGATAGCTGTTGGGTTAGCTCAGAGCTGGCTAGTTAGTTGTCAACAAGGGAGATGGGCTGAATACATACACATGAATATTAACAGCAACGGCCAATGTGATTAGTTACCATGTGTCTAGTGGGAGTGGAAGAGGAGACCCAGCCCTGTTATAGGCCCAATGTGTCGTCTATGTCAGCTTTTCTTAAGAAGTGGAAGATAGGCAGGATCTGATCCCGGCACACCAAGGTAGAAAAGGCAGGGGAGGGGGGAAAAAAAACCAAAGTAAGAAGAATAGCAGCATTCACGACGCCATGCAGAATTCTAAGGCACACTTTTCTGTGCCTTTATTAACCCAAAAAGCGTGAACTACAGAGACTGGCATGTCACCACCCTGGATTAGTTTCATGTTGAAAACCAATGCTCCGGTTATATTTCATCATAAACCACTCACCATGCAAGGGGGCAGGTACAGTCAGCAGAATAGAAACATTCCAAGCAAATAATATCTGAATTTGAACACCTAAACTCCTTAAAACACAGCACTCCTAAAAAGTAGAGCAGTAGAGCCCAAAGCGAGAGGTCCCCACCATCCACCAGCCAGGGAGTCCAGGGCATGCAACCCTCTCAACCACAGTCCCTTCCGTGCACCTGGGACGCAGCTCGTGCTACATCAACTGAAACCCAGCCTCGCTCTCAGTCTTACCACACGAGTTCTACCAAGCTTATACAGGCTAGCTTTCCAGCTGGAGTGGCAAAAAGAGAGGGTCCTTCAATTAGACACACACCCTATGCTCAAAGGTGTTCTCTTTGAGAAGCCGCAAACAGAACGAAAGTCTACTTTTCTTTATTGCTGGTATATTTTGATGTTCAACTCTTATTAACTCAGCTTGGATAAGTCCAGCCATGCATCTGAGAATGGTCAAAGCAATAAACCTCCTTACCAAACTACAAACAGGAAAAGCCCTGCATCATCACATCAGGTGGGGGGTCATTTATCAGCATACTCCTATTATTATTATTATATTTACCTAACTGAAAAGAAGAACCTTATGAGATTATTACCTAGAGATCAAATTAAACTCATATTAGGTAAGTGATATCTGTGGCTTAATAATGCTAATTGCAGAGTGGATGATACTGAAACACAGAGCACAGACTACTGAGCAGTCCATTTCACCAAACCTAAGAAAGAAACTGAAACAGGGATTAGTGTCATAGCCCACGTTTAACAGCAGGCCACTGATTTCTGCTTGCCCGCGTCAGAACGTCTTCTAAGAAGATGGCTCGATTCCGACATGAAAGCTAACAGTAGCTAATTCTTCACAATTCTTTTCCCATAACACATACAGAAGTTTTCATAAACTCTGATTCCTTCCCTCCACCCTTCCCCCCAAAAGCAGAGCTCCTTACCCGGTGTAATCCCGTTTAGAGTTTTTCCTTCTATAGAGGACAGCCAGAATCATGGTGATGAGCAAAGTGAGACCTAGGACCACAGCAGTAACTATACCCACCACCACCCAAACTGGAAACGCAGGTACAATCTCTAGAGAGAAAGAACAAAATAGGTTTAAGGTACATTGCGACAGAGAGAAGAAATGGAATTGTATTAAGTTAATAAACAAGTGTCTTCCTTTAGCAATTACCATACACCATTTTATTATCCAAATTATGAGATCCTAGTACCTAATTGATGACAGAGGAACATTAGCTGATAAAGAATGAGCTTTAGAACTAAAAACATTTCTATATACATAATCCCTCTCAATGCTCTAAAATCAAAGAAAAGCTGGGGATGTGAATTTACCTCAATCTATTCTCCAACAAAGCAGACTTTGTCTCGAAATGAGACAGCAGAACCTGCGTTTCCTGCTTATTCTCCAAAAAAGGTGAAGAAATAGCTATACTGTTTCTGCCAATAGCTATACTGTTAATATTCTCCTGGAGAATATTAAAACAATATTAATCTCCTTCTTTCCCAATACTCACCCCATCCAACTATAATGAATCTGGTCTTACTTCTAATTAACAGTGAAAAATTCAGACTCCTTTAATCTGATCAATATGCTCCAGACAGCAGGTATATAAATGGAGAAATCAGTCACTCCGGTTGGAATGAGTTCCCTGACCCCCAGGCATGTTCGGTAGAGCCACAGGTCGATGGAAACAGGCAGCATAACTGTACGGCAGAAATACCCCTTCCAAACACACCCTGAAATGTAACTCTTGTTCTCTAACTAAGCATGAGATAAAGGGGACTGTATCATTACTGCAAAAATACTCAAGGAAGTACCTTTCTCTACAACATAAAGCCTAATGTGTCCTGGCTGGACAACAATGTCAGGAGGATTTTTGACATCACAGATGTAGGTGCCATTGTGTATAAACTGCATATTTTCTATGTTGATTGATGCATCTTTCTTGTCGAGGTCTCCAGCCCAGCTGATTCTGTCCTTAAATGGTGGATAATTCCCGGCATACACTTGCCCTTGGGAGTAGTGGAAAAACTGCAATTAGAAAAAAAGAACACATGAGCTATTCTCAAAGGTAGAAGTTCTAAACTCTATTATAGGCATGCTGTGAAGGGTTCTTTTATAAAAAGACTTCATCCGAGGAGCTCCAATCAAGATGGAGGAGTAGAAGGATGTGAAAAAAAAGACTTCATCCAGAAAGAAATGCCACATCATATTACAAATCTCAAGCTATAGAACCTAAGCCAGACAGGGATTTAGAAATCATGGAGTTCAACCCTGTTTCAGTTGGAGAAATAAATGTGTACATTCTCTCTAAACCTCTCAATAGCCCAGTGGTATAGCAATTACCACCCATAATTTTATAATAAGGAAATGGAGACTCAAAGAAACCATTTGCCCAAGGTCACAATGACAGTAGGTGGTGGATCCAGAGTCAAAGTCAGGACCACCTGACTCTTCAAAGCCAATTCTCTGATGGACACCACGACTAAGCCCAGTGAATCCAAAGGTTTCAGCCTTAACTCACAAAACTTACCATTAAGATACGCAAAGCATCAAGAAAAAGAAGCCTAGGGCTTCCCTGGTGGCACGGTGGTTGGGAGTCTGCCTGCCAGTGCAGGGGACGCGGGTTCGAGCCCTGGTCTGGGAAGATCCCACATGCGCGGAGCAAGGCCCGTGAGCCACAACTACTGAGCCTGCGCGTCTGGAGTCTGTGCTCCGCAACAGGAGAGGCCGTGACAGTGAGAGGCCCGCGCACAGTGATGAAGAGTGGCCCCCACTTGCCACAACTACAGAAGGCCCTCGCACAGAAATGAAGACCCAACACAGCCAAAAATAAATATAAAAATAAATTTTAAAAAAAGAAAAAGAAAAAGAAGCCTAAATATCACAGATCAGTTAATCTGATGGGTTACCCAGTCTTACTTATTGGTTTCCTACAGAAAAGTCATGGATGTGTGAAAGGAACACAACCCAGACAACCGAAAATGTCCTCGTCCGCCTTTGCAGCTTCAGCCTTTAGCCCCTTTCTCTTTCCACTCTCACTCTCTCCCCAGACCTGCTTTCAGCAAAGGAACTCATTTCTCAAAGTAACTTTGTCAAACCCAGCCCCCTGGAAGTAAGGTCAGGCCTGGTGGGTGGGGATCTATCCTGATACATGGCTTCAATCCAAGCAGCTCTGCTGGAGGCTGGATGTCTTTGTTCGGATTCACAGATGGGGCGATAGTGGGGTTGGGGAGGGTGGTGGAAATGAGCATTAGTCAACCAATCAGCTGCACTGGCAATCCAAACACAACATTTTCAGAACCTTTTGTGGAAGCTGAAAACCCCTGTGCAATCTCATCCATTCCTATGATTTAATGACCATCTACATTTTGTTAACTCGCAAACCTCTCTCACGCATAGTGCTTCCTGCAGCTCTAGACCCCTAATCCAACTGCCTACTCACTCAGCTGCCTCCACCCTCCAAGTCTGCCACCTTCTCCTATAAACTCCATCTTCTACCTGTGTATCTCATCTTGACTGATGGCTACATGCCAGTCTCGCAAACCATAAATTTTGGAGTTACCGTTAATTCTTCTGTCTTCCTTCCCATCCAATTAATTTCCCAATCCTGGGACTTCCCTGGTGATCCAGTGGTGAAGAATCCACCTTCCAATGCAGGGGATGCGGGTTCAATCCCTGGTCGGGGAACTAGCATCTCGCATGCCGCGGGGCAACTAAGCCCGCGCTCCACAACTACTGAGCTCATGCGCCTCAACCAGAGCCTGCATGTCGCAAACTACAGAGCCCACACGCCCTGGAGCCTGCGCGCTACAACTAGAGAAGAGAAAACCCGCACGCCACAACTAGAGAGAAGCCCGCGCACCACAACGAAAGATCCCGCATACCTCGGCGAAGATCCTGCATGCCTCAACTAAGACCTGATGCAGCCAAAAATAAATTAAATAAATAAATAAATAATAAATAAATCTTTAAAGAAAAAAAAATCCCCAATCCTGTCAATTCCATCTCCTAAGTTTCTCTTTTCTATTTAATTCCCACTGATAATACCTGATTTTTATGTCCTCATCATCTTGGGCTATGACCTCTTAACTGGTCTCAAGCTCCTCTAATCCATCCTCCACAATGCCTAAATGATTATTGGGAAAAAAAAAATTAAAAACCATTTATCAAATATATACCCTGTGTTTAATATAACTAATGCTTGTTAGGAACTATGAAGGCTCTGAGATTTTACCCTCCCTGCAAGTCGGCCACAGGTTCACAGATGCTGGCAGAAGACACAAGACTCCTGGGAAGTCTTTGTTCTCATGAAGAAGACTTGGAGACAAAGGACCCTATTACTTACAAACAGACAGCAGCATGTTTTTATCAGTGGCCCCTGCCCCCCAAGGCCCATAGGGACGGCATGGAGGGGCTTGGGTGGATGTTGTGCGTGCAGAGGCTCGGTTTCACAGCTGAGGAGCCCCAAGCTTAGGAAATCCAAATCTTTTATAATGGCCCCAATGGGAGACATATTACTATCTTGGACAGTAAGCAAACCTGTCCTCTGCTCCAGAGGGAGACACCGTCTTCTGCCTTCCAAAGCTAGTCACTGAACAAGACAGGCAGCTAGGGCCTCCGCTTGTAAGATGGGCAGAAATGTGAAATACCATGAAAAATAACGCTCTGACACTCATAACCACGCTGCAAGGTGAGAATCACCTGCCAGATATTTGGCAAGTGAGGAAAGAGGCCCAGAAAACCTTAGTGACTTACTCAAGGTCACTGTTCTCGGAGACAGAATTCAAAGCTTAAGCTATTTCCATTATTTAATGCCTCTCATGTCTGATCATATCTCGCCTGCCCCAAACCCTTCACCTCTCTTCTTTACCAGGAAATAAACCATAAACTCTTAACTTAGCAAACAAGTCCTTCTGTCATCTGGTCTCTGCTTTCCTTCCTACCTCATCTACAAATATCCCCTGAAGCACTTCTGAAGCAGCAACATAGACCTACACTACACTCTTTCCCATCTTTGGGTCTCCGCAAACCTCTCCCTCATCAGACTGGGTGCCCTCTGAAGGCAGGGCACAAGCTGTATTTCTCTGTGCTCCTCCACACTTAGCACATCACAGGAAGTGTATATGTTTGCTGAACTGCACTGATTAATAACGCTTTGGTCAAACCAGTAGGAAAGAGAGAAATGAAACAGTAAAAAAACTCACACACAAAAAGGGACTAGATCTCCTTATCGACCAACATTTATTAAGTAAAAGCCACAGTGTTAAAACCATGAGGGACGCCAAAGGTGTAAGATAGATCTCTACCCTCAAAATGCTTACATTCAAGATAAAGAAGAGAAAAACTGTCATAGCAAGGGACCTTCTCTCACAGGAGTGGCCCAGATAACATGGGCAGGGAGTTTTAAGAAGAGCTAAAAAGGTCAAAAGAGGTCTTATGGAGGGATCACAATGTGAAGATGGGATACAACTTAAATGGCAAGAGTTCAGAAGTGGAAAAACAAAGCATAAAGCACTTTTTACTAGACTGAAGGAGATCACATGAGAGAACAGAAGTGGGGCTAGAACAGACAAGCACTGTTTGCAGTGGGAAACTATGAGGATTCTGACTAGGGCAGTGGTGAGGTGAAAGAACTGTTTTAAGACAAGGCACCTGGTAGACTGTAGGACTGGGTTGAAAGATGGATAATTTGAAGTGGAGGAATAACCAAGGGGGTTGCCGCACAAGTCCCGGTACACAGTTTTTATCACTTAATGGAGAGCAGAGAAGCAGGAAGGCTGACAAAAAGCTAGATGCCAGAAACGAAGTAGGAAGAGCCAGCAAACGTTCTTATTTCTCAGGGTGGGTGTGAGGAGTAGAAGGGAAGAGGTAGTGGATGGGGAAGGGAAGGACAAACGCCCCCCCACCCCAAACAAAACTCAAGATTTAAAAAAAAATCAGGTCCCTAGAAGAACATAAATACCCAAAAAGAACTAGCACAGAAGGGAAACAGAGGGGAGAAAAGACGAGCTCAGTTTTAGACATGTGGACCCTAATTCCATGGACCAGAAAAGCCATATCTGGTATGTTGGGCTTGATTTTTCCTTCTCCTGAAAATCTATAAAAATGAAGAGCATCCTGCTCATCTTATTAACTATGCCCTGACATTTGGGAGTTAAAGGATCCTGTATCAGTAACTGAACATTCTGGAATTAACTATAATCAGATTGGTGTGTAAGTATAAATTGATTAGCTAAAAACATTAATCAGAAATACAGCATGTTTGGACTTCCCTGGTGGTACAGTGGTTAAGAATCTGCCTGCCAGTGCAGGGGACACAGGTTCGAGCCCTGGTCCGGGAAGAGCCCACATGCCGCGGAGCAACTAAGCCCGTGCGCCACAACTACTGGGCCTGTGCCCTAGAGCCCGTGACCCACAACTACTGAGCCCATGTGCCACAACTACTGAAGCCCGCGTGCCTAGAGCCCGTGCTCCGCAACAAGAGAAGCCACCTCAATGAGAAACCCGCGCACCGCAACTAGAGAAAGCCCGCGTGCAGCAACGAAGACCCAACACAGCCAAAAATAAATAAATAAATAAATAAATAAATAAATAAATAAATTTATTAAAAAAAAGAAATACAGCATGTTCTTAATATTAAGGCTTGGGGTATGTAAACCTGCTTTGACCCACATGACAAGAATGTTTTGAGCATAAGTAAAACTGCTCTTTGAAGGAAAGAGCATCTGGGTGTCTTCCTGATGATGCTTTACTTTCTATAGATAAAACAATGTCCCTCACTTCTGGTCTGGCAAAAGATGTCAGTGGGAAATCTTCACAAATTTAAATAACTCTTTGGACTCTCCTGGGTAAATCTCCTGTGTTTAATTTTGCATCTATAGGATACATGATCCACGTTGATGCCATATTTATGGGAAGCAACAGAATGCCTGACTCTGCTTCCCCATGACATTTGTATGGGTTCCTGCTCTCACTCACTCTGGGACTGTTTTACCCAGAACCATACCCAATTGGACCCAGTGAGGAAGTCATATAAATTTGTAATCTCTGACTTTACCTCACCTTTCCTTCCTATTCAGACACAACACCCAGGGGGCCTTCCTTTTTATAAATCCTGAGGGACACAGGTCCACTCAAACATTTGGAAATCAGGCATACATTCCAACCCAGTATATTGATAGATAGATAGAGATATCAATATCAGTATCAATACAGATAAGAAGCTGCATTTAAGAGAGGCCGAACTTATTTTTTTTGGAGAGTCTCAAGCAAGAGACGGGCCTTGAAGTCTCTAATAGATAACAAACTCACTCATTTTGCAAGTGCGCAATCAGAAGAATGGGTCATTAATCACACTAGATCAGTAAAGAACCCCGTGAGGTACGACCAGCGGAGAGCAAACAAGCATTCCTACCGACACAGTGGTGTCAGTCCCCTCTGGCTGGAAGCTCCAGGAGACTGAGGTCAACGTGCCAGTTGTGTTAGTAGACTTGAACTTGCAGGTCAGCTTCCCTTGTGTCCCATTTGCCACGAAGATTTCTTTTGGTGTATACACCTCCAGGGCCGACACACCAGCAGTCACTGGAGAGAAAGGAACAAGGAAAGCTTAAGAGTAGGATTTAGCATGAACACCACTGTGCATATTTATCAGAGGACAAAGAAAAGATACAAGAACGTTACAAGATGTATACAGTAATCCATCACCACTGTGTACTATACATTTCTGGCAGAATATTATATAGCCAGGTACTTCCTACAAACTAAACCACTGAGAGTCTGGGATTTTTGTTTTCTAATAAGAAGACATTTTTACTGGTTCAGTTATACCTAATATTTATGTTCTCTTTTGAATTAATAGACTATTTTTCAGAGCAGTTTGAGGTTTGCAGAAAGTAGGGAGTTCCCATATATTCTCTCTCGCTTCCCCCAAGCCCCAGTTTCCCCTATTATTAACATCTTGCATTAGTGTAGCACTAACGTCGAGAATATTCTATATTTGGAATCATTCAGTAAATGTAGCCTTTTCAGATTGGCTTCTCTCACTTAGGAATATTAATTTAAGCTTCCTCCATGTCATTTTGTGGCATGAAAGCCCATTTCATTTTATTGCTGAATAATATCCTTTGTACGGATGTACTACAGTTTATCCATTCATCTACTGAAGGACATCTCACCATGCTTCTCTGATGGTCTGTTTTTAATGATGTGGAGGCCATATTTTTACTTCTTTAAATAGTTCTCACATTCACCTGCTACATTTCAATTTGTATCAAGTTGATCTTTTCTCATCTTCCATATATAAAGCAATTAAAACTGTTTTAGGTAAGATATCACTTTATTTTAAAGCCATGTTTATTATTTAACTAACCCTTTTCCTATAAGGTATTTAAGGCAAAAAAAAAAAAAGCAGCATAACATATCTTGCTTTCATTAGTGAAATCTTACCTACCTCTGGATTTCAGTGTGCTAGACACATGTGTACTCAAGAAATAACTGACCACACTGGGTCACATATTCATTTACTCACTGAGTTTTTTTCAGATAGCCTAAGCCCAGGAAGTAGTAATTAAAATATCTATCACTTGGCATATAAAAATAGCTCTTTTTCCGAGATCTATAATCAGAGGCAACTGCAGGAATTATTAAGGATTCCCGCTAAAATAAAATAATCTTCACGCAAAAAGAGACCCTTTCATGGACTAAAGAAGGTTAGAAAGAAACTTATTTGGCCTAAAAGTGGAAGCAATTAGAGCTAATATAGAAGAGATTAAAAACACCCATTTTCAAAACAAGGTTTTTTTAAAGAAATAGTCAGGAGAGAATCCCTATCTGCAGTGTTCCAATTATTCTTAGAATGTAACAGACAAGCAGAATAAGGAGGGGTATTGTCACCCAGGACTGACGGTCATATTCAGAATTTTTTCTTCCTGAGGTCTTAACTATGACTCCAGGCCAAGGAGAACAAGAGTACTCCCCCATTCCTCCTAACCATCTTCCAAATGTTTATCCTCACGACACAATGGGCACTTTTGGCCATTCTTCTAAATAAACTGATAGCCACACTGCATCAAGCAGATTTTTTTCTGCTAAAGAGGGTGGATTATTATTATATGGAACAATGGATTATTATTCGTGGTCCAAACCTCAAAACAAGCCCTTCTTTTAAACAAGAAGCCAACAAAAGACAGTTCCTTGCTATTGTGGGTAGGCAGAAAAGCAGCCCCAGGGCACTTGAGTTCAAAATGAAGGACAAAGCATAAAACTGGACAATCTGACCAGTTTATTCCAGGAAGCAGCACTGGTTTGTAACCCTTATTTACTGTGTGATTTTGACTAGTTTTCTCCACTAGGATGAGCAATGCAAGGAAAGTCACAGTCTTTAAAGTCAACAAATAAAGTTTCTCAAGGATTTTCTCAAACCAGATCCCTGCCACAAGGCCTGGCTGCAAGAACTGTTACCTTGAGATGTTATTTAATGATGCAACTAGGCCAAGTGCCCAAGTTTACAGTCATGGAATTTTGACCAAAAAGACCAACCAAATGCCTAAATGGGCTTTTAGACAATCTATTTAAGACAGACAATTTAATTATGCCAAAGCTGGTTAAGAAACAAGTGGCTTTTATTTATTTATTTATTTATTTATTTATTTATTTTTTAATGTCTGAAACATTTATATTAACATATTTCCATACATATTTCCATACAAATACAAATATAAGATTTTTAGAAATTTCATGTAATGTCTGAAACATTTATATTAACATATTTCCATACATATTTCCATACAAATACAAATATAAGATTTTTAGAAATTTCATGTACTACAAGTGGCTTTTAAAAACAACAACATACCATCGCTCTTTGGCTAATTTGGACAGGCAGCTCTTAGAGCCAGGAAAATGAATTCCAACTCCAGCCAATCAGCCAGTTGCAGAAAAATAAAATAACTCCATACATAGCTAGTTAACTTCCTCTTGTCCCTGGCTCTTTCTCCCACTCTTGTCATAATTCTTGGAGCTTCCATTAGTCATAGGAAGAACCTTCCAAAACCCTGATCTCTTTGTTTATCTTATCTTCTCCAACGATTTTATCCTCAGGCCGATCCCAGCTGCTAATTCCCATAATCATGCCCTAGCCCAGGGCTTCTCAACCGTGGCACTGTTGACAATCGGGCCAGGTTAGTCTTTGCTGTGGGGCTTGCCTGTGCGTTATAGGATGTTTAGCAGCACCCCTGACCTCTACTAGGTGTCCGTAGCAGCTTTTCTCATCCCAGCTGTGACAACCAAAAGTGTCCTTAGACAACTGCAAATGTCCCCTCCTCAGGGGCAAATTGCTCCTGGTCGAGAACCGCTGCCCGAGACCCTATCATTAATACCTGCTCCCCCTCCACAATCTTAATTTTCAGGCTCTCTACCCTCTGATTGACCACTTCTGACTTTCCAGAACATTTCCTCCAATACCCTGATTTTATCAATCCTTCAGCCACATTAGAACCCAGAATCCATCAGTCCTCCAATCCTTTTACTGTCTCATCCCCAGCATGTCTCCACTGGTCCCGCTCGGATTAGATCCACGGTGCAGCACAAGACTCATCCCCTGGCTGCACCGTCAGCACCCCTGCCTCTCTCTCCCGCCAGCGCATTCGCCCGGCCAGACCTCAACTCTGGTTAAGTGCACTTCTCTATCCATTCTGCATCTCTACCAGGGTGACTGACCATAGCTGGAGAAAAGCACACAATCCCGCTGACTGGTTTCACCTTAAATTCATGACCGCTAACTTCAAAGAGGACTCTTAACGGTGCCCAGCAATCCTCCCACATTTCCCTACTCCATCTAGGCTCCACTCTCCTAAATGACTATTTTATACTTTCCTCTCTAACCTCAGCTGTGGACCTCCCCCTGCTTCTCTCGCTCAGCTGACGACTGTGCTTCCTGTTTCCCTAAGAAAACAGAAGCAATCACAAGAGAACTTCTCTGTGTCCCCAACCACATCCTACCCTCACCTTCTGCATCTGTGCCCTGTCTTCCTATGTGGGCAATGTCTGCACTACTCTCCACTGTGCACTGGATCTCATCTGCTCTCACGCACCTAGGGACACTGATCCAGCAAGTCTCCCTTTTTCTCCTGAAGATTTCATTCTCTACTGAGTTACTGCCATCAGCCATAGAATTATATGCATTTATATCCCAACTTTAGGGGGAAAAAATCTTGACCCTGCATTGCCCCACAGCGAAGATCCCTTTGCCCTCCTCTGACTTGTAAATCTTGAAAGAATTGTCTGTAGTCACTGTGTACAGTCTCCCTCCTCCCACTATCTCCTGAAGAAACCCAGTTCAGGCTTTCATCCCCAGTACTCCACTAAAACTGTTCTTGTTAAGGAATCCAACGACCTCCATGTGGCTAAACCAACCGTTAATTCTCAAATCTCGTCTTATTGATCTGCCTGCATTTGATACGATTGATCACTCCCTCCTTTTTTTTCCAGTTTGGCCTCTGAAACATCACCCCCTTTTGATTCTCTCCTCATCTCATTACCTGCTCCTTTTCTAGTCCCCCTGACCTCTACATGCTGGACAGTCCCAGATCATCCCTCTGACCTCTTATCCAGTCATTCTCTTGGTGACCTCATCTATATATCTATCTATTTTGGCTGCACCATGCGGCATGCAGGATCTTAGTTCCCCAACCAGGGATGGAACCTGCACCCCCTGCAGTGAGAAAGCAGAGTCCTAACCACTGGACCGCCAAGGAAGTTGGTAACCTCATCTAGTTTCAGGGCTTTAAATACCTCCTAAATGCCAATGACCCCTGTACACACACACACACACACACACACACACACACACATACACGTGCATATGTATTCAAATGTTTATCCAGCAATGTCACTTGGATCTAACTGGCATCTTAAATTTAACAATGTCAAGATTGAAGCCCTGATTCCCACCTCCAAACCTGCCCTTCCATGGGCTTCTCCATTTCAGTAAAGGACAACTCCAGACTTCCAGTGGCTGAGGCCAAAGCTCTGGACAACTCTCTTTCTCACAACTTACCTCTAAGCCGTCACAAAACATGCG
Source organism: Balaenoptera acutorostrata (assembly GCF_949987535.1). NCBI lineage: Eukaryota > Metazoa > Chordata > Mammalia > Artiodactyla > Balaenopteridae > Balaenoptera > Balaenoptera acutorostrata. The sequence goes on along the minus strand of NC_080064.1, from coordinate 128,519,680 downwards.
TCTCTACGAAAAACATATCTAGAAGTTGATCTCTCCATGCTCTTTCAGTGCTACCATTTTGGTTCAGGCCATCATCCTCTTTCACTCAGGTGCTTTCCGTGACTTCCTAAGCTGGTTCTCTCTTCCACCTCATCCACTTAACTGCAGCCAATCCACGGAGAGGCCAGAGAGATCTTGGTAAAATGCAAGTCAGATCTTATCTCTCCTCTGCTCAAAACCCTCCAAGTTCCCCACATCAGCCAGGATCAGGTCTAGGTCCTCACAGTGACCCACAGAGCCCGATGTAAGCTAGCCCCCGGCCACCTCTCAGACTTCGTCTCCTACGCTTCCTCCCTAAACATGCTGAGCAGCCACGCTGTCACCTTGTTGCTCCTCTGCCTGTGATGAGAGCCCCCAGGACAGAGAGTGCTACGGACAAGGAGACAGGAAGTCATGATGACATGAGAGCTGAGAGAAGGGCATTCAACCAAGAGAACTGCTGGGAGTCAGGTGCTCCGCACAGCTGATCTCGGGGAGAAGTTTCAGCTGAGACCCGTACTTAAAACTGCATGTGGTTACCACGTACATCATAGAAGCCCAAAGTGCTTACAGCAGTTTCTGATCAACTGCCATGAGCATGAACGCCAGCAAAGTTTCTCCTATGTGGGGAAAGAGAAGGAAAGCATAGATCTCCCCCTCGGACTACATTTCATGCAGCCCAAGCCAGGGATGAATTCACTGGTTTCTTAAACAATTGGGAATGCTTTGCTTTGTCAGTCTTTTCTTTTTTTTTTTAAGTGACTAGGGGTATTATGGAAGTATATAGTAAAATTATTGTGAAATTCAGATGGCTTGTCTTCAGAGTCATAAAAGAGAGTTTTAAGGGGCTAGTTAAAATGGCTAAAGAACGCAAATATAAAGAGCACTGAGATGTAGAGAAACTATTGTTCTAATCCATGTCATCCCATGTCACTGTAGACTGGACTCCCAGTCTGAATAAGATATTACATAGGTTTTTTTTTAAGCCTCAGATTTACAATTATGGTATAGTGGCAAAAATCGCTGTGAAAAGTATTAAAACTTTAGTTTAAAAACTCATTGATGGGGGGGAAAAAGTCTCCTGTTGAATCTTGGAAAAACCAATTGCCTCAGGAATAAAAACATAGAAATGAAATGAAATGAAATAAAAAGATTAAATGATATACACATGTTTTTACAACTGGCCAACTTTGGATTCTGAGTTACACATTAACTTACAGATAAACTTCAGAATGGTAACAGGAGCTGAGCTTACTTTCTTCCTGGGGAAGGAATCTTGCTAAGTTACACTACAGTTCAAAGGGCAAGAAAACATATAAACAAAAACAACTCTTCTTCTGATGTGCTCTGGGAAATAAATTTCTAAAATGCACCACTTTTGTTGCCCAAAAGTATCATTTAGCAGTGGAGTGATAATGACCCTCAAAGTAGGAGATCAATTCAAACGAAAAAAGCCTGCAAAATCATTTGACAAGTAATCAAAAAGTTTGTGCAATCAACTCACTAAGGGTCATTTCTACAGTAGTCAAATATGATACCCCAAACTTGATATTCTTCCATTTTGGATGGAAACCTGAACAGTTTAGGGGAAAAAGGGGGGGTAGGGTGCAAATACAGAATACAAACAACATCCAACACAAGCACAAAAAAAGCAAATTCAAGAATGGTTTGCCCAAAGGGCTATTTCCTGACATGATCTATTTCGATATTTTGAATTATTGAAGTAATACAATGTCAATCATGTCTTCCAATGTCAATCATGTCTCATGTTAGTACATGTCAGGGTGACCTTTATGCCAGTAAATTCAAACTCTGATACCACAAAATCATTTAAAATACACTGGAGTGGCATTATTATGAATGAACAAACACTTTCATGGCCTAGTTTAAAATAACAGTGTCTTCACTGTTATTGTTAAAGCAATTCCTTGCCGTGTTACTGCTGAGTCCATGTGTGATACACCCTGCTTTGTAAAAACCTTACCCTTTTAACAAACCCTGTTAAGGTTTTCCTTGAAATTGAAAGGCTTTTGTTTTGACTTTTTTTTTTAAAGTACTTTGATGTTACCAGTATATTCTCCTCTTTAAAAGAGTACAATCAAGCAATTTACTCAAAAAGCTTTCCAGGCTATTTCTTGTTTGCTGTTGGTACACAGTGATAATCTGATATTGTAATATCTCCTAGCGCAAGCGTAAATATGACCTTTTAAAACATAGTAAAAGAGAGGGACAAAAGAGAACAATGAACACAAAATTCAGACTAGTGGTTCTGATTGGAACGGGGTGTCCACGGAGCAGGATGTGTGCAGCTCACACTGTTGGTCGTGTTTAATTTCCGAGGCTAGGTAGTGAGGGCATGGGAGCTTGTTTTTTAATGTGTACTCCGCAAAGTGTATCGATGCGTGTGCGCACACACACGCCCACTCTCTTTCTTTTGTATACATTTTATTTTTCATAATAAAAACTGATTTTTTTTAAAGAGAGAAAGGAAGACATCAGTAGGTGTTAAGAGATTTACTTCTTTAATTCCCCAGTGCTCCAGTGAAAGCATCCAGCACGTGATTCCCTCCCAGCACAGCTGTGACTCCTATAAACAGGCTGAATAAAGGGAAGCCAACGGACGATGCGTGTCGGTGGAAAAATTGCCGGGGGTCTAGCCAGAGGCCTCACGCCCCCCTCAGCACCAGGCCACTCTGCAGCTGAAGGGGGCTGCTTTCTGCCATGCATCAGGGCTATTCTGGACCTGCTTCAGTTGGGTGGCACAAAGTAAGGGGAGGCTAAAAAAACTACTCTATTCAACGAGCCATAAATATTAATAAATTAAGCTTTTCATTTGTCAGGAACACACGCTCTTCCGTACACTTTGTCTGAAGTTATGCTTCAGGCCACAGTCTAAAAATGACTTCCTCCCAGTGTCTGCCCCACATCCCTCACCCTGTGCCCCTTTACATCCTGCCTTTCCCGTCAAGGCACCCTTCACACTCTACGGGAGGGACCTGCTGCCGGAACCAGGGGAGGGCCAGTGGCTGTGTCCACCTTGTTCACCAAACCACCCTCTTTACCTTGCAAATGCCTGCCTCTGTCAGTGTGCTCAACAAACATTTGTCTGAAAGTTGGAAAGAAAATGAATGAATGAAAGAAGGACAGAAGAATAAAAGAGACCAACCACAACTCATTTACGCTCAGCCATAAAAAATTATACTTGCTTCACAACCAATGGCTTCAGCATAATGCCCAACACAAAAGGAATTTCAGAGATTACTCAGGATCAAGTTTGAATGCTGACATCATCTTAGAGGAAGTTTAGATAGGTTTCCTCCAAGAGTCACCTTCCTATTTTGATGAGAAAATCCCAAAGGCAACTCATCTTTTGAAATGTTCAATTAAAATAAAGAAAAAAAAAGTTATGTACTTTTACTAACACACAGGATTACCAAATTCCTCTCAGAGCTGATTCCTTCTACTCAGATCGATGGCCAGCTGGCCACATCTTTATCCTTAACCTTTTTGTACCAGCAAAGATCTTTCTGTTTCTCAAATGAGAGATATTCAAAAGGTCCTGAATCAGGCTAGTCATTGAACTGATCACTTGACTCCTTAAAGCCCTGGTATTTCTTGTTTGCCCTCCTCTATGTATGTACTGTTCATCTTTCTTTTCTGCCACGGCTTTCCTTCTTTCAATCAACCATTATCCTTTCAAACCACGCTGGGACTCGGCTTCTGCCCTTAATGGACTGACAGTCTCGTGGAGACAAATGAACAAACATCTACAGTGCAGTGCCTGGCCCCTGGGATGCACCCGGGCTGGTGCAGAGACAGGGCACAGATTCCACTAAAGACCAAAGTCTCCAATCAAGCAGTCAACACAAACGCCACAGTTGTAATCAACCTGAATTGTATCATCTGTGTCCAAATGTTTGTCCAAAACTGTCCAAACATTTCTCAGTTCTTAGCAAGGAGATGAAAAGAAGACACTTTTGGGAAGAAATCAGATCATTTTACTTCTGACAGATTATAGTGGACTAAAATGCTCAGCATAAAGAACATGTTGAGGGCTTCCCAGGTGGCGCAGTGGTTGAGAATCTGCCTGCCAATGCAGGGGACACGGGTTCGAGCCCTGGTCTGGGAAGATCCCACATGCCGTGGAGCAACTAAGCTCGTGAACCACAACTGCTGAGCCTGCGTGTCTGGAGCCTGTGCTCCGGAACGGGAGAGGCCGCGACAGTAAGAGGCCTGCGCACCGCGATGAAGAGTGGCCCCCGCTCTCCGCAACTGGAGAAAGCCCTCGCACAGAAACGAAGACCCAACACAGCCAAAAATAAATAAATAAATAAATTTAAAAGAGTTGCTACTACAAAAACAAGTTTTAAAAAAAGAACATGGGGCTTCCCTGGTGGCGCAGTGGTTGAGAATCTGCCTGCTAATGCAGGGGACACGGGTTCGAGCTCTGGTCTGGGAAGATCCCACATGCCGTGGAGCAACTAAGCTCGTGAACCACAACTACTGAGCCTGCGCGTCTGGAGCCTGTGCTCCGCAGCAAGAGAGGCCGCGATAGTGAGAGGCCCGCGCACAGCGATGAAGAGTGGCCCCCGCTCGCTGCAACTAGAGGAAGCCCTCACACAGAAACGAAGACCCAACACAGCACCCCCCCCAAAATAAATAAATAATAATTAAAGGTGCTAATAATTTAAAAAAAAAAGAACATGTTGAAAGCTCTGGGGGCGTACCCATGGATAACAGAATAACACGCTCATGTGCTTTACGCTTCCCAGGTGCTGAAATGGCATATCAAAATTTCTACTCAAGCAAAAGACCACTGTACTGTAAATCTGTATTTCCGAGCTCTCAAATTTATTTTATCAGAAGGCCTACAGTATGTTAGGAGATATTTGAACAAACATGTAATCCAAACCAGAAAAGGCTAATACAAAATATTACAGGAACAGCAAAACAATAGATGGTAAAGTATGTGCCTATGTTCGATGGCAAGAAGGGTACTTCTTGTCTCCAAAATAGGACAAAAGGTAAAGAAGCAATGGACAAACCATCACTTATTAAGTGCTCACCATGGGTTAAACATTATTAAACTATGGCACATTTATTATTTTTCAGCTTCACTGTTGGGTGTTACCTATTGGACGGAAGCTCAGAGAGGTTAAGGAACTTGCCCAAGTGACTTATTCAGCAGCTGTGGAGCCAGAAGTTGAATCTAGGACCCTCAGACTCCAAAGCCTAGCTCTTTTCACTATGCTGATTACCAACCTTTAAGAAAGTCCTTTATTCAAACAAAATCTTATGGGGGGGGGGGAGGGGCTTCCCTGGTGGCGCAGTGGTTGAGAGTCTGCCTGCTAATGCAGGGGACACTGGGTTCGAGCCCTGGTCTGGGAAGATCCCACATGCCGCGGAGCAACTAGGCCCGTGAGCCACAGCTACTGAGCCTGCGCGTCTGGAGCCTGTGCCCCGCAACGGGAGGGGCCGCGATAGTGAAAGGCCCGCACACCGCGATGAAGAGTGGCCCCCACTTGCCGCAACTAGAGAAAGCCCTCGCATGAACCGAAGACCCAACACAGTCAAAAAAATAAAATAAATAAATAAATAAAGTAGCTATAAAATCTTATGGGGAACCCAATATATAATGGAGATAAAGGTAGTTTTCATATACAAGTCAGGCAAGAAGTACTCAAAACTTACAATAATAAAGTCCAGAAGTAGAATACAGCACAATGGTTCTCAACCTTGGTTACATTTTGGAATCACCTAGAGAGCTTTGAAAATTAGTGATGGCTACTGAAACTACTCTGTATGGGACTGTGTACTGATGGGTATATGTCATTACACATTTGTCCAAACCCACAAAATGTACAATATCAAGAGGGTACAACACCAAGAATGTAAATGATGGACTTTGGGTGATTATGAGGTGTCAGTGTAGATTTACCCATTGTAATAAATGTACCACTCTGGTAGGGGATGTTGGTAATGAGGGAGGCTATGCATGTGTGGGGAGCAGAAGGAATATGGGTGTATGGCTATATGACCTCTCAATTTTTCTGTGAAAAATAAAGTCTATTTAAAAAAAATACTGGACTTCCCTGGTGGCGCAGTGGTTAAGAATCCACCTGCCAATGCAGGAGACATGGGTTCGATTCCTGGTCCAGGAAGATCCCACATGCCGTGGAGCAACTAAGCCTATGCGCCACAACTACCGAGCCTGTGCGCTAGAACCCGTGGGCCGCAACTACTGAGCCCGTGAGCCACAACTACTGAAGCCCACGTGCCTAGAGCCCATGCTCCGCAACAAGAGAAACCACCGCAATGAGAAGCCTGCGCACCACAACAAAGACCCAACACAGCCAAAAATAAAAACAAATAAATAAATAAATTTATTTAAAAAAAAATACTGATGCCTAGGTCCTGCCCCTATTCCTACAGATTCTGATTTAATTAGTATGGGGTGTGGCCTAGGCATCAAGATTTTTAAAAGGCCCTCAGGTGATTCTACACTTGTAACCACTATCCAGCACACCAATGAGAGGCTGGACTCTACTTATGATACTATAATAAAAAAGACCATGCCTGAAGCAGATGAGCCAAGCCTTGCCTGGCATTTGATTGAATGTAGATACAGGTATGTTGACTTGTAAAATATAAGTTAGTGCACACGTGTGGACCTGAATTTTTCAAAAGACTGGGGCGATGGTCTACTACCCTCTTAATCAAACGCACACTTACAAGTTTAAATGTATACATAGAAATTACAAAAACGTGCTTTATTCTGAAGAATGCATTGGCTGCCAGAGTTAACATGGTGGTGTTCTCCAAAGTCCCCAAATCATGTATATAACTTCATGTCTGGCACATTGTTCCTTATTATTATTTTAATGGTTAAAAATATACTTTAGAGGGCTTCCCTGGTGGCTCAGTGGTTAAGAATCTGCCTGCCAATGCAGGGGACACGTGTTCGGAGCCCTGGTCTGGGAAGATCCCACATGCCGCAGAGCAACTAAGCCCGTGCGCCACAACTACTGAGCCTGTGCTCTGGAGCCCGCGAGCCACAACTACTGAGCCCATGTGCCACAACTACTGAAGCCTGCGTGCTTAGAGCCCGTGCTCCGCAACAAGAGAAGCCACCGCAATGAGAAGCCTGCGTACCGCAATGAAGAGTAGCCCCTGCCCCTCTCAACTAGAGAAAGCTCGCGCGCAGCAACGAAAACCCAACACAGCCATAAACAAATAAAAATAAATAAATAAATTTATTTTAAAAAAAATATATATATACTTTAGAAACAAACAAAATGTACATCAAACATTTGGAAATTCTAAAGCACTGTTCCTGAAATACCCTAGAAGTCTATTGAAGAGAGCTTGAAAACCACTTCTCTGCTTGGTTTTTGAGAAGTTCAGGTTTGCTGTAAGTGTGTAAAACCAGTGTCTGCTGCCATAGCAACCTGAAACTGGACAAACAGACTAACCACATTTTAACCACACAGGGGGAAGTGAATTAAAGGAGGGAGGAAATACTTCAACCTTTTTAGGTCCATAGGTACTGTCAGAGCTGATCTTCTACCTGGTAATTCTTTGGACAGGTTCTTAATTAAATGCAAATTTCTAATTTCTTATTTAAAACTCAGTTTAAAAGCTCCCTTACTGCTTCCAAGCTTTTCAAAGTAACATCCCCCCTTTCCTGCTTTACATTTGGCGAGGGCTACTGCTGGTGAGCTGGTATCAGCTTGCTCTGGCTTCCTTCAACATGCCACGCAGTTGGCATACCTCTGGGCACAGTTTGGAATGAGGCCACCTCTGAAATCCTATAGAATCTCGACTCCACCTAAACAGGACTTCAGGAAAACCCTCCCTGATCTGACCACCTCTTGCACCCCACTACTCAATGTTTCTCGTATGCCTCTTCAGTAGGCTGCAGTCTACTGAAGCTACACCTTCAAGTGAGAAGCCAAAGCTTTTTGGTATTTAGCCCTGCAGTTGTCTTGAACTCCACTATCACTCGAGACTCTGAGGGATGGAATCTCATCTTATTTGGCCCGTGTGCGCCGAACACATAAGACAATTCCTGGTGATCAGAAAGTTCTCAAGGATCATTTAAGGAGTAAACAGACCGATAACAGCTGTATTTTTAGCATTTCTATAACGTGAAGCTTTGGTTAATGAAATGTATAAGCACCTTTAAAAAAAAAATAAAGAAACCAAGTTGCCCTTAAACGGAAACCTAATCCTACTCAGTCAAACTCTCTCTGGCTCTTAGAAAACTCTGGCAAAAGAGTCCAGATTAATCAGCACCAACTTATCAATGCCCGGAAGAGTTCAAAGTATAAATGCTCACCTTTGGACAGAAGTAAAATATGGGACAAGAATGGAAATGTGTGCCCCCTTTCCTGTTGAGGCGCAAGTTTTGTTAGAATAAAACAAAAAAAGACAATAATATCAATTAAATAACTCTTTTTTTTTTTTTCGGCCACGCTGCACGGCATGTGGGATCTTAGTTCCCCGACCAGGGATTGAATCTGCGCCCCCTGCGTTGGAAGTGTGGAGTCTTAACCACTGGACCGCCAGGGAAGTCCAAATTATTCATTTATTGAATAGCAAATAACTGCTACATTCTATGGGGGATGCAGTCTCCTTAGATACTATGCATGAACACACACACACACACACACACTCACACACGTAAGAATGTATACAGCAAACACTGAGTACCTACTGTGTGCAGGGTCTGGGCACAAGGGAGGACACGGCAGAACAGCCTTCCAAACGAGGCTTACAGGCTACCCAGTCTGTATTTTATTTCTTGTTTATACCACCTTATCGTCCCTAAAAAATTTCCTACTAAAGCATCTCCGTAAAGTAGCAAATAGACTACATGTAGTTAATTAATGTTGAAGTTTGAAAAATGAAGAGGTCAGGGAGTGTTTTAGGGGAAATACACTTGAATTTTATCTGGAATGTTGAGAAGAATCAAGATAGGAAGAGCAATTTGCAGAGACAGAAAAACATGAGGTGCTGTTTCCAAATGGATTGTGTAGATTACTTTGGCTGGAGTAGAAGAAAACTTTAAAGTTGAAAAGGTAGGCTGAGAAGTTGGAACTTGATCCTGTGGGGAAATGGGCACCACTGAATGTTTTTAAGCTGGGCAATAAGGTAAAAGTGGGCTTCTTGGCAGAGATGTGAAGAAACACAGAAAAAGGAGGGAAAGGAGAGGCATTTAGAAGATTTTTTTTCTCAAACAATTTTTGTTTGGTTCATTCTGCCCCTAACACTGGACAAAGGAGAAAAACTTCCGGGAATGACTCATCCCTAAATCTTTCAAAAGCAATAAGACTAAGAAAACAAATTATTTTTACATTTATAAACCTACAAATTGACTTCAGATATGTGAGGGATATTTTTAAAAACTAAGTACTGCATATATCTAATTTCTTTTAAATAATTAATAATAAGGAATTCTACATGATCATATTTGTCATATGGTTGCCACAAGTTCCTTGAAGTTATTTTTTTAATACCACAACCATTTTGATGAAAATCTTGCTAAAATGTATTATTTTTCTTCTGTCTTTATAAAACAATAATACAGTGACGATTTGCAGAGAAACAATATTTACGTAGTTTTGAAGCATTCCTCTACAAGATAGTTATTAATTACAATGGGAAAAGATAGTTCCTTTACAGTGGAGAAATATGGCAGACTCCATCTTAACTGAGGATCAAATGTTAATGTCACTAATAATGGAAACCATCGGTAACGAACGTCTCCTTATATGATGCACTGAGAAGAACAGAACATTACTTCCGCAGTACTCCTGCCAGATGTGCATAACCTGAATCATCAGACAAACACGATGGAGGGACATTCTACTACATAACTGGTTTGTACTCTTCAGGAATGTTAATTTAAATTAAGGGAAAAAAGACTCAGGAAGTGCTGCAGACTAAAGGTGACTAAAGAGACACGACAACTGGATGAAACACACCATTCTGGATTTTCTTCTACTAGGACGGACATTATTGGGGCAACTGGCAACACCCCAATAAAGTCAGATAATTACACTGTGGTTATATAAGGTGATGTCCTTAGTCTTTCTTTCTTTCTTTTGGCCTCAAGGCATAGCTTGCGGGATCTTAGTTCCCCGACCAGGAATTGAACCCTGGCCCACGGCAGTGAAAGTGCCGAGTCCTAACCACTGGACCACCAGGGAGTTCCCTTGTCCTTAGTCTTTAAGAAATACACATTAAAGTATTTAAGGATAAAGGAAGGTGCGCGCGCGTGTGCACACACACACACACACACACACACACGGTATTTAAGGATAAAGGACCAGCATTTCTGCTGCTCTCACATAGTTGAGAGATACACACTTGAGGATTAAGAAAATGTAACAAAATGTTAACATTTGAGAAATCTGGTTGAAGGGTAGATGGTATTCTTTGCATTCTTTTACCACTTTTCTGTAAGTCTAAAATTATATCAAAATAAAAATGGAAAAGAAATAATATACTACTTTGTTGAATTTTTGGCTAACTCTTTGGTAACTCAGGACTTGTGTGGACATCAAGAACATAATATAATTTAGTGATACCCTCTGGGGCCACTCAGATATGTAGGGCTATTTGCCCCTACCTAGCTGTCTCCAGCCATGATTATTTTTGAACTTTTGTAAATGCTTTTAATTTTCTTACAATTACCATTCCAATCAGGTAATCAGTTGTCAGCATTGCTGAGGGCAGTTTGCCTTCAGTATCCTCTACTCCACCTCCTAATTAATTGCTCTAATCTATTATGGGCTTGGAAACTCATCTAGTTCATGTTTATTTTACAGATGAAAAGACTCTAATCCAGAAAGGGTAAGTAACTTATTGAAGGTATCCATTGTCATCAAGAACAGAAAAAGGATTTGAACAATTCCAAAGTTCTTTTTGTGACATCACGCTAATTTGATCAGTGTATAAATAAGAGGAAACAGTCTCTTAATAAAAAACTGTGTTACACTGAGATCAGACTTGTGGCTGCCAAAGGGGAGGTGGGAGGGGGGAGGGAGAGGGATGGACTGGGAATTTGGGGTTGGTAGATGCAAACTATTACATTTGGAATGGATAAGCAACAAGGTCCTACTGTATAGTACAGGGAACTATATCCAATCTTCTGGGATAAACCATAATGGAAAAGAATATTAAAAAAGAATGTAGGGACTCCCCTGGTGGTCCAGTGGTTAAGAATCTGTCTGCCAATGCAGGGGATGCAGGTTTGATCCCTGGTGAGGGAACTAAGATCCCACAGGCTGCAGGGCAACTAAGCCTGTGCGCTCTTGAGCCCGCACACCGCAAAGAGAAGCCCACACACCACCGCAACAAAGAGCCCACGTGCCACAACGAAAGATCCGACGCAGCCAAATAAATAAATAAATAAATATTTAAAAAATAAAACATAATGTATGTATGTGTAAAACCTGAGTCACTTTGCTGTACAGCAGAGATTGGCACAATGCTGTAAATCAACTATACTTCAATAAAAAAATTTTTTTTAATTAAAAAAAAGAACTGTGTTACAAGTAAGACTCAGAAACTAGAAGGAATGGACTTTGTCATATTAATCTTAGCTGTCCCTTGGCCTTTTCTTTGCTTACTTTCCAGTGGCCAGATAAGACTCTGCAGATTATCAAAGTGTTGGTGTATTTCAAGATTTTCCCCTAACCTTCTTCTTTATTTAAGAAAAAAAACCCACATGTTTCAAAATCTCTGGATACTCTATCGCTTACTGAGTGGCTGGCAGAATCGCCCAAAGTTTAGATTTTTACCCACTTACATTCACATACATGAGAGACAGCAATGCCACAAAACAGTAAGAGGAGGACACATGCTACTAAGTCATCTGTAACCGACTATAGTTTAAAATGTACAACAAAATGTTAGAGCACCTTGTTCTTCCAAAAGTATTTTTACAGATATTTTCAGATAACTGAAAGAATCTTCTGCCTCCTGACTTACTGTAAACATCTAATGGAGGGAAAGCTCTTGAAATAATTCCTTGGGGTTATTCTCCCCAGAGGACTGGCATTTACTCAAAGGCTTCTGGATGGCAAGAATTGCTTAGAACAACAAGTCTGTCAAATGGTTGAAACTGCCATTTTGAGGAGGCTGGTATGAAATAACGTCTCAAGCCACAGTACATTTTGAAATAATTTCCAAACCCAAATGTTTATGTAAATTTCCATCAATGGGGGGACTGTTTAAATAAATTTGATATATCTGTACAATGGAAGACCCTGGTACCATAAGAAAGAATGAGGAAGTTCTTTAGTGCTGATATGAAGTGATCTCCAAGACATATCATTAAATGAAAAAAGCAAAAGGTAGACACACCATATACAAAAATTAACTCAAAATGTACACTGACGTTATGTAAGAGCTAAAACTATAAAGTTCTTAGAAGACAACATAGTTTTTAGGTATGATATCAAAAGCATGAGCAACAAAAGAAACAATAGGTAAATTGGACTTGATCAAAATTTAAAAACCTTTGGGCCTCAAAGGATACCATCAAGAAAGTCAACCCATAGAATGGGAGAAAATATTCGCAAATCATCTATCTATTAAGGGACTTGTATCCAAAATATACAAGTAATCCTTATAATTCAACAATAAAAAGACAAACTAATTAAAAAATGAGCAAAGGACTTGAATAGATATTTCTTCAAAAGAAGATATGCAGATGACCAATAAGCAAATGAAAAGATGCTCAAACATTACTAATCATTAGGGAAAGGTGAATGAAACCACAGTGAGATACCACTGCACACCCACTAGGCTGGCTATTCAAAAACACTCTAACAAGTATCGGTGAGGATGTGGAGAACTTAGAACTCTCTCCATCGCTGGTGGGAATGTAAAGTAGCACAGCCCTTTGGAAAACAGACTGGCAGTTCCTCCGACGGTTAAATGTAGGGTTACCATATGACTTAGCAGTTCTACTCCTACGTATATATCCAAGGGTTACCATATGACTTTGCAGTTCTACTCCTATGTATATATCCAAGGGTTACCATATGACTTAGCAGTTCTACTCCTAAGTATATATCCAAGAGAACTGAAAACATGCCCATCAACTGATGAGTGGATAAACAAAGTGCGGCATATCCATACAATGGAATATTTTTTAGACATAGAAAGAAATAAAATATCGACACATGCTATGTCACGGATGAACCTTGAAAACATGGTAAGTGAAAGCTGGATACAAAAGGCCTCATACTATGTGATTCCACTTACACAAAATTTCCAGAATAGGCAAACCCATAGCGACAGGAAGTAGACTCTGGGGGCTGTGGGCAGAGGGAAATGGGAACTGACCCCACTCATGAATACAGGGCTTCATTATGGGGTAATGAGCATTCTAAAACTGGGTAGTAGTGGTGCCTGTACTATTCTGTGAATTACTAAAAAACATTGAATTCTACGCTCTAAAAGGGTGAATTTCATAGTATGCAAACTGTATCTCAGTAAAGCTGCTGTTTAAAAAAAAAAAAAAGCAAGCTGTTGAGTAATAATGTATGGGATACTACCACTTACAGATTTGCTCACATCTCCATAATGTATCTCTGGAAAGACACAATGTTAGAAAACTAACATTCGCTTCCTCAGCAAGGGGGCTGGAGACAGGAAGATTTTTCATTATGTACTCTTTTTTAACTTTTGAACTATGTCAACATAGTACTATTCAAAATTTTTAGTTAGAAATCAAATGAAATTAGAAAATGTTTTTAATAGACTAGTTCCTTCCACTGGTTTGACAATGCAAAGCTCTATGCAAAACAATATACTCGGGGGCTGTAGATGGTAATGAGTTACTGAAATTAGCCTGAAGTAACAGAAAAATCAGTACAGTTTCCTTTTCTATACTGTTTAATTCTGCTTCCGTTAACTTTTCCCTTTTGGTCTTCTAACTATGTCTCAGTGGCTCTTTGATGAAGTAATGTTCTGTACCTCTTTTATTTGCAAACCCAAACTGAACAAATTTCTTCTATATTGGATCAAATTCCCAAACGTGTTTAAAAAAAACAAAAAGGAGCAGAAAACCTATTTTTAAAAAATTTATTATAAAACCTCCCTCTACCAGACATTATACTTTAGAGGAAATTAAGACTAATAAATGACCCTTAATTTAGGAATAAATTTAAGAATAAATGACCCTTAGGAAAAAGTCAAAAACAGTTTCGAAACACTACTTCCTACATGCTCCACCCCTAAATTTCCAACCGAGTGGATTAAAACTGCCCTCTGAAAGCCATTCTCTATTTTTCACCAGCACTGTCATAGAGCTAGTGCAGAAACAGGTTTCCAAAACAGGCCACTGAACCCCAACTCCGCTCACAACAGGGGCAGAAGGAAATAGCCCCACTTGATGAAGAAGTTCTCCCTTCCACTTAATTCCACTGTCCAGCTGGAATCAGAGTGTAGTTCTGTACTTTGGAGAGCTCTGTACTGTCGATCTTATCTGATATATTGCTTTATCCACGCTCTTCTATTATTATGTCAATGCCACACACACCCTTGATGATGCAGAGAGGGGAGAGCTGCTTTACCAGGCTGCAAGGCTGTGTCAATACAGCTCGACTCCCTAGCAGGGCACACAAAGCCCTTCAAAGCCTGGCTGCAGGTTACCATTGTGGCCAGTTTATCACTCTCCCCATCTCACCCCAGATCCTACATTTCTGCCACATCAAACTTCTAGCCCTTTCCCCAAAACACTACACTCTTTAACAACAATATGCTTTATACATGCTACTCTTTTGGTCTGGAATGCCACCTCCACTAACTCACTCACTCAAACTGGGTCAATGCCTGTGCTTCCTTCAAGGCAACTCCAAGATAATCACCTCTGTAAAGTCTCCCCTAACTTGGGGTCTAATTGTGGATATTTTTTCTGAAGTTTCAATGAATTTATATTAAAAAGACTTATAAAGTAATAAAAAAATTAGGATATTTCATAAACTTGAAGACACCACTGATGACAAGAGACATTATTTTTATGTGTCACCGGGAAATAAAAATGCTGGCTCTGACTCACCAGTGACTGTAAAGTACATCCCAATGTCAGAGATATTAAAATGTGCAAAACTGTCTTCAAATTTTAAAAATGTAGTAAACCACAAAGCTCAAAGGTAAAGATGTTGTCTTCCATCTGTCTGTTTACCTATAACACATCTCTTGATTGTTATAGGTAAATTGTTTCCCAGTCTCTCCCAGACCTTTGGCATCTAAGATTTTGGATTTTACTCACATTTGTTTCTTCCCAATAATTAGCTCAGAACCTAAAACCCAAGATATGCAGTGTAAAATAAGAGTCCAACTTATTTAAATTTAAAAATAAGAGTTCCTGACATTTTGCCAAAGAAGAAACGCAGATGGCCAACAGGCACATGAAAAGATGCCCAACATCGCTAATTATTAGATAAATGCAAATCAAAACCACAATGAGATATCATGTCACACCTGTCAGAATTGCTATTATCAAAACGTCTACAAATAACAAATGTTGGCAAGGATGTGGAGAAAAGGAAACCCTCCTACACTGTCGGTGGGAATATAAGTTGGTGCAGCCACTGTGGAGAATAGTATGGAGGTTTCTCAACCTCCCTACCATATGACCCAGCAATTCCACTCCTGGGTATATATCCGAAAAAAACCAAAAACACTAATTCAAAAACATGCATGCATCCCAATGTTCATAGAAACATTATTTACAATTGCCAAGACATGGAAACAACCTAAGTGTCCATCAACAGACGAATGGATAATAAAGATGTGAAATACATACACGTGCGTGCGTGCGCATGCGCGCGCACGCACACACACACACACACACACACTGGAATACTACTTAGCAATAAAAAAGAACGAAATTTGGCCATTTGCACCAACATGGATGGACCTGGAGAGCACTATGCTAAGTGAAATAAGTCAGACAGAGAAAAATCAATACTGTATGATATCACTTATATGTGGAATCTAAAAAATATAACAAACTAGTGAATATAACAATATATAAAATATATAAAATATAACATATATAAATATAATATATATAAAATATATATAACATATATAAATATAATATATATAAAATATAACAAACTAGTGAATATAACAAAAAATAAGCAGACTCACAGATATAGTGGTTACCAGTGGAGAGGCGGGGAGGGGCACATAGGGGTGGGGGAGTGGGAGGTATGACATGGGGAATATAGCCAATATTTTGTAATAACTGTAAATGGAAAGTAACCTTTAAATATTGTATATAGATATTTTTTTTTAAAAAATCAGTTAAAAAAGAGTTCCTATTTATTAAGGATCTGTCTAATGAAGTACAAAAAGAATGTGATAAAACTTAGAAATCATTAATGCCATAAAAATAAAGCTTAAAAAGAAAAGCTTCTTTGCCCACAGTGACCCAGGCAATACCCAATATTTCAGCATCATTGTTAACCCAAACATATTGGAGATGTTAAATTTTGCAGTGTTTTTGAAAGATACACAGGATATGCCCTTGTATCCGGGGTTCCAAAAACATTCTTAACAGAATGTGCTGAATCTTCCATTTGCAACATTAGATTAATGGTGTTTACTTAGTACAGAGACAACATTTTTGCCCCACAATATAAACAATGATAAGCACTTAAAAATATATTTGTAATAGAGAATCTGATGTTTGCTGACAACTTTCAAGCTGTTACAATCCCCTTTCCCGAGGGGAAGCTGATAAGAAAACCCAGGTGATCCCTCCTTTGGAGCAGATGGGAAGCTAAAACCAAGCCCTGGCCCAAAGCACAGATGGGAGCTCTGACCCCAGGCCCCATCATCTAATCAAAATAAAAGCAAAGCCAGACTTATTTCCCTGTTCTTTCAAGCCACTTTTGGACCAGCTTGAGAAGCCTGCCCTGCCCTTCCCAGAAAGCCTCATGACATGACTAACAAATCTCTTCATACCTCCTTGGTACATATGTGGCATCATCAATTCATATATCTGAACCAAATATGGGGTGTGGGGCTGTGGTGTCCATCTCACCTCTGTGGAGTGATCACAGCAATATTTATTCTTGAATTGATGGCAGCAGATATTATTCTGTTATGATTTCACTCCCAATTTAAAGTAAATAAATTTAATGATATAAATGGATACAAATGTTCACCCACTATTGTAAAGTAGCCATGATAAGGACTTTTATTAAGGCCTATATGTAAACTTATTTCAGAGGGAGGAAGTGGGAAAACCCATCTGTAGATGTGTAAGTTCTTACAGAACTCTTGGGGGGAATTCCCTGGCGGTCCAGTGGTTAGGACTTGGCACTTTCGGTGCCGTGGGGCCTGCTTCGATCCCTGGTTGGGGAACTAACATCCCGCAAGCCGTGTGGCCAAAAAACAAAAAACAAACAAAAAAAACCTCTTGGCTTCATTCAGATATACTTTCTAATGGATCTTATTTATCTTACACTTCAAAAATTCTCCCCCTAGTAAGGCAAGTTTTTTACAAGATATCTACAATTTTTCCTGGGAAACCACCAGTGTGGCTCTGTGGTCTGCAACGACAGCAGCCAGAGAGCTACCTGAAATAACAAGGAATAATGTACAACCTTGGGCAAAAACCTGGTGGTGCCTCAGCTGCTTCTACTGTAAATGTACTCTAATAATAGTATCCACCTCATAGGGTTATTATGGAAATGAAATGAGTTAATATTTATAAAGGGCTTATTAGAGTACCTGGCCTATGTGATAAGCTCCATACGTCTATTTGATAAATAAATAAGCAGCTGCAAAAACATTTAGGTGTATTTGTGCAATGTGATGCTTCTGGACTATAAAAAGTATCTATCAAAATAGATAATAGGGCTTCCCTGGTGGCGCAGTGGTTGCGAATCTGCCTGCCAATGTAAGGGACACAGGTTCGAGCCCTGGTTTGGGAGGATCCCACATGCCGCGGAGCGGCTAGGCCCGTGAGCCACAATTGCTGAGCCTGCGTGTCTGGAGCCTGTGCTCCGCAACAAGAGAGGCCGGGATAGTGAGAGGCCCGCGCACCGCGATGAAGAGGGGCCCCCGCTTGCCGCAGCTAGAGAAAGCCCTCGCACAGAAACGAAGACCCAACACAGCTAAAAATTAATTAATTAATTAATTTAAAAAAAAAGGCTATCAATCATTCTATAAAAAAAAAAAGACAATAGCCTCTCTTTTCTCTGAAAAACTATTGCATTAGTAAGGAGTCTAAAAATGTCAGTCCCATTTACTTCATGCATATTAGTTATCCCTCCAAATGGACTCAAAGCACCTTGAGGGCAGAGGTCATTCCCACAGTCCTCTACTGTACCTGCCAAGCACTTTCACAGGGTCAGGATCAGCAGGTGTACACAGCAATGTTAGTGGACTGGCTAGCTTTGAGAATGGTGTAAACAGTGCTGAAAGTAGAGGACAGAAAGGCTGCCCATTCCGCCTCCATGAGATCTACTTTTTTTTGAAATGGAAGGTGTTCTCAAGTAATCTCTAAGTAAATAATGGTCAACAGTTGTTCATGCAGAGTCCAGAGACAGAGGCCAAGTTAACCGGAATCAGAGCAATGGAAAATAAAACACTATGACTTGACTACTGGAAGCAAGAGGCATCGTTACTTTCATTTATTTATACTCTGCCTAGTTATATGAAGGAGTTGATGTGGCTTCCTAAAAATATGTATGAACATAAATATTAAATAAAACATGGAATCAGGATAATATCCATTAAAAGATCAATATTGGGGGTAGGGTAACAGAACACATATATGCGGGAGATATGGTCTATATACTTGCTAAAACAAAGCTTTTCCAAAAAAAAAAAAAAACAACAACAAAGCTTTTCCTGACCACCATCTCCAGGAAAGATTTCTCATATACCTTCTGTAGGGCACCCTGAGTAATGCAGGGGGCATGTCGTCAAGAACAACTTGGAGCAGTGCAACAGTGAGTTTTATAAAGCAGGCTCTCCTGACACCCCTTAAAAAAATGCTGATGACATTACACCACAATAGGATTCAAAGAAACCAACTGTGTAAGGATCCAAAGCATGACTGTCCAAGTACAAAGCTAAACCAAGGACAGGACGTGGAACAGCTACAGAAATAAATGGACTGCATATCACTTGAACAATCCTCTACAAATATCACTTCCCTTAACTGGGCTCCTGATAAAAGTTGTTTGGCGAACCATTTCCTGTTATATTCGTTGCCAGTGTGGGTCTGTGTTGATTATCAAAGGTAGATCCACATTCTTGACAGATCAAAGAACAAAGCAGGTTGACTGTAAAAACTGAGGTGCCAAATCAAACCTCTCACCTAGATGTGTGGCCATCTCGCCCATGGGTGGGAGGTAAGCCATGGGAATGCCCCTGGCAAGCAAAGCAGCACTTCTCTTAGAGAATGACTTTGGGATTGCTCCAGTATAAAGTGCAAATGATTGGTCACACTGCCAACTCCAGACCATAAAGCATAAGCAATATGATTTTAGTCCAGAAACTTCCCACAGTACTTGCTAAGTCACCCTACACAGCCAGGAGCTACACAATTTGCAGGGCCCAAGATAGGCGTGGGAGAGGGCTTGGTACTTGGATCAGGAGGGTAAGAGGACACTGCTGAGTTGCCCACCAAACTCACCAGGGTGCTGCCAGCCTAGGGGGAAGGGAATGGTCACCGCGCTGCTCCACCCAAGGATACCCCAAGGCACCTGGGGCTGGAGAGCAGTGGGCCAAAAACCCATCCCTGGGAGGCAGGGAGGCTGCAGGAGGCAAGCTTCCATGTGAGCTCAGGCTCTGAGCCCCACGCACACCCCACTGCCTCATCAGACTTCACTTACAAAGTACACGTTCAAAGATAAAATTATTAAGACTTTCAGGACAGTGGCCTCAGAGCAGTAAACCCCAAGCTGGTTATAAGGTCCTCTGAGTGCGAGGTCCTGCGCGACTGTGCTGATTGCCTGCCTACGAAGCTGGCTCCAACAGCCATAAAAAGATCTGCAGAACGTTCTCACAAAGTGTCTGATTTTGAGTGATAAACCCTATCAACTGCATGAGTTAAAAAAGACATCGTTCTATCACATTTACAACTCTCTATCATATCAAACATAGTACACATTGGTTTAAAGTTACCACTAACACCACCACCTAGAAAATGACATATCTAGAGTTTGTGCTCTAATTACAAAATGAAACTATCTATTCTGACTATGGTAGACTGATAACAGACTCCTTACCAAAATTCCTTAAGGCAATCCATGTATATTTATTTTAAAGGTTGGAAAGTATCTTTTTCATTTGAAAGTTACTATTAATATATCTGCCCATAATACTACAATTAAGCAATATACTCTAATGCTTATATTCCAGGCTTTTGACATTATGGAAACAAGAATAATTTGATCAGACCAACAGGTTTTAAAATGTTTCAGGAAAATGACATGTACTTTAAAATAGTTCTAATGGAGGGGAATGTGGGCAGCAGGAGGGAAATTCATTAAGAAGTTACCGCAATAGTTCTGGGATACAGCGATGGTGATCTGGACCAGAGGAGAGAAGATGGAAAGAGAAATGGACAATCAAAAGGATTTCTTGCTGATAACTTAATATGGGAATGAAGAAAAAGAATACATCAAGACTAACTCCTGAGTTTCTGGCCTGAGCAGCTGAATAAGTAAAGTGCTTACAGAGCTAGAGATTTAACTGGGGAGAAGGAATAGAAATCAACCTGCATTTTTGGAAATGTTAAGTTTGCGATGTCTATGAGACCTCCAAATGGAGTCAAGTAGGGAACTGGATACGCAGGTCTGAAACTCAGAGGCCTGGGCTGTGCATAAATTTCTGAAGTTACCAGCATGCAGGTGGTACAGCATTGAAAACCACAGAAGAAAATGCCATCACCTCAGAAAATAATGTAGTGAAAGATGAGGGTCAGGCCTAAGTCTGGAGGAACACCAGACCCTGTAAGGTCAGGTGTGGAGAGAAGGAAGACCCTGCCAAAGGTGGATGAAAGGGAGCAGATTGTGAGAGGGGAAGAAAACTAGAGAATGGGGTGTCAGGAAAGAAAAGAGAAGAGGAATGGCAGGGGGTCTCAGACGATGACTACAGAAAAGGATCTAGAGAGTTTGGCAACTTGGGGTGCACTGGTGACCCTGACGTGAGAAGTTTCAGCGGTGTGGAAGGGGCAGCCTGTGAGAACAGGTGGGAAGGGCAGAGATGTGCACAAAGACAGGAGTACAGACAACTTTTCAGAAATGTAGCTAAGGATATTGTGGGACCAAGAAAGGACTTTTAAAGATTAGAAATTCTAGAGCTTGTTTGTATTGTACTAAGAATGATCCAAAGAGAGGCAATGACTAAAGCAACAGATCCTTGAGGAGATGAAAAGAGATGATAGGGTTGGGGGTTGGCCAGCTGATTACAATGGAGGGACAGAAGGGCAAGGGAAGTAGGAGTATTTGAAAGGGAGTGACTACAACAACGGACCACGGACTCCAAGCTGGAGACAGAGAGAGGAGCAGAAGGGAAGTGACTAATGCAAATAAGAGAGTTGGAAAGAATCATACATCTTAATGAGTTCCAGAAAGTGCTGCAGTGAGACTGTAAGGAGGTCGCACTTGAAGAGTAGGATGAGATTTTGGAGTTGGTGAATTTTCTGGTGACGACGAGGCTCAGAGAAGACAAAAGGGTAAGAGAGATGGCCACGGTAGAAGATGTTCACAGTAGTAAGAAACAGCTCCTCAAGAGACGGCATGCACCCAGGGACCTCCCACAGGTGACTGTGGCCAACGGGGATATGAAGAATGAAAGGGTAAATCCAGATACCCTCCGAGAGTAAGGGACAAACAAGTTATCTGGCTGCATTCCCCAGGTATACAGCTGCTTAATGGGCTCCCGGGGGCTTCTTAGGGTGTTATGGCAACGCTTATGGGAAGGCAGCACCTACTGAGAATTCCAGAGCTCAATTTCCACAGTTGTATAAGGTAAATTATACCTTAGAGTTTTAGAGAGTTTTATTTAAAAATTCAAAAAGCTCTTTTATTTCAAAACTTTCAACTAACAAAACTTTAATAAAGTACTATAGCAACACTCTGCCCACCCCCAACAACTATATTCAACAAACACTTACTGGGTTCCCACTATGTCCCAGGCACTTTCTGGGCCTTAGTGGAGATTTATACTCTGGTGGAAGAACCGAGAAAGAATAAACATACAGGGAAGAAATAATGTATTTTCAGCTATAAACAGTAGGGAGAATACAAACTAGAGCAATGGAGACCAGCAAATAATGGGGTTAGTGGTTGTATGCTCATTTTATTTTGTGCCATTGCATTGTTAGTTGACAAGAGTGTTCACTTTGTGTACTCTGACTCCTAAGTCCAACGTTCTTCCCATTCAACATTAGTATATTATATACCTTGAAATCTGGTATAGAACTGATTACTTAAAGAAAAAAAGAAAGGAAAGTCTACGAATTTTGAAAGAAGTATCAACACTCAATAGATGATGTTAGTCATCTGTAGAGAGAATCCACTCTATACGATAGGCTCTCTGTCTAGGAAAACTCTCAAGATGCAGGAAACTATCAAGGTTTCCAATGAAGGTTTCTAGGCTGTCTCCTCATGTCTAGAGTGTCATTGTCAGTATGTGACAGCACTCTCCAGTGAAGAGGATGACTTAACCAATCCAATGGATCTGCCAGTTATATGCCTACCATGGAGAGAGGGGTGTTTCAGGCTATCACGGCTTGACGATCATAGCCATCATGGTCATTCAATAAACATCCATTGAGTTGATCCCATAATCCCTGGGCAATCTTGTGAGGATAGTCTGTCTTTGGACAGGGAGAAAAATACATTAACAACTCAATCCACTTAAACATTCTAGCACCCCAGCATTTATAACGCTCACTGAAAATCAATAAGCTGACATGATGTTCTTACTAGATACAATGCTCTTGAGAGCTTGGTTAGACAGTTTCCCCCCCTGAGTCATATCACTGTCAAATCCAATGTCTGAACTACAAAACTGACATCTGACTGCTCCCTGGATCTTGAGATTCCAAGCTCCAGAAGGACCTACCTCCTTATTTTCACTCAATCTCTGCTCTAATGTTTATAGTTCCTACATGGGGTTCAATTCAACAGTTCACCTAATATCTACTAAACACTTACTACGTTCCAGGTAGTGTGCTAAGTACTGGAGACCTAAAGATGAATAAGGCACAGTTCTGCATTTAGAGAAACAATCATATAAAAAGATAATTTCAGATGAAGTGACAGAGCAGAAGCTTAGAGGCAGGGCACTTGGCCTTGCCTCAGAATATCTGCCAGATGAGCTTGCACTTGAGATAGGAAGGCTAAACAGGGGTAGCCAAGTAAATAAATAGGGAGAAGGGTAATCAGGAGGGAGAGTGAACATACCATACAGAAAATCAAGGAGACAAAATAGCGAACCATGCAGAAATGTTGCAAACAATCAATAAAGTGCAAGGAAGGGAATGGCAGGTGATAGGGCAGAACACATGAATCAAGCTAAGGACCTGAGCTTACCCTGGAGACTATGGGAAGGGATGGAGAGTCTTAGCAGAGGGTAGCACAGTTAAGGCTGCCCATGACAGATCCCTCTGGCAACAACTGGGAGGGTGGACCTGAGCGGAACACGACGAGCATTAGGGAGACCAGTTAGGATGCTCTCGCAGTCATCTGGACTTAAAAAGATTGGCACTTGTCCAAGTGCAATGGAAAACAAGGGATGGATTCAGAAATAGAAGGTAAACTTTGGCAGGGCTCTGATTAAACCCATGGAGGTGGGGTGAGGGAAAGGAAGGATTCTAAGATGATGTTCAAGTTTTTGTCTGAGAGAAAGGCAAATGGGACAGTGGGAAACAAGAATAATGGCCAGTGGAGTGAAGTAGAGGCAGAGTTTGGAAAGGAGAGATACATGGAGTGGAGTTTTGAACATATAAAGTTTGAGATGCCCCTAGACATTCAAATGGATATGGGCAGTGGGTAAGAGTCTGCAGTTCAGACCACAGGAGATATATTTGGGAGTCACTATTTATTTAACAAATCTTTATCGAATGCCTTACCTGCCAGATATGAATTGCAGTAAAAAGAACAAAATTGGATGAGGTCACCAAAGATGAGCACGTGACGAGACTAGCAGATGGCTGAGAGCAGAACCTCAAAATCAATGTTGGGGCACAGGCAGAGGGAGGATGCTTGGAGCAGACAGGGAAGAGAGATGAGAATCACAAGTAATGTCACAAAGACAAAGGAAATAAGATCAACGTGGTCAAAAATGTCAAGGAAGCAAAATAGTCCAGAAAGAAAAGACTTGAAATATTGATAGGTCAGTTGGTTTGGCAACCTCAGGTGACCTTTATCAAAGTGTTAACTAGGTGAGAGGAGGCAGAAGTCAGATCACACTGACCTGAGATGGGAACAGGAAGTGCTAAAATAGAGCAAGGGAGAGAACTGTTTGCAATCAAGGGAAATCAACAATTTGAGATCTCCACTTATGGCTTATCTTTTATAATTCATTACTGGTGTGGCGGTTAATTTTATGTGTCAACTTGGCTGGGCCACCAGCTGGACCAATAATCTTTGTTGAAAGACTATTGTGGATGTTTCTGTGAAGGTGTGTTTTTGGATGAGATTACCATTGAATTTGGCAGACTCTGAGTAAAGCAGATTATCCTCCCTAATGTTAGGTGAGCCTCATCCAATCAGCTGAAGGTCTTAAAAAAAAAAAAAAAAAAAAAAAAAAGGAAAGACTGGGGCTTCCCTGGTGGCGCAGTGGTTGAGAATCCGCCTGCCAACGCAGGGGACACAGGTTCGATCCCTGGTCCGGGAAGATTCCACATGCCACGGAGCAACTAAGCCTGTGTGCCACAACTACTGAGCCTGTGCACCACAACTACTGAGCCTGTGCACCACAACTACTGAGCCTGTGCTCTAGAGCCCACGAGCCACAACTACTGAGCCTGCATGCTGCAACTACTGAAGCCCACGCCCCTAGAGCCTGTGCTCCACAACCAGAGAAGCCAGCGCAATGAGAAGCCCGTGCACCACAACGAGAAGTAGCCCCCACTCGCCGCAACTAGAGAAAGCCCGCGCACAGCAATGAAGACCCAACACAGCCAAAAATAAATAAATAAAATAAATAAATTAAGAAAAAACAAAACAACAAAGACTGACCTCTATGAGAAAGAATTCTACCAGCAGACTGCCTTTAGACTCCAACTATACTACTTCCTTAAATTTCCAGCCTGCCAGCCTATCCTGCAGATTTTGGTCTTACCAAGTCTCCACTGTTGTGAGTCATTTCCTTAAAATATCTATCTATCTATCTATCTATCTATCTATCTATCTAGTCATCCATTTATCCTGCTGGTTCTGGTTCTGTGGAGAATTCTGACTAATACAGATTTTGGTACCAAGAATGGTTCTAGAAGAAGAAAATCCTAAGGATGAGTTTTCTGAATTGGTTCTGGGGTTTCTGGAACTGGCTCTCCACTCTGATGAGACTTAAAGACACTAATGACTATTTCCAGTAGTAAAGAGAGCACTGACAGCCCACGGCACAATGTGGTCACAGAGATATGCAAAGCATCACCAGTGAATACTCCTAATCAAACACTTACAAAAGGCAAGGCTCTGGATGACCATGTAAATAACACCTTCGAACATTTGTCAGACTAATGAGGATAATGATATTGGTTAATTGCTCCTAAAGTCACTAGACAAAGTAGGGAAAGGATGAGCTCAAGGATTCAAATTCCCAGCTCAAGTGCTCATAAATGACCAGAAAACTTCTATGTCTACCCTGTAAGGGACCCTTATCTCCTACAGCCACAGGGCTGAGACTGCTAAAAATCAAATCCAGAATCTCATCCTGAGATTGGCTGAATTACAAAGCAATTTGAATCCCCAACTTCACAGGTGTCTACTGTTAAAGTGAGGGCACTGACTGAGAAGGAGTGGGGACTCTGTGGGAAGACCCTGATAAAGCTGGGGACATTGAACCCCGAAATATCAAGAGTCTTCTCTGCCAGTAGAAGCAGACCCCAGCCTGAGATTAACCCTGCTTTGCCAGAGGAAACCTTAATGGCATCCCGAGGCAGCTGCCTTGAAAGACACTGCTGATTGTCTCGACCACCCATCCCACTCTTTGATTCTAGACTTATCACTAGACTCAAGTCATAGAAGGCCCCTACAGGTACAAAGTGTGACCCATGAGGAGATGCACTACACTCCAAAACAACTACTTGATTTTTCTAATTCACACAGACAGAAATCAGGGAATATGTGTGGAATGGATACTAAGCAGGTGGGATAATGGTGAAAGGAACATAAAGTTGAATCACGCCAAATAGATCGACAAGAGCCCATTAAACAGATATTCTGCATTTAATGCCACAACTCAGGGCGTTAGAAAGAGCTCTAACAGTTTGTTTTGGTTCCTTGGCTAAAACATGGACCAAAAGTGGCCCACAGTAAATGAACTTGGAATGCCAGACCCGCCTTGGCTTAATGTGGAGGAAAGGATTTTTTTTTTAATTAATTACTTTATTTATTTATTTTGGCTGCATTGGGTCTTTGTTGCTGTGTGCAGGCTTTCTCTAGTTGTGGCGAGCGGGGGCTACTCTTCATTGCAGTGTGCGGGCTTCTCATCGCGGTGGTTTCTCTTGTTGTGGAGCACGGGCTCTAGGCATGCAGGCGTCAGTAGTTGTGGCACACGGGCTCAGTAGTTGTGGCTTGCGGGCTCAATAGATGTGGCGCACGGGCTTAGTTGCTCCACGGCATGAGGGATCTTCCCAGACCAGGGCTCGAACCCATGTCCCCTGCACTGGCAGGCGGATTCCCAACTACTGCACCACCAAGGAAGTCCCTAGAGGAAGGGATTTAATGAAGGTTCAGGGAGATTGGAAAGTTAGAGTGGATTTGTCATTTAAGACACAACCATCCACCCTGGGAAGGTCCAGAAGACATGTCTTTCAGCATAACTATGAGAAATACATTTGTGACAGGAGCCCCAGCATCTTTGAAGAGCCCTGGGACCACTCTTCTCTGTAAGCCAGAACTTACAGAGGGAATTGTTGACACTGATGTGATGCTTCCTAAATGCAATGGAAGGAACTGGATCCTGGAGTGTCAGGGGAAGTGGCAGCACTCAGCTGTCAAAGGCAAGACAAGTATAGTTACCATAATGGACAACAGAGGGAAAGCAGCAACCAGAATAGTCTGACTCACAGGGACATGCAACGTTGGTTAGTTGATCATAGCGCTCCTGTAAATGATATAGATGGGCAGCCAACTAAATTCTTACTTGATCTATATAAGCAGAAAAGTTCTAGATCACGTGAACAAAAGTCTAACTTGAATCAGAAAAACAAAAAGTCACATCTCCTCCATCAATTCCCAGACTTGCGCCAGTTTACAGATCTAGAACCCCTTGAATAAAGAGGAGGCCAAGGGCTTCCCTGGTGGCGCAGTGGTTGGGAGTCTACCTGCCAGTGCAGGGGACATGGGTTCGAGCCCTGGTCTGGGAGGATCCCACATGCCGCGGAGCAGCTGGGCCCGTGAGCCACAATTACTGAGCCTGCGCGTCTGGAGCCTGTGCTCCGCAACAAGAGAGGCCACGATAGTGAGAGGCCCACGCACCGCAATGAAGAGTGGCCCCCGCTTGCCACAGCTGGAGAAAGCCCTGGCACAGAAACGAAGACCCAACACAGCCATAAATAAAATAAATAAATAAAATTAAAAAAAAAAAAAAAAAAGAGGAGGCCAAGTCCAAACTAGCATAAATTAAGAAAGGAGATTAAAGGCGATTAAGTGGCAAGCCATTAGCTTTACGTATTAGATGTGTTTCAGAAGGTAAAATTTTTCAGATTTCAGAAAATTAATACAATGCATATACTATATATTATATAACAGCCCCAGCCAGGTATAGGGCAGCATCCCATAAACAAACACATAAGTATTTCTGTATTGAAACATATAATTAGTCTTACCAAGTGGATCACGATTGAAAATAGTCTCTCATTAGTTCAGGTCAAATTTTGCAGCCAAAAGAGTTTGTATTGGGACTTCTCTGGTGACACGGTGGTTAAGAATCCGCCTGCCAATGCAGGGGATACGGGTTCGAGCCCTGGTCTGGGAAGATCCCACATGCCACGGAGCAACTAAGCCCACTCGCTGCAACTAAGCCCACTCGCCGCAAGTAGATAAAGCCTGTGCGCAGCAACGAAGACCCAACACAGGCAAAAATAAATAAATTTAAAAAAAAAAAGAGTTTGTACCAAACTTAGGAAAAAACTTTCAGTTTTAGAGCTTTGGGGATTTTGGAATTGGTGGTAAGAGACTGTGGACCTATAATTTGAAATGAGAATGAGAAATTGCCCCTCAGCATCTTCTGTTCTGAAATACATATACAAATCAGCATCACCTCTGCTTATTATTGAAATATTTTCTAATTTCTCTAGTGTATAGAGTTCAGCAAGCCTTACTGGGGTTCTTCTATACTTGCAGTCACTGGGTCGGGGGTGGGGGGAGGGAGGAATTCAATTCCAAACAGCTGAAAGTGATCAAGACTGAAAGTCCCTACTAGTTAAGAGACAAGGGCTGGAACTTCTGATCAAGGTAGGCAGCAAGGCAGCAGGGCTACAGAACCTCTTCCAATGGGGTGGAGGGGCCAGGGAAAGGCGCCGGTGAGAAGCCTCTGGTTTGAACCCCCTGAGCCTGTCTGGACATCCTGCAGGGCAAGCCTGCCAGGAGTCTAACTGCAGAAGTTATCTGCACAGCCTCCAGGGAGAACTCAGCCCAAGAGAAGAGGGAAGGTTCAGTGGCTTGTCAACATGTAGTGCCTCCTGATGAAGGGCAAGGAAACTTTCTGAGCCTCGTATGGTGTCAGACACTTGGATACATGGATTCTTGCTGTGTCCTCGCCAGAGGGAGCAGTATCAGAGTGAGAAACTACAAGAACCACACCCTTAGCAATCCCTGGAGAGCAGTCAGAGCAGGATTTTGCATCGTTAGTGAGGAGGACTTCAACACGCAGCTTCATCCCTCTAGGGTGGAGCCAGCGGCATCAAGGCATGGGGTTCTCAGCACAAACATGACCACAGAGACGAGGACACTGGTGGATGCCCTGGGACAGTTAAAGGACTCTTTGCAAACATTTAAGACATCCTGGAAGCCTCCGAAAAAGTGGTTAGAAACTTTGAAGGAGAAATTCTGTAATAATGCAGAGTGGTTGCAAATATATGCTTTGGAGTTTTGAGTCCCAACTCTACCATATAGTAGCTATGTGATTTTGCACAAGTTACACAACCTGTCTGATCCTTAGTTTCCTCATCTGTAAAATTAATAAAAATAATAATTATCACACAGAGTTGTAAGGAGCAGATGAGATAATGGATATAAATTGATTAGCAAAGGCCTGGCACATGGTACACACTCAATAAATGAGGGCAGAACGAAAGAAATAACACGAATCTAGTGTTATATCTAAACTTCTAAGTTATACCTGGCTGAAAAGAAAAAGATATATATAAAGATAAATATATATATAAAATCTGTATCTATATCTAGACAGATAGATAAAATGTGAGTTAATTAATTCGAAACTTCTCCCTAACTACTCACTCACTTTCTCTCTGCCCTTCTTACCATTTAGGAGATTTCAAATATTTGCATTTTAACACATTTTTCTCTTAGGAAGCTGAGTCCTTTGCTTCTATTTCCTAGCAACACCCTTCAGAGGAAGGTAAATAGCAATTATGACCTGGATGTGAGTAACTGTAGGAAACTGTCTGGCACAGGGTCATATAAGTTCTTACTGAAGCTTAGTCTACAATATAGCACCTTCATCTTTTAAAGTGTTATCTGGAAGAAGCACAGGATTATGTTAAACTTACATAACTGCACACTGGGTTCTTTAATGTTTGGAGAGAAAAGAAGACGTTTCTTAATTCTGATAAAAGCATTTTTTTTTTTTTATAGCTACTTTATTTATTTTTGGCTGTGTTGGGTCTTCGTTTCTGTGCGAGGGCTTTCTCTAGTTGCGGCAAGTGGGGGCCACTCTTCATCGCGGTGCGCGGGCCTTTCACTATCGCGGCCCCTCCCGTTGCGGGGCACAGGCTCCAGACGCGCAGGCTCAGTAGTTGTGGCTCACGGGCCCAGCTGCTCCGTGGCATGTGGGATCTTCCCAGACCAGGGCTCGAACCCGTGTCCCCTACATTAGCAGGCAGATTCTCAACCACTGCGCCACCAGGGAAGCCCTGATAAAAGGATTTTAAAAATGGTTTTAAATTGCACATAACGAACTCCCCAGATCCCAAAGTAGAATATCAGAGTCTCAGTATAGAAAATGTTCACTGCAAATTCATTGACATTTGCTCAGTTGGTTACAGCACAGTACTAACAAACTCAAGTCAGGGATTTCATTCTAAGGGGCAATCTTATCTATAATAATAAATAACTCAGGCTCAACAAAGACATACTGCATCTCTACCGCCAATTAGTTAAACCTAAGAACTGGGTACAACACATCACAGTTGTTAGAAAACTATTCAAGCCACAGGCCCTGACAGTAGATCAAAGGTATTACAAAGGATCACAATTTCTAAAGAGACTTTGAGTTTGGAAGGGAAAAAAAAAAAGAATAAATCACTGAAGAAGAATTTATCAATGAAATTATCCTTTTCATAAAGGCCTAATGGGACCAAGGGAAAATTATAAGTGAATAAAAAATTACAGCAGCCCACATGCATTCAAAAAGATAATAAATAAATAAAGAGGTTTAAGGGCAAAGATGTAAAGGTCCCAGGAGACAATTGCAGTTTCTCAATTCAGGCACTACAAATGGTCACAAAGCCAACTGACCTCTGCCTTCTTAGCAGCCAAAATTCCAATGACTTTAGTCTAGACTCTAGGGCATTGCTAATGTCAAGCACTTGGCAAAGAGTGGAAAAGGAAGAAAGGAATATCACTCAAGATATACGAAGCCTTCATATCTCAACAGCCTTAGGGATCCAGACGCAGAGCCATCTGATACTTGAGACCTCAGGCAATGCTTTTAGTTCTTCTAATAATTAAATTTCCTTTGATGGAGGCTAAAGACCAAACTAACCTATAATGAATTCCATGTCAAAGCAAACCATTTATTCTCTTTTTTAAAATGACACCAATGGTCTTAGCAAGATTAAAATCTTTGCAAGGTTTAGGTACACGTGAGATGCATGTCCTACACAGAGAATCCAAATTCTCAGGTAAAGATACAATTCAATAAAAACACAACTGGGCTCCAGTTAAAAGATTCTAATCATCCAGGAGAAATGTGATTGTGGCTGCACTACATCAGCCTCAGTGGTGATAGAAAGGAATGTGAGAAATATTTAGCAGGTAGACCAGCATTAACTAGGTGGAGGGGAGGCAGCAATATTTCTGAAAAACTGTGTACGTTTTTCCCAATTAAATCACATTTTAAACTCAGTAGGAGAGAGTAACCATTAATGAAATCCCACAATGGATCCTTTGTAAGTTTAAAAAACATCTATTTTGTAATGCCAATAGTATTCCCTCTCCCTCTTTTCTTTTTTTTTTTTTTTTTACTGCAACCTTTCACAATAGGTGAGTATCTTAAATGTGGTGACTGTCAGGAATTTAAACCGTCCTTTGGTGTTCATTGTTTATTTGAATAGTCTGTCACCTCCCACTAGAATCTAGGCTCCCTGCTGCATCCACGGTACCTAAAACAGTGCCTGGCACTCAGTAGGTGTTCATTTGGTTGAATAAGTGAATGAAGACTTTGTGAAAACACAAATTTGCATTTTATATACTTTTCACATATATCTCTCTTTCACTTAATAGTGTCTTTATTTCTTTTTTTGGCAGCTTCTGAGCCTAGTGAATACCCTGGAGTTAGGGTAAAAATGAATGGTAGAATATTTTTTAAAAAAAACAACAAAAACTAAGTTTTTGTTTTATTATCTCAACTAGTAAATAAGGAGTAAAAGGCTGTGGGAACTGGTAATTAGATCAGTGGCCTTTCAAATACAGGGGTAGTACTTGAAGTTTACATTTGGTCCACAAGCATCAAAAAATATAAAAGTTTTATTGATAAAACACTTAGATACTACAACAAACATGATAAAACAATTTTGGTATATAACAAGTAGTAATTCCAAAACTATAGTGCTTAAAGTGGTTGAAGAATGTTGATTCATTCCATACATTTCTGAAGAAATACGAAATAGTACTCAAAGAGTGAAAATTATCAGATAACGTATAAAAATCACACTTGGAAAAAATATTCCTTCTTTCAACAAACATTTCTTGGATACCTACTATGTGCCAGGCTAAATCCTAACTACGTGTGGCAAACTACTAACAAGCTATTATCAAGACACGCCTACGCCTCCTTGCCATTTAATAAATATTAGTATCTATCATATCCACTACGCTAAGCACTAGGGATACTTCTATAAACAAGACCAACACTATCTCTGTCCTGGATTCTAGTGGAGGAGAAAAGAGAAGAACCACCAAATAGTGAGGAATTACAATAAGGACATAAAGGGCCAAGAAATGATAACAGGGGACCCCGCTGGATAGGGTGGTTGGAGAAGGCCTCTCTGAGGAAGTGACATTTAAGCTAAGGCCTCGCGGATGAAAAGGAGACAGCTCTGGGCAGTTTTGGGGAAAGAGCACACCAGGCAGCAGGAAAAGCAAGTGCAAAGGACCTGGGGTGGGAATGAGTGTCTAAGAGCGGAAAGATGGCAGCATGGCTTGAATATAGTGAGCAAAGGGCACAAGCTGAAGTCAGAGAGGCGGGCAGAAACCAGATCACACAGACAACTACAGGCCATGGGGAGAAGTTGGGATGTCATTCAGAGTGCAACGGGAAGCCATTAAGAATTTCAAACGAGAAAGCAACATGATCTGATTTGCATTTTTATAAAGTCATTCTTGCAGTTGTGTGAAGAATGGACTAAAAAGAGACAAGAGGGGAAAATGGGGAGACCGGCTGGGAGGCTATCACAGTATCACAGGCAAGAAATGACAGTGATTTCGACTACAATGCTAGGAGTGGACCACAGATAGAAAAAAAGTGGGTGAGAGAGAAAAAAAAAAAAAGAAGTGGTTGATTCCTAGGTGTATTTTGGAGATGGGAGAACTGATGGGATGTGGGGAGTGAAGGATAGGGCATTATCAAGGGCGGATCCTGGGTTTCTGGGTTGAGCAGTTAGATGGATGGTGCTGCCACTTACTGAAATGGGTGATGCAAATTTTACTGAGATTTATTCTTCACATACTGTGTGTTCATTCCTACCTAAGCGTTACCAAAGACATTCCAATTGTCACATGCAGTGAATCCTTGAAGTGTTCACTCTCTCTCCACCTGACACAGTTAAAACTTCTTCCTTAAAACTTCCCTCTCTCTCAGTTTCCAAGACACCACACTCTTCTGGTTCTTCATTTACTCAACAAGCCTCCTTGTCAGGTTCTGTGTACCCCAAGACTCTGTCCTTGGCCTTCTGCTATTTCCTTCAATACACTCTTCCTTGCTGACCTCATCCAAGCAATTCATAGCTTTAACTACTACCCGCATAAAGCCTCCCAGCTCTCTATTTCCTACCAGAACTTTCTCCTCACCTCTAAAACTATCTACCCAAATGTCCCATTTCTACTGAGATATATCAGCAGCATCTTAAACTCAACATATCCAAAAGTAACTTTACCATCCTCTTCTTCCAACGCTCCTTTCCCCTCATCCATAATCTTCATCTGTGAAAAGCCCTACTTTCCAAAACTATGCCCAGCTTTCCAAGCTCAAAACCTTAGGATCATCTTACACTCCTCTCTTTCAAGTTCACATCAAATTGATTTCCAAGCCCCATCAAATTTACTTTCTAACAAGCTCATGGATATGTCCTCTCTTCATATCCCACTGCTTTAATTCGGGTCTTCAATCCTCCTCCTCTGGATTGTTACAATAACCCTCTGGTTTCTTCAGCCTCACACCATTCTATCCCACATCTATCTTCACATCTCGATAGACACAGAAATCCTTCACAGGCTCCCCACAGCCCTTAGGATAAAATTCAGCCTTATGAATGGCAAACAAGGTCCTTTAGGAGTTAGTGCCTCTGGCTGGCTCTCCTGCCTCAATCCCCACCATCTCTCCTATACACACTCCAACCTCTCAGGACGCTGACCTACCAACAGGTTCATTCATGACTCTGCCTGTACTGTTTTCTCCCAACACCTACTTAGCTTAAGCATCCCTTTCTCTAGCAGCCTGAACTTCGGTCTGAGATAATGACTCTCCTTAGTGCTCTCACAGCAAACCGTTAATGAAAGACTTCTCATATTGCTTATCACACTTTGTTTCTCCCACTGAACTATAAATTATGTGAGGCCAGGGACTGTCCTTCCTAGAATAACTTTTGGTGCTTAATACTTAAAAAATGCTTAGTAAATGTTTGCTGAATAACTGTATCTAAATCAAACTCGAGAAGACTTTCTGTCAAACATGAAACTGCTATGTACAGTATTCATGACAAGAAATGGTAGCTTGAAAGAAGAAACATTCGATAGTTTTCTAAAATTAACCAATAACATCAGCTGCTGCCTTTCACGTATCAGCATTCATCTTTCATTACAGAAGAGCTACGCATGTCCAAGGTGTGTATAGATGTTATTCTGATGATCTTTTTGTATTAGTATCCATTAATATTCAGTTTTTCAGTTCTGCTACTTTTTTTTTTTTTAATTTTATTTATTTTTATTTTTGGCTGTGTTGGGTCTTTGTTGCTGCGCGCGGGCTTTCTCTAGTTGTGGCAAGCGGGGGCTACCCTTCGTTGCGGTGCGTGAGCTCCTCATTGCGGTGGCTTCTCTTGTTGCGGAGCACAGGCTCTAGGCACGCGGGCTTCAATAGTTGCGGCACACAGGCTCAGTAGTTGTGGCTCACGGGCCCTAGAGCACAGGCTCAGTAGTTGTGGCTCACGGGCTTAGTTGCTCCACAGCATGTGAGATCTTCCCAGACCAGGGCTTGAACCCGTGTCCCCCTGCACTGGCAGGCGGATTCTTAACCACTGTGCCACCAGGGAAGCCCAGTTCTGCTACTTTTTAATACCTTGAGTTTAATTAAGATTACTCTGACTGCTTTTGTCCTCAGTAAAGATGGGTGTCTGCCTCTCATGCATAATAATTCTGTCTGAACACACAAGATTTCTGATACACCTTAGTTTTAAGCTATTTCCTACTTCTTCACTTAAAACATGAATATTACCACCATCACAAACACCATCACCACCAAAAAACCCCCATGCTTTTAACCCTTTTTTTTCCCCCTCAGGAGAGACATTTATACAGAATAGATTGTCTTATATATACAAAGTATATATTCATCTATCAACCTCCAGAGGGTGGGGGGACTTCTACCTTTATACTTTACAGCTCCTGGAATCATTCATTAACTGGCATTTCTCCTGGCTCCAAAGATTACATTAAGAACTTTTCCATGAAAGTAATTACTGAGTATACTCATGTTCAGATACTGTCATGCAACTGACATTTTGCAAAACAAAAGAAATGAACAAGTCTCCGTGGTTTTTTTAGGAGTTGGCTCTCTTTATAACCATTACTTAACTACATTCTGAGACAGCAACAAGTACTCTGCTTTGAACAACACACACAAAAAAAGTCCTGTGGCAAGACACCACTGCAGATGTCCGTAAAGCAACTCATCCAATTCAATAAATCCAGCCTGAGGTTTACTTTATGCCTCACTCATGAAATCTGGCAAGGAAAAAAACGTGTGATTTTTTTTTTTTTAAAGAAAAATGAGCCTTTTAATGTCCTATGTCTTGTCAAACTACGGTAACTATGACTGTAATTATTATGGATTGGCCAAACTCTTTTAAGCCAGGTCACTCCAGTGGTATTCCCAGCTCTTTGCATCCTAACACAGAAGTAATGTAAATTTCCTCCTGGTGCTCTGAAGACTACAGAGATGAGACAAATGAGACTCCGGGACCCTTCTATCTCAGAGGCTTAAAAAATGGGTTGGAGAGCACTGGAAATGGAACTAACAAGGTAAAACAAAACAGTCGCTTAAAAGGGAAACAATCAACAAAGGCCCTACAAATGAAAACCCTGCAACCTTCCGCCACCTCCCAAAGGTGGAGAACGCCAGAAGCCCGGGTTCCTGAACCGGAATCCCAAGCGGGCCTGGGCGACCCAGAGTCGCCAGGCGGAGATGGTGGGCGACTCAGCAAGGGCGCAATGCGGCCTCCCGCCGGGCCCGCTCCCCAGACAGCCCCCCAGGAATGAGCAAGGTGGGGAGCTCTCCCCGCTTCCTCCACACGCAGGGATCCAGAAAGAAGAAAGAGGCTCCGCGCCTCTCCAGCCCGTGGCGGGGCCCGCCGGCTCCTTTCCCCGGGCCCCAGGGCGTGCAGGCCGCGCCCCCTCCCCACCTCGGCGCCCAGCGCGCGCAGGGCCCGCCACCTGGCCCCACCGCCCCCGCCATCCCGGCTTTACTCACAGAGCCCGAGCGCCACCGCAAGCACCGACCACAGCCAGCGCCTGCGGTCTGGGGATGCAATCTGTGCCCCGGCCCCGGCGGGCGCTGCCATCGTCCTCCGGCCGCAGCCGCCGCGGCTCTGGGCCCCGGTCCCCACTACGGTTAGCTCGGCTCTGGCCCGGGGTCTCCGGACTCGCCGCCGCCCGCGTCTCCTAGCACCTCCACGCCGCGATCCCCGCTCGCGGCCCCAGCCGCTGCCAGCCAGCCCTCCGCCCAGACCTCGGCCCCGCGCCGGCCCCAGCTGTCCGCTCATTGGCCTGCCCCGCGCACTTTGAAGGACTCGATTGGAAGGCACCGACTGTCCATCACTCCCTCTCTCCAGGCGGGGCCCCGCCTTTTCGGTCCCACCCAGGCTCCTTATGCTGGCGCTGGAGGTCCCCGGCTGTCCGAGGCGACCGCCGCCAAGCCCTCTGCCTGCCTGCCTGCCTGCGTGGCTGTCCGCCGGTCTGTCCTGGCCCGCCCGCCCCCCCGCCAGTGTCTCCTCTGCCTCTCTAAGGGTCCAGTCCTCCAGATCTATTCATTGTCTATCTTCGCCTGTTTCAGCTTTTCCCGGTTTCTCTGAGCCTCACCTAAAGGAAAAGAAGCAGTTCGTTTACAAAATTAAAAAAAAAAAAGAATGAGGGCTACGATGGGGAGAGACTTCTGATTCAGTCGTTCAGGTAGAACACATCTCTCCCCTTGCCTTGTCTCCAAGGCCTGTCCTTTGCCTGGATCAGATAATTTATGTGTGCATATTGAGAAATCTACTAGCTTAAAAAGAAGTCTCCATCTTGTCTGAATCTCCTCTTAGGAGCCCCCCGTTTTGGCTTAAGAAGTGTTGGGAACTGGGAACTCTTTCCTACTACCTGGAGCACAAATGAATGGGGTTTTGTTTGTTTTGCTTTTGTAAACAAAATATCCCTCGATTTATCAATAAAAATTGTCAAGTTCCCCACCCAGACTCTGAAGTGCCGTTCCTGAGCCGGCTCCACTTGGTTACCTTGGCCCAGAACGGTGTCTGCCACTTACTGGTTGCCCAATAAATTCTGGAAAGTGTTTGTAAGAGTCCTTATGAGAACAGCCCACAAAGGGGAGAAACGGAAGGACAGGAGCACAAGAAAAATGAGGGTGAAGGAAGAAAAGGAAAAAATCCAGATGGGAGGCCAATAGTGTGAGAGAAGGAAACAAGTATTAGACAATTAGGATGAGAGTGGGAGAAGAGCATGGTGAGAGCACCCAAACGCAGCCCCTCATTTCAGGGTTTTGTCTCAAGTCAACCTTATGAACACCCTTCCTGATATTTTAGCTGTTTTAGCCTGCTACCCTTATAGTTCAGCAAACTCATAATAATTACTTTAGCACTAGTGAGGGAAAACTAAAAAGAAAAAGACAGAACCATTTCACCCTATTTCTCTCTCACCAAGATCCTCATGAAGTGTTTCTGGAATGTCATAGGTTGGAAAGAATACAAATGCATTAAGTGAGCAATTACTATGTGCTGTAGATGTAGAATACCTAGACTTTACTCTCAAGAAGCACAGAGTCTACCAGTCAGTATAGCAAGCAAGTACTGAACTAAATTTTTTTCAATGCTTGAAGAGAAGGTCGAACAAAGGAGAAACCGTAAGGCCAACAGGGACAGTGGTTCTCAAAGACACAGGTTATGTTAAAAGCTTCTCCACTGACTGTGATGTACCTCAGTACAGCTACCTCCCTCTTCTGAGAACCACTGGCCTGTGAGGTGTCTGGAAAAGATGCACAGAGGATGTAGCATTTGAGGTGGATTTTAAAGACTGAATAAATTTTCACCAGAGAGAAACAGGAAAAGCAAACTCAGAAACAAGAAAGCAGTATCAGTTGCAAGGAATAGTGGGTTAATCCTCTGTGGTTTGGAACTTCAGGGGGAGTGAGTGAAAGAGGGGAAAGAGAGAATGCTGGAAAAGTAGGCTGTGGTAATATTTTGAAGAGCCTGGGGTTGTCTTTATTGTATAGGCAGTGGGGAGTGATGAAAGGGAAGTGACAAGTTCAGATCTGTGTTTTAAAAGGATGACTCCTGCAAAAGACAAGGCAAGAGTGAAGAGAGCATGAGATAAGGTGTTGGCAGTGATGGTGGAGAGGAAGATGAGGACTGGAGAAACATTTCACAAAAGGAATGACAGGACTGGGTATAAATTAGATGGGAAGTCTAATCAAAAACAGATGTGACCTCCAATTTCTAGCCAGAGTGGTGAATGCTGCTACGAGTTAACTAAGACTAAAAACCCAGGAAGAGAACCTGGTCTGTGAGGAAAGCTAATGAGCTGGGCCTTGAACACAGCTGAAAGTGCTGAGAACACCCAGATGGTCGGTCAATCAGAAGGCAGATATCTAGGTCTGGAGCCCAAGGAAGCAACAGAAGGGCTACCGTGAAACCGCAGCCTCCTGGGGCAGCAAAGTGTTTCCACGATAAACAATATCAGACCATCAGTAGATACTTAATAAATATTTGTTGAATGAATAGAAGAATGAATGTTTATTGAATCAATCTAGAGAAGTTACAAAGGAAAACAAAATCATGTGAGGTTGTTTTAGCCATAGGCATTGTATTGTAGTTTCTGATTCTTCTGTATAGATAGTAAATGGAA
Source organism: Balaenoptera acutorostrata (assembly GCF_949987535.1). Lineage (NCBI taxonomy): Eukaryota > Metazoa > Chordata > Mammalia > Artiodactyla > Balaenopteridae > Balaenoptera > Balaenoptera acutorostrata. The sequence goes on along the minus strand of NC_080064.1, from coordinate 128,480,426 downwards.
AACAAACAAACAAACAAAAGCTTTGGATTTCAATCACTATTGTGAGCCTGAAGGTCTCACTCAGCAAACCTCCTCTTCAGATACTTCCTTCTTCCTCCTGGAAACTCCTCTTTCCAGGTCAGTCAGTCCGGGCATACAGTCAGAATCAACTGAAGACTTTCCATCAGGTGAGAAAAGTCATTTTTAATGGGCTGCCTTGCCTCTGAAAAGAATGGGCTCTTTGGGGACAATTTTCCCCACAGAGTCAGTAAGAAGGGAAATCATGTGCAGAGTCTTGTCTGATAATAGTTACCTATGTACAGATTCCTTGGCCTCAAAGACTTCCTTCACGCAGTGCACAATAATTGCACTAATAAGGAGGGGTTTGCCTTGGGAACATCTCAGGGTGTGTTAAGTCTTCTCTTAATAGAGATCAGATAAGGGGCACCCAGGAGCAACTAGTGATGGCAAATATATATGGACAGAATTTTCTAGAGCTGGAATTAATGGGAGAAGTAGGAAGAGGGTGTCAGGCACCAAAATTTCCAACATCTCTGTGATTGTAGTAGAATTCTCTTCCACCTCCTGTACTCTCACTGGCATTCTCTCCCTCCTTGTTTTTTCAGATCTGTTGCCAGAAGAAAATGGAATGCTGTGATCTGTGGGTGGTGATAGCAAGTCATTCCAGGATCACTGAGATTTGATGAATATCAGATAGAGTCAGAGATGAATCCCAGGCCACACTGAGAAATATTTACCTGAAATCAGTTTCATTAACATTTCTACAGAGAGAATGTCTCAATCCAGGAAAAGGTTTGCATTTTTCTAGGAACTTTTTGAAAATCTGAAAATTTGAGTGCCCCTGCGCACCAAATTGGGGGAACATGGGTAATGGGGTCTTTAGGGTTCATTGTATAGAAGGATATGTCACCAGGCTTCTTCATTTACTGTGGCTGGAATAAAATGCTCTTCAAGGTCCTCTGTCTCCCTGTGCCCTGCTGCCACCTATGTACTACTTCTGCTTCGCCTATGAGGGAAGGATGTACACTGGAGAGAGAGCACAGACATTCCTTTCACCAGGATAGAGACATTTCTCACTGTGAGTTGGTCAATTGATATCCTGAGTTTCGTTACCGTCAGTCTTCTTGTATCATGGTTGGGAGGGCAAATGTGATACTCTAGTGGCACCTGCAGAGTAAAAGACAAACCCTTTCAATCCCTAGAGAGAAGTAGGAGTAAGAAAAAAAAAAAGCCCTAAAATGATAATAACTGTAGTAAGTTCAAGTAGGAAAGGTGAGCATAGCGACAGACCTCTTGGTAACTGTAGAGATGGAGGTTTCCAGAAAACTGAAGTGGTTACATTATTTTACCTAACGAGTTATATTTTGTAGTTTCCTCATTCTTGGGAGAAATAGAAATTTCTTAAGTGTCCAGGGCACATTTTTTTCCAGTTAGGTTCTGATGAATAAACTCTGCTGGCATCTAGAACTAACGAACATCTTAAAAGGTATTCTTATCCTCCTTGCCTTGGGCCCTAAGGAGGACTGAAGACTCAAGTTAGGACAGTTTCCAATAAAACAAAGGGTGGGGACAGAACATTAGAGCTCCAGAACTGCAATTTACTCTTGTCAAACCATAAGAAGAAAGTTGACAACTCAGAGTCTGGCACATAGCGCTTCTAAATGTTTGTTGAATGAACGAGCAATCAAATGAATGAATAAACTGGAGAATGAATGTTATATGACATAAAATAAACAAATAGGCCTGTTTAGGATAGTCACCTTGTCTACTTGTAGTTTCCTATCTGGTTAGTTATTTACTAAAGTTGCAATTCACAATTAGTGATTGTCCAAATACCAAAATTTGTATTTTTAAGAGATTTGGAACAAATTGCGGTCATTCAGAAATTATTCACTGAGCACCAGTTTTGCCAGCATAAGCCTCAATACTAAATATTTAATAATTTAAAATATAGTAAAGAAGCCATGCGTTAAAGATATTGGGACAATTGGGCACCAATTATATAACAATTGGTTGTCAATTATACAGTAGAATTCAGTGTTGCTGTTAGTGTTGGTGTCTTGTCCTCTAATAAATAATGATTAGAGGAGACAAGACTGCAACCCAATTATATACCACATAAAATTGGTTTTAATATGTTAAAGCATCTTTTTCTGAGAAGGTCAGAGTTTGGGATTTATGGAAAAGAGAGGGAGAGACAGATTTTCCAGCTGAAGAAAACAGTTTGAGTAAAAACACAGTGATGGTAATTTGCAAGGCTGGAAAGGTGGTGCTTTGAACGCTAGGATGAAAGGTGTAGGCAAGAAACCGACAATTTTACTATTATTGTAAAGAGCAACATCCTGAACGCAGCAAGGGAGAGAATCTGGAATCCGCCTGCCACAGGGATATTGCCACACACTCACTGCAATTTATCAGCCATAAATATAAATAGAATTATAAATATGCCACTGGTAGTGACACCGTTGTTTTCTTCTCTGTCATTGATTTTCAAAGATCAAGAGAGAAAAGAAAAAATCGAAAACACAAGAACGCGAAACAGCTGAAGGATATAAACATATTACACAGATAACCACTTGGGGGCGCGGGACTAAGTAGTTCCTCCTTTTATAAGGACGGGAACACGGAACACGCGACGGCTCGTTGGTCTAGGGGTATGATTCTCGCTTAGGGTGCGAGAGGTCCCGGGTTCAAATCCCGGACGAGCCCTCACTTTTTCTTCATGAATTAATCGTTTCTAAAGAAATTAATTTTAGAATAGATCCATAAATGTAATAAATACATGTTGGTGGAAAATACAAAGTTGAGACTTTTTGAACTTAGAGCACACTTTACGTTCAAATACCATTAAAAGACGTAACATGAAAACGTAGAAAGTTTGCCAACCATGTAATACTTTGAAAACGCTTGTCCCCATTCCTGCCAGTTTCGGAGTCGAGCGCTTGTGTTAGGGACTGAGTTCCGATCTCGGTTGCCTACAGGTGCGGTTTAAACTTGCCCAGGCCCGCGCATGTCCGCACGCACAGCGACCGCTGGAGGAGGACAGCGCGCCCCATCACCCTGGTCCCGCTAATCCACGGCGCCCCCTGCTCATGTTTGGAGTGTCCGAGGGGTGCCCAGGAGTCCGCACGAGGCGTGTCTCTTTTCCGAGTACGTGTGTTTTAAATGGTACAAGCATTTTCATACCTTGCCCTCAGACGTACAAAGACCACATATTTAACGAATTGATCTCAATCCTTTACTTCCTAAAACTACGACGATCAAGATTCGAGCTCATGGGACAGGAATAGTTTCATTTCAGCCTCTAAATGAGCCGTGTGAGAAAAAGAAACTTTCTTAAATTTTAGGCTTAGACAGAAAAAGCCTGGGCTCGTCCGGGATTTGAACCCGGGACCTCTCGCACCCGAAGCGAGAATCATACCCCTAGACCAACGAGCCGCTCTCGACAAAAGTGTTCCCAGCGCCTCTCTTCAGCCTTGCCTCGCCGCTGGCCGCACCGCCTGACCGACCCCAGCCGGCGGCGACCCTTCTCTTACTCCCCAGGTCTCCGGCCGAAACCCTCCTCGCCACCCGAAGGAGCACCAGGAAGGGACGTGCACTTTGCCCAGCGGGGCCGGTGGTATCACTCAGCGCCCGGGCTCTGCGCCTCGGCCTGCGGCCGTCCGCACTCGATCCGGGAAGCCGCCTCCCCCGAGCCAGGATGGCCCCTGCAGCGCGGTGGCGGCCGGGCGCTGGAAGCCCGGGCTAAGAGGGCGCGGGCAGGGCCCCTCGGACACACTGGACGCCGCCGGGTGCCCGCCGCCCAGTGTCTCCACGCCGCCAGTTTCGCTCCTTGCGGGGAGCTCCCGCCGCTCTCCACTCAGACCATCCTCAGAGCACTTGGCTGTGTGCCGCGTGCCCCGTCCCCGTCCCCATCCCAGTCCCCTGTGCTGCAGCGGGACGACGCTCGCGGGTGCGCGGGGCGGGAAATAGCGCGGAGGAGCGGGCGAGAGTTGGGAAGGGATGTACCTTATCCCTGGGAGGGAGTGATGGGGCGAAGAACTGGCAAAGGAGAGAGTATTAACAGCTAACTTTTTTCGAACGTTCATTTTGAGATCCTGCACTCTTTTAGGCGTTTTACATACTGAACTCACTGCATATTTGTAACAATTTTCCCTTAGTTACTACTGTTATCCTCATTTTGCAGTGAGGTAATTCAGGCCACACGGCGGCGAGGAAGTGCAGGCGCAGGCACAGGAACCACCGAGGTCTTGGAAGGTGGGGTTAATAGCGAGGGCCGTGAAAGGAGCTGGGGAGGGAGGGGGCAGAGTTGGGTGCCTTGGTAGCTTGGAGGAGTGGACAAGGCTGTAGTAGTGAGCAGGACCTTCGCTCTGGCGCCACCCCACCTCCATCCCCTACTGTAATAGGGAAGAACAAATCTGACTCCATACCGGGTCTGTTTCTTTTACTTTAACCTTGGTATTCTATTGCTTTTGTTACAAGTTAATTACTAAAGGGCTGGTGCCTGTAGTTTAAAGTACACATGATGGCCCATCTCTGGGAACCCTTCCTCCCATGCCTGAAAGTTAAGCTAAAACACATTTGTTTAAGCTCACAGGAAACATCCTGACCAGGCCCACCTGTGAATGGCTGCAGGAAAGAAGAAAGGAACACATCCGTTCCAGAGTCTGGCCAGAACCAGGAAATGTTTGAAATAACTTCTCTCTCTCTTTTTTTAAACTTTACCTCTTACATGTTCTGGTATAATGTTATAAGTCATAATTCTAGTTATTACTTTAAAATGTACATCTCAGAAATAACTAAATTTCCTTGTCAATTGCATTATTATGAACTTTCATCAAATCTTTAACCATGGCCATTTTTAAGTCTTTTGTCATTTACAGACAGTTCTGGGTGTACTCTGAAGCTTTTGCAAATATGTTCCTATAAAAGTGTTTCATCTTCAAGGAATTCATGGAAAAGACTCTGACAAGTACAGGTTTCTGGTAACTGACTATACTGCTGAACTGAATGAATAAGCATTTTCAGAACTCTAATGGAAAACTGATGAATTCATAAAAGTGCCAACAAAAGATCAAGATAAAAAAAAATAATTACATGGGACTGAGTGAACTGATGAGGATGATTATAATTTTTGTGACTTCCTGTTTGAATAATAATAAAAAAAAATCCCACAAGGACTCAGAGGCAAAAAATACACAAATCAATTCTCACTGCAAAGTAAAGGAGCTGTTACAGTGGAGGATTACTGGACTGAATGTCAGTATTATGACATAGTATGAGTGTGTTTCGTAATTGCAATCATTGTTGCTTTTGTTGTGGTCATCCATTTAAAAAACAAAACAAAACAAAACAAAACTTTACCTCCTCACTTCCCCCTCTTTGTTTTATAAAAGAAACAATCATCCAAACCTGGGCAAGATGATTCTTTGGGACACTATTCCACCATCTTTTCAGTCTGCTGGGTTTCCAAATAAAGTTGCTATTCCTTGCCCCAGCAACTCTTCTCTTGATTTGTTGCCCTGTGGAGGAGTGAGCAGTACCAGCTTGGATTCCTTAACACGACCCCCACCCCTTCTGCCGCATAGTTTGAGCCTATCCTAAGGCCCTTAACCCAGGTGGACCAGGAGTGCAGGGTCTTAAGCTAGCCTTGCCTGCTTTTGGCCTGCACTCCCCTCTCCCTCCCCAACACCCTTGAGTTGGTGGTTGGGTGGCAGAGGCTTCTCATTTCTGAAGCCCTCTTCCATCCTTAAGCTACCTTGAATTTGGGGGTCACTGGAATACTTTACTTCGAACCCTGGTCAGACTGTTCTCTGAGGGTCCAGGTGGTGTTTCTGCCCTCTCACCCTTTGACTGAAAGCTCTCCATTTGCACCAGCTTCTCTGCTCATCCCCTGATCCCTTCCTTCCTCCTGATGCCAGTGGGCTCTGGGGGTGCCACTGAATATAGAAGGTCAGGACCAGAGCTCACACCCTTGGGGAGTGTGACAGGGGAAATACAAGTGAAAACACTTCAAAACAAAGAGTTAAAGCTGGAAAACCTTTCTATAACCCATTCTGGCCATGTAGAGAGATCTCAGAGCCGTGCTCCTCCCTGGAGTAGAAGGACATGTGTAGGGTGGGCTGCTCTGTCTAAGCCTTCCATTTGCTTTGATAGTATGTAAATTTTTTTAAAAATTAAAGTTATTTATTTGGCTGCTTTGGGTCTTCGTTGCTGTGCGCGTTGTGGTGTGTGGGCTTCTCACTGCGGTGGCTTCTCTGTTGCGGAGCACAGGCTCAAGGCATGTGGGCTGCAATAGTTGTGGCTCACAGGCTTAAGTTGCTCCGCAACCGGGGCTCCAACCCGTGTCCCCCGAATCAGCAGGTGGATTCTTAACCGCTGCACCACCAGGGAAGTCTCAGTATGTAAACATTTTATTGACACCCTCTTCCTGTCTGAGATCACTTTTCTTCCTCCTACTGAGCTAAGGTTTGAGAGCCCGATGTTGCTTTTAATCCACTCTTTTGTAGTTTGAGAATGGGCTCAGGAGGGTGAGGAAGGAGGAGTTCTCCTCAGGGGGAGTCCTGAGCAATCTAGGTTTTGCCCTCCCCTTTCAGACTGTGCCTTTTCGAGGGCTCCCTCTGTCCTGCCTGAGCTGTATCTCACTCACTCACCAAGGTGCCATGAAAGATGGCAAGACTGGAGACCTTTCCTACCTTTGCCAGTGTCCACTCTCAAGGTTTCTGTTGTTATTATTTTCCATTTTCCCCATGCCTGTTTTCCCATCCCTTTAAGTTGTTTGTAATAATTTTATACTATTCCATCAAGACAATATAGCATAATTTTCTTTTTTCTGTCTTTTCCTTTCTCTCTCTTTTTTTTTTTGGCTGCACCACATGTCTTGCGGGATCTTAGTTCCCCCAGACCAGGGATCGAAACCAGTGCCCCCTGCAGTGGAAACACAGAGTCCTAACCACTGGACTGCCAGGGAATTCCCATAGCATAATTTTCTTAATAATTCTTCTACTGTATAATAAATAATTGGTGTCCAACATTTCACTGATATAAATCTTGTTTGGCCCATTTGTGTATATACTTTCCCCACATATTACATGATTTCCTTAGGATTTACTCCCAGAGCTGGGATAACCGCTTTTGTGGCTCTCCATGTAATTCCATGCCAATGAGCTGGGCTTAGCTGGTTAGCAAGTAAGATGAAAACTGATGTGGAAGAAGAGGACCAGTGGCTGCCAGAGAACTTTAAAAGCCATGATTCAATCTTTTAATTTGATTTAAGGGATTTGGTGGCATTAAAGCCTTTGAGAATGGTGGTATGTTAAAAGTACTATTGAACATAACAATTTTGACTTGGGTTCAGATGCATGTGAGGGCGAAGATGAAATGAGAAAAAGAAGAGGTCCATTCGGAGATGATTAGAATAACTCTAGGATGATGTCATGGTTGATGCCTTGAAATTGTGAATGGCTTTTAAAAACACTTATGGTGAGGGATTTGTGACTATTTTGTCACTAATGTTTGCTCGCCACTGAATTCTGACACAGTTTGGGCTTAAGTGGTACAGACTTGGCTCTGACTTGGAATGATCAGCCCTTGGAAGTGAGAATACAATTTAATTGCGTGGGTCTGCCATTCGAAGGAAACTTCTGGCTAACTTGGCCCACAGGACTGGCCTCAGGACTGTGTGCTGCGTCTTACTTGCTGCCCGTGCAGTTAAGCACTAACTGGCCCGCAGGCCACGGCTGTTGTCATGCTGGTAGGTTTGCTTTGTTCACTGCAAGCCATGTCCTGACCCACACAGAAAGTGGGATCAGATTGAACATTTGTGCCTTTTCCAGACTCCAGTCCAATAGCCTATAATAGCTTCAGCTAGTTTTTACTACAAACATTTCTTTGTGGTTTTCCTCCAGTGATCCTTTCTCAGAGGCTTATCTCATGCCTCCCTCTGGATTTTGCAATCCCTAAATAATTAGGAATGATATTTTGGAGTTGCCTCAGCCCTTTCATTTTTCATTCAAATGTTTTCACTTGTTTTAAGTTTTGAGAGTGCATGAGGTCATGAACGTGATAGGAATCTAAGATCTAGACTGTGAAAAGAACTGCTTTCCACAACACCTTCGTTTCCACCAGGGGATATTATTACCCCTCTTTTATACAGATTTGGTCTTACTCTGGATGTTATTGGTTGAATAGAAGAAGACAAACGTGTACAGTTTTCATGATCAAAATTGTGATTGTTTCGGAAGACATGCTCACGATGGTATGTTACAGAAGAGAAAAATACACAGTTACATACAGTGAGGTCCCAGTTTTGGAACAACAACGAATTAAAAACAAAACATGTAATACATGCATTAAAAAAACTAGAGGAAAATCCATAAAATCTTAACACTGGTTATCTCTTAGTAGTGGGATTATGAATAATTTTTATTGACTTAAAATATTTTTTCTCCACACGTTTAAAAATAAATGTGTATTGCTTTTATAATGAGACAAAATAAAGGTAATGAATATTTTTAAATCACAGAGAAAACAGGGTTCCTAAAACTATGTGTTTCCTTTTGCTTGGTAGAATGAAAAGAGGCACAGAATTAGAGGCGATGCAAAGCAGGCCCTTTTGCCCTTTCGCATCCCGGCTGCTTGCAGAGCTCGTCAGGAAGGCTGCTACTGTTGCGCCTGAGGGGCCAGGTTCGGCCGCCAGGTTCGGCCGTGACGGTGAGTGCCTGCCACCACCCAGCACCCAGGGGTCCCTTAGACAACCCAACAGCAGCGACTAGTGTTCGAGGTCCTATTATTTTCTTGGAGCGGAAGGAACATCTGCCTCTCGGTAATACCATCCTTTGAATACCAACCATATAATCATTCTAGAATCTTGCTTCTGAATTTTGACTGAAGTGCAATTCAGTCCACTCATGATTTAAAACAGAAGCAGTTGATAAATGTAATAACTGGCATTACAGGTTTGCCTAAGTCATTTTTTTCACATTTTCATTTAAAACTACACCATCAAGGGTCAGGGTCATTACTGACAGGAGTGCCCAGCGGGGAATCCTAGACTGTTTCGACCTCTTCCTTCTACATCCTGTTTCCTTCATAGCATCTTCCTGGCTGTGCCTAGGCGTTGCAGGTCCCGTGGAGAGCCCAGAACTTTCCAGGAGGAGGAGGAGGGGAAATCTCTTTGTTCCAGTTTTGGAAGTGGGTGGCTGCCTTTGTGCTGTGAGGCACTGAACACATTCACCTCCTTTTCCTCTGCAGAGGATCAAAGAACCACAGTTTCCTGCCCCATTTGACCACAGTGGGGCCTCTCCCACAGCTCTCCTCGAATTTGAGGGCAGAACTGGAGTAATGGTTTTCTCAGCCTCCATAGTCACTCTGGTCAGGACATCACTGGGCTAAATGGGAGCCTGACTTACCCTAAGCAAGACTGGGAAGTCAGGAAAGTGTGTCAACTGCCCCTAGAGTTTCGTGTACTTTGCTCTTCTTTTTCAACCCCTTCTGGGAAGGCTTTCTAGAACCAACTCAACTCAAGATGTGATGACAGGACTTCCCTGGTGGTGCAGTGATTAAGAATTTGCTTGCCAATGCAGGGAACACGGGTTTGAGACCTGGTCCGGGAAGATCCCACATGCTGTGGAGCAACTAAGCCCTCGTGCGCCACAACTATCGAGCCTGCGTGCCACAACTATTGAAGCCCGTGCACCTAGAGACAGTGCTCCGCACCAAGAGAAGCCACCGCAATGAGAAGCCTGCACACCGCAACAAAGAGTAGCCCCCGCTCACCGCAACTAGAGAAAGCCCGCGTGCAGCAACGAACACACAAAGTAGCCAAGAATAAAGACCTCCTTTTAAGTACCTCCCCTTAAGAAGAAGCCCATCATTCCTCTAACTTACCTCAAGAAGACAACAGACCATGGGGGGAAAAAAAAGATGTGATGACAAAGGAAGCCTAAAACATTACCTCTCTCAGGATACACGTTTTGACTGGGAAGAAGACTAGAGCCAGTGGAATCAGTTGCTTAAATTTCAGGCATCTGGCATCAGTGAGGGAGTCTTTGGGCAGCGATAAATGTTGAAACTAATCCTATTCCAGCTCTGAAATCAGTTTAATCATTCATTACTTACCGAATGTTTATTGAGCACCTATAATACATGAGGCACTGGCACAATGAACTACACAGACAGACTTGACCCTCATGGAGCTCCAGGCTGGCTCTGGACACAGTGATACATTATTACATTTAAAATGAGACTGATTTTCTTTGGTGGCTTATGAAAACAAATTCTGTTTTATCTGAGTAGCCCTCGAATTTTGCTCAGAGCTCTATTGTTGTTGTTTTTCCCACCCAGCATCATATCTTTTAGTAACAGCACTCTGATTTTACCTTGAGGCGCCCTGTTGCCCCATTCACAGTCCTTGCAGATGAGATAGAATTAACTCACCTAGCCCCTAACTGCAGGAGAGTGACAGAGGGCCGGCCAATCTGATCTCTGCATCTCCTTGGTCATAATGATTGGCTCAGCTATAGATATATGATCCCCACCAAGCCTATAGAAAACCTTTGCAGGATTTTTTCCCACAGCTACTGGGAAAAAATAAGCTCTTTCCATTGGGTTTGTGCCTGAGAATATGGCCAACACAGAGGAAAGCAGAGACCAATAACAGAGAAAGATTTCTGACATTGCTTAAGTGATTGTATTCAGGTCTGTCCATGGATTGTCAAAACATATTATTCAGTGTATAGAAGGAGGGAGGGAGAGACAGACAGAGAAAGAGAGAGAGAGGGAGATTCATAGATATAACTGTTTTGCATCAGCCTGTTTGAGTTGGGTTCCTTTCATTAGCAACTGAAGGTCCTCATTCATTCAACTGTATTAAAGTTTTACATTCCCAAGAGTACCGAATCAAAAGATGATGATGAGCTGGTTGTCTGTCCACTCCTTTATTCCCTTATCTGACATTTTATGGAGTGACTAGTCAGCTGGGTCACAGGCCAAAACTGGTCTGGCAAACAGGGTCCTGTTGAGGGTGACCTCAGTGAGGAGAGTGGAGTTCTGAGGCCCCTGGGCTCCTCATGGCCATATCTGGTCACCCAGTTTCACATGCAGCCCCCTTTTCAATATTGGCATATTTCTTCAAAGCATTCAAGTTTTCTTCTTGCTCCCTCTCTGGAGAAAGGAAGGACACAGTTTAATATTCAAGCTAGATTACAAAGGTAGTGGAAGAATGATTCTGATTCTTCTCTTCAGCCTTGTGGCTGTGAAGAATCAGTGTTTTCCTTCAAGCCTATTAAGGAATCCTGACGAAAGTCTTCCTGGCCTGGTGATGACTCTGTACCACCTAAGACGCACATGGATTTCTTTAATCCCCAGTGTGAAATCCCAGTCTCAACCATGGCGTTGCAACGCTGAATCATGGTCACTTCGAGAAAGGAGAGCATTAAACAGCCAGCTTGCAGCGTCCACAGGGAACGGGTCCTGCCTTCGCTTCATCAATTCCCCACCAAGAACCCCCATCACTAATAACAATGCCTGCGGTGGGGCCTTTGTGTTCTCACAAAATAGATCAAATAATGTGACTAATAGGGAACTGGGGAGATTTTTGGACACCGTCACGCATGCTCCTTCAGTGTCACCTTCTTATTTTTGATCGCTCCTGCTTCATCTGCTACTGTAAGGTATGGACCCTCCAGAAGAAAAATAGAGTTTTATTTTTACATCTACATCCCATCTGTCCCATTCCTTTTTCTAGTAAGAGAAGTGGCAGATTTCCCCCTTTCATCGCACAGTCATGCTCACATTCTCAAAACTCTTGCCCAGATATGTGCATGAGTATATAAACAACCCAAAGACATACATAAATAAATCCATGTATTGTTTAGGGGGTATACATCTCTGTCAATAGACAGATAGATGATAGATTAGATCGATGATAGATATTATACAGATCTCAAAATAACTGACACACATATCTCCCAAACTCTGCTAAAATACAAAGCTTATTATGGTATCAGTCTTCACTAGATTACAAGGCTTAGAAGCTGCATTTGATTTAAAAATAGTTTTTGAAAAAATATATATCCCCAATATTAACACTATCCTGGAGGTAGAAAAACTGTAAATGGGGTGATAAACTGAGGTACCAGCAGTGAGATAGGGCCTTTTAGTCTGGGAAACTACTTTCTGAAGTCAGAGTAGAGTGTGGTCTAAGAGACCTCCAGAAAAACGACTGCTCCAACTACCAAATCAGCATGTTGAGATACTGAAATACTCAAATCTGAATAAGGGCCAACCCTTAAGATTAAACATTTATTTGGATGAGCATCTTTCAGCAGGAGTGTGGGAAGAAGGGAGAGGATACGTCAAGGAAGGGGTCGTCAGGCCCCCTGTCCCCGGCGAAGCCGCATGCACTCTCCAAACAGACCGATAAAGCAAGAGCTACCCAGGAGGAACAGACAGAAGAACCACCCCACCCCTCCTGAGTCAGGGAGGAGAGCCTGGGTTTCCATTCAAGTCAGGGAAGCCAGGAAGGCTGTTCTCATTATGTAGCTTGCACATCACGACGCTCAAAGCACTTCCCAGGAGATGTCTAATCCATGCTCGAGGCTCCCCCTCTGGAAGCACAACTTTCATCCTCCCAGGATAAACCAGAGGGCAGGCATTGTCCAGGGGTCACCGCTCTGCTTTCAGGATGAGGAAATGCAGCACAGAGACATCCTGCCTCTCCAAAGGAGTCACTGCCTGCCTCTGCCTGCTCTTCCCCTGGCAGAAGCAGGTGAGCTGAGCTGGTCGCCTCCCAGTGTATCACCAGCTAGAGAATTACCTGATGGAAAAGCTCCTGTTGCTGGAACAGACACATATTTTTTAATGTTTCAATAATTATCTCTTCTCGTCCAATGTTTTCAAAACTGGTTGGCCAGTCAAATTTGAACCAAGCTGAAAGGTTGTCTCAGGGTCTCCATACAATTTAAGGTCTTCTGTAACTTACAGGATTTATATTTCCAGTGATACTACTTTGTTTCTAGCTACTTGCAATGAGTTTTTACTTACACTTGAGAATCATGAAAACTTAAGAACAATAAAAAGGCTGTCACCTTACACAAACACAAGCCGAATAGGTATATCCCAGTCCAGTTCTGAGGTCAGCTATAGGGTTAGGTGGGTGTGGACAGTATATGGGCCCCATAGTTTGACCAGCATCCCTGGGGAGTTGTCACCACAGTAAATTGTTTTAAATAAGTTTTTTTGTTTTTTTTTTAAACCAAGTTCATCAAGTGACACAACTTTGATCAAGTTGATAAAAGTCTGCTGCCCTCAGATCCAATCTCTGTCTACGATGGTGCGGAGGTCGGGAAATTGCACCCTGTGTCCTCAGGCTGACTCCAGACCCTCAGCCCATCCTGCTCCTGCGATGGCTTCCTTTGCTGCCGCTACGATCATTGCTGCTACTTCAAGGACACGGCTCCAGCAGCTTCATCACTAGGCACAGTGAGATCTTCTTCACATTTTAGTGTCCTGGACAGGGGTATTATCCTGTGAGCAGAGGAGGAAGGAATAAATTAGGAGGAAAGTAGGAAACCTGGACACTCAGCCTGTCTCCTTGGGGATGCTAGGCCGGGTAATAGTAGGAATAGTGATAATAATGCTATGTGCCTGACATAGTTTTTCACGTGCATCAACTCATTTATTCCTCATGAAAGCAATATGAGTTTGGTAGTTCTATTAGCTCTGTTTTATAAGTGGGGTAATTAAGGCACAGAGAGGTCAAGTGACTTCCCCTAGGTCACACAGCTAGTAAGTGGTGGAGTCGGGATTTAAACCCCGGGACCGGAGCTTGAGCCCTCAACGAGGACACTGCCTATTCCTTGATGCATGGCTTGCCATGTCCTCCTTGCCCTAGCTTCTTACTTCCTCACTCATTTCCATTAATTTCATCATCCTGAAACACTGCTCAAGGATCAAAGAGAAAGAAGAAAAGTACCTCATGAGCAGAAATACGTACAGCTAACAACGGAATGTCAGGTTTCGGTTGAACGTAAGTGGAGAGACAAAGCGAGCAGCAGTTTGGTTTTGGAGATACGGAGCGTGAGGGACTGGTGGGCCTGTGGATGTGCGGTTGGGGCCTTGGTGAGAGCCCGGCTGGTGCTAAGCAGTCAGGAGGGGCCGGCAGGTAATGGTGAGGACCAGGTGTAGGAGTCACTGACAAAAGGAGATGAAGCCTGGGAGTGGGGGCCAAGGTCAGGGTGTGGTGACGCCACCCTAAGAGGCAGAGAGGGGGCCAGGGCAGCCCAGCCAAAGAGCGGTTAAAGGAAGGAGGTGGTTTTTAGGGCAGGTTGCCGGCATCAGCTGTTTCAGAGCGGTGAGGATGACAAGAACGGAGACATGACTGGTCTTTGGTGGCCGGGAGGGCATGTGTGGGCTTCAAAAGTCATTGATAAGAGCGAGATCACAAGGGGGGAAAGAGAGAACTGGGGGTGGAGTTGGGGGTAGAGAGCAGAGTCGAGACATTTTTCTTTAGGATTAGAGAGATCCAAACATGTTTGTAGGCAGAAAGGGGTGAACTAGTGAGGAGCTGGAAATACAGAAGAGTAACTGAATGGGAAAATCTTAGTCTAAGCCTTCACTTAAAATGCACACACATGCTCCACAAATATCTTGTAGAAAAGTCCAGAAAATGGTAGACACAGCAGACTAGGGGGTTTGTCTTATCAAGGAGAAGTTGCCTCTCTTCCGATGTGCAGGAAGAAGAGACTCTTGGAGGGTATGAGCAAGTGGCAAACAGGCTGGTCTTCCCTTTAGGTAAACAGGAAGGAGGTGAGGTCATTTGCAGAGCAGGAGAGGAAGAGGTAGGGAGTGAGCTGGAAGAATGCGGATGAAAACAGGATGATAGAGAAGCAGTGAGAGGGTGTCCAGGCAGCAGTGAGGTTGGATATGGTTCAGCTGGGTTGGTAAGAGTTTATAAGAGATCCAGGCAGCATGGTTTCGTGAATTCCACCAATGACACTCACAAGTCTTGGCAGAGAAGGTGGGTGTGAGAGTGACTTAGCTTTGGGGATTAATACAGAAAGACAGAGCAGGTCGATGGTGAGAGGGAGATTAAGGTGCAGAAGGACAGCTTGTAAGTGACTGGCCACGGAGGGAGCCTGGGGGGCAGGGACATGGGATCTCAGTGGAGGGTAGTTCAGAGGCTAAGGGAGGGACTGAGGTAGAAACGCAAGCGGAGGAAGGCGGCAAAACTCTGACAACCTTAGTCCAACCCCCTGGTTTTGCAGAGGAAGAAACCCAGGCTCCAAGAAGGGACAGGAGTTGTCCAAGGTCACAGAGCTTGATGTTGACACGAAGGACACCAGCGCTACTCATCAGAATAAACTGCTTCACAAAGCACCTCTGCACATCTGCATAATTTATTTAATCTGGGAGGGGCACTGCTTCCAATCCTCTTTTGGTTTTTTCAAGCCTGGTCAAAGTTAGAACCAAAATGCCTCGGGCAGTGGTGCCAAAGGTTTCCCCAGTGAGGACAACTGTGAAGTGGGCCCCTTGCGTCACGGGCTTCCCCAGCACGCCATGCCTGTCCCAGGTCTTTCCTGGATCTCACAGAGGCAGCACACACCACTAAAGAGATGGCTTCCGGCCCCCCGATTTAATCCCCATCTTGTTCTTTGATTGGTAGAAGTAGATTGATCAGATAAACTACAACAAGAGGAATATGCTCAATGTCAGACTGTCAAGAGGAAGGGATAAATATATTTAGCAATTAAAAAAATACATCTTTGTCCAAAATAACTGCAGCTCAGTCCATCAAACCCAAATAGGACTGAAAATATGAACACTGAATTGTATATGGTGATTATGCCTACTAAGGAGAGAGGCGCAAAGAGGGAGATGAGAGTAGAGATTCAAAATTCATTCTCATATATCACTTATATGTGGAATCTAAAATATGACACAAATGAACATATCTATGAAACAGAAACAAACTCACAGACCTAGAGAACAGACTTGTGGTTGCTGAGGGGAAGGGGGGTTGGGGGAGGGAAGGATTGGGAGTTTGGGATTAGTAGACGCAAACTATTATACATAGGACGGATAAACAACAAGGTCCTATTGTATAGCATAGGGAACTATACTCAATATCCTGTGATAAACCAAAATGGAAAAGAATATGACAAAGAATATATATATGTATAACTGAGTCACTTTGCTGTACAGCAGAAATTAACACATTGTAACAACTATACTTCAATAAAATTTTTCATTCTCCATACTTCTATGTGGCTAGAATCTTTAAAAGATTGTATTCAATGCACTAGGGAATAAAAATTATCCTAGACAATTTTACCAGTAATTTTAGATATAGATCAGTTGGAAAATGACTCTAACATGTTACTACTTAAGTCATTAATTTATGAATTGATGTTAACTAGGTAAAATAGGAGAAAGTCTATGCTATGTCTGCCTGCTTCCATTTTAAAACCACAACAGGAATCTAGAGACCAGACCTTTTGTCCACCTTATCAAACTTTGCCAATTCCTCATGAAAAGTAAATAAACCGAAAAGCCCCAGTGAGTAGCAAATTATTATTAGTATGATTCAAGGGAAAAACGGAAAGTTTGGAGGTACAATTTCTGGAAAAGACATATTTTCAACCAAGTCTTTTTGCTGTTTATTTGGCACCTCAAACACATACCCATCTTTATCCTTGTATATTAAAGAATTTAATATATTAAATCCTCAAGAATTTTTTCAAGAATTTTATAATATTCTTTAATTAAAATCTCCTTGGGAGTGGATGTGTGTTCATGTTTGTTGCAAACACACACACACACACACACACACACTACAGCTAGTACAGTGTTCTGCACATAGTGAGGATCTGACATATGCAATTAAATGAGAAATTATATGCTGTTAAGCTCTTGTAAAGAGGTAGCACCTTGCATTTAAGTAATAAAACAAAAAATGAAAATGGTGTCTTGAAAATTTAAAAATCCAAAATTTTTAAAGTTTTTTTAAATTTTTATATTTTTTTGGCCATGCTGCGCGGCTGTGTGATCTTAGTTCCCCGACCAGGGATGGGACCTGGGCCCACAGTGATGAAAGCTCCGAGTCCTAACCACTGGACCACCAGGGAATTCCCCCAACTTTTTAATGTATTACTATATGAGAGAAAGCTTAATGAACATTCGAAAGCAACACGTTTAGAACCTGAACACTATCAATTTGGAATATAAAAATACAACCACAAAGAAAGGCTGGAAGGATGTACACACGCCAGCCGTATGTGATTTGGGCACGGTCCTACACAACAGCTCTCAGATGGCATTTTGGAAAGCCACAGGTTCTGAGTCTGTTCAACCAATTTTGTGCTTATAAATTACTTCACCAAGTCACTTCAAGGATCTAGATATTAACCACTGTAAAAAAACAAAACCAAACCAAAAAACGTCGCCACGGTTGGGGCACAGTATAGGCGAGAGTCAGGGAGAGCTGGGCAGGGGCCCCCCAGGCAGGGCCTCACAGAGGCTTTGGAATCTGTGTTTTGAGTGCTCTGGGACAAGGGGGAGCAGAGGTGTCATGGGTTGTGTCCTCCTCCAAAGATATGTCCAATCCTAACCCCCAGTACCTGTGGATGTGACCTTATTTGGAAAGAGCATCATTGTAGATGTAATTAAGGATCTTAAGATGAGATCATTCTGGACTTAGGGTGGGTCCACATCCAATGATGGGTGTCCTTATAAGAGAAAGGAGAGGGAGATTTGAGACACACAGACACAGGGAAAGAACATGTGAAGATAGAGGCAAAGGTTGAAGCGATGAGTCTACAAACCAGGGGACATCGAGGATTGCCGACAACCACCAGAAGCTGGAAGAAACAAGAGAGGATTCCCAGGGTCGCCAGCAGCCACCAGAAGTTAGGGGACAGGCTGGAAGAGACTCTTCCTCAGAGCTTCCAGAGGGAGCCAATCCTGCCAACACCTTGATTTTGGAGTTCTGGCCTCCAGAACTGTGTGACAATGCATTTCTATTGTTTTCAAGCTGCCAATTTGTGGTAATTTGTTATGGCAGCCCTAAGAAACTAACACAGGACGTAAGTAATTTTAGCAATGAGTAAACACACACACACACACCCCTCTGGTTGCTGTACAGAGAATGGACTAAGTAGGCAGAAAAAGTGGAAGCAGGAAGTGACATAAGAGGCTAATGTCGTCAGAAGCTGACGGTGGCTTGTGTTAATGAATGAATGAACTAACATAAAGGGAAGGGGGAAACACTGGAGGGTGACTTTGTTGATAAGATTGCTAGGGGTGGCAGTAGGGGGCGGGACACAGAGCTTTTCTTGTGGAAACCAGCAAGGCTGGTCGTGCTCCTGAGGGCACAAGTAGGTGAGCGCAAGGTGGGCTTCCTGGGAGTGGTGGGAGGAGCCACATGACTAAGCGTGGGCTCAGCAGGAGGGCAGGGACTGAGGCAACCCCTCCTCATGCGCGCTAGGTGTCTAACACCTGTGCGTGGACGGATGGAACATAAAGCCTCCTTTAAAGCTTCCCTAGGAGAAGCCCTGCCCATTGCCGTGTTCTGCCTTCTTTACGGCGCCCCAAGGAGCTGCTGGTCTCAGGCACTATTACTGTGAGTTTTGTATGGAAAGGAGCACCGCCTTTTCCTCTCAGAACGCCCCACAGCAGCGAGCCCAGTCCAGGACGCTGCATCAGGAGGCCTCGGTGTGTGGGCCTCAGTCACAGCCAGAACCCCGAGGCAGCCAGAAGCAGAGAGCACGGGACACGCTTCCCTTTCTGGTCCTGTTGTCCCCTCCCCACCAGTGACAGCCAGTCTCAATCCAGTCCCTGTGTTACTGCACACCCAGCTGATTGGTGATGGATGTAAGGAACAGGGCATGGGACATAGGATGCGCTGGCCCTGCCCTGTCCGGGTCGGGGGGACAAGCCAGGCCACCTACCTCCGTCTTGGGGACCTCACTGCTGGCGTCCGGCTGGGCGTGGCCAGTGCCAGGGTCACAGCCTGGCTCGAGGATGGTCCCCTCATCGTGCTTTTCCTTGCCAGCCCCCTGCTCAGGACTGTGGTCGCCCTCGCCTCCTCCAGCGGGGTTTTGGGGGGTCTCGTCCCCCACAGCTCCCTCCTCCAGCCCCTTTGTATCTCGGCTCCTTTGTCCGGGCTCCGCCCCTTCAGCGGCCGCCCTCTCCTTCACCTCCGCAGGCTCTTCTGTCTGCTCCTCAGCCGGTTTCTCCTCCGTGGGGCTCCCACCCCCGTCCTCTGCCTCTGGGCTGGAGGCTCGGGCTGGACGCTGGCTGGCCCCCTCCTCGGAGCTCCCCACGGCCTTCTCGTGCTGCTGGGCTACCCTCAAGGCCCTGCCCTTCTCCTCCTGCTTCTCTGTCCTGCTGGGCGTCCTCCTCAGAGGAGGGGATCCTGGGGTCTTGCTCTTAGCTAGGAACACCTCGTCCCCATTCTCTTCCTTGGCACCATTCTCCTGGGAGGACTCCACGGCCCTGAGCTCCCCCAGGTCCGCACAGTCCTCCGACTGGGACCTTCGGAATCGCCTGGAGGGAGGGCGCCTTTTTATGGAGCCCCTTGTCCGCACCTGCAAGAAAGCGTTACGGAAAATGATCTACACCTGTGAAAAAGGCCGAAGGGAGGGCGCGTGTTCTTTCACTGTCAGTCTCACACGCACAGCTTCCCAAGCCCACCTGAGGATCATTTGATTTTCTAGGAGGATGTACCATTGCTTGCTATCTATTATAGGTTAGAGCCCTGTGGGGTTGCGGTATTACATGGTAACCTGCAGATTTTTTTCGGTGTGTGTGAAGATGAAAATGCTGTCTATCCAGTAAAAAAGATAACCTAAGATTTTACTGGCCTGGAAAATAACAATCAGTTCAGTGTCTAACTTAGCAATTTTATTCTAACATTTGTCCTTTTTAATTGCCTAGAAATAAGCAGTTCTTTGAATGAGCTTTACCATCTTACAGGGTCCCTCCTAAATTAACTAGTTGAACAAAATCTCTCTCTATTTTGTATCAGAGTCATGTTTGAACATTCTGAAGATTCTACTTTGACAAAGGTGAACCCAACAGAAAAGAGGGTTGGGGGTCTGTGGGTGGCTGGTACCGTGACCTCATGGGTGTGGAGCTGGACAGCTGGTGATCAGCTTCCTCCCTTCCCCTCCTGCCCCCCCCCCAAAAGCTGGCTAACCCCAGGAGAGCTGAGCAGCCAGAATCCTTTGCTTTCTCCAGCGAGGTCCAACTCTAGCAGAAGCCACACCTTAGAAACACCCAGCAGAGCTGCCTGAAAACCATTTTCTCTCTGGGAAGTGTGTGAATCTCAGAACCAGGCCTCACCTGGGTCCACTGGACTTTGTCAGAAGTTCAATGGGCGTGTTTATAGTGGGTGTCCTACTTTACTCAAGTGATGTGTCTTTTAAAATTTATGTGCAAATTAAATCTTATTTTCTTGAATCTTATTTTCTCACTGATTTGCATTTTGGTATTTGTCAATCCTAGCTGTCTCAGAAGTTTGGAATGAATACTTGTTTTTTTAAAATAAATTTATGTTATTATTTTATTTTTATTTATTTATTGTTTCTGGCTGCGTTGGGTCTTCGTTGCTGCATGTGGGCTTTTCTCTGGTTGTGGCTAGTGAGGGCTACTCCTCGTTGCGGTTCGCGGGCTTCTCATTCTGGTGGCTTCTCTTGTTGTGGAGCATGGGCTCTAGGCGCACGGGCTTCAGTAGTTGTGGCACGTGGGCTCAGTAGTTGTGGCTTGTGGGCTCTTGAGCGCAGGCTCAGTAGTTGTGGCATATGGGCTTAGTTGTTCTGCGGCATGTGGTATCTTCCCCGACCAGGGATCGAACCTGTGTCCCCTGCACTGGCAGGCAGATTCTCAACCACTGCACCATCAGGGAAGCCCTGAATACTTGGTTTTAAAAGGGCTTCCCAGGAACTTTCCTGAGACCACGGTGAGGCTAGCCCTGCAGGCTATCAAGGCCCCAGCCCTCATGGCCAGCAGGGTTCAGAAATAATCCTGCCTGCTCCCTTACTGCTATCACAGACTAAAGCCCCCAGTACTATGACCAGGTGGCAGAGCCTCCCTCCCTGCCTCTACATCCCACTGACATCCTGTGAGAAGACAGAGCTCTCTCCTGGGTTCCTCTCTGCCGTCGGGGGTCTCTCCATTGCCCTGGGCTGAAGGATCTCCACTCTGTCCCCAGCCAGCAGGCTCAAACCTACCCCATCACCTCCTCACCACCACTTTGTTTCCTTGGGCCCTACCTGTTTTGACACATTTGACCTCTTTCCTAGATGGATCCTCTGGAAGGGCCTGGAAGATCCTGCTCTCTCCATCCTTAATTCTAAGGTCACATTCATTTAACTTTTCCTGGCATCAGAGCCCTTTAACTCAGGGACTTCCCTGGTGGTCAAGCGGTTAAGACTCTGTGCTTCCACTGCAGGGGGTGCAGGTTCGATCCCTGGTCGGGAAAGTAAGATCCCACATGCCCGCGGTGCAACCAAAAAAAAGAATAAGAGCCCTTTAACTCTTAGCCACTGCCTGGCTCTGGTCCAAGTTTGCTGGGTACCTGCTTGGAGTGTATTGGACTGTATGTACCTCTGATTCTCTTGATTCTTACCTCCTTCTAGTAGGGCAGGGATCTGATGAAATCACACACAAAGTATTAGGGTAGCATCTACAGAAACAAGTGCTGCCATACATCTTTTTGCAAAGGGAACGATTTGGATATTCTTCAACTGGGGCAAGATGCAGTAAGAATGATTTGAGCCCATTCTGGGACACTTGGGAGTATTCATATCAAGGCAGGACAGGACAACCTAGTGACCCTGCCCTCCCTTCTGCTGAGCCGCTGATCAGGGCTTTAGCATTTGTTTTCAGCTTTTGACATAACTCTCTGTGCAGCTGGGATCAGTACTGAATTCCTGCCCCTCTCTCCACAAAGGGTGGAGCACTCCATCCCCTGCACCTGTCTTTCAGGTGAGTGGCACAGTTACAGGGACAGCGGATGAGAGAGGCAGGCTAGGTAGAGGGTGATCTTAGCTCAGGGATCACTTGCCAGGAAGAGGAGAAATTTCCTTTGTTAAAAACCACAACTCAGAAGTGTCCTCCTTTCTCCAGGACAACAGGGTAGAGGTGATTCAGGATTGCCCAGTGCCCGCATTTCCACAGACACACCACAGTACTTAGGATCCAGATATTACCTTATTGTAAGAGGGCAGATGACTGCCTTCAGGAGGCTGGTCAAAGCTGACGGGCACCTCCTCTGGCTCGCTGGCCCGAGACCGCACGCCAGGGCTGCTGGGGGTAGAAGGCGGGCTGTGAAACGGTGACACCATGGCCTTGAGTCCGGGACTCTTGGGTGAGGCCCCAGGCAGCAGGGCCGCTGGATCAAAGACTAAATTGGCCTGTAGAGAAAAGATGAGGAATTTCAAACCCAGGCTGCATTCCATAATGCCCAGGAAGCACTGATTTGATCCAGCAAAAATGCATTGGAACAGTCCCGATTTATAGACAAAGAGGCCAGAATAGCCACTGCCAGCACCTGCAGGCACCAGGATCTCATGCTGTCAGCGCCCTTTACCATCTTCCTCATCAGAGTCAAGAGCAGTTACCGCTTACTGGATGCCTACTCCTTGCTGGGCATGCGCAGTTTTCCTCTCTACAACGACCCTACATGTTCAGTTTTGTTCTCATGGCACAAATTAGCGAAGTGTTTAGGGAATCTGCCCTGGGATTCAAGCCAGGTCTGTTTGTCCCTCAGTCTCCAAGTACAGGGTCTCTCTCGGTAGACCACAGTGGTGGACACAGCAGGCCACCACGCCTTTCCGGGGGGAGCCAGCAGAGCAGATGCCAGTGTGTGACCCTACTCGCAGCATCGCAGTGCAGGTGCAACCAGACCAAAATGAACCCTGAGGACAAGCAAAGGGGAGGGGTTATACAAAGGTAACCGAGGCCTGAGGGAGTCATGAGTTTGGTGGGGGAGGAGGCGGTGGTCCCAGATCTATCCGACTGCCTCAGAGAAGGTGTTGGTGCAGACCAGAGGTCTACGGAGGGACTGAACGTGAGCGCCTTGGGTCCTCTAGCGCCACCTAGGGGCTCTCGCTCCTCCTGCTCTGACCTCTGCGTTTCCAAATCATTGCGCAGTTGCATCCACCAGAGCAGGAGGGTCAGCAGCAAGGCCTCCAAGGGAAGGGACCAGGCTTGAGGGGCAGAGGATGCTCTCCATGCAAACACACCCAACTCCAGATATTGCCTCTTTCACTTAGTAGCTGTGTGACCTACAGCGAGTCCAGTAGGCTTTCTGTGTCTCGGAGTCTTTATTTGTCCCATTGACTGAGCCTGACCTTTAGAGTCTTTTATGATCTGGTCCCATTACTCTCTCCTGCCACTACCCGACTCACACCCTTTCCCTCCAGACTCCCCTCTGTGCCACCCTCCTGCCAGCCGAGGCTCTGTCATCTTGGAGAGCTCCGACATGTACTTTAGGACTTGCGCAGTATAGAACATTACACATGTTTAGGACGATGTTAGTATTTCAATTGTGATTTTAAGAAAGAATTTATAATATAGACAAGATTGTGTCATTGTCCAATTAAAAATATAAAAGTTAAATAGCAACAGTGTGAGCCCACGCCATGTCTAAAAGCAGCATGTTGCAGGTACAAAGGGACAGGTTTGGACCACAGAGGCTGTGGGAGTTGGTGTGCTGGCATGGCCCAGAGGGCTTCATGGCAGAGGGGATATTAACTGGGCATTAAAGGAGGTCTTCCTGCCCTCTCAGGGTCAAGCTGGGACATTCCCTCTGTAAGACTGCTTGCAAATAAAATGGGTCTTGCTAGCCAGCGGAAAACTTGAACTTTGAATTATTGACTATTCTAGTGAAGAAAAATCATAGTTCCTAACTCATCCAATAGAATACTTAGAAGAAAAATGAAGCCGATGATGCATTTCTTAGTTCTTTCCCCACGTATTTCCAACAAAGTAAGGTTCCTATGGGATTTGGCCAAATTATATACTGTCGCTGACATTCTTCATGAGATTAAACCATTAGAGATTAAAACCTCATTCTCAGGTTGCGATATTTCCCAAAGAGGCTTATTAATGACTAGAAAGGGGAATAAGACCAAGACTGCAGGGTAGTCTGACCAAGACTCAGCATTTGCTGAGGACTAAGTACACAGCATTTGCAAACTAACTTCTGGCACTTGGATGAGGTCTGTGGTAGGCTGCCGGGAGACAGAGGTAGGGGTCCTCGGCTACACCCTTTGGATGGCTGCTAGGAGGGAATGTCTGAGTTCTGGGGTCCCTTCTGAGAGATCCCTGTTATGTATATGGGAGCCCTGCAGCCTCCTACAGCGATGGGCAGCCCCCTCCCTCCCTGCAGTTGGGGTGGGATCAGGGCTTCTCAGTATGAATTAAACTTCAGGGGAGACTCCCCCGCCCCAGCCATGAGGTAGGCTCATAACCCAAACCAGAGATGCTTCCCTTAACCCCAGATCAGGCTGGGGGCCAAATCCCTGGTCTCTCACGTAGCTGGGAACTGCAGAGGCTGTGGCTCGGCTACTTGTCTTGACACACCCCTAACAATGGCTTCAGAACAAGGTAGACGAGCCAATTTTATTAGTTGGACCCAGAGGGGAGGAGCCAGTGCAGGAGAGCCTTGCTGTTCTCCTGGGTGACTGCACAGAGACTGCAGTGAAAGCTGGAGCATCTTCTACAGGCCCCACCCAGATACATCATGCCTGTCCCTCCTCTGTGCTTTAGCGCATGCTGTCCCCACACCAGGAGTACCTTCCTCCCTCCTCTCCAGCCACTATTCTTAAGGACGGACTCAGGAAATAGGTATTTCCTAAAGCATTTGTTAATTACTCCTGCCCACTTGACTGTCTTCTCGCTCTAAAATTTTACCGCAGTGGTTCTCAGCTGGGGTAGGGGGCAGGGGGATGATTTTGTCTCCAGGAGACATTTGGCAATGTCTAGGGGCATTTTTCTTTGTCACAGTTTACTGAAGAGTGCTGCTGGCATCTAGTGGCTAGGGACCAAGGATGCTGCTAAAGCATCTTGCAGTGTACAAGGCAGCCCCTGCAACAAAATTTACCAGCTCAAATAATGCCGAGGTTTAAAAGTCCTGGTCTAGAGCAGTAGGAGTCGGATAGTTAACCCACAATTTAGATCTCTGGTATTTACTCTCCTATATGTCTTTTATTGTATCATGTGTGAAAATCTTGTCTCCCCAACAAGACTGTGAGATCAAGTGCAGTGTCATATACTTCATTTACACTCCAGGAAAGCCAGCCCCACTGTGGGCACAGTGATGAGGGCTCTGGATGTACAAGGTGGCGAGGTAGGATGGAATACTTTCCAAACAATGAACTTGGCCGTAGTGGCGTAATGACTAGCAGCTGAATTTCAGCCCTGTGTAAAGCTGAAATGGTTTGTGGCTGCATTCAGGCCTTGGAAAGGACTTGGCTATTCTTGGAGTGTTTCTTGTGTAAAACATCCTTTCCCATAAGACTCTTGAGGCATCTGATTATCTTCAATCTCCATTAGGTGCTAATGATACGAGCTCATGTTTGATAGGGTCCTTATTTTAGCATTTTGCCCCCAGGTAGAGCTCCTCATCCTTCAGGGCAATTTGATCACTAGCTGGTTATCAGAGGTCAACTGTCCAGGTGACATCTGGGACTACCTTAGGAGCCCCAAAGACATGCAAATGTTGGATAAGAGAGGGGGTTGGATAGGAGGTAGCGTTAGGTAATGATTCTGAACTTACCTGGAGCTTCTCGATCAGAGGCGAGCTCTTCACCTTGACTTTAGGAGGGTGGTTTGCATTGGGCGGTGACTTCTATAAAAGCAAATGGACCAGAACAAGCAAATGAGTGAGGTGAAGGGAGGTGGGGTTCTGGCTGGAGCCCAGAAGCCACAGTTGGAATAAGAGGAGAAGAAAAAGTTGGTTTTACCACTTCATCACTTAGCTTCAGGAGCTCACTTACCTCCTCAGGTCCTGGGCGTGGCAGACTCCCCTTCCCCTCTCCCTCACCCTACCACTAACAAGACCACTTGAATCTATCAATCAGAGCAGGCAGGACGTCTGAAACACAGGAGGCCTCCTGTTCCAGGAAGTATGCCTTCATGGTCGTTATGAGGGAACAGACTATGTCTGAGGGGGGGACAAGATCTTCACCTCATGACCTTCAGCAACGTGAGCCAACAATTGGAGGGGATTTCAAAGAGAAAGAGCACAGTGATCATCCATTCTGTTTGTCATCAACATAAGAAACCACAGAGCTGGAGTGAAACCTGACGGAGGTGTACTTGAAATTCTTCCCTTAAACTAATAATATTTTGGAAAACCCCACCAATAGTGTTGTTTATAAATTATCATATTCCAAAACACTGACTATTCATTTTGACTAAGCAGACATTTATTGAGTATCTCCTACATTCCAGGCGTTGTGTTGGTTACATAAAAATGAATATGATTGAGCGCCTGCCCTCTGAAAGTGGTCAATGTCTGAGATATATATATGTGAATATATGTGTGTATATACACACACACACACACACATATATATGTTCTGTTAGTTGGGATATTTTTGTGATGAATGTATGTCAGGAATCTTGCCTGGCTTTGGATTTTATATTATCTAAAAAGATTGACTCCTTCCTGTTTTGTGTAA
Source organism: Balaenoptera acutorostrata (assembly GCF_949987535.1). Classification (NCBI taxonomy): domain Eukaryota; kingdom Metazoa; phylum Chordata; class Mammalia; order Artiodactyla; family Balaenopteridae; genus Balaenoptera; species Balaenoptera acutorostrata. Next base: position 128,453,736 of record NC_080064.1, on the reverse strand, counting down.
AATCCCTACAACTTGATTCTAGTTCCATAGCTATATTGATCCTCAACAGGTAGGAATGTTGACAGTGATGATGATGATGATGATGAAGAAAAAGATGACTTCCATGTTGTCCGACAGAGACCAGAGCAGATCTTCCTATAGTTTGGGGACCCTGCTCCTTGCACCCATGTGCTAATTTACTTGAATCATAAGGAGAATGACACAATTTCTTATAAATATTCTGAGATAGTTATTGAGTGAGATGATTGTATTTTAGTGATGGAAGGAGACAGACTCACTCAACTGAACTCCCTGTGACCTTTTTAAGGCCCAGCATTGCGGGGGGAGGTGCTGGAGCGTGGGGCAGGCACTGGCTGGGACTCAGGAGCTCCCTTCCCCAGCCCCTGCTAACTCTGGCTTTGACAGGAGCTAGATGGCTGCCCTGGCCTCGGCCTGCCCAGCCAAGACCCAGGCATGTGGGTGGGTTGGAATAAACGATTCTAAGGCCTCCTCCAGCTCTCAGGTGCCTCTGGCTCCATGAGTTTACACCATCAGACGTATTTCCAGAGCCGTCAGTCTTTCAAGGAGCCTTGCGTCCACCGTGAGAACAAAGAGCTTCCAGCCCAAACTCAGTTGTCCTTAATTTCTGGGCTTTACAGTGAAAGTTCAGATGAGGCCGCGTTTCTGAAGATACTGTTTAGGAACTGCAGCAACAATTGTGCTGACAAAGCTCACTTTATGAAATACTTTATTCTCTTCCGCAACTGACTAGTATCTTCTGAAGAGAGTGAAAATTCAATAAACACAGCCCCTTCATCATAGGACAGTGCTGGGAACCCAGCTCATGTCCTACAAAATCCTTGTTGATTTGAACTGAACTGCAAAGCAGGAAGAATCTGAAAGAGCCGCCAATGCCATTCCTGGGAAAGGCTGCAGGTGGCAGTATTTCCTTTACTGTTTAACAAGCAGCTCTTTACTGTTTAACAAGCGGCCGCCGCTCATACAGTTGGTGGAGAAAAGTCAGCCTGACATCTCTCTATATGTATGTATATATGTCCATATATGATATTCCTATAATGTCTAGAATAATGACCAGATTTTTCAGATGGAACTGTTTTCCAGCCCTTCTGTGGGCAGGCAAGGCAGGCTCAGTGGCCATATTAAACACTCTTTTGGGTGGGTCCTCCAGAGAGGGGCAACTCCAGGATACCCTGTCGGCAGGGGCTGGCTCCACCGTCTCAGGCCTGTGCAGGCATAGGGAGGGGGCAGGGATGAAGAAGGGATGGGAAGACCCTCTCCGGCACTGTGCATTGGGAACCGAGGGGTAGCCTTCCCAGGCCCCCAAGGCTCCCGGCTCTAGGGCTCCTGCAGGCTGTGCCATGGGGGTCCAGAAGGAGAACTGTGGGCAGCAGCCTCCACAATTTTCTAACCCAGCCAGACAGAGCCGGCTGCTCATTTTATTTTTATGTGAATTTCAAGCTCATGACAAAAAGTCACTGATCTCTGGAAGCAACGTCCTTCCCACGTGCAAGCAGCCTGTCACTCCTCGCAGGACCTTCCCTCTTAAATCCACCCTCCCATTCATCCAGCCCTTGGCTATTACATGCCATTTAGCTGCTGGTGGTGCCCCATGGGATGGAACATGTAAATGTATTTCTCCCAGAGCCGCTGAACTCCCTCCACTTTTATCCGGCCCCCATCATGTCGGGTTAGTGTTCTTGTCCCATTTTACAAAAAAGGAAGCAGGCGCAGCTCAGTGACTTCTCTGGGGCTGAGTCCAGGTCATCAGGGGGCAGCCTCACGGTAGGCACCTAGTGGCCACGGCCTCAGCCTATTGCCTAACACAGGCTCCAAGCCCTCAGGGCGAAGGTCACAGGAGAAGTTCACCCTCAGTAAAGAGAAGTTGTTGGTATGGTTTTGGTCGGAATGTTGGCTGATGACCCCACGAAGCCCCAGAATCATGATGTCAGCACCTGAGGAGACCCCAACAAAAACGTAGTGTTTTTTAAACTGGGCTTCTTGGGGCATTCTCATCCTAGAAGACCCCTGTCCAGTTTTGGGGAGTATTCTCAGAGCATATGTGGGGCCCCACCCCCTTCCCACTTGGTTGAGAGCAGCTCTGAGTTTCTGCTTTATCTGATGGGCTTCTGCTTATATGCCTTGGGTTGACAAAAAGGTTGGAAAACCGTTGATCGACTCCAAATGTTTCACTTTATAAATGAGAAAATGTAGACACCAAGGGCCTTGCCCAAGTCCACATGGCTATCCAGTGTCTGTCGTCAGGATGTTGGCCCCCAAAAAAGGAAGCGGGGGGAAGAGGTTATCACAGTTGGGGTGTGGGAATTGGACTGTCTTTGGCTTGCTGCTCTATTTTGGGGTTGGCCTCCCAGGCCGGACAAGAAAACATGCTAATCCATTTCTGGCGGGGACCACGACCACAGTGAAGGTTCATGGTTTCCTGGGAGGGTGTGGACAAGTTGCTCTTACAGCTACAATTAGATAAATAAGGGTAGGTGAACATGTAGGCTGGGAATCCATTGCTGGCTATGATCTATGATACCAGAGCCTTTATTACGTTGGTAACATTGGCTATTTATATCTGAGGGCAATGAGGCCTCCTGTGTGCTCTGGTTCTCTTTCAGTGATCCAGAACAATAGCCAGCCTTTTCAAGATACCACAGAAACCCGAGACTCTCTCACACTGCAGTTCTGCTTTATGTGAGTGCAGCCCTCTTTCCAGATGCCTTGCATACATGGAAGATCGTATCAGTCAGACCTGGGAGTCAAACATGACTTTCATGACTCCTGAATCTGGTGTGGTAATACTCTATGGACCCATTCTCTTGGCTGAAATGCTCAGGCTTGAAAAACAGTGCTCCTGTCCTTGAAAACCATAAAGGAGGCTCAGTAAGAGGGAGTAGGAAGGGACCTCGTTTTCAAAGTAAAGGATTCAGGAAGCGTTAAGGAGAGTCACCCCTGAATCTGAAATGGAGAAATTCCCTGCACAGGTTTCAAGTCTAAAAGTGTGAATTGCATGCCTCTTCCTATAGAAAGGAGAAAGAAAATCCATAACCAGCTTCCTCTGAGCCCCCAGCAACAGCAGCACTTACCTCTTCACCATTCTGGCCCAGCTCTACCCTGGGAGGGAACAGAGAGAGGGAGCAGGGCGGTTTCCTTCTTGTTGGTTTACTGGCTGGTGTCTAGGGGGAGGGCGACAGACAGACACACAGAGAGAAAAAGAGAGAGAGCTAATCAGGCAACAGGGAGGAAGAGGAAGGAAGTAGAAACTGGTTTTAGGAATGTTTAGGGATGTCTGGTGGAGAAAAGAATGAAGGGAGGGATTGCATGTCTTTGCGACTGACCATTAACTTTATAAATTCATTCTAGTGAACTGTCTACCCATTCTGACTTTCAGGCTCTCTAGTCCTTTTCAGACTCTCCCAGTCCTTTCCTGCTGGAGCATCCTCTTTTACTCGTGATTCACTGGCCTGCCTGAAGCAACCTCTCACAATGACACCCACACCCAGCTTCTAAGCACTGCCAGCACCTTAGATCAATACTATCTCCTTCACCCTTTATGACATTCCTATCGTGTCTGAAATTATGGACCGATTATTCAGATGGGAAAATAAAAACACAAAACAACATACCTAAAAAAGCATGACAGTACCTAAAAAAGCATGACAATTACACTCTCGTTTGTCCCAAGGGGCCACGATAAACCTCCCCTCACACTGGGGTTCCCTTCCCTCATTTCACTTCTAAGGAGCTCCTCAGACTGTAGGGCTCAAGAAAATCTAGCCCAAATCTCTCCAATGCTGCAATGCCCCATTTGACACTGTCCTCTCCAGCAGGATTCTAGAATCCACTGGTCACCGGATCCCTTTCCTTCCTGATCCCTGGCTTCCTATCTGAATGTGCTTCCCTTTCCGTCCTCTCTTTCTTCCCAGTTCTCCTTTTGTAATCCACCCTTGCTCCGGATTCCTAAGCTTTCTATGCTCCGGGGAGGAGCCTGGTGTGGGGACTTCTTTATTCTGAAGCAGTCCAGGCCTGGCACAGCTGGGCAAGATCTAAGTCTCTATCAGTGGACGACTGAGGTGGACAAGCCCCGGGTTCCAGACCCCCGTCTCTAACAGCAGGGCTTTCAGCTCTCAGCCCTCCTGGCCAGAGCGTAAGCCTCACTCTGGTGGGGAACGGTCCTGCCCAGGCCCAGCAGCATGGCGACATTCCTCACATTCAGAGAGACCCCTCTCTGGCTTCTCTTCCTAATTTGGTAATTACCAGGCCTCCTCCCTCCCTCTCCTCTGGGCCTGACCCAGACTTCCCCTTCCTCCAGCCCCCTCCCAGGAGAGGGGCTCTGAAGCCTCCTGACTCACCTCCTTTGCGGCGGCTGCCTGCTCCCTGAATCGCCCGGCCAGCTGGGCCACCGAGGGGGGCGCCGAGTTGTCCACATTGGCATTGGTCTCTGCCGGCCTCTCCTGGCAAACCAAGGGGAAGCCGAAGTTAACCAGCAGATATGCACTCGGCACTGCTGAGCATCGGCACCGGGTGCCACACGAGGTGCTGGCTATGCGGCCGCAAGCAGGGACGCGGCGACAGTGAGGTCTTTTCTCAGCGTTTTGCAATTGACTCCTGCATTCAAAGACTTAAAAAACTCCGTTCAGTCAACTGCATTTAGTGAATGTTTATAGTGTCCTTGGCCCTGGGTGTGGCTCTGGGGATCTGGAAAGGAATAAAGCTTGGTGCTGCCCTGGGGGTGGAGGTTGGAGCACCCAGGGATCTGGGAGGCAGGACAAGGCCGGGTTCCTCATCCCATGGAGACCCAGCCCAGAGAGGGCTCTATCGGTGACAGCGTCTTCCCGTTGTCACATGAGGCTTCGAAAACTGTAGGCTGGCAAAATGCACTGGAGAGAGAGGCCTGTAAGTGTATCCAATGGGATGAGCAAACGTCTTTGATTGAACTTTTATTTATTTATTTATTTATTTTGGCTGCGACGGGTCTTCGTTGCTGCGCACGGGCTTTCTCTAGTTGCTGCGAGCGGAGGCTACTCTTCGTTGTGGTGCGCGGGCTTCTCATTGCGGTGGCTTCTTTTGTTGCAGAGCATGGGCTCTAGGGCACGCGGGCTCCGTAGTTGTCGCTCTAGAGCGCAGGCTCAGTAGTTGTGGCTCATGGGCTTAGTTGCTCCGCGGCATGTGGGATCTTCCCGGACCAGGGCTCGAACCCGTGTCCCCTGCATTGGCAGGTGGATTCTTAACCTCTGTGCCACCAGGGAAGCCCCTTGATTGAACTTTTGACAAGTATTTTTGTGTCTTGTTTCTCCTACTTAATTGAGTGCCTTGGGCATAGAAATGTTCAGAAAATATTCAAATAACACGAGAGTCAAGTAGCATGGCAATGAGAACCAGACTATCTGGATTCGACCGCTGAGTCGCTCCATCTCCCTAGCTCAGTGACCTTGGGCAAATGATTTTACCTTTCTGTACCTTGACAGGGATAACAGTAGCACATCACTCACAAGGTTGTTCTGTGGATTAAATGATTGACTATACATCTAAAGTGTGGGGACAAGGCCTAGGACGTAATAAGAGCTTTAGAAGGGTTACTATTACTACGGGCAACGGGGTCCTTCCTTCCAAGAACCCTGCGATGACTTCAGTTATAGGGATTTGCATATTGCATTACTGTTCTCTACAGTGTCCTCACTGAGAGAGGCTCGCTCACCCCTTTTACTGTTCTGTTCCTTTTTGCTGTGAGCTTTCTGCAAACTGGTTACCAGCTGGTTTCCATGCCCCTGCTCTACCACCAATGCAACCATTGGTTTCCTGTGGCCTTCCCTCCCCCAAGGTGCCTCTAGGCCCCCTGAAGAGGCCAAGATGTACCCTGGCCACTGTGCACTCCCATGTGCCATTTGTCGCCAAGACTCACACGGTGAGTCAGTGAGCACTGGAAACGGCCCCCTCACTCCTGCCTTGTTTCATGCGGCCTATGGGACCACACGGTTTTAATAATGTTTTTTTTTAAAATAAATTTATTTATTTATTTATTTATTTATTTATGGCTGTGTTGGGTCTTCGTTTCTGTGCGAGGACTTTCTCCAGTTGCGGCGAGCGGGGTCCACTCTTCATCGCGGTGCGCGGGCCTCTCACCATCGCGGCCTCTCTTGTTGCAGAGCACAGGCTCCAGACGCGCAGGCTCAGTAGTTGTGGCTCACGGGCCCAGTTGCTCCGCGGCATGTGGGATCCTCCCTAGACCAGGGCTCGAACCCGTGTCCCCTGCATTGGCAGGCAGACTCTCAACCACTGCGCCACCAGGGAAGCCCTAATAATGTTTTTTAAATGTCCAGTCTCAGAGACATTCGGCTTTGGTTTTTGGTGACCATGATGATGGCGTTTCGTACACAGACCGCAAACTCCATCTCCACTCCCTCTGCTCACGTCTAGCCTGAAACTGGGAGGATCTGGGTAGCAGTTTGCCCGAGAAAGTCCATTTCTGTCTTTCCACGGGGCTCATGGCCTACAAAGACCAAGCATGCTCCGCTCCAGCTGCAAGCTTGCATCCCTGTACACCACACACACACACACACACACACACTTCCTAGGCCCTCCTTTTTGCGCTAAAAGTGTCTCCAAGGTTTCTTACTTGGGTGCTCCCTCCAAAGGAAACGTCGCTGGTCACACCGTGACGCTGCCCCTGGAGCAGGGAAGGCGCGCACGGCCGCCCCCCACCGCCTCGCGTGAAGTTACATGGGGGCCAAGCTTTGTGAAGGGGCCTTTGCTTAGAGACAGGAAAGAACTGCTGCGGCCACGGACCTTCGGATCTGCGAACAGGCTGCTCTGGAGGAAAAGACAGGTCTCTCTTTACTGTTTCCTGCTGTAAGTCAAGTTTATTCTCATTCCGGCCTAAACATCAGATGCTGATTTCACATAAAGATGCAAAAGGATTCACCTCTCTTCAAGATGCCAGAGCTCCCGACAGCGCTGGGGCGCGCGGGGAGCCCAGTGCCCGCTCTGATTAGTGCCCTACATGTGTCACGCTGGGCGTGGTCACAGGCGAACATCTTGTCCTCGTGATTAATTAATTGAGCTGCTCTTGGCAAAGATGCTGGGCCCATCAGTTTGTCCATCTGTCTAACTTCCTGCCCCCATAACAGCTCAGTCTCTCTGTCCGTTGCTATATACTGCTCGGGTCCTGCTGACAGTGTACTTTACCCTCGGCCCCAAAGGCGCCAATCACTGGCGGTGCAGGAAGATACATTCCAGATAAAAATAGAGCCATACAGGAATCAGAAACTCCTCCCTAACTTCCCTGTCTCAAAACCAGGCTTGGCAAGGGGCGAGAGAACGACAAGCCTTCTGGAAGCATTTAGGGCTTAAAAGCTGGGTTGAAGGAAAGATTATAATACGTCCGAATTTGTCTTCCTGGAGCCCAGTGAATGGGTATTCTTTAGAATGTCTGTGGACTCCAGAGCTTGCTGAAGCCTGGCAAATCCGCTCACTACCAGCACCTCTCCAGATGCTTCTCATCCTATGTTGCAGAAGAATGACTGATTGTTGCCTCCTCTCAGATGGGCACATCGAAGCCCAGAGAGGGCAAGTAGCTTAGCCAGAATCACAGAGGAGAAGCCAGACAGAATAATCTGTGAAACACTTGACTCCCACCGCCTGATAATCCAGCAATGGACATCAGTTAAGTAGCCTAATTTGTGAAGGTGCTTTGAAAACTGTAAAGCGATATATAAATAGTGAAACTATTATAAGCCACTGGGTTACGCAGGTACAGCAGAAGAAGCATGGCTTTGGGCATGGACAGGCACCGTGGCTCAGCCTGTTTGAGGCTTTGCCTGGATTTCTGCCTTGTAATTCTAGCAGGTACCACTAGTGACCTCCTCCAGTGGTTCAATATCACACCACCTTGGCCCCAAGCAGGTGAAAGTCTCCTTCCGTAGCTCGCTTGCATGTGTTCTCTGTCTTTCTCTCTCTCTCTCTGTCTCAGCCCTGAGGCTGGTTTGGTAAGGTCTTGCTCCCACCTTGACTGTTCTTAGATCTGAGAATGACTTCAATGTCCCTTCCTAGTCCCCAACTTTCCTGGGAACTCACCCCCCAACCCAGCCTCTCTGGGACTTAGAGTTCTTTCTCTGTTCCAAAGATGTCCATTAAGTGTTGAACATAGAGCCGGGAACACAGAAAGTCCTCCTCGAAGGGTGCTTTCTTCCCCTCCCCCCATCCAACCCGGTTGTGATGTCTGGGCCTGGGCACCTGCTCCCAGAGTCACTGATACCCTAAACTCACCCCTCTCTCGCCTGCATCCACATTCCGGGTCTTGGTCACTGTTTTGACCTCAGCTGGTCCTTTCTTCTTGGGGCCAGTTTCCACATCTTAAATCTGTTTTCTGAACTCATCCCCCTTTGTGTCCTGCTTTAGTTGACCCTCGTCTTTACAGATTGCAGTCCCCCTGACCCTATTCCATCTTCCTGGGCCCAGATCTCGCTTACCAAGCCCTCACTGCCACCGTTCCAGCCTGGCTCTGCCAGCAAGCTTGGAAACCACTCCTGTGGTTCCTGTGACTTTGCCGAGGCCAGAAGAAAATCACCTCTGGTGTTTATTTTCTGTTTCTATGGGACTTTCTTCTGAGAACTGAGGAGCCCCTGTGTCTGGACAGCAGGGAACTTCCCCCTCACTGTTGCCATGCTGAGTAAATACCATTTGGATGCTGCTGGCCATCCACATAGTGGAACCTTTGTGTACAGGCCTAAACTGGGCTCTACGTGCCTCCCTGGCTCTGCCCCTGTTTCTCCATCCTCCTCCTTGGTCCAAGGTCTAAGTATCTACCAGTCTCAGGGCCACGGGTTAGGGAAACAAGGCACCAGGGGAGGCCTCCTCATCTATAGCTTGGGGGAGAAGCTGTGAGAGGGCTCTGCCTGGGGGCCGAGGAACCCCTGCTCTTAGCTAAAAGGAAGACTGTCTTGCTCACCAGAGACAGGCAAGACAAGCCAGAGCCTCAAAGTATAAGGTATGCTTGCTTCTTTGCTCTTCTAGAACTGTAGTGGATTTTAAGACCACTGACCCCCTTCCAATATAACCATACTTAAACCATCATTTGAAAAGGAACAACAGACAGCCTCTTTGGGATGCCACAATGATTCCAGGGTCTTCCTTTACACTTACCTTACCTTTAACTCTTCAATTCCCCCCAGTGTTTAACCATTACCACCCGGGGACGATGGAAAGGACAATGGACTAGGAACCAGGTTGGCCCGTTTGACTTACCTACCTACTTAGAACAGCTGCTATCGGGGAGGCACTGTCCTTACAGCACTTGATACATTTTCTACCACTCTCACAACACCTCTTCTAGAACAGAAAATGGCCCAGAGTTGCTAACTCAGTCTTCAAGTTAGTAAGTGCAGCACCAGCGTTATCTGGATTCCGAAGATCTCTTTCCACACGGACATGCTATATTAACTCTTGACTTTCACTGCAAGAGTCATCTTATTCAGTCTCTCATCAGTGAACATTGTTGTCCTAGGCCCTGCGGTACAGCAGTGAACAAGACAGAGTTCTTGCCCTTAAGGAGTTGCTACTCCAGCAAGGGTGGCAAACAGTAGACACAGAGGCAGATAAACAAGTAAGATGACGTGTTAAACGCCATGAAAAAGAGGAAATAGGGCACTTTATCTATGGGGGTACGGGCAGACATCTCTGAGAAGGGGTCATGTGAGTTGAATTCCAGCTGGGGAAAAGATGGGAAGAAAACTGTTCTGAGCAGAAGGCACAGAGAGGAACAAAGGCTAAGGGACAGAGAAAAAGAGAGGTGTGGCAGGGACCTGTTGCATCCAGGAGAGAGGAGGAGAGACAAAGGATGAGAGGCAATCTGGGGCCCACTGCGTGAGGCCCCGAGGACCATGGCAAGCAGTCTGGTTTTTTTCTTTTTCTTTAGGTTTTTTATTTTATTTTAGGAAGTGAAATGAACAACACTCGTTCCGGAAGGAGGAAATCAGCAGTTTGTATTTTATTCATCTGGAGGGTTTCGAGGAGGGAGGTGGCCTGAGCTACACATCAAAAGGCTGTCTGTGGAGGATGGATGAGAGTGGAAGCAGAGAGACCAGGAGGACGGTTCTGGCGGTGCTCCAGCTGAGCAGCGATGGTGGAGTGCACCAGGCTTGTAGCAGCAGATGGTGAGAGGGGGTGGATGTGGAGGTAGGACAGCTAGGAATTACTGATGCACTGGGCGTGGGAAGTAAGGGAAATAGGGCAATCAAGGATGACTCCCAGATGTTTGACGTGGACAACAGGATGCATGGGGGTATTTTTTCCTGGGTCGGGGAAGGCTTGTTGGAGACAGAGATGTGGGTGAGGGTATATGGGGAGTGAACAGCTCTTTCTTTCTTGGTCATGAACGTTTAAAATGTCTATTAGACATCCACGTTGAGATGCAGTGGAGGGAGTTGAATATATACCCAAGTCTTGAGTTCAGGGGAGGTGTCCAGGCTGGAAACAAAACTTTGAGAGTCACTAGATAGAGACAGTATTTGAAGTCACAGGACGGTATAAAACCAGGAAATATAGAACAGGGAAGGGGAGAGGTCCAAAGACCGAACTCCTTATTAGCTGTGTCTCCTTATTAGCACTGAGCTGCCTTTCACTCACAAAGGTGAGAGGACCGCTCCTGTTATCCCAGTGGGAGCCTTACAGACATTTCGGTGCAGATTGCCGCCAGGATGGGTCAAGGCCAGAAGAGTTCTTTGGCTTAGATGATAGAGGATGAAACCCTGGAATGCCACGGGAAGGAATAAACCTCGTGTCCTGCATCTGTGCTGTTGGGTCATGTATTCATCACTTCTTGAACATCTGTAGACACTGCAGGAGGCACTGGGATAGCAGTGATTGGGGGAATGGGGGTGGTGGCGTGGAGAGGAGGTGAAAAAGAAGAACGACAACTAGACAAGGCAGAAGAGAAACAGGTACACGTGAACGCTGATCGACTATTTCACATAAGACCAAAAAGGTCCCAAATATCCCCTACCTACCCACTTGTCGGCTTTAAGAATCTGAAAATGGCAGGTCCTTGGCCTCTGTGATTCTCTCCCAAGGAAAAACCCAGATAGGATGCTCTGCTCACACAACGGATCCAGGGCCATGCCCCGGGTACAATGTCCCTCCGTGGGACCTCCAGTGCTTCCCACTCCCTCCCTGGACGTGGTGCTGCAGCCCAGCGGCCTGGACAGGGTTCAGCAGCCCTCAGTCACTGGACGCCGGCCTGACCGCTTCGGTGGTTTTAGAAGCAGGGTAGCCCGCAACCTCAGATGCCCGGCCGGCCAGCCAGGTGGCGTCAGCGGGTTTGGTAGCGGTGGCACAGGCGGGGTTAGCGTCCAGGTACATCCCCAGGTAACAGCAGGGACAACAGAGAAATGGGAGGGAGATGTTCACTCTGAATGTCATGGTAGTGTAGGACCTTATCAATGAAATCTCAGCGATGACGTATGTGAAATTTCTCTGTGAAACCTGTTAACTGTTGTATAAGCGTAAGGATAAAAATTTATTTTGAGTCTGATGGGGTTGTGGGTGCACGGGGACGATATGACAGGAGTGGAAAGAACAGCTAATTCAGAATCAGATCTGGGTTTCAGTCTTGGCTCTGATGTATACTGGGGTGGACCTTTCTGAGCCTCAGGATTCTTGTTGGTACATGAGACTATTAACATCCATCAGCCTTTGCCCCAACCCAAATTGCAACATGTCCCCTGAAGTCTGGAGGCTACACCACCCTTCTCCCATGGCCAGCAGGAGGTAGCCAATATCCCCAGAGTCCCCACAAGATTCAGAATCAGCCCTGTCTGTGCCAGGTGTAGTGCACAGATGATGGGGTTATGGTGCTGTATTTGGGGCAGGAGAGCACAGAGCTCAGGCTTCGAGCCAGACTGCCTGGGTTCAAAGCCAGGCTCTGCATATACTCGTTCTGTGGCCTTGGACAAGTTGCCTAACTTGTTTGTGTCTCAGTTTCTATTTGTAAAATGGGGAGAATACACCAAGGGATGCCCAGGGTCTCATCTAGTCTACCCTTGCCCTTCCATTCTCTCTGGGGCACAGGTCTCCCAGAGAGAGCCCCAGCTGGCTAGGTTGTGCTCCCTGCTGCTTCCTGCCACTCTTAGCTCAGGAGTGGGCCGTCACGAGTCAGCCACTGGTGGGCTACACTTAACAGGCACTTAACAGACACTCCATTCCTGAGCTCTCAGACCAGCCCAGAGAAACTGATGTGCGTACTAACTAGCAATTAAAAAAATAATAAAGCTAAGTTTAATTGTATGGCTTTTAGGGTCATGACCTAGGTCATGTCCCCTCTTCCTTCTCCTCTACTGTTCCATCTCTGTTCCTCCTTCTTCATCTGATTATGGTTATTGCTATTATTTTATATGCTCTCCTGCCACCTAATTCAGGGAACTCTCAGAGGCTTGCCGGTAAGGACGCTGGCTAAGTCCTGAGCATGGACTTGGAGCCCTTTCTCGTGCCACCTTGGTCAAGTCACATGAGCTAGTGAAGCCTCAGCTTCCTCATCAGTACAATGGGAACAGCACCTGCCTTGCCTTCCTCCTGGGATAGTTGTGAGGCTCTAAGGACACAGTGAATGATAGCACACTGGAGGAGAGGTACCCAAAGATGGGCAGGAATGGATACTGTCTGCACCCCTTAGTTTACGGCCTACTGGGGAACAGGGGCAATTAAGCAAGTATTTAAAGTATGATGGGTCAGCCAGTGTGGAAGGCAGAATAATAGCCCCCAAAGATGTCCACATCCGAATCCTGGAACCTGTGGATATGTTAGGTTACGTGGCAAAGGGGAAGTAAGGGTACAGGTGGAATTAAGGTTGCTAATCAGCTGACCTTAAAATAGAGAGATTATGCTGGATTATCCAAGTGGGCCCCATGCAATCCAAAGGTTTCTTAAAAGTGGTAGAGGATGGCAAAGGAGTCAGTGTCAGGGTGGTGGGATGTGAGAAAGACTTGACCCACTATCGCTGGCTTTGAAGATGGAGAAAGAGGCCACGAGCCAGAATGCAGGCAGCCTCTAGAAGCTGGAAAAGGCAAGGAAGCGGTCTCTCCCCCTGAGCCTCTAGAAGAAAGGCAGCCCTGCTAACACCTTGATTTTAGTCCCAGTGAGATCTGTTTTGAACTTCTGACCTCCGGAACTGTAAGATCATAAATTTATGTTATTTCAGCTGCAAAGTTTGTGGTCATTTGTTGCACTGGCCATAGGAAACTAAAGCAGTCAGCAAGTACTGCTGAGCACCCACTAAGGGCTCTGAGCTCTGGGGAGGTAGTGCTAAAGGAGAGAGAGTCCCCACTCTCACTGGAGCTCAAGTTCCAGGGGACAGACAGGCTGTGAACAAATAAGCAAGTGCATGTGTAGTACGTGGTTACTGCTAGGTGCCACGTCAAAGGAGGCCTCCCCGAGGAGAAGCAGAGGGAGGTGACATTGAGTTCAGGATGCTGTGACTGGAGAAGGACAGGGTGACAAGCACAGCAGGGGCACCCAACCTGGCCAGAGGCATCCAGGAGGGCTTCCAGGAGGAACCACCAACCTGGCCAAGCTTGAAGGGTGGGCAGAGTTGGTCACGCTCCCGCTGAGGGAGCTGCACGTGAAGGTTGCAAGGCCAGGGGCATCTCAGGGAACTACTAGAAGTCCCTAAGCCTGGTACAGGGCGTGCGGCATGAGGGGCAAGATGAGGCTGCAGAGGAAACAGAGGCCAGAGCAGGCAGGGCCCTCTAAGCTGGGACCCTGTTCTTAGGGCCATGCAAAGTCATTGGAGGGATTTTAGCAAAAGAGTAAAACCACTGGATTTATTTTGATGGTCCCTTTGGCTGCAGTGGGGGTGGGGAGACCAGTTCAGAGGCCACTGCTGTTGTCATGAAAGGTAAAAAAATGAGCAAATTGACAACCCACTGCCGCCTATGGAGTCTTAACCACTGAACCGCAGGGGAGTCCCTTCTACTGCCTCGTACGGAGGGTGGATCCTGGCCCCCAAAAGTCCTTTCACTGAGCGGAGCCTCCTGTTGGGTCCGGATCTGCCAAGGGAGCTGGGAAGAAGAGTGTAGAGGACAACAGGAGGGGACGGGGCAGCTGAGACCCTGAGGAGTGGACAGGGTCAGCCACTTGTGGGGGAAATGGCCACTATGAAAGAAACCTCTGATGATGGGGTGGCCAAAAGGGTTTTGATGAACAGGAGCCTCTGGTCACTGATTTACAATTGTTAGCTGTGTCGTATCATTATGATCACCTCCTGCAATCTGCAAACCCTCAGTGGAAGTTCTACTGAAAGCAGCAGCTTTTTATTTGTGGGTGCTTTTGAAAGGGGTACTGTGAGAATCAAAAGTGTCTATGGCCCACCATTGGTAAAGGAATGCCTTCAGCACGAAGAGGTTATTGATTCAACCATTCAGTAGATATTAATGAGCCCTACACATGCCAGGGATTCCCAGGGTGTTTAGGTCTACTAGGCTTATAGGAGAATGGAGAACAAGGATTCAGTAGAGGCAGAAAACTGGGACCAAGGGTGACCATGAGCAGATAAGTCCATCTGGGAATTAGTAACTATCTTAAGGATGGCTTAGACATAGGGTTGGAGCCAACACTCTGTAGATCTCTGGAGTCTGTGAGACTAGACAGAATGGTGGCCTGAACTGGGGTAGGGTCCATGGGGATGAAGAACATTACTAGGACTTAAAAGCAACTTAGGGGCTTCCCTGGTGGCGCAGTGGTTAACAATCCGCCTGCCAATGCCGGGGACACGGGTTGGAGCCCTGGTCCGGGAAGATCCCACATGCCGACGAGCAACTAAGCCCGTGAGCCACAACTACTGAGCACGCGGGCCACAACTTCTGAAGCCCATGTGCTTAGAGCCTGTGCTCCGCAACAAGAGAAGCCACCGCAAGTGAGAAGCCCGTGCACTGCGACGAAGAGCAGCCCCTGCTCGCTGCAACTAGAGAAAGCCCGCGCAGCAACGAAGACCCAACGCAGCCAAAAATAAATAAATAAATAAAATTAAAAAAAAAAAAAAAGCAACTTAGGAGAAGGATTGACTGGAAGTGGTGACCGACCAGCTAGGTGCAGGGGGGAGCCAAGACGCTGCCCAGGTTTCTGGCTCTGTCTGCCGGGTGGACAGGGGTACCATCCACAGAGACGGCGAGCCCCGGGGAGAGCATGGCTGGGGAGAGAGAGGCAAGAGGTGGCGAGAGAAGGGAAAGATGCCCAGAAGGGGTGAGTGAACAGAGCAGAGGGTCCAGGACAGACCCTTGAAAGACCTGCTTGGGATTTCTGGAGTCAGATGAACCTGGGTTTGAAACTTGGCTCCTGTTACAAGGTGATGGCCGAGTCTGAAGACAGGCCGGGTGAGTGGAGGCTGGGAAGGAGATGGAGACGGTGCTGGGACGAGGAGGCAGAAGCAGCGACCTCGCGGTCCAGGCGGCGCACGCACAGCCGTCTTCCTCTTCTCCTTCCTCCCCCCACCAGTGGACGTGCAGGGGGGGAGGATCAAACTCAACCCTGTCAGTCTGGCAGCCTCAGAGCAGCTAATTTTTTTTTTCGTTCTCTTTTTGTTCTTTTTAGGGCAAAGGGGAAGAGCGTGGAAGAAGTGCTTCTGCATAGTTAGCATAGGTGATGCAGAGGGATTCACTCACCTAGGCCAACAAGTGAATCTACAATCTGTTTGGCTCTTCAAAGAGAGTCCAGAGACTCCTGTCACGTACTCTCTTGTGCTGGTTAGTCCTGTAATAAACCTGATTTCACCGCAAGCCCCTCTGACTCCTGGGTTTTGCTGCAGTCAGAGGCCCCCCCCAAGAATATCCTTCCCTGGGGGCCATTTCTGCCTCCCAAACAGGAGTGACAGTGAGTGTGTCCTGAGGTCTGGGACATTTGTCCTTCGTGCCACAGCAGAAAGCCCAGGCATACCTTCTAAGATTAGAACAAGTCGCCCAAGGACCAGGGCCTGCCTCCCAGTCAGCTGCAGCCTCTCCTGTTACAGCGGCTCCTCTTCACTCCCCTCCCCTCCTCCCTTGCAGTCTGGAGCTGGACTCTTAGCAGGAAGCCCCTTGGGATGCTCTGTGGGTTGTGTTTTGCCCTGGGCAGGGTGCGGTGCTGGGTCCCCTGCTCCTTTTTCTTTTACCACATCTTGGATTCATTCATTCATTCATTCATTCTTCCTGTACTCCAGGCCCTGCACGAGGATATAGCTACGAACAAGATGATACAGACCCTTTTCATGATGTAAGTTACAGTCTAGTGAGGGTAACTGTTCAACAACCATCATTATTTTTTATCCCAGTTTATTGTTTATTAGGGCGATAAATGTTGCAGAGGAAAGGACTAGGAAAGCAAGTGACAGGGGACCCGCCCCAAAGATGTTCCGTTTAAACTGAGATGTGAAAGATAAGTAGAAGTGATCCAAGCAAAGTGTGTGTGGTAGGGAAGGGAGCGGGGGGGGGGGGGGGGGGGGGGGCGGGCAGCCAAGGGCATTCCAAGTAGAGTTTACACAAAGGCCTGGAAGTGAGAAGAGCAGGAGGGGTTTGAGGACAATAAAAGAAGGCCAGCGAATGTGGCCGGAACTCAGGGAGCTTATCAAATACCCAGGGTTTGCAAGCTTCTTTCTTTCCACTGTAAGCACCATCCCCTAACCCATTCCCATATGAAATGCTCAAATGCCGGTAAATGAATGAATGAATAAACGAATGATGCCTCAGTAAACCAACACCAATGGGCTGACATTGGGAGGGCTTGATAAACATAGATCAGGGCCTTGAAGTAAAAATGGAAACAAAGTGTCAGCCAGGGTTGGCTCTAGGCATACCAGGCTTGAATAGTTAGTCCAAGGTCACTGGAATATAACTAGAGGGCAAAGAATGAGACCTTCTCTGATGAATCCAATACCTAACAGTCTGAGCCTCCAGACTCTACTTGGAGCTAAGAAATGCATTATAATTTCATATTGCCATCCCTGGGTATATCTGTCTTCTCCTCTAGTTGGTTTTTTTTTTTTTTTTTTTTAAATTCACATTCTTTTATTTATTTATTTATGACTGTGTTGAATTTTCGTTTCTGTGCGAGGGCTTTCTCCAGTTGCGGCAAGTGGGGACCACTCTTCATCGCGGTGCGCGGCCTCTCACCATCGCGGCCTCTCTTGTTGCGGAGCACAGGCTCCAGACGCGCAGGCTCAGTAGTTGTGGCTCACGGGCCTAGTCGCTCCGCGGCACGTGGGATCTTCCCAGACCAGGGCTCGAACCCGTGTCCCCTGCATTGGCAGGCAGATTCTCAACCACTGCACCACCAGGGAAGCCCTCCTCTAGTTTTAATAACCCAATCTATCTTAAACATGACCTATCTAAAAAATACTTTAAACGTGTCTATTTCTTTATCTAGAATGGTTGAATCTCTCTGTTGGCTGCTGACTTTCAGACACATTTCATCAAGGAGGCACTGAGGCACAGGGAGACATGGGTTCCCTATCAGGGTAGAATGGTGTGGAATGGTGTCTGCCCAGGATCTGAAATCCACATCTCTGGTCTGTTTCTGCAGCTGTCCTCAGACACCAAGGCTGTCTGTCCTCCCCTACCTTGCTTCCCCGGATGCTCTAGGCAAGAGTCCATAATCTCCAGTATATCAAAGAGGCCCCATGCAACGCATAGGACAGGCTCTGCCTGCCTTAGAAGCTGACTCACTGGGATGGGGCCAAAAGGTTCCTGAAGCAGTTATTCTACTTATCTTTCCCATCTCTCTTGCCACACCCTCCAAAGGAGAGAGAAGAAAAGAAAACCACCAAGCTGAGTTAAATTGTTTCACTTGAAAGGTCTACTGGGCTTTATAGAACAAAACAGCTGACTGGGAAGGGTGGGGCGGAGGGTTGATGGTTAGCCTGCAGAGGCTTGTAGATGGCCTGATCTCTCTTTTCCACCTGTCCTTCCCTCTGGCTGCTCCCTTTGGGCCTGGGGCTGATTCACAGTGGGAGTGTCTCTTCCAGGCACTGACTGAGAGCACTCTAGGGTCAAGAGTCCCACAGGAGTCCTGACCTGCTGAGCTGCTCAAGTCCCCTCTGTGCCCAGCATCATCCGCCTACTGGGTGATTCTATCTACACCTACTACCATTGCTCAATGGCTGTCTTTAGAAACTGGTTTTGAATTAGTAATGGTAGCCTTTTGTCACGTATTTTCTCAACAATAATAAAGCAGCTAATTTACTGTAAGTTTATCGTGCTGGGTACTATGTTAAGATTCTCTCTTCCAGTCCTCACCACATCTCTGTGACATGGGTTTCATAATCACTTCCATTTTTACTCATGAGAAAACTGATACTCAGAGAGCTCAAGTAAGTGGTCCAGGATTGCACAGCTCCTAATGGTGGGTCTAGAATCCACTCTCAGATGGTCTCTGAAGGCCTGTGTTCCGAACCACAATGCTACATGCCTCCAGGAGCCAAAGCATTTGAGAGTTCACATTTTGGGGTTAAAAATGTTCATCAAATTCCATAATAATAAAACAAACAACCCAATAAAAAAAGGGCAAAGGATCTGAACAGACGCTTCACCAAAGAAGATATATGAATGGCTAATCAGCACATTAATCAATAAACACAAATTAAGACTGCAAAGAGACATCACTACACACCCACAAGAATGGCTTGAAATAAAATAAACTGACAATACCAAACGTTGGTGAGCCTGCAGAGCAACTGGAATGCCTCATACATGGTTAGAGGAAACGCTAAATGGTATAGGCACTTGGAAAAATACTTTGGTAGCTTCTCATCAAGTTAAACATAAACACCAACCAAATGATGACCAGACAATCCCACTCAGGTATTTGCCCAAAAGAAATGAAAACGTGGTCTACATAAAGACTTGTATGCAAATTTTAGAGCAGCTTTATTATTAATAGCCCAGATCTAGAAACCCAAATGTCCATCAACTGGTGAGTGGATAAACAAACATACTATGTTATAGGCAAATCACAGAATACCACTCAGCAATGAAGAGGAACAAACTAAGTGATATGCACATGGCACGGAGGAATCTCAAATGCATTATGCCAAGTGAAAGAAGTAGGACATGAAAGACTACCAGTATGATTCCATATACATAACATTCTTAAAAAGGCAAAGCTGTGATGATGAAAGCAACTAACTGATTGCCTGGGACCAGGGCTAGGGGCAGAGGACTGACTACAAAAGGTATAAGGGAACTTCTGAGGTGAAAGAAATGTTCTATATCTTGATTGTGATCTATATCTTGTGATGGTGGTGGTTACATAACTATACACAGCTGTCAATACTCATCAAACTGTACTTTAAAAATAGGTGAATTTTATTGTGTGTAAATTTTATCTCGCAAATGTGATATACATTTTTTTTAATTAAAAAAACGTGCTCACCATAGTTTAAAAAAAAAAAAGGTTGAGGCACACTCCCTCTGCATGAGGTCTTCGTTCATTTGCCCTGGGGGTAGGGGAGTCGGCTTAGTCCCAGGATGCCAGCCCCATGGGCCCCACGGTGCTGGCTGCTGGCAAGAAGGTGCTGTGACCGCAGGAGGCTGGCAGCCTCTGGCAGCTGCTAGGAACAGGCCACACCCAGCCATTCCTGTCCAACCCAGGGCAGCCACCAGCACTCAGGAAGCAAGAACGGTGATGAGAGCACAGAATTTGGCGCTTGACAAGCTCAGGTTTGAATCTCATTCTCTAATTTATGGGTTGTGGCGTCACAGGCAATTGACTTAACTACTCAGAGTCTCATCTGTAAAATGCGGGCTAATACACCCTCGACGGGGGTCGTGAAGATGCCAAGAGATAGTGTTTGGTAGGACAGTTTGGGTCCAAATCCAAATCCTGCCTCTTACTCGATGTGTGATCTTAGGAAAGACTTAACTTCCCTGAGCCTCAGTTTCCCCACTTGTAAAATAAGGCTTATAATAGCAGTTGTCTCATATGATTGTTATAAAGCCCAAATGAGATAATTAATGCCTGGTACGTAATAAGCTTTCCCTCCCATTTTAGCTATCGTTGTCACCTAAGACACTGGTCACCACTCAGTAGGTATTAGTTGGAACGTGGGCTCCTTTGCATGCCTTATAGGGATGGCAGGCTGTTGTCCGTTGGCCCTGCAGAGTTGCAGGGGGACAGTAGGGATCTGCTGCCGCCAAGTCATTTCCATTCCCATCCTGTAGAGCAAGTCTGCAGACCAGGTGGGCTGGCATTGCATCTTCATGTCAGAGGAATTTACAAATGGGAATTTTCTGAATCACACAAAAGGGCAGACTGGCTAATTGGAGTGAGAGTCTGGACTCCAGCCATGAGTAGCCTCACTCATAGCAGGGCCGTTCATGTGCTGGGTTTCAGGTGGATGTTTCGGGGATGTGGGGTGGAGTAATGGGGGCACGACGAGCCATCAAAGGGAAGCCTGCCTCTGGCTTCTTCTGTAGGAGGGGAGAGTCCTGCCTCTCAGCCAGGGCCCTGCACCATGAAAGGCCATAAAAGGAAGCCCCATGGCCAGAGTTTGAGGGTGGTGTCTGCCCCTGTAGGGCCAAGCCTAATCAGGCTAGTTTATCAAGTGGGAGCAGGGGCCCTCAGGGGCTACGGTGGGTGGATGGCTAGAGTAGCTCTCCAGGGAACATGCTTGCGTCCAAATGATGCAGGGAGTGGGAATAAGAGGTTATGTCTCTGGGCAGACATGCTTTGTCCTGCACAGTCAGAAGGGAAGATGCCGGTGAGTTATTTCTAGAGCTGAGCACTTTGGGGGCGGGGGAGGCCACTGGCCCAGCAGTCAGGAGCGCTGTGTGAACTCTCCGCCCCTCCGGCTCCTCACCTGTAAAATGAAGGGCTTGCCAAGGATGCTTTCCAAGGCCCTTTTGGCTGGCTAAATATTTTTTTTACTTTAACATCACTGTGAGGAAAACCGGGAACGCTTACGTTACCTTTCTCATGTAGATGAACAGGTGGATGGATACCTGACTAAATGTAGGCAGAACCAGGGCAAACTCTGCAAGGAAGCTCAGGAATTCCCACGGAAATGCATCGATATTACCCCCGGGCCCCCACCACCTTGACACACAGCTCTGCAAAGTAAAGCACCCCATCATCCCTCTTGCATCTGCCTCTTCCAAAGAAGATTCTAAGAATGGGATGCTCTCCTATTCTCAAACCAGGAATCAAATGGCAATGCAGTATAATCCCTTCATTCCAAATTAGCAAACCGGTGTTCGTAATTCTCTTAAAAAGAAGAGTTTCAGGAGAGGGAGAGGACAGGGCTCAAATAGCTCAGGCATTTAAAAGCCATTAAAGAGGAAAGTGGGTGAGAAATGAGTAACAAGGAACAATGACCAATGAAGGGATACAAAGGCCGAAAGAAGTATAAACTGTAAAGGGGAAAAGTAACTGAGTAGAGAGTTCAGGTTTTTCCCCAGGCGTGTTGCTGCCCAGCTGGGGAAAAAAATAACCCTCATTTTGGTTTCCTCGGGAAGTCATACAAAGATGGAATGACTACAGGTTTTGTTTTCTTTCATTCACACCCTTCGGCCTGTTGCTTTTTTTCACTATCTACTACACCAACGGCTCAGTGCCTTGGCCAGCTTGAGAGCCTCACGGTTCTGAAGCAGGAACCAGGGGCGGCTCTAAGAATAGAACAGGCCTGCAGGAAAGCATTTGGAGTAGATACGGACAGAGCTTTTCATGGACCCTCTAGGGTGAGTGACTCTCTGGGGCCCCAAGGGAGAGGGGAGGGATTGCCCTTCTTGCAGGGGGGCTCCCAGGCTCTGAGCGGAAGTTCCTCACAAGAAAGATCCTCCCAGTAGCAAACACAGAAACATACAGGCCCCCAGCGCAAGACGAAACATGAGCAGAAGGTCTAAGATACAAGTAAACCAACCTCCTCTTGCTCCCCTCTTATCAGCAATTGTACCGCCCTCCACCACATGCATGAGAAATCTCTTTGGACAATCGCCAACGCGCTGCTCCTGTAGATATCTGAGCGGATGATTCACAAGACGCTTTGGTTTTCTCATGGACAGTCCAGCAGTACTTTATCCCATCACTCCAGCACACCCACACTTACACCTCCAGGCCGCCTCCAGGGAGCCCAGGACGGCAGCTGCCGTGGCTCTTCCAGGAGAGGTGCTTCCACGCTTAGTGGCTTCCAGGCCACTTCACGCAGAGAGCATCTGGGATTGCAGAAGGACCTCCCCCACCCCTCCTCCACCCCCACAGAAAGCAGAGAGTAGAAATGGTGCTCATTTCCGCCCCAAGGTCAGCATGGTGCCGGTGGCGAGATCAGACTGGCCCATGCCGGCCCTTCTGCAATCATCCTGCCATCCAAGCACAGGTTGTTGCGATGCAGTTTGAAGAGGACTCATAGTCCCAGATCTATCTCCTCTGGACTTCATTTTCTCCTCCGTAAAATGGGAACGAGAACTACTACACAGGCTCATTATCGTGATGAAGTGAAACGTGCGTGGGAAGTGTCTTACAAGCCAATATCGATAGATTGATTGTTCCTACTTTCCACTGATTTCACTTAATAAGGCCAAGAACTGGCTTATGCTGGCATTAGAACCTTTTTAGTAGTCAAGACCCTAAGCTAAGCAGAGATTTTGGGGGGTCCATAGTTGCAGGTATTTTAAAGCCAGATGAGATAGAAGAAGATTCAATATTCCTACAGAGTCTTGGTTAAACATTTTAGTGAAGGCTGGATAAGGTTCCTGAAACAATCAAACAACACATGTCGGGGAGGGGACAGTTACAGAGAAATTAAGTCATGGTCCGTGTTCTGTTGAAGCTGACAGCCCACTTGGGGAAATATGAAGCAAAGGTCGATTCAATACAAGAGCAAGTTAAGCAGACAGTGGTACAAGAAGTTGTATCCGTGTAGGCATGATTAATGGCCCAAGGAGCCGCACAGGCTGTAAATGTGGCTGCGTCTGAAGACCCAGGAAGGAGAAGTGCTGGAGTAAGGATCGGGGGTAAGACTGGGTCAGAAGGTGGTTACGTACAGTGCTCCGGAGATAGGATGTTTGATTCACATCCCCACTCTGCTCCTTATGTGGTCGAGGGCAGGTAACCAACCTCTGTAAATTTCAGGGGCCTTGTCTGCAAAGTGAGGACAGCAACATTTGCGTCCTAGGCTTGTGTAAGAATCAAAAGAGATGTACGGTACTCAGCGGAGTCTGGCACACAATTAATGCTCGCTAAATGCAGGCCATTATTATACACGAAGCCAAGGTATTTGGAATTTATCCTGAAGAAGTAAATCCGGCAAGGAGTTTAAAGGAAAACATTTGTCCTGAATTCCTGCTACGCAAACCAGAACCGCAAAGGGGCAGTCTGGCAGCCCCCGCAGTGATGCAGACATCCTTTTGGAGAGAGGGTTGGACATTAAGGGAAGGGTGGGCGACCCGGCTCAGATGGCTGGAAAGGACCCTGTGACCCTAGGAGGCCCTGGGGCAGGCACATGGAGAGTTCAGGGACATTCCCCATCTATCCCACCAGAAAGAAGGACAAAATATAGAAGAGAGCTGAGAAGATGGAAGGAAAACTTCTATTTAAGGAGCAAATGGGGGAGGGGACTGGCAAGGGAGGGAGGAGAAGACAGAGGCTAAGAGCTGGGGATAGAAACATTCCAGACTGGTATCGGCTATACGATCTGGCCAGAGAATGGACACGTGGTCTAAGGGGAGCCTGTGATAACAGTTCCCAGCATGCTTTGCTGATTTCCCATGCCTGCCTCCGGGGTTCAGGTCATTTTGAAGGCAAACTGAGATTAGTTAGCTGAAACATAGGATGTAATAGCAGAATATAGGATAAAAGAGTGTTAAAATGAAACATTTCCCTTTTTCACTAAGAAAGAAATCCCAGAGGCTAATTTTATATATATACACACACACACACACATATATATATATATATTTTTGCCCCTCTACTATAAAAAAAAAAAGCAAAACTTTTTAATGGCAAAAATACTATAAATGAAGTAAACAGAACACAATAGATCTCAAAAATTATTTGTAACAGATGAAAAGGAGATATCTGTTATACAAAGTGCTCTCACAAAATGACAAGAACAATATATAAGAAAGGATATAAATAAGCAATTCATAGAAAGGCAAATTCAAAAAGCCAATAAACATAAAAAGATGTTCAAACTTACTAGTTGTCAGGCAAATGCAAATTCGATTAACACTGAGATTTCTCCTTATGCTTATCAGGCAGGCAAGGAGAGGGGAGAGAGAAAAAAACAGCCATTGCCATTTCAGAAACAGGAAAAAGGAACCACCACAGATTGCTGGAGGAAATATGAGTTGTACAGCCTTTTAGGAAAGTTATCTGGGAACATTTATTAGATTACACAAATCTTTCGACTCAACCCCACACTCCTGAGAATCTACTCCACAGACACACAAGCCCCGGTATATAAGGACGTGGAGGCTGATGGCAGCACTGTTTACAGCAGCAAAACTCTGGAAACAAAGTGAATACCCATGAAAAGGGAAATGTTTTATGGTCCATTCACATAACAAGCTATCATGAAACCACTAAAAAGGATGAATTAGAGCACTCCAAACTTCCATGAAAAACTGTAAAGTGAGAACAGTTAGATGCAGAGAAATGTGTATAATATGATCCCAGTTTTATAAAGCAACACAGTCTACCCCCATATGTGTCTATGTGTACACATACCTATCCATCATATGTGTGTGTATAATGTATATGTAATAATTTATATAGTTAAAGAATATGAGGGGCTTCCCTGGTGGCGCAGTGGTTGAGAATCTGCCTGACAATGCAGGGCACACGGGTTCGAGTCCTGGTCTGGGAAGATCCCACATGCCGCGGAGCAACTGGGCCCGTGAGCCACAATTACTGAGCCTGTGAGTCTGGAGCCTGTGCTCTGCAACGGGAGAGGCCGCGATAGTGAGAGGCCCGTGCATCGCGATGAGGAGTGGCCCCCACTTGCCACAACTAGAGAAAGCCCTCGCACAGAAACGAAGACCCAACACAGCCATAAATAAAATAAATAAATAAGATTTGAAAAAAGAAAATGCTCCCTATAAAAAAAAAAAAAAAGAATATGAAATATCCTACAGAAAGGTATATATATGAAGTTTCTGGAAGCTGAGGTGATAGGGAGGAGAGATGATTTGGGAGGGGCAAACCAAAAGAAAAACACTGCCTGTAAAAAACCAGCATGCCTGCTATGATCTCAGTCATGTAAAATTGTGTACGTGTATTTGAATGAGTAAATTGGAACTAATTCACAGGGCCGTCCATGATATATTTTCAAGGAAAAGAAAGCAAGTTACCAAGACATAATATGAAAAACATCAAATTCAAAAAATTTTTTAAATACTGAAATGAGAGTTTCAAGCTCTACTCCCCAAATCTTTTGGGAAAGTCTGGTGTGAACAAATACCTGAAAACAACTTTGTAGTGAGTTGTCAGTCTTCTCAAAATATCAAAACAAGGGTTTGAGCGTCTGGGGACAGGACACACATGCCCAGAGGGAAGGAGGAGGTGAATTTCATAATTCCCTAAAGCTATTGTGCCACTAAGTTTATATACATGCACCCTAAAGCTGTTTTCAGGTTTAGGGCCACTTACCCCATTTGTAGTAGCTCCCAAAACATTTTAAAATGTTTTCTCTTTGCTATTACAAACTGCTCTCTGCTCAAGGAAATGATCAATGCGAAGCCAAAATGTCCCCTTCCATCTCAGCAGATACGTAGAAAAACCGAATTACGAGACCAGAGAAAAGTGAAAGAAATAGGGTGATTTCCTTTCGACCCCACACCCTGATTTTCTAAAGATCTTGTACAGCTCAGCGTGGACTCATTTACATCCCTGGTGATAAACAATGCCCTCAGGGGGGTTATGTATTCACTTTTGGAAAGGAAAAAGAGATCAGGAATCAATATTGACTGAGTGCTTACTATGTGCAGAGCACATCACAGATGGAGCTCACTGAATTCTCTCAACAGCACTGAGAAGTAGGTATTGTTAGATTATTAGTCCTATTTTACAAGTAAGCATAGAGATAAAGTCACTTCCTCAGAGTCACATGCTGATGTAGTGGGGCTGGGTTCAAAACCAGGCCACTCTGACTCTTAATACGACCCAGCCATCCTCCCTTCTATGAAATCTACTTCTACTCTAGATGTCAACGATGTAACTTCTGAGCAGGAGCTGCCATTCTGAGAATGCAGCCTGACAGCTGGGAGCAATGACCTCTTTGGGAGCAGATGGGAAACGGAGACTTTCCCAATGTGTAAGACCCATGCAGATCCTGGGTGTACTTTGCAGCCTGTTTCCACACCCCTCTCCCGCATCAGCTGGGGTGGGCCTAGCAAACTCCAGTGCTTTCAGAGGCCAGGCAGGAAATGGAAAGCGGGGGTGGGTGATCCTGCTGCACAGCTCCAGCCCACTGCCTGCCTGGGGCAACCCTGAGCCACTTTTCAAAAGATCATTCAAGGCCCAGCATCACCAGATGATCTGGATTCTCAAGAGATTAAAATCCAGATTTTTGGGCTTCCCTGGTGGCGCAGTGGTTGAGAATCTGCCTGCCAATGCAGGGGACACGGGTTCGAGCCCTGGTCTGGGAAGATCCCACATGCCGCGGAGCAACTGGGCCCGTGAGCCACAATTACTGAGCCTGCGCGTCTGGAGCCCGTGCTCCACAACAAGAGAGGCCGCGATGGTGAGAGGCCCGTGCACCGCGATGAAGAGTGGCCCCCGCTTGCCACAACTAGAGAAAGCCCTCGCACAGAAACGAAGACCCAACACAGCCATACATACATACATACATACATACATAAAAAGAATGTAAGCAGACAAGAATAGCATTAAAAAAAAAAAAACCCAGATTTTTAAGTGCCATGTATTGATTCCGTTTTTAACATCATCTCAGTTACCAAAAAAAAAAAAAAAGGAAAACCTCAGTGCGGGTAGAAAATGTCTGCCTGCAGCATTTGGCCCAGAAGGCTACCAGTTTGCTACTTCTGATTCACGGGAAGAATGTTTTTACCCTATTCGACCAGTTTTCCTGGATAATCCCAGGAGGTATCTTTTGGTTTAATATATGAATCTGTTTTTAATTATTACATGCACATCATTATATCACTGTTCTTAATATTAAATAATATCAAAGGTATTATTACCTCCTCACTGAATTCTAAGGGGGATTAGAATATAGAACTCCAGATGGAAGGAGAAGAGTTCAAGTTCTGTTCCTGCCTGCCAGGGCTACTAGAGCCCTTAACCATTCTTAGCCTTGGTCTCCTAATCAATAAAATGGATCAGTAATACCCAACTCAGAGAACAGCTGTGAAGGTTTTAAAAGACAAGCTGTGTAGTAAAGGTATTCAATAAATATTTGTTCCATTCCTCCTAAAAGACAGGTGTGAGGCTCCACAAATATTGTAAAATAGATCAATTGAGAGAGATTATGTTGCTTTACCAATGGTTTCTTCACTTGATAAAAGGGTTTCCCATTGTGGGCTTCTGTCGTGCATGAAAAACATGATGACTTCCCTAAAGTTTTAGTTTATGCGTAACTTTTTTGGGGGTAAAAATGAACAAGCATTCTGCCCTTTCAATAGCAAAGACATTCTCGCCTGTTCTACGAGGCTGTCATAATTGGTTGGAGATGGGAGAATTGTCCTACGTATGAGAAGTAAAGAGTAATTCTGGACTTCCCTGGCGGTCCACTGGTTAAGACTCCACGCTCCCAATGCAGGGGGCACAGGTTCGATCCCTGGTTGGGGAAGATCCCGCATGCCGTGTGGCTCGGCCGAAAAAACAAAAAAAGTAATTTTACTGGAGCTACCTGGCATCTCTGTAAGGCCACAGTTGCTAGGGACTCAACAACCAGAGTAATGCTGGAAACCAAAGACTTCCTCTCATCCTCTCTCCCCAACAGTGCTGCTTAGGTTGGTCTTCAGAGCAAGCCCTGCCTTGCACCACAGGTGAACGGTGGAGAACACAGAGCCCGTTATGCAGGGGGTCTGTATTCACCTCACCTTGCCCACAGGGGACCTGAGGCGGCACACACAGAGTGGGGAGACTTTCTGGAAATCTCAGGAACAAAACTGATTATGTCACGGCTCTGTCCTTTCTGAGAGCAACACCATAGGAAGCACCTGTAGAGAGCAGGAAACTAGAGGAATTAAAAATATCTGCCTGATCCCTAAAAAATAAATAAAAGAGGAAAGTAAAATGGTCTCTTTTCTTCACAGGGAAAACAAACAAGGTAATATCTGGTTTGAGCCATTTCCGCTCTGCAAAGCACATCCCTCCTGTGGGCCACCCTCCCCAGGCAGACATAGGCCTGGACCACACGCTTTGACAGCCCAGGGCCGGATGCCTGTGATGGTTGTCAGTGAGGGTCCTGAGTAGGGTCCAAGTCCCCACGCTTCAGATTTCCTTTGTAGGAGGGAGGGTTTGAGGAAGCTGAGCTCATTTCCTTGGGGAGAGGGGTAGCCTCCATCTAGTTTAGGACATAAAAGGCCCTTGTGCTTTTCCTCCACAGCTTTCCCAATCCCAGGCAGTCAGTTCCTTGGAGCCCTGAAGATCAGGGATGGCAGGCCCATTCGGAAAGGACATGATTGCTGAGCCTGCAGGACCTGGCTGAGCACAGGAGCGGATTTAAAGGTGGTGGAATTAGGAAATCTCAGATCCTACTCTCTCCCCTGCTTTCTCACAAACAGTAGGTCACCAAGCCTAGTCATCTGTCTTCTAGCTCTATTTCCAGCCTGGCATCTTCATCTTCACTGTGGTCACTGCACTTAAGGGTCCCTATCCTCTCTCTCTTGACTGTGGGGAGAGATTGTGGTCACCCAACTGGTCTCTTTGCCTCTGCTCTCCTTCCTCTTGTCCATTCTCCCCTCTGCTGCCCAAACAATGTGTCTAAAATCTGTCTGACCGTCTTTGCTTGGCTTACCTACTATAGAGTACCTCTTAGTATACAGAATGTAAGGCTCCTGTCCATCTTTCTTCCCTAGAAGATAATAATTTTTCTCAATAAGAACAGACAACACTTACTGAACATTTACCATGTGCCAAATACTATGTTCAGTGCTTAAAAAAGATGCTGATTGGATCTACCACCAACCAGCCAGGTATTATGACTGTCACAATGTAGATGGAGGAATCAGAGCTTAGAGAGGCTAAATGAGTTGCCCAAGCTGACAAAGCTGCGGTGGACCTGGGATTCCAACCCTGGCAGTCCAACTCCACATCCCACTCTTCCCGCCGTGAACCTGTCTGCAGCCTTCTAAACACACTATGCATTTCCATGCCTCTATGTCTTTACACATGCTGTTGCTCTACCTCAGATGCCTTCATCCTTATTCCTGCCACCTGGATAGCTCTTCTTCTTCATCCAAGACCCATCTTCTTGCTACGTCCTCCCAAAAGCCTTCATGGACCTCTCCCCTGGGTTGTGTCATCACAGCCAGCCATGCAAACCCCTCTCGTAGCACTTCCCTTGCTATACTGAGCTGTCTGTCCCCCTCACCAGAGTATGATCCCCTTGAAGGCATGTACCACAGCCTTTATCTCGACTTTCCCCTATTCCTAGCCGAGTGGCTGGCATATAGTACGTGTGCAATAAGTATTTATTTGTTTAAAGGCACCAGCCATTGTAAAAGATTGAGGCTCTGGCTTCTGGATCAAGTCTCTGGGCCTTGGGATCTCCATCTGTTAGATGAGACCAGCAGTCTGCTCAGCTCCTCTCCTTTATTTCCAAAGGGACCCCAGGTCCTGTATTTTAGAAACTCCCTCCACGGGACTCTAACATGCATCCAGGGTTGAGAACCACGGCGTTGATCTAAAGAAGACTTAGTGGAGACAAAGCCTGCCAGGGAGAGGCTTGCTAAGTGAAATCACACAACGTATTTATGCATGTGAAATCTGTGTAAAATGAACACCAGAAAGCATCAAAGAAGATAAACTTCCAGGGCTTCCCTGGTGGCACAGTGGTTAAGAATCCGCCTGCCAGTGCAGGGGACACGGGTTTGAGCCCTGGTCCGGGAAGATCCCACATGCCGCAGAGCAACTAAGCCTGTGTGCCACAACTACTGAGCCTGCGCTCTAGAGCCCGTGAACCACAACTACTGAAGCCCACGCACCTAGACCCCGTGCTCAGCAACAAAGAGAAGCCACCACAATGAGAAGCCCGCGCACTGCAACAAAGAGTAGCCCCCGCTCACCGCAGCTAGAGAAAGCCCGCGCACAGCAACGAAGACCCAATGCAGCCAAAAATAAATAAATAAATATATTTAAAAAAAAAAAAAGAAAGATAAATTTCCAAAGCATGGGGAGAAAATACTGACCCAAAGTTGTCATTTGGGAAGACACAGGACATTGATAGTCAATACTAAAATGCAAATGAGCTTTAAGGTAGCAGTACACAACTATCAGATTGGTAAAAGGTTATAATAATAAAAAGCCAGAGCTGCCAGGATTATGGGGAAAACTGTTCCCTTAAAAACTGCTGTTAGCATTACACACTGATGAATTCTGCCCTCTCAAGACAATAATCTGGGACTATGTAACAAGAGCTTGACAATGCTTTGTTCTATTTTTAGAATATATGCTAAGGAAATAAAGAAAAATGCAGCTTATACAAAATCATCTATAGCATTGCTATTCACATGAGGTGAAAACTTAAAAACCATCTGAACATTACATTTCAGAGAACAGTTGAAGTAAATTATAGACCATAAAGGCAATAAAACACCATGTTCCTATTAAAAATGACACTCACCCTTTCTAACACATGGAGATATGTATGGGAAAAAAAGGGGAAAAAAGGGCTGAGAAATTCACAGCGTTTTGTACACAGTGATGAGAGTTACACAAAAACAAACGAATACCCTTTGACAAAAACTGGAAGTGAATTTGGAAAGATGGGGGGAAAAAAACGTCATGTCCATCAGCTTTGAAGTGGTTCACAGGTTTTGTCATTAGAAAACGTGTGCCCTCGCTGGGGCAGCAACTGGTTGGTCCCTGTCTACGGAGGGGCAGGCCTGGCTCCAGTCTGACAACTGCTTGTATCTTTACCTAGGCCTCTTGGCTGAAAATACACTCTAGTATCTGGCCATGGTGAGGTTTCAACTTTAAAGGGGCCCGGTTCCTTTTAAACTCATATCCTCTCCAGACCCGATGATAAGGGGGGCATCATTGGCTCCACGAGGAATGGAGAGTGAGGAGGGATGGGAGTCAGGGGTGGGGAAATCTCCTCCCAGGACCTGGTAACAGGGCACCACCCTCCTGTGGGAAAAGGCGCTGGTGACTGTCTGGGGGAGAGGAAGCATCTGAGGCCCACCCTCCAGATAAGGGTGGAGATGGGGGCGGAGTGCGGTCCCTCTCAGGACAACCGGGAGAACGCCGGTCAGGGGCTCAGCCTCCTCTTGCCGGCCCAGTGATCTCAGAACAGAGGGGAGACAGGGAGCTGGTGGGTCAGGGCTGACCATGGGCCCTGCCATGCCTGCCCCCTGCTTTGCCTCACCCCTTCGTCTTGGCTGGGCAGGCCTGGCCCCATAAATGGACTAGTGACTGGGAAGTAAAAGCCCCAGAGTAACGCAACTACTCACAGGAGGATGGGGAAGTTCGGGGCAGCGAGACCAGCGGGAGCAAAGCTCCACAAGACAGAGAATGCCGAGAGCTGGGTCGGAGTCCATCGCGTTGCACTCTGTGCTGGCAGGAGAGGTGACATGAGTTTATCTACCCAGAAGCAGGTAACGGAAGCTGTTCCTGGGGTCAGGGGAGAGCAGGAGAGTAGGAGAGCCGTGCAGCAATGCCGCCAGTGCAGAATGCAGGGTGCCCTGGGGCTCTCTTTCTAGGATGTGGCTGAGGGACAGGAGTGGCGGAAGTAGCCAGGCGAGGAGTGAAAGGCCACAGACGGGGTGTTCAGAGCCCTCTGAGTTCCATTTCTGCCCCTGTGGCTTGGTGATCTCCAGTGCAACTTTTCCATTCTCACTCACAGCTGGAAGTGAGGCTCTGGGACTGGGGGTGCTGTTATATACCGAATTGTGTCCCTCAAATGCATATGTTGATGTCCTAACCCCCAGTACCTCAGAAGGACACTGTATTTGCAGATAGGGTGTTTAAAGAGGTCAATAAGTTAAATGAGGCATTAGGGTGGGCCCTAATCCAATGTGACTGGTGTCCTTGTAAAATGAGGAGATTAGGACTCAGGGAGGGAAGACTCTGGGTAGACACGGAGAAGATGACCATCTTAAACCAAGAGGAGAAGTCCCAGGAAAACAATCCTACTGACACCTTAATCTTGGACTTCTAGCCTCTAGAACTGTGAGAAAATAACTTTCTGGGTTGAAGCCCCCCAGCCCATGGTACTTTGTGCTGGCAGCCCTAGCAGACTAACACAGGCGTTGCACCTGGCCTGTGGAGGCCGCGTCTGGGGCTGGGCCCCCACGCCCTCCTCGCCCCATCATGCTGTGTGTACTCACGCTCACAGCATGCTGTCAGGGTAAAAGCGCCTTGAATCCTTCTTCCCTACTCTACAGAAACTGCCCAGGGACTTCCCTGGTGGACCAGTGGTGAAGACTCCACCCTTCCAATGCAGGGGGGCACGGGTTCCATCCCTGGGCCAGGACCTAAGATCCCGCATGCTGCAAGGCACGGCCAAAAGAAAAAACTGCCTAACTTCACACAAGCAGAGCCATTGGCTGGGCTGCAATTCTGGCCCTCTCCCCTCCATGCTCTGTTGGTGCTTTTGCTTCTAAAACTCAAAACAGTTCACTGGACAGAGGGGGAATCCCTATAGCTCCTGAACTTTGCCCTTGACTGTGGCTGGAACAGAGCTCTTGCATGGAGGGACGGGGCAGTGGTCTCCCTGGTGTGGACGGCAGGTCTTTCCTCAGGACCCAGGCCTCCTGGTGGGCCCCTGGGGTGTCAGGCCAGGGATGGACCCACGTGCTAGAGTCAGGAAGTCCTGCCCACCCCACTGGTTGCCTCTTTGTAGCTTCACACACGGCCTCTGCCTCTGAGCAGTAATCTGGGCAGGGCCCAACCTGGCCTCTCATCTGTAACAGCTGCTCTGAGCTTCAAAGAAACGCCACAAGAAGAGCAGGAAGCAGAGCCCCAAGGGGAGTGCATGCCCCACAGATCCCTCACCCCTACCCTGCCCCACACGCTCCAGAGCGCCTGCTTCTCTTTGAGGCACCAAGTTATTTCCAGATATTGCCCTGTGTTTTCCAAAACACAGAGGTGACAACACCTTGCATCTGTCCAGTCCTTTATACCTCTTCCAAGTCCTTGGAGATGAACACATTAACTCATTTAATCCCCCCAGTAAGCCAGGCAGGGACAGAATTATCATCCTGGTGAGAGCCCCAAATCTTGTGCCATTGATTCAAGACCGCACAGCAATTTCCACAGCAATGGAATTTGGTCCACAGCCCTGAACTCCTGCACCACCATGCCTGGCTTCTTCCAGCTAGACTGGAACACTCACCTGGTTCTCCTCCACCACACGCATACACAATGCACCTGCACAGGTGCCCAGGAGGCACAGGTGAGCTGCCCTTCATTACAGACACGAGAAACCCAGGCCCACGTCTGATGCCCTTTAAATGCTATGGCCACACCTGGGCATCCCCATCAGCGCACAGGCCCCTGGGAACCGTGCTGCCTCTTCTTTCAGTCCTCAGCTAGGGCTTAGGTAGAAAGTTCTCGGCCTGTGAGGAAGGGTCCCCGCTCAATCTCCTCTCTCCGCCTCCGCCTCCAGTCCTTTCCGAAGCCCACCTTGCCTGGTCGTTAGTCCAGGCGACTGAACAGCCCCCTAAAGGTCTCTCTCCAAATCCATTCTCTGGGGACCACAGCCACAGTGAACTTTCTAAAATGTAAATCTGATCACCTAAGCCCCGTCCCCCATAGCTTGGGGAATAAAACAAGGGGCAACGCAAAGAGGTGGCTTTTGAGAGCTCGAACATTCCCTGTAATCTCAGCAGCCACGCCAAATACATATCCAGTTTAAGTTAAGACGTGTGCCTGCTCTACAGGTTCAGCTTCAAGGCTAGTCCCGTAAGCGCTCCCTGTGCAACAGGACTGTGTCTCCAGAGGCCTCCGGGTGGAAATCCTGGAGCTTCCGAGGTCAAGTTCTAGGGAGTCAAGCATGGCCTACCCAGTAAACCCAACTGTACTTCAAATGCTCTCCTCCCTCCTGCCACTCCCTCCAGCTGCAACATCCTTCTCTTCCCTCTTCAGCTCTCCAGCTCCTCCTCATCCTTCCTCCTTTGGGAAGTCTTTCCTGCCCCCAGGTCATACCCAAATCTGTGTCCTGAGCACAGATTTATCAGCATACTTGACCAAACTATTATCATCACCTGTTATCCTTCTGATTCCCTTACTAGACCGCAGGCTCTCTAAGGGCAGGATCCCAGTTGTATTCCCTTTTGTGTCCAGAATTCTCAGCGGAGAACCTTACACAGTGGGCACTCCTGAAATCTTTATGAAGTGAGGGAGTGAGTGGGCGATTGCTTCTCCTTCCTAACCCAGACCACTCCTGCCCACCACAGCAAGGGATTTCCTAGGAGCGAGTCGTTGCTTCCTAGAGGCCAGCCCAAGCAGGCTATTCTGCTTCCATCCTTGACGGTGGGTGAGGTTCTGGGTGACCCCAGGCTCACTCTGCCCTGCCCCCATCTCACTGGTACATAATTTTCCCCTATCTGCAGCTGCTCCAGCAGGAAGTCCAGATGGTTGCTTCATTTCCCAGGGTGTCCACACCCCTTTCCTGCCCTCCCCTCCCCCTCCCTGTTGGCAGGATGGGGAACCCACAGGAGTACAGTGGGAAGGTGGGGCTCTGTGCTGAACCAGCCTCCACAGGGCGCTCTCACCTCACGTTCCCTTCCTGGTACACCTCGCTAAGTCTGCAATTTGTGTACCAGGTACAGTGAGCCTTTGCAGAAGGAGGGCAGCCCAGGGCTAATCTGGCAACATTTACCAAGAGCCATATCCTTTGGCCGAAAAATTCCACTCCTGGGAATTGCCTCCAAAGAAATAATTCAAGAGAAGAAAAAAAGATACATGTACTGTTTATAGCTATGTTATTTACAATAAGGAGAAAAGGGAAGCAAATGCCATGTCCCAAAATAGAAAAATGATTAAATGATGTTATATTTGTGTAATAGAATATCATGCAGACATTTTAAGTGAAAATGTGACTCTGTAGAACAAGGCTATTGTCTTGGAAATAGCATTAGGTGAAAAGATACAGTACAGAGTTGCATAGATACTTCTTATAATTTGGTAAGAATTACGTATATGGCTAAAAATAATAAAGACATAGTCGTTATATTAAGTAGTATTGTCTTTTTCTCCCAGTTGTTTTTTTTTTTTTAATGATAAAGGGGGTAAAATGGAGGATCAGAAGGGAGCAAGAAAAAGAGAAAAAAAATAGCTGTGTTAGGATGATAATTCTAATAATTTTACCTTAAAATGTTTAACATTAGCTTAATAATAAAGTAATATTTTAAAACTAAAGGGAAACCCCTGAACACCAAGTCCTAGGATGTTCAAAAAAGGATTTTTTTGTTGGTTGTGGTTTTATCATTGTTTTTAAAATAATAACAAGAACATGCCTCATTCAGACCTTCCCAGTGTGTGGCTATGCATTAATCTGATGTGGGACCCACGACCTGATTGCCACTGAAAGCACTTAAAAGACCTTTGCCTAATGGACAAATAATTCTGTCCCCTCTCCCTCCCTTCTCTGCACCTCGGCTATACCACATCCCAGCCTCAGGTGACAGTCTAGAAGTACTGAGGCCCATTCCCTTGAGGCCTCCATTCCTGAGGCTGAGAGAGGGTTAGGGGAAAGGAGATGTGATCACACAGAGAGTCCTGGAGAGGTCATCTGGGCAGGATAAAAAACTTTAAGTCCTACATTTGTGGGATACAGAGATAAAGCCTGAGACTGAAACTTTTTTTTTTTTTAAAGAAAAGGTTTAGGTTACGGGAAGCTTGTGGTCAGCTAAAACTCCCAACCCTCTGTACATAAACTGCTCCTTCACTAACTTTAGTCGTCCTGGTGTTCCTCAAATGTGAGGGATGCCCACAGCATTGTCCTTGGCCTGCTCCTTGCTTTACAGTGGCCTCTCACTGCTCGGGCTGCAAAGACCACTTCTGTGCAGATGACTGCTGAACCCATCTCAGCCCAGTGCCCTTCCACGCTCCAGTTCTGAATTTCCAATTCTGAATGTCCTGTCAAGGCCTCAACCGAAATGCAGCCCCTCCGCCACCCAAACCAGCCCAATTCTTCTCCTTGCTCCCGGACTGAAAATGCAGTCACGCTGATCACTTTCTCTCTAACCCTAACACCCACGGCAGCCTCCCACCAAATGCCAAATACTGCGAGTCCTTGCCTCAGTTTATTCCACAGTTTCATTGCCTTTCCAATCTCAAGGCCCTCTCTCATTGGTGCTTTAGCCTCTCAACTGGTATTCCAGCCTCTAGAGTCTCCCACCTACTCATCCTGCACACTGGGGCCAGGTGAACGGGCCTCCAGTGCTCCTTTAATCCCGGAAGCCCCCCTTTTCAAAGACCCTCAGTACCCACTGAGGAAAGAACAAGTTATCAACACTGTCTTTCTGGTCTGTGCACAGTGCAGTTTTATCCTCTCTCTTCGGCAGTTTCACTCACGCACACATGTGTGCACACATGCCCACTCGGTCACTGAGGGTACTCATAGCTCCCCACTCCCCCAACTTATCACTTAGCTGCCCACTACTGTTACTTCTTTGCCCTTCACTATAGCTACCTGCTTAGAAAAAAACTCCTGGTTTTCAGTGCCCACTGTGAACTCACCCTCTCCCATGAAGCCTTCTCCAGTTGCACCGGCTGAGCATGCTCTGTCTCTGAGGAAGCCCCCCAGCCCTGTGGTCTTGTCACTTACATGACACTTCATACCCGGCACCCTGTATTTATTTGGAGATGCATCGTATCACATCCCTGCACCGCTACTAAACCTTCAGCTTATTGAGATCCTGTTTTTATATCTGACTCCCTCTGAGGAGCCAGACAGCATCTTTCACACAGTGGGCCCGATAAATATATGTGGAATTGGCTGAACAAATGAGTGTGTATTTCCAAGCCAGGTCTGTCCTACGCTGGTGCCCGACATTCCAAAGCTAAGCAGAGGACTTGACGTTCATCCCTGTTTAATTTCGTTATGTTGGTTTTGGCCCCGGCATACCATCCTATATAAATCATTTTGAACTTGAATATGTCATCTATCATATTAACTATCCCAGCTGTGGGTCATCTGGTTTCTTTCTATTTTTCATCCAAGCCATTAACAAAAATGTTTAACAAGCCAGGGCCAACAACAGAGCCCAGTGTCCTGCCCTTGGAGACTTCCCTTGGGAAGGACCTGGGATGCAAAGTGTAGTGAAGCTGGGCTTCCCTAGTGGCGCAGTGGTTGAGAATCTGCCTGCCAATGCAGGGGACACGGGTTCGAGCCCTGGTCTGGGAAGATCCCACATGCTGCGGAGCAACTAAGCCCGTGCGCCACAACTACTGAAGCCCATGAGCCTAGAGCCCGTGCTCCCCAACAAGAGAAGCCTCCGTAATGAGAAGCCTGCGCACTGCAACAAAGAGCCCCCACTCTGCAACTAGAGAAAGCCCGTGTGTAGCAACGAAGACTCAATGCAGCCAAAAATAAAATAAATAAGTAAATAAATTTATTTTTTAAAAAAAGTGCAGTGAAGCTACGCTAGGAGTTAGGTAGCTCAACCTCCTCTGAGTCCATCTTACCAAAACCCCTTACTTGCATTACTTACTGCAAGTAATTATTTTGGCAGGATGAATACAGAGCAGGTTGAGCTACCCTGACTATTTGAGAAACCAGAAAACCCTTGCTGGCATATGAAGGCACTTAATTCCTTCAGCACAGCAGGAAGCTCAGGATTGATGTCAAGCTGGGACTGATGTCAGCTGAGAAGGGCTCTGAATGGTTAGCTTCTCAGTCTCCAATCCCTGCAGCTGTCTTTGCAATCACAGAATCCCACCCTGTTCAGCTCCCCCGCAGGGGACTCCCATGCAGGTGTGAAAGGTGAGGACAGGTCAGGGAAGGGGTGACCAATGTAAGCAAGAAGGAGGAAGAGGAAGGGATGCCATACTTCAGTTGGACTGTCTTCCCTTTTCCTACCTCCTCATTTCACCCGCTCTACCAGGGTGAACCACAGAATAGACTTGCTGTCTCCCTTTCTTTGAAATGCATTTATTGAGCCAATAATACTCCCTTCTTGCAGGCCCTGGATGCCCTGTGAGCCTGCAGCTTGGATTTGCTATTCCACGCCTAAGGCTCCCCCAGGGCTGTTTCCTTGGTTCTAGTCTGGACTTATGTGGGTACTGTTCCAGCACTGCCTCCGAGGACCAACCGCATACAGAAGTCCAGAGAGCTCCACCAGCAGAGGTCAGCATGCAGCGGGCACTAACCACCCCTCCACCCAACACTCTCAGGCTGGAGGAGAACTTCAGCCCATCCTGGGTCCCGGTCAAAGCTGCACCAAAAGCAAAAGAGGCCATTCTCTTTTAAATGCCTATAAAAACTTTATTTATTCAACAATCGTATCACATCAAATATGCGCCAGGCACTGTTCTAAACACTTTACGCAAATACAGTTGGCCCTTTGTATCCACAGGTTCTGTATCCTTAGATTCAACCACTGTGAGTCAAAAATATTCAGAAAAAAATTTTCAGAAAGTTCCAAAAAGCAAAACTCGAATTTGCCATGTGTCAGCAACTATTTACGCAGCATTTACATTGTATTGGGTATTATAAGTAATCTAGAGATGATTTAAAGTATATGGGAGAATGTGTGTAGGTTATATGTAAACACCATGCCATTTTATATAAGGACTTGAGCATCCACAAAATCTGAGGGGGGTGGGGTCCTGGAACCAATCCCCTGTAGATACTGAGGTACATTGGTATTAATTCATTTAAGCCTCACAACAATTCAATCATGTAGGTACTATTATTATTTCCATTTTTACAGATGGGAAAACCAAGGCACAGAGAGACCACAAGCTAGTAGCTGGCAAAGTCAGGATTCAAATCCAGCTGTCTGGCTCCTGGATCTGTGCTCTTAACGCCTACATTGTGCTGCCTTGAAGCAATACGAAGCAATATGAAGCATTCCTGTGTGCATTCAAAAGGGTGTGTTGATACATACAGTTGACCCTTGAACAACGAGAGGGTTAGAAACCCCCTTCTTCCCCCAAAGTCAATAATCTGTGAAAATCAATGTGTAACTTTATAGTCAACCCTCTGTATCCAAAGTTCTGAACTCACGGGTTCAACCAACCGTGGATCATGTAGGACTATAATACGATGCACTTAGTGAAAGAAATCCAAGTATAAGTGGACCCATGCAGTTCAAACCCATGTTGTTCAAGGTTCAACTGTACTATGTTCATTGTAGCATACTAGAGCCAACGATGGGAGTTTTTAGAACTTTAAATTAAGAGATATGGGAAAGTGCTTTGACAAAAAAGCATGGCAGAATTGTAAAGTATTTTCCTTATCACCACTGCACAAATCAAAGCCTCTTTTGTGTGTCCTTTTTGGTCCATAATGGAAGCCTTAGCTTTGCTCATATTCTCCAACATCACCTTCTTTGCACTCCCTCTGCCACCTTCTGTTAGGCAAAGAGAACACCAGAGCTTTCTTATAGAAGACACCCTCAGGGTTGTCACAATTTTGCACAATATCCATTTAATACATATTAATAATCATACCACCATGACTTTATGGGATATTTTACCTTTCTAAGGTACTTTCATAAAGTACCTTAAAGTACTTTATAAAAGTATCTTGGGCTTCCCTGGTGGCGCAGTGGTTAAGAACCCGCCTGACAATGCAGGGGACACAGTTTGAGCCCTGGTCCAGGAACATCCCACATGCCATGGAGCAACTAAGCCCATGCGCCACAACTACTGAGCGTGCACTCTAGAGCCCACGAGCCACAACTACTGAGCCTGTGTTCCACAACTACTGAAGCCCACGCACCTAGAGCCCATGCTCCACAACAAGAGAAGCCACGGCAATGAGAAGCCTGCGCACCGCAATGAAGAGTAGCCCCCGCTCGCAGCAACTAGAGAAAGCCCGTGCACAGCAACAAAGACCCAATGTAACCAAGAATAATAAATAATAAATAAAATAAATAAATTTTTTTAGAAGTATCTTATTTATGATGCATGATCTTACTTCCTTTTCAAAATAGCCCTATAAGGTAGGGAAAGCAGGTACCAGTTTTACAGATGGAGGGACCAACAAGAACCCTAAGGCTAGTCACTGACTCTGGACCTGAAACTCAGGTCTCATGGTTTATCTCTTTACACAGCAACCCCCTTGGCCTATCCCAGATGCAATCAACCAACAAAGGAAACCTAAAAAGAACAGAGGGCAGAAGGCAGCCTGGTGTTTCCATTTCCTTCAAATTCCATTGCCTAATGTCCATGTTATTCACAGGCTGACTTTCACTAACGCCTTCTTCAGGCACCAAGGGCAGGGCTTATTTACAGGCTTATAGGGGAAAAAAAGGCAATTCCGAGTGTTATATAACTACATGTAGAAAAAGGCATAGATTCCCTATTCACTATGGGGGAGCACTTCCAAATCAAAAAGGATGCCCGTAAGCTGTCTCTCTTGATGGCATGGTCTGTGGTATAGGCTGTTCTGGGGCTAAGATATTTGAGAAACATTTTAAACAGCTGCACCTAATGGCTTATGTC
The DNA here is from genome assembly GCF_949987535.1 of Balaenoptera acutorostrata. Classification (NCBI taxonomy): domain Eukaryota; kingdom Metazoa; phylum Chordata; class Mammalia; order Artiodactyla; family Balaenopteridae; genus Balaenoptera; species Balaenoptera acutorostrata. The sequence goes on along the minus strand of NC_080064.1, from coordinate 128,412,981 downwards.
TATTTCATTGATATTTTTACCTATAGAAATGGGGCATACATTCTATTCACCCTCTGACTTCCCTTTCAAACCTACCTGCCCCTCCTTATCACATCTCAAAGCATGAAGAATAACTGAAATCACTAAAAACATTTTTTTGTGCTTGCAAAGCAGCTTTCGTTTTAATCAGGAAGAACATCTCCTACCATGAGAATTGTGTTAAGTCTCAAGTGAGTGAGCCCGGAGTGGCACAGATAAATGCTTTCTTCCTCAGCCTTCACACCTTTGTCAGCCTGAAAAACACAAGTCTTACTTCCAGACCAACTCAAAGATCATCTGCTCTGTGAAGTCTTCTAAGATTCCACCAGGACCCAAAGGATGTTAACGAAATGTATCTAGCTCTCATCATGTGGGGCATGTGGGAGGATTGCTCTTCCTCATCCCTGTGGTCAAGTTGATGTGGCTAGTTCCAACCCTTCCAGGCCAGAGCCACGGCTGGGGCAAGTCCTTTGGAACCCTCCCTCCCTCTGCTATGATAACTGACAATGTTCCATATGGTCGCTGCTCTGTCAACCTGGGTCCCACAGGGAGGACGACAGTGACATGCAGCAGAGCCCCCAGCCAACCCTCCGCAGAGTGAGAAATAAGCCTTCATTGTTTTCAACAAGTAAGACTATGGAATTGTTTTACAGTGACACTAGCCTGCCTGGACCGCTGCAATCACCTGTCCTCACTTGTCCAGTTGGACTGCTTACACACTGCCTTTACAGAGCCAATCACATTGTTCTGCAATCATTGCTTCCATTTCTGCCCTGCTCTCTTCCTCCAGACTGTATGGATCTTGAGAACAGGTACTGTGTCTTATAAATTCTCATTTGGTAGCTGCTCAGTACACGTCCTTAAATGAATGAAGAATGCATGAATAAGGTACTTGATCACAGAATAGCAAATGAGATCACATAAAATGTAATTCTATAATCTTGCTAGGCACAATCTTCTCTGAGGGTGGAGATGATCCCAGATAATCTTTTTTTTTTTTTTTTTTTTTAATTTTTGGTCACACCCCAAGGCATGTTGTGGGATCTTAGTTCCCTGGCCAGGGATTGAACCCACACACCCTGCATTGGAAGGCGGAGTCTTAACCACTGGACCACCAGGGAAGTCCTGATCCCAGATAATCTTAAGTAGCTCTTCCCAGCCTGCTGACACCATAGTTATCTCATGGGAAAGGGATCAGAACAGGGGGAGATGATCCTCATAGCCACATGGAAAGACTCCACAGTGCCCTGCAGGCCTCCTCTCCCAACTGTGGTTCTGAACAGAAAGGACTATGGCTGTGACCCATGCTAATAAGGATGTATGTGGGCTACCCCAGAGACAGGAAATTATTCACACAACAGTAATCAATGAATATTCATGGGTTATTCACCCCCAGGGCAGTAGGGGGAGGAGTGTCACAATATAACCTAGCAATAACCAAGGATTGACCCTACCAAGCCCCAAGTCCCCTGCGCCTATAATGGAGAGCACGTTGTCTGCTGTCATGAGCTAAATGGTGGCCCCCAAAAAGATATGATCACTTCCCAGTCTCTGGAATCTGTAAATGTTACCTTATTTAATAAAAGGATCTTTGTAGATGTAGCTAAGGATTTTGAGATGAGGAAATCATCCTGGCTTATCAGTGTGGGTCCTAAATCCAATGACACATGTCCCTATGAGAGACTCACAGAGCAGGTGAAGTGAACAAGAGGCAAAGACTAGAGTGGCCACAAGCCAAGAAAACCGCAACCACCAGGAGCTATAGGAGGTATGGAATGGATTCTCCCCTAGGGTCTCCTGTGACACCTTGATTTCAGATATCTGGCCTCCAGAACTGTGAGAGAATAGATTTCTGTGACCTCATTTGTGGTCATGTGTTATGGCAGTCCTAGAAAACTCATGCATCTGCCAACTCCACTGGTTTTAGATGCCCATCTGGGCAGCACTTTGGCATTCAGTCTATAGTAGCCTGGAGCACTGGCATCCCTCTGAGTCTCCCATGCATTTCCACAAGGTCTTGGAATCATCCTTGTTCCTCTCCTCCCAAGTACTTCAATTCAGGCTTTTGTGAGGGGATTCAGGCATGACTAGGCAGCAGGGGCCAAGGACTCCTCCAGAGAGACCCCTTGAGGGCATCACAGAAAGGAAGGCTAGTAGGACAGGGTGTAGTACTGCCCCTGGTGGGGTGGGACCCTCCCAGACTTAGCTCCGGATCTCTTGGCACTTGTTGCTTAAAACAATGATAAAGGGGCTTCCCTGGTGGCGCAGTGGTTAAGAATCCGCCTGCCAATGCAGGGGACACAGGTTCAAGCCCTCGTCCAGGAAGATCCCACATGCCGCAGAGCAACTAAGCTCATGTGCCACAACTACTGAGCCCGCGTGCTACAACTACTGAGCCTGTGCTCTAGAGCCCGCGAGCCACAACTACTGAGCCCATGTGCTACAACTACTGAAGCCTGTGCACCTAGAGCCCCTGCTCCGCAACAAGAGAAGCCACCGCAGTGAGAAGCCTGCGCACCGCAACGGAGAGCAGCCCCCTGCTCGCCACAACTAGAGAAAGCCCGCGCGCAGCAACAAAGACCCAATGCAGCCAAAAATCAAATAAATCAAATAAATTTTTCAAAAAAATCCCTTAAAAAAAAAAGAGAAAACAGATGGAATAGGACTTTATGAGGATTAAAAAGATAAACTTATGCAAAACTTCTGTATATAAGTAGGCATTCAACAAGTGGTAGTGATTACCATGCAGCAAGCTTTAGGTTTCTCCCACACTGACATCAGTATGGATGCTCAGAAATGGATTTCCCATTATCCATCAAAACATATCTCGAAAGCAAGACAAGCCAGGAGCCTGAAGCCTGGAAATGTATTTCAGAGATGGAGGTGGGAGGCGGGGGTGGGGGGGGGTGGGTGGGGCGTGGCCCCATCAAGGTGGGAGAACTGTCCATCTGGCTCATGTGCTTGGAATGAACTATGGAGGGTAAGGGTCTAGCAGGGAGGCCCCAAGGAAGCTGGAAGACCTCTATGGCATGTTGAGAGATACAAATTCTCTGTGACCTCTGGTGTGGGTGCTTGGGTTGTGTAATAGCAGCCACAAGGCTCAGCTTCTCGTTTCTGTTGCACTGTTTCGCTGGGCCCAGCCCAGGCTGATGCACGTGTTTAGCTGCTGCTGCTGGGCCCACCTCAGCTTGTCCCTGTGCTGCCTTTGGACAAAAAGGAGAAATGCTGGCTTCTTGGAGCATGCACAGGGTGTGTGATCACAGCGGGAGGAATGAGTGGGGCTGCAGGTGGAGGTGTGAACTGAAAGAGGAGATTTTTTGTGTGAATGTGGTTTATTCCCAGAGGCCTCTTTCTGTCAGAGAAGGCAAGAGGGCCTTGCGGGGGTGACCAAAGGCATTCCCTTGGGGCCTGGAGCCTATTTCAAATTAGATATCCTCAGCAAAAGCTTTTAGGTGCAGGTTCCAGGCCGAGTGTGCTAATCACTGGGTTGCGATCCCCTGTTAGCTCTGCATCACCAGGGCTGCCAGGGGGCCTGGGAAGAGCCACACTTGTAGGGGGAATCCCCAGCACAGGAAGCAAGTTTTCTCTAGCTTCCATTACAGAAGCTGACTTTGAACTCCCACACACCTGAGAGCTTATCAAGATACAATGTTGTATTTTTTTCTGTTGTGTCATATGTGTATATCTTGTTTCCCCAAACAGAAGAGAGCTCCTTTTATGGCAGGAGCTGTAGCTTATATTTCTCTTATCCCTCATCTAGTCCCCCAACTTCAAGTACCTTTATCTTGCTTCATCCTCCAGAAACAAACCGCTCGTAACTCATACCATATTGTTGCTAGCATCAGTGCTTTGCTCGTCATTCCCTCTGACTGGAAGGCTCTCCCCAAATTTCTGCACTTGATCAACTCCTACGCATCCCTCCAGACTCCACTTAGAAACATCTCTCACAGGAAGCCCCCTGAAGCCCAGGCTGGGTATGACACCTCTCCTCTGTCCACATGAACTCAAACTCCTGTTCTCCACACGCCTGTAGGTGGTTGCCCCCCTTCTTCGACCTGAGCTCTTCAGAGACCAGCAGTGTGAAACATTCATCTTCGAATCTCCACTGCCTGCCACCTATCTCCACTGCCTGCCAGGCAGTACGGCCTCAATGCGTGTCTTTTGGACCTAATTAAAGAGCTAGTGTGTGGTGTCCTATGACTTGCTATCAATCGATTACGGAAGATCCAGCTTAAGAGAGAGGTGTGATTGCTACCCCAAGGCCAAGAAGGTGGCCCTGATATGGTTACAAGCAGGTTCAAAATGAAGGGCTGGGGACATCTTGGCTGGAAAGAATGTCCAGTTCCAAGGTCTGGAACTTCTCAGTGCTTCCAGCCTGGGGTCCACAACACTCTCCATTAAGGATGGGCTCTGATGGCATCTCAGGAGGGTCTCTTGGAGATGTAAAGGCCCTGAATGCCCATCTCACCCCTCCTATGGAGGCGTCAGAGCTTGCAATTGCAGAGGCTGGAGCCCCTTCCCTCAAGATAAGATTTGACCCATGCAAGTGAGACTTTACAGGTGAGCCTCAGAGGCTCAGCAGTCATTTCCCACAATGCCCAGGAGACAGATATTCAGGAAACCCAAAGGGAAATAGATGGGGAGCTCACTCCCCAAAAGACCACGGTATGAGGGCAGTGTCCCCCCTGGTCTGACTCAGGTAGATCCACTGGGGAGATGAGCTCCTGTAGGGCCCTAGAGCAATAATACTGATGCTGGTGACCAAGCCTTAGTACTGTATTAGCATTTTCATTGTATCTTCTTCTGCAGAGAGAGATTAAAAACTTCTACATAACTCTCTGAAGGCCAAACATGAGGTGGATATTGATTTTGTGATGAAACTGACCATTCTCCCTCTTAAGGTTTAGGCTGAACTGCTCCTCCCCAGGTGAGAGAAAAATTGCAAGCTGTTGGCTTTCCAAAGGTCCAGTGGTGCCTAAATCCCCAGGCAGCCTCAGTCTCTGCGTCTTGTTTTCTCCTTTACAGTATGGCAGTTAGAGATCGTTTCATTCCACCCAGAGCTCTGAGATGTTCAGATTCTAATGAGTTGAGTAGAGGTGGTCAAGCTGACTCTGCAAACCCAAAACTATTACTTTAGGAAGGCAGATCTGCCTTCAGATTTCTCTGGAACCGAAACGTTCTCTTGAGGCCCTGATAAGATTACCGGGCTGCTGAGCCTCCAGTGTTCAGATTTCCCACGGAACCGCCGCGCTCGCCAGACTCTGGCTCGCCTGGCTGTGAGCAGCCGCGCTGCGGATCGGGCTCTGAAACCCGACTCCGCTCCAGGAATGCACGCTCACCCCCTCCTGCGATAGCGCCTGGGCCCTTCCAGTCTGCCTACCCGAACTTCCCCGTCATTGCGGTCCAGTGAATGCAAGTGCCTGTTAACTGGAACCCGGTGGTACTTTGAGGGTCCCAAAGAGTGGGAGCCAGACAGGAATGTGCGGGGTATTTGGCCAGGCCTGCAAGTCCACCAGCCAAGCTCCAGCTCCCAGAGGCCAAGCAATCCCTAATTATGACCCATAGGCTCCAGCCAGCAGCCAACATATGGCTCAGTGAGAGGCTGGGTCCAGAACCAGCAAAGGCTGTTGGGTGAAATTGTGGTAGAAAATATTTAATGAAGTATGGGAATTCCCTGGCGGTCCAGTGGTTAGGACTCTGAGCTTCCTGGCGCAGCCAAAAAAAAAAAAAGTAAAGAAGTAAAAAGATATCATTGAAAAAGTCGGTTACCAAATGAACACATTATACGTACCAGTATGTACACATACACACAGACCCATCATCAGTAATACTGATAGTCTGTGAGGATGAAAGGACATGATAGCCCAATATTTAATTAACATTTACTGCACAAGATCTAGTACATAATAAATGCTCAATAAACACTGAACAAATGGATGAATGACAACTAATATCTGGAAGGGACTTGGAGTTACCTTAAGGAAAAGGGCTCCTTAACTGTCTTCATCTAAATTAGAAATTCATTACTTGTTTAGTGGAAAATTAAACTTTTTCAAGCACTCTCAGGCTATTTGGTACTGCCTACAATTTATATTTAAGCAAGAATATTAGTTTAATTTTGATGTCCGAAGTCTCCAGCTCTTTCTTTATTATACATTTCTCCCTTCTGGGTTCCTATCCAGAGTAACTTCACCTATTATCTCTTCTAGAGAAGAATCATATTTTTATCATAAGAGGTCTGTACTTCTCATGGAGTGTTGGATATTCCTGCTTAGAACAATCAAAACTAACATATCTAAACCTTGTTTTAAAAAAAAAAAAATCTGATCTTTCTCCCATCTTCAACCGTTTATTTACTCATTCAACAAGCATTTGAGTGCCATCAGGCCCTAGATATATAAGATATGGCCCCTGTCCTCAAGGAATTTTCCAGGGAGAGAGCCAGGTAAGCAGACAGTTACAGTTCTGCCTGGTACTCTAATCCAGTTGGAAAAAAGTGCCGAGAGTGCTGTAGAGTCTGAGGGCATCTGTGAAGGTTCCCAAGGTAGAGATATTCGAGCTGCAGGCTGAAAGGGGAAGAGTTCCCTGTTTCTGTCAATTCATTTATCAAGCAAGCTCTTCTCGAGAAATTATATGATTATCTAGGCACTGTGCAAATCTCTGGAGACCTAAAGACCAATAAGACAGGGTCTGCCTACAAAAGGCTTATAGAGGCATAAGAACCATACTGCCATTCTCCTTGGCATCTTAGAGAACTCTACTCATCTGGGCACCCTGGCAAGCTCAAACACAGAAGTCATTTCTGGTTTCTCTTATAACACGTGGCCTTTACTCTTCCATCTTTTCCATTCTTGCTCTCTCTCAAAGTCAGAATATGCCTGGACTCTCAGAGAAGCTCCTGAGTCTGGTTTCCTTGCTCACTCTACACATTGGTGTTTCTGCCACATCATCCCTGCTACATGGTGTTCGCCATCTTACTCAACACCACTCAGCTTCCTACTGTCCATGGAGCAGAATCCAGGGCCATTCACTATCTGGCCTTTGAGGGCTGCAGCTGGCCTCTGTCTAAATTAGAAAAAGGCCCCCTTTGGGGCACAGCTAAGCAAGGAGACTTTTTACAAAGGAAAAGTAACCCTTTCTTCCAGATGGCTTGAATTCCAGCTCCCACTCACCCACTTGGCCAGCATCCGCTATACTCAGAGGCCCTGTGGTTTTTATCTTATTACTTTCATTTTTTTCTCTCTCTGCTTCCCCACTTTCCTCTCCAGCCAACTGGCCTGCTTTCCTACACAAAGCTGGCATGTTCTCCGGGCACCCATTCCTTATGTCTTCTCCTCCTCACCACCTACCTTTCTTTTATGACTTCTTTTGAGACTTAATAGAAACACTGAAATACTGTGGAACTTTTGGTCTGCAACTGCCATACCTTTGGCACTTAAGCATTTGAAAATTATATACATGACAACATATAATAGTAAGTCTCATTTTCCCTATTGGATCGTGAACTTTTAAAAGGCATCTTTATCTTGCTTATTGCAGAGGGCTTAAAGAGGGCTGAAATAATGATTGATGTTGATAGCAGTAAAGTAACTTAAAAAAAGAAAAGATTTCCCAAAGACTTTCAGCAGGCAAGTGGGCTCTAGAGAATGAATGCTGAGTAACTCTTGTTGGCCTGGTTTAAATTCCTAGTACTGGGAAGTAATATAACTCAGTTTCTCACCAAATATAGTGGTCCCTGCATGTCTCAAAAGTGGGTTTCACCTCTCAAAAGAGGGTTTTACTCTGAGATTTTTCAGGAATTCCCAAACCCCACTCCTGCATATCATGTCCCACCGTGAGAAGTTTACGTCCTGGCTGAGAAACGTCACTTCTCCAGCCTCTTGGTTTCCTCTTTATTTCCTTTACCAGTGCTAGCAGTTGCAGTTCTTTTTCCAGGCATTTTGACAAAAGAACTTCAAAAGCAGTCACTGCCAACCAGCAAATCCATGCCCTGTACAGACTCAGCACGAACTGACAGGCTTCCTGGCTGGCCAAGCAATGCCCCCATCTTGGTAGAATCCCCCATCAATGACTACACGTCTTGGTTTGTACACTGGAGGACCTTCTCTTTTCACCACCCCCCAAATACAGGAAGTTGCTTAAGCGACAGTTTCAGGGCCTCTGCCACACACTGTTCCTTCCTCAACTGAGGGAGAAAAAAGTACCTTAGGAAGGAGTCCCTTGTGCCTTCTGAGAACAAAGTTCAAACTTGCATTTGGCCCCCAAGCAGCAAGCAACCTGCTTTTAAGCCTAAATCTTTGCTCTCATCTTCCATCCATTTCTGCAAGAGGTTAGACAGGTCCTAAATGGCACTGTACCTCTACCTGGGGGCCTGAGGCACCCTGTACTTTCAGAGGAGGAAACCCACTCCTAAAGCAACTTCTTCAGGAACCTTCACTCAGCCCGTGGGCATCCCCGGGGCCATCTCCCTCCTCTGCCCTGAAGCTGTAGTCAGCCAGAGAGGATCTTATCGCTCTGGGCTATCTTTGAGTAGACTTGTGAACACCCACTGCTGGGTTTCCCTCCCACCCTTTCCCAGCCCTAATCTGCGTGGAGTTTCGCCAGTTTACAGATGTTTCCAGAGGGTCCATCTCAGCCTCTGGTGGATCCCACGGTCCCCTGCACTTTATAAGGCCTCCCTGAGGGTGATATCTGAAGACAACAGGTAGAGCCGGATGCCTAAATGCAACTGCCCAGGACAGACCTATTGCCCTCACAGAGAAGTCACAGCGCTTTGTAGGCCAAGCAGTGAGGTTCACTTAGAAGAGCCAACCTGGGCTCTGGTGTAGAGCCAGGAGCGGGGAAGAGCTAGCAGAACTGACTGTGAATCTTGAGAGTGCTGACCACAGCCTTGGGAGCAGCAGTTCAGCTTTTGAAAAGGGTGGGAATCACCTTGAAAGCTAGGTAACATTCACACCTTCTCTTTTCTTCTTTTCAAAAGCAAGCCCAAGTCTGGCTAAGAGTGGCTTAGGGCTAAATGTCAGGCCTCAGTTTCAAGGGGAAAATCTGGGGAAGTCTCAGGATGTGGAGAAGGCAGGGCGGAGGGGAATACACCCAGCCACTCCTCCACTGGAGAGTGGTTCCTGGATCCCCCTGGAGCGGTCCCAGGAAAATCCCAGGCCGGGCAGTGGTGGGCTTCACCCTGGAGCCACCCACAGATATGTGGCCAGCACACTCCCGTGCACGCAGGGACATACAGGGGAGTCTGAAGTCTGATCAGAACGAGCGCCATTTGCCCACGAGGGGAGCCTTTCAGAAAGTTCTGAAAGAAGATGTGACAGAGAGAAGCGGGACTTGAGAAGCAAGAGGGCGACCGGACTCTAAATCCAATTTTCATCGAAAAGGGAAGCCAACGGACCGGCCAAAAAAGTGCCTCACGTTAACAGTTCTGTTTCTCTTTCAATACCCATATCTTCAGATCCAGCGGCTTCTGCTTTCTTGAGAGTTGCTGCTCACACGTTTGCCCATTTACAAAGTTTATAGCACTTTTTTTTTTCTGAAGCATTTAAGTCCCTAAGCAAAATACCTGGATCTCTAGAAAGGCCCCTCCCCTCTCCCTGAGGTCTTCCCCCGCCAACCCCCTGCCTGCTCAGAGGGGTCCCCTAGGTAGGACCAGGGGCGAGCCTCCGGAGTTGGCCAGAAGGCGTGGGAGCGGCGGGCATTCGCCGCGCTCCCGGGGCGGCAGCAATGAGCCCGGCGCTCCCGTCTCCCCGCTCGGATCCCGGCCCCGCTCGCCGCCCCGCCCGCGCGCCACCGGCTCCTTTACCTCCATGTCCTCCAGGTGCCGACACGGCGGCGGCCGCGCGCGCTCGCTCTGGCCGGGGCTCGCGATCCCCGCTCTCTGTTCGGCTCCCGCCGGGGCCGGGTTCGGCTGGGGCGGGCACAGCGCAAGTGGGCGGCTGCGCGCCCGGCTCGCTGGCTGCGAGACTGCCCCGGCCGCCCGCGCCTTGCGCTAGAGAACGAGGAAGGAGGAGGAGGAGGGGTAGGAGGTGGAGGAGCGGGAGGAGGAGGAGGGAGGGGGAGGAGGGGGAGGGAGGGGCAAGGAGGCCGGCAATCAGGGTTTAAATTTAGACACAAATCTAAACAGATACTGTCCCCTCCCGGGGCAGGACGCAAGCGAGGGAGCCACGACTCCATTAATCTGCCCAAACATGGGGATGGGACAGCCGCCTGGCCCCTCTTTCTCTCTTAGTTTCTCCAAGACCCTGGTCGTTGCCTCGGTGTCAGTCCTTCTTAACCTCTTCCTCCTTTAACATGCTCCTTTCATTTTTCTTGCCCTAAAGGTTAGAGTCGTTCTTTCATTCTTTTTATCTCCCCTCTTTTCTATTTACTTCTTTTATGTACATTCCTACCCCCTGTCTTTCCTCATTTAAAGAAAAATTGCACTCACAGCATACCTGGTTTTCCTGGCGTTCCTGGCCAGAGAGTGAGAACCCTCCCTGATTGATACGTTGTTCTCCCACTGCTCCCCGCACCCCCCGCCCCCGCAAGAGGGGCTGTTCAGACAGTGCATTCAATGCTCAGTGTTGGACGGCGTCGACCACCTTCCCCTCTGTCATCTCTTTTCCTCTCCACCTCGCAGTCTCAGATTTTCAGGAAACCACTCTCAATCTATCCATCTCTCATCTATGTATCAGGAAGAGGAGGAGGAGGAGAAAAGTAAGCCAAGCAGAGTTTTCCAAGCTCCCTGTAGCAGTCTATCTTTTTGTCACCCCAAACGATTGATGCTTTCGATTTTGTGGAATTTCAGCCCCCATAAGCTTCGTGTTGCCTTAGGGCCCTTTTGCTGTTCCTAAGTGTACTCTAAGAAATAGCGCAAAGGACAAGATCCTGAACTTCAGATTCCCATAGGCCCAACATAGCAATCCTCCCCCAGGGCCATCCCAGCTCTCTGGGCAGCAAAGAGGCTGAAGAAAACAAAGCTGCATGGGAGGGACAGGGGAACTGGAATCTGGAGCAGCTTCTCTCTCTGCTACCAGTTCGAACACTGGCCATCAGCTCTAGGTGCCCCTTCTGGATCCCCCCCACTGCTCGCAGAGAGGCAGAGGGGGAATGCCTTCAGGGACCTGTGAGTGTGAAGGGCATTGGCTGGCAGGGATGCCTCTGTGTCTTTCTGCAGTGTTCTTGCGTCCCCACCCCTACCCCAAACCCTGACCCAACTCACCCTGGGAAAGGGACAGTGGGCCAGGTGATCGCCAGCACTGTGAAGAGAGATATATGGAGAAACTGATCAAAGAAACCAGCTGAGAGTTTGCTCACACTGCAAAGAACTGCCCTGATTCTGCTCCTTATCCCAACATGACCTGCAGACTTTCGGGCACTTAGATTGCTTCTTTGGGTACCAGCCTTAGAAACATGACCTCTTCCCTGTAGAATCTTCTAAGGCTTGTCTTTCTAAAACACTAACAGCCCTAATGCCGAAGTGTTTTCTAGTTCATTTAACTCAGCTGAGCGTAAAGATAAGACCCTTGATTTCAGAAACAGATTGAAGGTTGAATTCCAGCTCTTCTACTTTCTAGCTATGTTTTCTGAGACAAGTCGCTTACCCACTCTGATTCTCATTTGCCTCACCTACATAGTTTGGTAGGCACTCTGAAAACAGTAGCTACTTTTATAATGCTTAGCCTCATGTACAAGCTCAAATGAATAGGGACCCAATATTTCTTTTATTGCCAGGCATTCTAAGGCCCAGTGAATGGGGCCTCCACTCCCAGGAATTAATGGTGAGTCCCTTCCCATTCCAGCCACACAGCTACAGAGGTGAGGGCACTAGGGCAGAGTTGGCAGCAAGAAAGGAAGTTTCTTGGTACCTTGCAATGCATACTCGTGCTTGTGATTTTTTTTTTCCTTTTCTTCTTTTTACAGGTGCAGGACTGAGTTGGTGATGGGAGCATAGTCTCTTCCCACATCTTCTAACTCTGACTCATGGGGCCTTTTCCTTTCTGCCTCCATCTAGTCCTCCTTTCTGCTCAGAACAGGGCTGTCCCAGCACAGGTTTCTGGTTCACAAACAGGATGGCGGAAGTGCCTACCCAAAAGAAACCGTTAGACTTTTAGATAGCATCACAGTTACTCAAGGTGACTTGCAGCTGCAGCCCACGCCCTGCTCAGGCCTTCCCTCAGCCATGTAAGAACCCATGACCCACAACGCAAATAAGCTCGGCCTCCACCATGCTCCTGGGTCTCAGAACATGCAGGGTGGGATGCTGCTCCCTGGTTATTTGGGCCCTAGGCAGAGACCTTCATGAGAGGAAGGAGTGGAAAACTGGGAGAGGGGCAGAGGCCCAGAGCTCAGTTTCAGCAGCCCTGAGTAGGTATGGGGACTGTGCTCCCCGTATATTCCCCTCCCACCCCTCCTGAAGGTCCCCAGAAGCCAGAATGGAAATAAACCATCTGGTAAACACCCTGTTTTTGCTGGGCTACCTGGGATTCTGACTTGCTGCTCTGTGTGCTGGGAGAAGCTGACAACCCAAGGGGAAGGGAAAGTGGCTCTGAGGGGGTGGTCCCCCTCCCTCTGTAGGTGACTGGTTGGTTCACAAGGACCCACTTCCTTTACTCTCCCCACTTCACACACCCTGGTAGTCTGAATCAGCCAAGCAGTAAATAAAGGCCAGTGCAGAATGAAGAACAAGAAACATCAGAGCAGCTTAAGCAGGGGAGCCCATATTACCATCAAACAAATACCACCAAATAAATATTTGGTGAATGAATGAGTGGATGAATGAATGAAGCAAATTAGTAGGATCTTTGCTTTTAAACCAAAGGCAGAGCCTTTTTCCATAGATGGGTCTTCAGTGGGAGAAAAGACCCCGTGGGAGAAAAGATCGTGGAAGGGTACCAGTTAAGCAGTTACTAAGTTTTTAAGCAGACTTGCAAAGAGCTCCAGTCAGTCATTTCTTAGTAAGTGGCCACACTGTGCTGCTGATTGTCCATTTTGAAAATTAAGAGCAAGAAGTAGATGTTCTTTCATGGCTATAAATACTAACTTTAAAACATATATACTTCAGCCCTAAGTCCTGGGAATGTGGCGAAAATAAAACAACTCATTCCGCTACAAGTGACTGTCAGTGGGGAACAGAGTTGAATATACTGAAGTGAAAGCACCAAGGCTTGAGTGCTTTTATGTGTTCAAGGAATGGCAGTGGAGGGTTTCTCAGAGGAAGATGGTAGCATGAGAAAGGTAAATTGAGGAGGAAGGTAGCAGGGTAACAGTTGGGCCACAGGGAGGATGTTGAAGTGTGCAGCAGGCAGCCAGCAGGGGTTGGCGACCTCATGAGGCAGTCTTTTGACTGGCCCTCTGGGGATTGGGAGATTTATTACATATGGAAATTGAGCAAAGAAATTGACATGTAGAAGCCAATGGGAGACAAGATTCTCTCTGATGGGGAAGGGAGATACAAATATGCAAGGGGAGTGGGGACTGGAATGAACCCTGTGGTGCTGAACTGGAGTGGGAGGTATTGGTGTGAACTCATGGTTTTCAGTCTGTAAATACATAGATGTAGATATAAATGTGTATACATACATACATATATTTCTTAGTTTGATTCACTGAGAGTGCCTGGGAGAAATGATATGCCAGTAGCAATCAGTGCACACAGAGCCCAGATCTTGGTTTCTGAATACCATTCTCCACTAAAGGAACCAAGGGTCCTTGGAGAAAATGGCTGATTACAGGGCTGGGGCAGGTAAAGAAGAAGATAAGCCTGGAACATCTTGTTGTGCCAGAAAATATGGAAGTGCTCCATAAATGACAGGAAGATGTTTTAAAAAAACATAGAAAACAGATTGCAGGGACTCCTAGGACAATATTGGGATAATAAAAGGATCAAAATAAACAATGATAGCAATGTATTATGCCCTTTAAATAAAATAGGAGTTCATGAGTCCACACTGATATAAACAAATAAGTGAATAAGTAAGTGGAAGAAGAGAAAGCTCTTTCTCATAGCACAATGCTGACTAACAAATGTAAAAAAAAAAAAGAAAAAATTGCCATATGACAACAATTATAGTTATAATAATTTTAGGCAAGAAACATCATTGGATGCTAAATCTAGTGGGTAAAAATTGAATGAGGAATAGGATTTTACATAATTTCAAATTATCTCCCTATAAATTACTCATTAATTACAAAGGGGAAAAAGTAACATTACAGAGAATAAGGCTAACAGACACCATATTAAGAAAGTGGTCAAAATAAACACCACCAGTGATGGGACAAATTGACATCACATGCTACCTGATGGGATGCAATAAGAAGAACACACCATCATTTCTGTGGTATTCTGGTCCAAGGTGCATAACCTGAATGTAATCATGAAGAAACACTGGACAAGTCTAATAGGAAGACATTCCTCAAAGTGACTGGTCTGTGATTTCCAAAAGTGCCGATGTCAAGAAGGTCAAGGGAAGGCTGGGAAAGGGTTCTAGGTTAAAGGAGACTAAAGTATGTTAAAGGAATTATTCTATATACACATATCAAATCATCACAATGTATACTTTAAGTATCTTACAATTTTGTCAATTATATCTCAATAAAGCTGAAAAAAGATTATTAGAATTGGCAAAACTGTAAGAAATTCTGGGTGAAGGATGTATGGGAGTTCTTTTGTACTAATCTTACAATTTTTTCAAAGTTTAAAATTATTTCAGGGTTTCCCTGGTGGCGCAGTGGTTAAGAATCCACCTGCCGGGCTTCCCTGGTGGCGCAGTGGTTGGGAATCTGCCTGCCAGTGCGGGGGACACGGGTTCGAGCCCTGGTCTGGGAAGATCCCACATGCCGCGGAGCAAATGGGCCCATGAGCCACAATTACTGAGCCTGCGCGTCTGGAGCTTGTGCTCCGCAACAAGAGAGGCCGCGATAGTGAGAGGCCCGCGCACCGCGATGAAGAGTGGCCCCCGCTTGCCGCAACTGGAGAAAGCCCTTGCACAGAAGCGAAGATCCAACACAGCCATAAATAAATAAATAAATAAATAAATAATTAAAAAAAAAAAAAAAGAATCCACCTGCCAATACAGGGGACATGGGTTCGGGCCCTGGTCTGGGAAGATCCCACATGCCGTGGAGCAACTAAGCCCGTGTGCCACAACTACTGAGCCTGCGCTCTAGAGCCCACGAGCCACAACTACTGAAGCCCACATGCCACAACTACTGAGCCCACGTGCCACAACTACTGAAGCCTGTGCACCTAGAGCCTGTGCTCCGCAACAAGAGAAGCCACCACAATGAGAAGCCTGTGCACCGCAACAAAGAGTAGCCCCCGCTTGCCGCAACTAGAGAAAGCCCGCGCAGCAACGAAGACCCAACACAGCCAAAAATAAATAAATAAAATAAAATATTATTTCAAACTAAAAAATTAAGAAAAAAGGTGGTGGGGATAAGAATTGAGCCTTCCCATTTCTTTTTTTTTCCAGACTAACTCCCTAACCAGTCCCTTCATCATCTGTTCCTGCCCCCCATCCCTCCCCAGAGATCCATAGGATGGGCCAGGGGCCTGTTGACACTGGTGATAGATGATAGATGGATGGATAGATGGATAGATAGATAGATAGATAGATAGATAGACATTGGGAGAAGAGAGAGAGCCTAGTCTTCTGGAATGATAGTGGATGGAAACAGGAAGGGGAAGATTATTCAAATCTTTTTTGTACATATATCTTTGTGATGTTTCAGTAGTTGAAGCAAACACATGGATATTTAAAGTTTTGAGGAGAGATTCAAAGTTTTGGATATTTAAAGTTTTGAGGAGAGATTTAACGTTAAAAGAAAAGGGAAGAAAACACAAGAACCAAACCAAATTGGACTGAAGGAAGGCTGGCCATACACTGAGAAAGGGGTTGGGAGTCTACGGCTGAGAAGGGCCAACTAGGGATTTCCTGGGGTGAGGCTGGGGGAAGCCAAAGAAGAGTGTTGACAAAAAAACCAAAGGGGACAGTCTGGAGGCCTCAACAGATTGCAGCCTTCTCCTTCTGAGGCATAGCCCAGGTTCAGGAATGAAATTATACAGATCTACAAGGAAACCCAAACCTTCTCAACCCTAAAGTGTATCATGCAGAGCATCTGAGCACCAGCTTCAACTCTGGATGTAGATTAGAATGACCCAGGGAGCTTTGAAAAAATAGCTATGCCTGACCCGCCCACTTCCTGTACATGAACACAGAGTGGGGCCTGGTGTGTCAGTTTATTTTTAAGCTTCAGTAAAGAGGTAAATCTTGAATAGTCTAAGCCAATTATGGAAGTAACATTCCTCTTGCCAGAAATTGGTTTAGAGAGAAATATGTGAGGAAATTTTGGCCAATGAGATAAAAGGGGAAATCTTTATCCTTTCTGCTAAAGAAACACATACGAAGAGATGCCGTGTAAATATAAGGTGTTGTCCTACCTGATGTAATGCCTGGAACTACAGCAACTATTGTGCTACCATGAGACAAAGCTGGGAAGATTCAGGACATAAACTCCATGAGGACAGAGATTTTTGTTTCTTTTTTTGTCAGTGTATATCCCATGTACCTAAATCAAGGCTGGACACAAATAGTCATTCAATAAATATTCATTGGGCTTCCCTGGTGGCGCAGTTGTTAAGAATCCGCCTGCCAATGCAGGGGACATGATTTCGAGCCCTGGGCCGGGAAGATCCCACATGCCACGGAGCAACTAAGCCCGTGTGCCACAACTACTGAGCCTGCACTCTAGAGCCCGCGAGCCACAACTACTGAGCCCACGTGCCACAACTACTGAAGCCCGCGCGCCTAGAGCAAGTGCTCTGCAACAAGAGAAGCCACCGCAATGAGAAGCCCGTGCACCGCAACAAAGAGTAGCCCCCGCTCGCCACAACTAGAGAAAGCCTGCACACAGCAACAAAGACCCAACGCAGCCAAAAATAAATAAATTTATTTTTAAAAGAAATATTCATTGAACAAGGAAACAATGGTTTTGTTGACCAAATGATTTTGTCGAGACACTGAATTGACCAACTCCGGAGGGACTATCCCCTGGAATTCTTGTTATGTGAAGCAATAAATTTCTTTATTTCAAAGTTAAGCCATTTGAGTATGACCTTTTCTTATAGCTAAAAGCATCCAACTGATTCAGATATACACAAACTGACAAGAAGAAGACAAAATCAGACACGTATACCAGTACAGAGAAAGAAGCAGTCCCTCAGATAAATGTCCAGCAGAGATGTGGAGAAAGACTGGCATGGTAGTGCATACACACACACACACACACACACACACACAGATGGGAGAATGTGAAACAGAAAAAGAGAGTGGGAAACCTAACTAATATCCATTGGGAAAGAAAAAAATTCAGATTGAAAAAATAAGAGTACTGTCAGAATTCTAAATGTCTTAATTCCTACCTAAATTTCAGACAACAGGTGGTCTAGATAATCCTTTTTCTTTTTTCTTTTTCAAAAATTTATTTTATTGAAGTATAGTTGATTTATAATGTTGTGTTAATTTCTACTGTACAGCAAAGTGATTCACTTATACATATATATATATACATTCTTTTTCATATTCTTTTCCATTACGGTTTACTACAGGGCATTGAATATAGTTCCCTGTGCTATACAGTCCTTTATCTTTTCTTATTATTAAAAAGGAAAAGAACTGGGAAGTCCCTGGCAGTCCAGTGGTTAAGACTCCGTGCTTCCACTGCAGGGGGCATGGGTTCGATCCCTGGTCTGGGAAAATCCCACGTGCCGCCCAGCCTGGCCAAAAATAAATAAATAAATAAAGGTATGTTTTCATGAAGTAATTTCATATCACAGTTTCTTTTAGGATATTGTTAGTAACGTCAAGTGATGTTGCAGTTTTGCCACTAAAGGCATTTGCTAATATGAATCAGTAGCTTGAATTGGGCAGGAGCTGTCCAAAGCTGGAGGTTACCCACATGAACTTACAATGAATATCTTCAGTGATTCTACACTAATAAAGTGAAACAGGTTATAAGAAGGAATAGTGGGCTTCCCTGGTGGCACAGTGGTTAAGAATCCGCCTGCCGATGCAGGGTACACGGGTTCGAGCCCTGGTCCGGGAAGATCCCACATGCCGCGGAGCAACTAAGCCCGTGCGCCACAACTACTGAGCCCGTGTGCCACAACTACTGAAGCCCGTGCACCTAGAGCCCGTGGTTGCAACTAGAGAAGCCACCGTAATGAGAAAGCCCGCGTACAGCAACAAAGAGTAGCCCCCGCTCGCCGCAACTAGAGAAAGCCCGCACGCAGCAACGAAGACCCAACGTAGCCAAAAATAAATAAATAAAATTTAAAAAAAAAAAAAAAAAAAGAAGGAATAGTACCCAATTCCCACTGGTCACTCATCCTCTTTGTTTTTTTTCATGGGCAACAGGCAAAGAATTATGTGGAAAGTTTTCTGCACAAAGTATGCATTTGCAAAATTCTACTAAAAACCTGTGTCCCCACCTGTTTCTCTTTCCTTCTTGTGGTGGTCTTGCTATCCATCCATTTGTTCATGCCAGAAACCTGGGAGTCATTCTTGATTCTTCCTTCACCTTCACCAACCAGGTGCTACAATTCTAGCTCTAAAAGATAATGACATTACTCCCCGCAACCTCCCACCAATCACAGTCATTGCCATCTTTCATCTGGATTAAGAAAACAGTGTCGTAGTTCATCTCCATATCTGCTAATTATTGTCCTTGACTCCAACCGTGACTCACCAACTCCCTGCATCTATTCTCCACTCCACAGGCGGTAATCTTTCTAAAGATTACTTTGGAGGGTGTAACTCACACACTTTCCTGACATGGTAATGCTTACCTCTCCAGCCTCCTCTCAACAGAGAACACCCAGTACTGCACAGTCAAGCCATCCTGATGGGCTTTCAGGTCCCTGAATGAGCTCTTTTCTCTGCCTGGAACACATTCCTTGCTTTGCACAAAGAACAAAATTAACTCTTACTCATCTCTTCATTCTCAGATTAGGCTTCCTCCAGGAAGATGGTCCTGACCACCCCCCTCCAATTCCCACCACCTGGAAGAGATGTGCTTCCTATGTGCACCTCATGCCTGTACTATTCCTGTCCTTGCAAGGATTACTTTATAATTACCTGTTTACTTTCTTTATCCTACCACAAAACTTTATTCTTAAAGAGAGCACATTCCATTCTGTCTTGGTTAAGTTCCTATGATTGATATTGGGTTCAAATTTGGTGAGTAAATACATGTTGGATGAGTGAATGGACACTGGCTCCATGCAAAAGAGGTAGATAATCCATTTTGTAATCCAGTCTTGAATGTCCACCTAAAAATGTAGTACAGGGCTTCCCTGGTGGTGCAGTGGTTAAGAATCCGCCTGCCAACGCAGGGGACACGAGTTCGAGTCCTGGTCCAGGAAGATCCCACATGCCGCGGAGCAACTAAGCCTGAGCACCACAACTACTGAAGCCCGCGCCTAGAGACCGTACTCTGAAACAAGAGAAGCCACCGCAATGAGAAGTCCTCACCCTGCAGTGAAGAGTAGCCCCCGCTCATCACAACTAGAGAAAGCCCATGCGCAGCAACAAAGACCCAACGCAGCCAAAAATAAATAAAAATAAAATAAATTAATTTTAAAAAATGTAGTACAAACATGGAAAGTTGTAACACAGATGACAGCACAGAGATTTAAAGATCAGCACTGAAACCAGACTTCCTGGGTTTAACTGAGACCTTGATCAAGTTACTTAATTTTGCTTCTGTTTCTCCATCTGTAAAATGGGGATAATAATAGAATTTACCACATAGAATTGTAAGGATTAAATGAGTTAATACATGTGAAATGCTTAAAATAATGCTAACAAATAATGAGTGTGATAAAGGCTGGGTCATTATTGTCATAGAAGTAATAGGAGCAGTAGCATTTTATCATGAAGAAGTGATTCTAATTAGGGGCAGTTACCAAATGCAGCTGCCTCCACGTGATTCCATGTTCATCTCTCAATTGCAAGCTATCCACTCATGATTTTCACCTACTTTTTTTTTTTTGGCCAGGCTGCACAGCTTGTGGGATCTTAGTTCCCCAACCAGGGATCAAACCCGGGCCCTCGGCAGTGAAAGCGCCAAGTCCTAACTGCTGGACCGCCAGGGAATTCCCAATTTTCACCTACTTTTAATAAATTTATCTGCTTGGCTGCAGCCTCACCTTGGAGGAAAGATTCATCTTTGTCTTATTTCTTCCCATCTGACTGTTCTAGAATATTCTAAGTTCAGATTCAATTCTGTATTTTTTGCTTGTACATGCCAAAAATAAAAAAAATGGTGGGAGGGGAGTTCCTCACATCTCAATTCTGAATAAATTTCACTATCTTGAACAGTGTTTCATTTTGGAAACCAGTTTTAAGTTACACTGATTTAAATAATGCATAAATTTAATGCATCGAAACTATGGTTTTTTTCTGGCGTAGTCAAGGATTTGACCTTCTTTCCTAAATCTTACCACTTATTGACTAGTTTACTTGCTCTCATCCCATTGTATAACCTCATAACTCCTGGTGCCAAAGTTTTTCCAGTTTTGGAGTAAGTCATTATTACATTTCCTACCCTCATACATCTTCATTCGCCTTTTCTGCTTCCTGCCCTGTGATAGTATTTGAGATGTTTTCATATTTTTCTCATCTTGGTCTCTCCAGCATCATTCAGCCCGTGAGGCGCACAGAGGGTCCCTATCATATAAACTTATCATTTATCTGAGAAGGCAATAATTAATAGACCCTTGAATATTTG
The DNA here is from genome assembly GCF_949987535.1 of Balaenoptera acutorostrata. NCBI lineage: Eukaryota > Metazoa > Chordata > Mammalia > Artiodactyla > Balaenopteridae > Balaenoptera > Balaenoptera acutorostrata. The sequence continues at coordinate 128,392,191 of NC_080064.1, read as the reverse complement.
AATCATAATGCAAACTAAATGCTAAATGTCCTGAAGCAGTATAAAACTAAATGCTGCTGGGTCCTGAGGAAGGCCAGAGGGACGAGGATGGAGGATTCAAGGAAAGCCTCGGGGGCGGGAGGAAGAGGAAGCTGACGTAGGCGAGCTTGGTGAGACGGGGATGGTGGGGCTCTGGGTGCCTTGAAGGGTCGTGCGAGCAGAGGACTCCGGGAGCCTGGAGGAGAGGGTGGAGAGGGACAAGAGGGTTTGTCAGTGGCCAGCTTTGACCGTTCTTCTCAGGTTTGCAGTGTCGGCTCCAACAGGGCACACATTAGCCCTTTAAGTGGGCATTAAGTTTGGAATTCTTCCTGGCCTCCTTATAGGGAGCCTGCTGCCCCTGGAGTCTTGTTCTGAGAATGTTTTATGCTTGGTATTTGCCTCTGTAAAAATAGGTGATATTTGCATTTTGAAGATTACTGACCTGAGCAGAGTTGCTTCTGGTATATATTTTCTGTTTCTTGTTTCCTTTATTGCACATGGTGGGGATTTTAGGCAGCAATAAAGACAAAGAGATGGGGTGAGAGTGAGTAGGGAAAGAGACATGACAACCATTTACCTGTAAAGACTCTGTAGGCAAAGGGACCATGCTGAGGACTGGGGACTCCAGGACCCTACCGCATATGTGCTTTCTAAGGGGCAAAGGTTTTTTTGTTTGTTGTTTTTTAATAAACTTAGTTATTTTATTTATTTTTATTTTTGGCTGTGTTGGGTCTTCGTTGCTGTGCGCGGGCTTTCTCTAGTTGCAGCAAGCGGGGGCTACTCTTCTTTGCGGTGCACGGGCTCCTCATTGCGGTGGCTTCTCTTGTTGCGGAGCATGGGCTTTAGGCACGCAGGCTTCAATAGATGTGGCACACGGGCTCACTAGTTGTGGCTTGCGGGCTCTAGAGCACAGGCTCAGTAGTTGTGGTGCACAGGCTTAGTTGCTCCGTGGCATGTGGGATCTTCCCGGACCAGGACTCGAACCCATGTCCCCTGCATTGGCAGGCGGATTCTTAACCACTGCGCCACCAGGGAAGCCCTAAAGGGCAAAGTTACTTCACCATTCTCATTTCCTAATTGATGATAATTCTCATTAGTCACCCAGGGATGTGGCAAGGAACTCCTTAATCAAAATGACCATAAATCTAAAGCCATAATGTAATGGGTTAAGCACTCAATCTGGCCTTGCACAGCCGAGTTGGCAATGAAGCACAGGACGCAGACAGCCCCTGCTGGAAGTCACACAGGGAGATGGATGCATCTCTGCTGTGGAAGGGGGAATGGTGTGGATGGCAGTGGTCGGGGAGCGGAGTCGAGGTGGGGAAGGAATTTGCATCTCATGGCTTAATCAGATCTGAAAGCTAATATCCTGTTTTTCTGAGGGTTGGGCACATTAGTAGCTGAAAGCCTCCTCTGACCACGACCAGGCTCAGGAAGTGAGTGTCAACAGCCTTGCAGATGGGAACCCAACTCCTAGTGACCATGCCTGCAAAGGCGTTCCACCCCATTCTGGCCAGGCCCCCTGCTCTACTCTACAGGCCCCCCTCTACTCCAATTCTAGAACTCCAGACCTCACCCCTCCTCCCCAGAGACTTATCAACAGGAAGTTAAGTCAGCTGGAACACTCCGTTCCCTTGACATTTTTGTTTTAATTCTGCAGCTGTGTTTAAGGCTTCATGAATTCTCTGTCTGGCTCTGTGTCTTGGGACTGTCTGTCTGTCTGCCTGGTGCTTTTTCTCTCACACCCATGCACCAAGTCGTGGTTACCATAAGGCTGGTGGACCAGAATGAGAAGTAGGGTTGGTAAGAAGGAAATGGGGAGGGGGTGGAAGAAAGCACTTTAGGGGCTGTAATACTAGCTGTTGATGAGCTAAGGAAGGTGACCAATTGCTCAGGAATCATTACTGAGGGGAAACTGTAAATGCTGAGGAGGAATTCCTAAATCATGAACAATGTGCACTTCCAGAGCCACCCCTCCTCATTGCTTATCTGCACCTCATATCAGAGTGATGCGTGGGCATGTCTTCTCAATATTCTACAGTGCCTACTCAGCAGATGGCTTATTCATACTTATTTTCTCTTAGGAAGCAGTTGGGAAATAAACAAATGAAGCTTCTCTCCTTCCTTTTATCCCAAGTCAGCCTAACACTTAAAAAGCCAAGACAGTTCCCAAATGCAACTTGGTCTATTCAAGATAATATCTCGGAATCTCTTGTACCTGCAAGTTCCTTACTTGCTGAAAGTCTATTTTTTATTCGCAGCACATTGTTCCAAGACTCATGAGGGCATTATTTTGTTCTGTCCTGGTTGCTTTTTTCCTACTGCCTCTCATTCAAGTCTAGAGGGGAAGGACCTCTAAACTTAGAGACCATGAACCTCTAAAGCCACTAAGTGGCTGGAAGGAAACTGGTGATTATTCTCTCTCCAAGTTCTTCTTCAACAGACCCAAGAAGAGAGTATCCCTCATTCATTATAGTAGCTGGTCCATTGAACTTACATGTGTAAACTGCCAAGGTTGGTTTTTAAAGGATCACATGAGGCAAATGACTTATAGTCACACAGGTTGGATATGCTTTGTCAATCCCTGTCCTTGAAACCTAAGTCCGAGAAAACATAGCTCACAAAACAGGTATGGTACCATATGTCTCCATAAAACCACATCTAGAAAATCCATATACAGATCTTCTTTTGCTAGATGGTAATCCTGAGCTCTCATTTCAAATGCCTGCTAGTGTTTGCCCAAATTTTATATTTCAGAATTTGTCCAGGAATTCTATATTTTAAAAAGTAAACTATAAGTCTGCAATTAACATGATACTCAACAATGAAAAACATAAAACTTTCCCTCTAAGATCAGGAACCAGGCAAGTTTGCCCACTCTTGCCACTTGTATTCAACATAGTACTAGAAGTTCTAGCCAGAGCCATTAGGCAAGAAAAAGAAATAAAAGGCATCCAAGTTGGAAAGGAAGAAGTAAAATTATCTTTGTTGCAGATGACATGATCTTATATGTAGAAAACCCTGAAGATCCACTGCCCCCCAAAAAACCTATTAGAACTAGTAAACAAATTCAGCAAAGTTGCAGGATACAAAATCGACACACAAAAATCAGTTGCATTTCTATAACTAACAATGAACAATCCAAAAAGGAGATTAAGACAACAGTTCCAGTTACAATAGCATCAAGAAGAGTGAAATACTTTGGAGTAAGCTTAACCAAGGAGGTGAAAGACCAATACACTAAAAACTACAAAACATTGCTGAAAGAAACTAAAGAAGACACAAATAAATGGAAAGGCATTATGTGTCCATGCATTGAAAGACAATATTGTTAAAATGTTCATACTAACAAAGCTATCTACAGATTCGATGCAGTCCCTTTCAAAATCCCAAAGACATTTTTTTTCAGAAATAGGAAAAAAAATCCTAAAATTCATATGGAATTTCAAGGGACCCCAAATTGCCAAAATATCTTGAAAAAGAACAAAGTTGGAGGCCTCACACTTCATGGATTCAAAACATATTACAAAGCTACAGTGAGGTACAGGCATAAATACAGACACAAAGACCAGTGGAACAGAAAAGAGAACCCAGAAATAAACCTTTGTGTTTATGGTCAAATGCTCTTAAACAGGATGCCAAGACTACACAACGGGGAAAGGAGAGTCTCTTTAACAAACCGTGTTTGGATATTCACATGCAAAGAATGACATTAGACCCTTACCTTATACTATATACAAAAATTAACTCAAAATGGATTAAAAACCTAAACTTAAGACTTAAAACTATAAAACTCCTAGAAGAAAACATAGGAGAAACACTTCATGGCATTGAATTTGGCAATGATTTCTTGGCTATGAAATCAAAAGCACAGGCAACAAAAGCAAAAATAGACTAATGGGACTACATCAAACTTTAAAACTTTTGCACATTAAAGGAAACAATCAACAGAGTGAAAAGGCGATCTATGGAATGGGGGGAAAAATAGCAAATCATATATCTGATAAGGAGTTAACATACAGAATACATAAAGAACTCCTACAACTCAACAACAAAAAACCAAGTATCCCAATTTAAAAATAGGCAAAGAACATAACTAGACATTTCTCAAAGAAGATACGCAAATGGCCAACAAGCATATGAAAAGATGCTTAACATCACTAATCATTAGAGAAATGCAAGTTAAAACCACAAGGAGACATCACCTCACATCTATTAGGATGGCCACTATAAAAAAAACAAAACAAAAACAGAAAATAACAAGTGTTGGCAAGGATGTGGAGAAATTGGAACCCTTATGCACTGCTGGTAGGAATGTAAAATGGTGCGTCCACTATGCAAAACAGTATGGAGTTTCCTCAAAAAATGAAAAATAGAATTACCATATTATCCAGCAGTACCACTTCTGAGTATATATATCCAAAAGAATTTAAAACAAGATCTCAAAGAGTTATTTTCACACCCATGTTCATTGTAGCATTATTCACAATAGCCAAGAGGTAGAAGCAACCCAGATGTCCATTGACAAATGAATGGGTAAAGAAAATGTGATACACACACACATAGACACACACACAGACACACACACAGACACACACACACACACACACACACACAATGGAATAATATTCAGGCTTAAAAAGGAAGGAAGTCTTGTCACATGCTACCAAATGTATGAACCTTAAGGACATTTTGCTGAGTGAAATAAGCCAGTCACAAAAGGACAAGCAATGTGTGATTCCACTTTTATGAGGTATGTAGAGTGGTCAGATTCATGGAAACAGAAAGTAGAATTGTGGTTGCCATGGGCTGGGGGAAGGGGAACAGGGGAGTTGTTATTCAATGGGTATAGAGCTTCCGTTTTGCAAGATGAAAAATTTCTAGAGATCTGTTACACAACGTGAGTATGGTTAATACTACTGAACTGTACACTTAAAAATGGTTACGAGAAAAATAACAAAAAAACAAAACCAAGAAGAGGAGGAGGAATTTTATAGTGTATGTGTGTGTGCTTTATCACAATTAAAACTAAAAAAGAGAAAACAAGAAGTATAAGTATAAACTTTTGAATGTGCCTAACCATAAATCGCCTCCATTGGTGCCACTCCTCTGGGTTTACTTCAAAGGCCAGGCCTATGACTGAGTAAAAATTTCTTAAAAAGCAGATTTGTCATCAACAAAGAGGCATCAACCTCTATAACAACTAGCCTTCCAGCTGTGGTCTCTCTGAAGAAGAAGTGTGCTCTCCAGTAGCAGAGATCACAAGCCAATCTCAGGCAATCACTTAGGGGGATGTTATAAAGCATCCAGGTTCCGATAGGTTCAAACTGCTTGACTTTCTTAGTTCCCAACTAAGAAAGTGGAGATTCTTGAATTATAAACCACAAAATTGGGCTGAGAAGTGGCAATAGGAGAGGCAGAAGGCCCTTTGGCTTTGCACACTATCGCATTCTCTCTGATTAGGCCATAAGATTAATTGCTGCAGCCACAGACTGAAGCCCCATTTCAGTGGATAGGTATAAGAGAGCTATTTCAAGGTGTGTCTGGTGGGTTGGGGAGGGGGCAGTATTCAGGCACTGAGGGAGGGGCAAGGAGTAGATCAGGAAACCAGCAAAGCCTTGGGAGGAGTGAGAGGGGAAGGGATGCTTAAAAGTGGATAGCACTATCAATCTTAGCATATGTCAAAGTGGGAAACAAGACATTATGTTCCTCCTGATATGATGCAATAAGGAGTACATGGGGCCACCTATGATGTGATATTTGCAAAAGTAAAAAACCTAAATACTAAACTAGAGTCCAATCATGCCTCTAGTTCTAACTCCCAGTTTACAGGAAATATGGCATATGGCCCATGTATGACCCATGAGGATTTAATCAACAAAGCCTGGATGGGGGATTTCTGTAGATCAAATGAACTGGCTTCTTCAATGAATAAATGACACTTAAAAAGTAAAGACAGAGAAAGAAGGAACTTTTATAAATTTAAAGACTTAAGAAAAGAATCAACAAAATGCAATGTGCAGAAATTCATTGGATCCTGATTCAAACACACTCATGTTTTTGAGACAAATGGGAAAATTTGAACACGGATGATGTTAAGAAATCCATGTTATCTTTTTTAGGTGTGAGAGTGATGTTAAATACAAAAGTTCTTAGGTGTTGGACATACATACTGAAGTATTCATGCTAAAATTATGTGAGGTCCAGGATTTGCTTTAAAATATTCTAGAAAAAAAGAATGGTCAGGGGAATAGATGAGGTAAGACTGACTGGGAAGGTATTGATCATTGTTGAAACTGGATGTGGGCATGTGGGAATTCATAGCACTATTCTCTCTGGGTTTCTGTATCCTTATACATTTCCGTAGTCATGGGAAAACAGTGAACAGACTCAGGTTGATTGGGTACCCAGGACAGGTCTTGGTGTAGGAGAGGGAAGGGGCACTAAAAACTTCAAGATCAACAAACACATCTTTATCTACATTACAGCTTTGCTTAAAGGCAGTTTCCTTCATATGGTTGTTGGAGGAGTTACTTTATTCATTCCCTTAAAACTTTGAGAGTCAGCTCCATAACCCAGCAACCCCATACCTAGTCAATAAACTGCGGATCATTCACACAATAAAATGTTACTTAGCGATTAAAGGAAACAAACTACGGACACACATGACATAGGTGAATTCAGAAACATAGTGCAGGGAATTCCCTGGCGGTGGAGAGATGAGGACCCCATGCTCTCACTGCTAGGGCCCCAGCTTTGATCCCTGGTCGGGGAACTAAGATCCGCATGCCACACGGTGTGGCCAAAACAACAACAAACAAACAAAAAACATGGTGCAGAGCAGAAGCCAGACACAGAAGAATACATATTGTGATGTTCAAGAAGAGGTACAACTAATTGAGGGTGATGGGTGCCAGAATAACTATTCCTGGGCAGTGGTATTGACCAGGAAGAGCATTGAGGAACCCTTTTGAGGTGATGGAAATGTCTTACATCTTGATCTGAGCGCTGGTGTGTACATATGCAAGGACCCATTGACCTGGACATTTAACAGTGTGCTTTGTGCAGTCTACGCTATAGTATATGTCATAACTCAATTTTTAAAATAATAATTTTTAAAAATAGGAAAAGAAAAAATCCCTAGAAGTGTTTTGAATTTTCAAGAGAGACCTAAGTGATGGTGAAATGTAAGACAATATTTTTTGGGTCTAAAAAACCATTCTGATCTTGTGACTCAGAAAGCAAAAATCTCTTCCTAGGGAAGTGCTGCCTGGAATGTTCTATAGCCCAGGGGTCAGAGAAAGGGTTCCTGTTCTACCCCAGACTTCCATCCTGCTTTTCTCTTTTGAAAAATGCATCAGCCCCCTGTTTAGCCAGCTGTTTTCCCCAGGAGCAATTAAAGAGTCCATTCATTTTTCCTATTTATTTTTTTTCTGAAAACATTCATGGCAAAATCCTAATCATCGCCAAGTCAATATATTAAGCCAAATGAAGCTGTCATGTTCAGAAAATGAACATACAGCCTGCGAAGAAGAAATGGTTTGTTTTCCAGGAACTCGTTCTGGGATAGCAGGGGCGTCGAGGAGGAGGGGACATGGGGGAGGGGGACGCAGAGTTCCATAAACAGTGCTGGACCTAGAGTAAGAAGACTTGGGCTCTGAGTCTAGCTATTGTTCTGACGAGTTATGCCTTTGGGGGCAAATCATGCAACCTCTGTTATCATCAATCCCCCGTTTCAGAATTGGGTGCGATGTCTGCAGGGCTGACATGAGGATTAATGAGGTCGTCTGCACAGAGCGGCTAGTGAGCTCCTGTTGCTCAATAAAGGGTGATTAAAATAGAAGAGGAGGAGGAAGCGCCCACATGTCCAAGTTTCTTCTTCTTCTTTTTTTTATTAATTAATTAATTAATTAATTAATTTATGGCTGTGTTGGGTCTTCGTTTCTGTGCGAGGGCTTCCTCTAGTTGCAGCAAGCGGGGGCCACTCTTCATCGCGGTGCGCGGGCCTCTCACCATCGCGGCCTCTCTTGCTGCGGAGCACAGGCTCCAGACGCGCAGGCTCAGTAATTGTGGCTCACGGGCCCAGTTGCTCCGCGGCATGTGGGATCTTCCCAGACCAGGGCTCGAGCCCGTGTCCCCTGCACTGGCAGGCAGATTCTCAACCACTGCGCCACCAGGGAAGCCCCACAAGTTTCTTCTTTACATCCTTCTGCTCATCCCTTTTCTTCTGCTGCTAACCTCCTAGCACCTCGAGGGCCCCCAGACCCCTCCTGCTGTGGTCAGGACCCCACTCAGCCACCTCCTCTCAGGTGTTCCACTGCAGACCTGGGGTGGGGAGTCACAGATGTGACCAGTGGCCTCCAGACACCCTCTGTCAGGTGCAGGGAGAGCTAGGCCCTGGGGAGGCTTCACTGAGGAGTCCACACTGGCATTACGGATGAAGACCAAAAGCAGATTTTTCCAGGCTGTGAGGTCAGCAGAAGCTAATCAGAGGATACGTGAAAGGGTACACAGTAGGGAGGGAAATGCAGAGTCCACTGTGGCTGGGATGGTAGAGAAAAACGGGGACTGGATTTGGATATGCTAAGGAGTTTGGACTCTAGTAGAAAAGGGGGCAACATGGCACAGGCTGTTTTTGCAGGGGCCAGAATGGCATTTTAGGAAGATGACTCCGGCAGCAGAAGGAATCAGAGGCAATATGTTTGCAGACGTCAGCTGAGACACAATAAAGACCTAAACTGGAGAGGAGGAAAGGGGTTGAAAGATATTACAAGGTTGATTTGCCAGGACTGGCGTGCAGGATAAGTAGGAGGAGCTGGGAATAACTTAAACTCTCAGGGTAGGCTTGCCAGATTTATCAAACAAAAATACAGGACTGGCATCCATTTAAATTTGAATTTCAGACCATCAGTGAATAATTTTTAGTATACGTATGTCCCATGCAATGACTAATCTAATATTCAAACTGAATTGGGTGTCCTGTATTTTATCTGGCAACTCTATTTCAGAATCATCTCCCTAAAATGCAAATCTGATCTGCTTAAACCATTGCTATATATATTTTTTAAATTTTTATTGGAGTATACTTGTTTTCCACTGTTGTGTTAGTTTCTACTGTACAGCAAAGTGAATCAGCTATATATCATCCCACCCCCTCTTCCCACTTGGTATCCATACGTTTGTTCTCTGCGTCTGTGTCTCTATTTCTGCTTTGCAAATAAGACCATCTATATCAATTTTTAGATTCCACATATATGCTTTAATATATGATATTTGTTTTTATCTTTCTGATTTACTTCACTCTGTGTGACAGTCTCTAGGTCCATCCACGTCTCTACAAATGACCCAATTTCATTCCTTTTTATGGCTGAGTAATATTCCATTGTATATATGTATCACATCTTCTTTATCCGTTCCTCTGTGATGGACATTTAGGTTGCTTCCATGTCTTGGCTATTGTAAATAATGCTGCAGTGAACATTGGGGTGCATGTGTCTTTTTGAATTATGGTTTTCTCTGGGTATATGCCCAGTAGTGGGATTGCTGGGTCATATATTAGTTCTATTTTTAGTTTTTTAGGGAACCTCCATACTGTTCTCCATAGTGGTTGTATCAATTTACATTCCCACCAACAGTGCAAGAGTAAACCGTTGCTATCTTAATTCGACTCCCCAGGTAAATAATCCTCCTGGAAAGAGATTGCACTTGTTAGTGGGAAAGAGTATTTGTGTCAACTGAGCAATCATATTTCTCACTTTCAACTGGACAATCAGCCTAGTGAAGAGCATCATTTTTATTTTAGCATCATTTTTTTTAAAAAGCTTCTTAGGCTTTCTTTTTTTTTTTAATTAAAAAAAATTTTTTTTTATTTTTATTTATTTATTTTTGGCTGCATTGGGTCTTCGTTGCTGCACGCGGGCTTTCTCTAGTTGCGGCGAGGGGGTGCTACTCTTCGTTGTGGTGCATGGGCTTCTCATTGCGGTGGCTTCTCTTGTTGCAGAGCACAGGCTCTAGGCATGCGGACTCCTGTAGTTGTGGCATGTGGGCTCAGTAGTTGTGGCTCGCAGGCTCTAGAGCGCAGGCTCAGTAGCTGTGGCGCACAGGCTTAGTTGCTCTGCGGCATGTGGGATCTTCCTGGACCAGGGCTCAAACCCATGTCCCCTGCATTGGCAGGCAGATTCTTAACCACTGTGCCACCAGGGAAGCTCCGTAGCATCATTTATTCAATATGGTTTTTAGATCTATACTAAATTTACTCAATTTTAAATTTAGCATTGTCCTAAGTAATGATATCCATGAAATCACCAGTTTAGTGGGCTAGTTATTTTTTTCTATACCAGTTAAAATAAATGTATGACTGTGAAGTAAATTTTTTATTCCCTTACAAACTAAGATTTGCATACACACTTTGGGAAATTCCAGTAAAGTCGGGAGGGCCATGCCTGGGCTGGTCTGACTCACATGCAACCAGTCTTGAGCCCTGATCCCTGTCCAGATGAGGAGGAGGATGGCCTGGTGTGCTTATAAACCTGCACTTGACTCTACTAGATTAGGAGGAGATGGACAGGCCCCTGATAAGGATTGGGCCAGTGGGGACTGGAGCTCAGCCTCCAGGAGTCCAGCAGGTCCCAGAGGGGCAGAGGCACATATGTGGTAGGGCCCCACTGCCTGAGAAGAACTGCATGAGGACCAGTCAGGGCTGAGAACTTAGCTGGAGGTTGGGTTGAGGAGTTACATTCCCAGGGGAACAACCTCTCTCCCCAGGGGCTGTAAACTGATATCCAAGAATGCTTGTTTTGGGATTTGGATACAGACTGTTGATCTACCTGCTTGCACAATGTCCAATTGTTCTGGATTTGTTAAGAAAGCTTCTCCTGATACTTGGTAGCAGTTCAGGTTGATGTCAGTCCCGGGGCTGTCCAACAAAGAGGTTTTCCCAGGTTTCTCGGTGGAGACTGGAGCCACCAGAATTGGGGCACCCTGAACTCAAACCAACCAGCCATTCTTGCTCAGGCACCTCTGACCCCAAGGGTCATGTTGAGAGCCAAGTGGCTCTGATCATGATTTCAGCACTTCAGCCACATAATGGCCCCCACTGTCATGTTTCCCAAATGCCACAATGCTCTCTTCCCTCCAGGTTTCGCTGATCCACTCTGCTTGTAAAAAGACTCCTGGACTATGCCAGCATTACTCTGGGACTTTCTCTGTGTTCATCAAAGTTCAGGCTCCTTGGCAAGGGCTGATGCATCCCTGTGTGCTTGTCCACAGTGGGCTGATGAGACACGAGACAGTAGGGGTAGGGCTACCACTCTATCCAACACTCATGTGTCACAAGGCTGTTCTGTGGGGGGCAAGGCAGAGGGGTAGGGCAGGAGACAGTAGTGATGTCTGTTATGCTAAGCCAAACTTTACAGTGATCCAGGAGGCAGGTACCGTCATCTTCATTTTACAGATAAGGAAACTCAGAGAGATTAAATAACTTGTATAAGGCAGAAAAAGCAGAGCTAGAATTAGATCTCAAGCTTTCTGACCTTAAGTTTGGTGCTCTTTGAATTATGCCACTTGAAATCATTTTGAGAAGACAGGTAATCACTGGCTCAATTTCAGTACAATAAGAATTTGGAGGTACCATCTGTGTGCCTAAGGGTGAGTGGCTATAATTCAGGTGATTTGCCTCAGGCAAAACCTACTGGTATCAAATCCTTCAGAATGTTCTGCTTTAACTCCCATCCTTTTTTTTTTTTTTTTTAAATCATCCCACAGACTACTTTCCTCATTACTACTGTTATCAGATACACATACCCACATTAGTTAAGAGTTAGTTAGGCTGCGTAACAAAGAGATCCAAAATACATCACTTAAACTTAAGTTTATTTCTCTCTTATATAAAATTCCAGATGAGTAGTCCAGAGGTGAAACACCCCAAAATGGCTGTCTCAGCTCCTACCATCACATTCTGCATCCCTGCCATCAGGAAAGAGGAGAACACATACCTTCATTTTAAGGGGATGGTCTGGAAGAGTGCACATATCACTTCTACTTATATCTCACATTGATCCAAACATAGTTACATGGATGATTATGGCTACAAGGGAAGTTGGGAAATGTAGTTTTCAGCTGAGTTGTCACCTGTGCAGTAAAAACTTCTATTGCTATGAAAAAGAGAATAGATATTGGAGAGATCAGATAGCCACCACCACAATAACTTTGGGAAACTCTTGCATGAATTCATAAGTCATTATGTTTTCTGTAAGAAGTCGGGATTTAGAGTCAGATCACTTAGCTTAGAGCCACAATTTTGCCACTTAGGTGTGATCTTGGTTAGTTGTGTAACTTCTCTGAATATCAGTTTTTCCCTCTGTACAATTAGGTAACGATAGTCGGCTTAACTCACTGGTGTGCTGGCAGGTACAAACAAACTCACGTCTTTGAGAGCCTAGGCTGTGAGGTCACATGAAAAGTGAAATGCTACTGCATTAGGACACCCAGATGTGGTTTTCCATATATATATATTTTTTAAATTGTGAGCACTTGGTGCTGGCTCCCCAACTTGGTTTAGGATGAAAACCACATATCTGAAATGTCTATTTTGTATTTCCACTCAAAGGGGAATACTTTGGTGTGTCTTATCTGCTTCTCCTGGTTAGCCTGCCCTGCTGTGACCAAGTACCTCTCCCCAGACGCCTGGGCTCTCATCCTTCTCTGGGGTGAGAGTCACTGGTAACCCGCCCCACCGGCTCTTTCTGTGCTCTAATCGTGTGTGGCTGATGAAAGCCCTGAAACTTACTCCTCACAAAGTGGATTTGGGTGGAGACCCTGGAACAGAACTGGCAGGAAGGAAACCAGCCAACAGTCCCCAGTGATGCCAATCTGAACGGTTTCTCCCCACCCTGTGCACAACAAACCACAGAATGCAGTCTTAGCATAATTTGCATCCCTAGTTGAGCTTGTATGTCGGTCTACAGTGTGTGTCAGTTATAGCAGAACCTGTTCTTATCTATCAGCCTCTAACCTCCTTAAGGAAGGAAGGAAGGAAACCTTTCCTCAGCATCTATTATGTTGCAGGCACATAGACAACTTGCCTGTATTTATTTCTCACCCAACCTCACTGCCAGCAGATATTATGACTTCCTTACTGATAGATGAGGAGTCGGAGGTTGAAAATCTACCTTGCTCAGTACTACACAGCCGTCAAGCAGAAGAGGTAGGATTTGAACCCAAGACCTTTGACACCAAGTCTGGCTCTCATTCTACCGTAGCATGATTATTTTTATTATACTTGAGTGTGAAAGGGTAGAAGCCACACGTTCAGTCTGGATCCTCCCCTGAGTATGAGCATGATTTCATGCCCATAGTAGGGACTCAAAACAGTTGGAATGAATGGCATTTTCACCATTTTATCTCTGGCAGTACACAGCCAAGTACCTGACATGTGAAATGGGTCATTACAGTGTTCTGGGGTATACTTAAGTCATTGGATTGATATTTTTAAAAGAATCATAACTGAGTTGAAGTTTAAAAACACCTTGCAAAGCCCCCATGGGACTAGGGTCTTTACACAGATAAAACAAGCAAGTGAAGTCAAGGAAAGAGGTTTCCTGGACACAACTGTTCATCCCCGGCTTCCTAGCAGAACCTGAGCAGTAGTTAACCAAGGGTCTACTGTGGCTGGTATCTGAGCCACACTCATAGCCTTGAACCTGTGGCAAAAGCAGATGGCACTTCCAGTAGGCATCTCCCAGAGGAGAGAATTTCCCATGAGGTATGTGCATGGCAACTATCCATCCTGGGTTTCCTGGCATGCTCCAATTTCTTGTCTTTTGTCCGAAAGTCCTTAGAATGGCACGTGTCCTGGCTGGGTAATGAATCCTGCTTTTGAATATGGAAAATATGGTTACAGCAGGCACGTGGAAAGTGCCTTTTATTGCTTCCTGCTGGCAGATCAAAAGCAGAGGGGTTGGACCACCCCAGGAGAGCCTGTTTTACCCAGGGAAAGGGAGGGGCCTCAGGGCTCAGGAGTCTTTTGTTATTCTGTGCAGGTCAGGAAGCCAGGGGGAGGCTACTGATAGAGAAAGCCAACCAGGGCTGGAGCAGGGCTGTGTCCTGAGAATTGGGTCCCAGAAAAGGCAAAGAAAGTGGTAACAGGAAAGAAAAGCAGCAGAGGCAGAAACTGCTTTTTTGTTGCACAAAGGAAGGAGGTGACCCAAGGCTCCTTGTGACACAGGAAGAAGCATATTTGGGGAAGTGAGAGTCTCTCTCTACAGATCCCTTCAGATCAGAGGCCAGTTATGGGTGGCCCAGGGCAAGCAAGAGGCTCTTTTGTGGCTCTAGCTCTTTCCACACCCGGATGGGGTCACTTGTGTAAAGGTGCCCCTCATAAGCATGTTGAAACCAAGCCCAAAGCCTATTTGTTTTCCAGGATCAGTCTATTAAGGCCTGCCTCCCCACTCCCCGGTCCTCCCACCCTTCAGCTCCCAGCTGGTCAGGCAGGTCCCTAAGGGTTAATTAAGCCTTGGGCTAGTACTCAGGAGACCTGGAGTGAGTCTCATCCTGCTTCCCTAATCAGCTCTGAAGCCCGGGGAACAACACTTTTCCCTTCTGACCTCTGCTCTCTCAAATGAGGAGCAGAGAAGACTGACAGAATTATAGTGCTTACTACAGACAGACTGGTTACTTTGCCCTGAAGGTGATTCAACTAACTGACTCCACATTTAAAAAGGTTGAAAGCATTCGTATTCCTCAGTGCTGTAAAATCTTTGTGATTCTACACATTTCATTCATTCATTCACTTAAACATGTATTAAGCACCATTATATGTCAGCCATGCTAAGCAACAAATAGCGATAACTTCTGCTTACTGAGTCCCTACTGTGTGTCACATACCGTTAGATGCTTTAGATTGATCATCGCATTTAATCCTCCCCACAGCTCTATGAGCTACTACTTTCATTATTAGACTAAGAAGAGTTTAAGCAACTTGCTCCAGTTCATACATCTTTGATTCTAGGTCAGACTCCAAAGCTGGTGTTTTGATGCACTAATTCTGTCACTGCATAGATAAATGAGATGCAGTGGGTCCTGATTTCAATGAGGTTCCAACCAACAGCACTGTGGCCAGAAGGCCAGCTTGCAGGATCTGAAACCCTTGACACTGTTCATTTGGTACATTAGAAGATGTTCCATCCATTTCAGAAAACCTGGTGAGCCTGGACCACACAGCAAACCCTTTTTCTCTTCATGCCTCCAGCCATGAGTTCCACAGACCTAGTTTTCTACAGGAATTTCTGTACCATGAATATTATAAACTGAAGAAATAGCGCCCTCATGTGTTAGGAGGACAGCACACATCTGCACTCAGGAGAAAGGTACATTTTAAAAAATCTTAATCTATGAAACACTTGTTTTTGTTTTTGTGTTTTTATTTTTGCTTTCTATGACTTTGAAACATGCTGGGGAGAAATGATGAAAAATCGCTAAACCTGCAGAACTCGACCCAGAGGCAAATTACTAAGTACAAGGACCCGCAGGAAAGAAAGAAGGGGCATGATCTTGAAATACTCCCCTGCTGGGGGATCTGATGTCCTACACTAGCCTGGAAAATCCAGAACTTCTGTTTCAATATGAATATGATCCTAGCTTCTTCTTTTTTTAAAAAATTTTATTTATTTATTATTTTTATTTTTGGCTGCATTGGGTCTTCGTTGCTGCACGCGGGCTTTCTCTAGTTGCGGTGAGGGGGTGCTACTCTTCGTTGTGGTGCATGGGCTTCTCATTGCGGTGGCTTCTCTTGTTGCGGAGCACAGGCTCTAGGCGTCCAGGCTTCAGTAGTTGTGGCATGCGCGCTCAGTAGTTGCGGCTCACGGGCCCTAGAGCGCAGGCTCAGTAGTTGTGGCACACGGGCTTAGTTGCTCCACAGCATGTGGGATCTTCCTGGACCAGGGCTCGAACCCGTGTCCCCTGCATTGGCAAGCAGATTCCTAACCACTGCGCCACCAGGGAAGCCCTCATTCTAGCTTCTTGACATGTTTCTTTTCTTCCTTTCTGTTTCCCCCTGCCCCCATTTCTTTTCTCTTTTTCTTACTTTATTATACCTTCATTTGCTTCTCCCCACGCCATTCTCCCTACCTGTTCTTAGAAATAGTTATATTTGCTTATAAACAATACCATCTTTATTTCTCTTTTTTATGGGATTTAAAAAATTTACCTCTTCTTTTCTGAGTGTGTGCTGGGGGTAGGGGGAGGGTATGCAAAGAGGGAAGCACTGATATAACCCAGGATTTAGAAGATCTGGATTTGTCTCCATCCATGCATCCCTTCCTGCTCTTTCCATAAAGGATTAGCAGTCACTTATTAAAACACATGCAGTAAAAATGACACAATGTAGAGTTTGAGGGGATATGATGAAGGAAAACATATACAATAATAAAAGGTCAGGAGGAAGACCTGTACAAAGTAATGTGCACCACAGAGTCCTGTACGTTTGCTGAAAGTAGGTCACAAGGTATTTCATTGTGGAATCTCTCAGAAACCAAGGAAAAGAGGAAAAAATAATTAGTGATTGTATGTATCATATTCATTAGATGAAAACAGATGAATTATTCTTTGGAAGTATTGTGCTATCTGGTAGTGAGGCCTGACAAATTCTCCCATGGGTACTCATGAGGAAGGGACTGTATTACAGTGGGAAACACTCCCAGCAGTAGCCCTACAAGAGCTACAGTAACACATTTCCTACAGTTGTTTCTTATAACAATGTTCAAAGGAAGGCTGATAGTGTAACTCCAGGGTACAGTTCAGTACAAACAAATCCAAACAAGGGAGGAAAACAATATAATCCAAGTAGGCAATTCTCTGCTACTCTGATACATTTCAAGGGAAACATTTAGAAGAGCTAAAAAAAGGAGTGGACTGCATGTTCTTAGGAAATCCGTCACAGATACGACTCCTCCTGACTGGGCTTTTGATAAAACTGAGCAGAGTGTCAGATTAGAGTGTCTGGTTGTAACCTCCCGAAAGAATCTGTGTTGTTGATAAAAGGAAGACCTTGTGATTTTAATAACTGAAAGGGAAAAGAATAAAGTCTTTTAAAGAGCATTTAGGAGTCTATGCAGACATGTGACTGACTGGTGTCCACTTCATCTCAGCAGAGGGTGAATTTAGGGAGTACCTAGAAGCTGAAGCCAAAATCTCTTTAGTAAACAGTTTGGGATCTACTCCAGCTTATGAAAGAAACAGAGAAGCATAAAAAAAAATCACAGATTTTAGTGTGCCCAGCACATACTAAGGTATTTGTTTAGAAAGCAGAGTCCTGGGGCCCAGGTCCAAAGATTTTGATTCTGTTGTTCTAGAGTGGGCCACTGAATCTACATTTTAAACTCAAGAAACAATTGGGACAGAGATACCACCTTAAAGCGGGGCTATGATAATTCTAACTGGCGAAAAAGAAAAAACAACTCAAAGCAGATGCTAGTGATTGCTCACTTGGACAAAAATCTCTGGGTAAAACATCTTGACTTACACTAATTTAAAACTATAGCTTCCTGGTAAAATCTGTAGTACAACTTAGTTCATAATTGTGCCCCCCTTTCCCCTCCCCCACCAAGTAACTAAACACTCTAACCTGCTGTACAGAATGGCTGCTACAAGCCAATTTTATGCAGGACGACGTCTGCCAAAATTGATTTTATTTTAGGGTAAACTCAAGTTATCAGATCAGTTAGGATTAGGTTTGGCTGCACGGAATGGAAAAATCACAGTGGCTTAAACAACATGGAAGCTTACATCTGTCTCTCACAGATGAGTTTCAGAGGTTGGCAGTGCTGAGCAGGTATCCTGCTCTACAACGTCAGGGACCCAGTTTCCTTGCATTGCTCTGATCTTCAGCAGGTGGCCTCTACTTCATGCCCAAGATGGTTGCTGCAGCTCCCACCATGGTTCTACACGACAGATAGCAGGAAAGAAGAAGGGCTAAGATGGATGTGCTCCCTCCCTTTAAGGATTTTCCACGTTTATACTGAGCACATCTGCTTACAGTTCATTGATCAGAACTTGGTCTCACAGCCATATCTAGCTGAAAGGAGTTGGGGCTCTGGGAAATGTAATCTTCATTTTGCATGGCCACGTGCCCAGCTAAATTTAGGGGTTGATTAAAAAAGGAAGAAAAATAATTGGGTATTGGGGGACATCTACCAGTCTCTGCCATAGCCATTTGTGGACATAGATTAGGTGACAAGGTCAATTGTCAGTTGAAGAAATTCCTAACCAGTAACACCAAAGCCGTGTCACCTCTCTCAGAAGATAGCCTTTCTGGGTCTTCCCTCGTGGCGTAGTGGTGAAGAATCCGCCTGCCTATGTAGGGGACACGGGTTCGAGCCCTGGTCCGGGGAGATCCCACATGCCGTGGAACAACTAAGCCCGTGTGCCACAACTACTGAGCCTGCGTGCTGCAACTAGTGAAGCCCAGGCACCTAGAGCCTGTGCTCTGCAACAAAGGGAAGCCACCACAGTGAGAAGCCTGTGCACCGCAACAAAGAGCAGCCCCTGCTCGCCACAACTAGAGAAAGCCTGTGCACATCAACGGAGACCCAACGCGGCCAAAAATAAAATTAATTAATTTAAAAAAAAAGAACAAGCTCCAGAAGTTAAAAAAAAGAGCCTTTCTGATCTCAACACAGATGCCCACGCTTCCTGAAAGCGTGAGCAATTCGTAAGATACACACTGAAAAGAAGATGAGTCAGAATCTCTCTGCTTTTTTCCATCCTTCCTCTTTTGAAAGTTGTACACATGTAATATGTGCTCGTGACAAACCCAAGCAGCATGGAAGAGTAAAAAGCGCAAGTTCCCTCCTGCTGCAGCCCCTACCCCTAATCCTACCTCAAGGGTAGTCTTGGTTATCATTTTGGGGTATTTTTTTCTGAACAAGATTTGTATCTCCCCCTCAAAATCATTACCTGATTGATCAGGACCCCATGCTTATCCTGACTTTGTATCTAGCTTTGTTTTGTATCATTGTAGAGTTTACCGCTATCCATTGCAGTAATGCAGTGGGGGGGTCAAACATGACAAATGTTAGAAGTTAAAGGGGATGGAGAAATCAGAGTGTAATTCTCACAAGTTATTCCTTGGTTTATGTTGAAATGTAAATGGGGCTAGGCTTGCTATTTTTTTTTCCCACTTGACTTATGGAATTTTATTTATTTTTTTAAAATGCTTGATTCATGTGAAAGTAAATATGTAACTTCTCTTGGGGTCTTCAGTAATATAAACCAGAATATTTTCTTTTTTTGCTCTAGTCAATTGGAGTGTGATTTTGCTGACAGTTATCGGGACAGTGTCCTCATAGGTAACATCTAAGAGAATATGAAACAAATAGAGGGAAAGTGAACCATCCTCCTTTTCTTTTCTTCTTTTAAATTTTTTATTTATTTATTTTTTGGCCACGCTGTGTGGCTTGCAGGATCTTAGTTCCCCGACCAGGGATTGAACCCAGGCCCCCAGCAGTGAAAGCCCAGAATCTTAACCACTGGACCCGCAGGGAATTCCCCATCCTCCTTTTCTATCACAGCCTGGAGGGGCTCCAGCGGCACAGAAGATGGCAGAAGCCCTCAGCCAGGAATCATGGGGTCTGCCACGGTGGCCCCCTGCGGATACACCTGAAGGGGTCAGCGGAAGCAGTGATACCCCTCCCAAGGGCAGTGGTGTCTGGGGGAGATTCCCCAGCAGAGAGGGCTCTAGCAGGAAGTGGGGAGGACAGTGGCCAATGTGGTCTAGTATAGTAATTGTCCCAGGCTTAGTTAATGTGTCTCCACCCTTATTTTCTCTGCTCCACCTGCATCTCCCCCGCCCAATTCTCTAGCCCCCTCCTCACCCCAGGACCTTCGCTACGTGCTCAACGGAGATCCTCCACCGCTACCGCTGTCCTAACAGCGCGAGCTGCCTCAGCCTCCCCCCAGGAGACGGCTTGGCTTCGGCATGGCTTCCACCATGTTTGTTAGAGCAGTACCAGAGCCCCGATTCTCCCCAAATGCACCCCCGGTGCTGTAGCTCCTCTCACACTTCTGGGTCCAGGAGAAGGTCACACTGGAAGGCAGGGGATCTGACTTTCTCAGCAACGTCCCAGAAGGTCTGTGTAGCTCAGCCCAGAAGTGCAGGGGAATTAATGCTCCATGCGGTGAACTTCAACAATGACAGAGGAGATGAAAGACCTGGTTGATACATCCCTCTCCTTTCTTCCCCAGAGGCACGGTTCTGAGGCACGGTGTTTCCACCTGGCTTGTCTGAATGACAGTCTGCGTGACCGAGCAACCAGCTGTCTTTTCTCGTGCAGCTGAGGGCAGCTAATCAATGTGCCACCTTGTATTTGCTTTCACTCCTTCCCTGCTTTTGCCTCCTGCCCTGGGATTTGCAATAAAGCTGCAGCATGTGAGGTTTGCTTCTGGCCTTTTTTCTAGGGAACATGGGCTAGGAGAGTAACTGATGATATTTGTCGTGAGCATATGTGAACTGTTCCCTGGAGGGAGGGTTATGAGATTTGGCAGATAAAAATACAGCACTGAATTCAGAAATACTGAATTCCAGGTAAACAGCGAAATATTTTTTTAGTTTAAGTATGTCCCAAAGATTGCATAGGACTTACTTATACTAAAAGAATTATTTGCTGTTTATCTGAAATTCAAATTTAAATCTGCATCCTATATTTTATCTGGGAACCCTATCTGAATACACTGAGAAATTCCAGGGAAAGAGGCTTTGCAGGGTTTGAGGTAAGGGAACAGTGTAGGCAAAACTCTACAAAGCTGTACAAAGAATGAAACAACATAACAAGAATGTAAAATGTGAAGACGGGGTGCAATGGGAGATAGAGCTGTGTCACAATGAAGAAACTTAGGTTTTTACATTGTTAGAGGAGTGGTGTGGTCACTTTAAAAAAATAGATCATTCTGACGAAAACTCTGAATGATGAAATTCTGGAGAAAAATTGATTGAGGGGCAAAATGGAATGAAGGCAAGAAAAGGCCAGTTAAGAGGCTGTTCAGTCACTGACACTGGAGAGAACAAGGGCTTGGACCCAACCCGTGGTGGCTGGGATGGACGGAAGTTGATGGTTTTGAGAACCTCTGGGGAGATTAAATTTAAAAGTCATGGTGAATAACTAGATGGCATGGGGAGTGGTAAGGAAGAGGAAGGAATCTGCCATGCATTCCAGCAAAGCATTTCTGCTTAGATAACCAGCATCATCAACGCCAATGAGAAGAACAGATTTGGGGGAAGAGAACCACGAGTTCAGTTTCGTCCCCATTGAGTTTGAGAGGGTCTGCAGGCCTTGCAGCAGAGCGATCCAAGGAATGGGTGGACATCTGGATTTGGGCTGGGATGGACAGTCCCACTGTACAACTGCAGAGGGCACCATTCACACTGTATACAGTGAGACTGGTGCCCCTGGGTACCGTGCTGCATCATACTGATCCTGTGGGTAAGGCTGGGAGTGGGTGTGGGGAGATAATTCTCCACGGGTATCTCCCTGCACATCTCGTGAACAGAGGTATTGACTGCCTTTGTTCTAGATAATATTTTTAAGGAAGTTTGTTTAGCAAACAGCCTTGAAAGATAGAGAGGGCATCTCCCTCCAAAGCGCAGGGCTGCCTCCTGTCCAGTTATCAAGGATAATGTGTCCCTTAGGCAGACTTACTGCCCATTAGAAAACATTTGGTTCCCTAAACTCAGGGTTCCTTTCCTGTATGCAACCCCTTGCATATGCAGGTGACCTGGCCCTCTTCACATTATCTGGTGGGAACTGGGGCTTGGAGAACCATCCAAATGCTGCTACTCTGCCCACTGCTATTGCTCTGAGGAATAAAATCCTTTGCCTCTGATTTAAGAATCTTGTGGATGCTCTGCCAGCATCCATGAAACTGTGGCAGGCTCACTTGCTGGTTTGCAGGGAGAGTAAAATGCCAGGTCCTTCACTGTTCTTGACAGTGGGGAGAGAGGAATGGTCAGGGCTGCACACATAAATTAGAAAGTCCTCCACCTACACGTAAACATTCAGTGTGTGTCCTCTTATCATTTTCTTCCTATTTTGTTCACTCTTCTCTATTTGTTTCTTCCTCTAAGTTCTAAGCCCCACTGGGGTGAATTTAGGAAGAAAGATGAGTCAGGCATTACAGGTCAGTTCACTCAGTCTTTCAAATTCCCTTCTCCCGTGTGTTTCTCTTGTTACAGAGGCTGGGAATCTAAATATTAATTTTCTAGTCTTCCTGGTATCTAGAGGTGGCAACTCAGTGCTAGCCAATGAGATTTCAGCAAAAGTCTTCTGGAGGGGCTTGGAGGTGATAGTTCTGGAAAAGTGTTTGTTTTTCAAGTTTAAAGAGAGGAAAATTGACACAGGTGTAGTCATTTTTGTCCTTTGTTCTTCCCCTTCTTCTGGACTAGAATGCAAATGTGATGCTTGGAGGTAGAGCAGCCATCCTGTGACCATGAAGTAAAAATCATAAAAATAAAAACCGATATACTTTTTTGGCTGCGTTGGGTCTTCGTTGCGGTGCGTGGACTTCTCATTGCGGTGGCTTCTCTTGTTGTGGAGCACGGGCTCTATAGCGCAAGCTCAGTAGTTGTGGCGCACGGGCTTAGTTGCTCCGCAGCATGTGGGATCTTCCTGGACCAGGGCTTGAACCCGTGTCCCCTGCATTGGCAGGCAGAGTCCTAACCACTGTGCCACCAGGCAAGTCCCATGACAGGGTTATTAAAACAATCCTGAATGTTTGTTAGGCAAATGACATCTGGCCCATGCACTCAAGGTACCAGTGCTGCTTTCAGTCTGCACTTGGATCCTGCTCTAGCTCTCCTCTCCTTAGACCCTCCTGTAGTGGGTGCTGTGGTGTGTCGCCCACATACCCACCCCTCACCCCCTTTCAGGACTGAGACACTCATTTCCTCAATTGCTCAGAGTGCTGGCAACTCACAGCTGGTAGCTGAGTCCCTCCTGGAGATTGCCCTCAGCTGTGAGCACTGCTGGTCAAGGCAGGGGTATAAATGTCTAGCCCCTCTGCCCCGATCTGGGACAACTTCAGCTCCAAAGTTGGTGGAGCTGGGCCACCCCAGCTCCAAAGGGCCTGTGGCATCAGTTGAGGCCTCTGATGTGACTGAATCACAGCTCATCTTCTCTTGCTACCCTATCCTGCTCCCTTCAGGGTTGACTCTAAGAGTACTCCCCAGTGAACTTCTTGTGCTAAGTCTCTATCTCAGAGTCTGATGTCCAGGGAACCTGACCTTTGGCAATTCGTGACAAGACTGGTCCAAGAAAGAAGACTGTTTATAAATTGGGTGCAATTATGGTGATGAGTAACAAGGTTGAAGTGGTGGTCACGGGGGCCTGACCCGAGAGAGCTATTGAGACAGTGACTAGAATGTGATGTCCCTAGGGGTACGATGAACAGGCAGTCAGCAAGGGTTTTGCTCAGTCTATACAACCAAAAGAAATCAAGAGTGGATGAGAGACTTCTGTTTCCTGGTTCCGCATGTGATGAGCTTAAAAGTTGCCACTCTGTCTTGACAACAAGTGAAACAGACTGAAAAATTAACTCTTCTTGGATCTGTACAAGAGGGGAGAACAGGGAAGACAGCTGCCCCCAAGACTGGAGAGGCAGGCAGGTGAATACAGGGAGTCGCAGCTTCCCAGAGCAGAGACTCAGGAGCTGAAACGGCCTCTGGAGCCAGGGTCCGGGTAGGAAAACCTGAACCCTGAGTGATAAGTGCTGGAGACTCAGTGAGGACAACTCTGAGAGTTAAAAACTCCAAGGGGACCCAGTCATAGGGGCTCCCACAGTACTGTGAGATTATCCTCCAGGAACTCCACTGGCTTCCCACAGTAAATACCAGAGAAAAATCCCCTCTGGCTCCCTGCAGGGGGAGGGAAAAAGGAACCATTTTGAACTATGCCAGAGCATTCTCTTCTTAAAAAGGTCTGCCTTCAGGGGAAACTAGTTAACCAGAGCCTAACCTGCTGGGGTATTATCAGAGCCTAACTCTAGTCCACTCTAGCAATCCTGTCCCACCTAAGGGGGGAGGGAAAAACTAAGAAACTCTTGTAAAGTTCCTAGTCCAGAGACATAGGCTCATTAAAAGCCTGAGAACTGATCATAGGACTATAGGATGCTTCCCCTCCCCCCATACCTCATAACCACATTACTAAAGGCCTATTTACAGCAGTTCCTTTTACCCAGTAATCACGTCCAGCTGACAAGAAAAATTACAAGGAATACTAAAAGGCAAAAAAAAAAAAACAAAGCACAAAAAAACCCCACCATAATCTGAAGAGACAGAACAAGCATCAGAACAAGACATGACAGGGATGTTGGAATTATCAGACCGGAAATGTAAAACAAATATGATTAATAGGCTAAGGACTGTAATGGATAAAGCAGAGAGCATGCAAGAACAGATGGGCAATGCAAACAGAGAGATGGAAATCCTAAGAAAGAACCAAAAAGAAATGCTAGAGATAAAAAAAGAAAAGAACCTCTGAGCCAGAGGATATATCAATAAATCCTCAAAAACTGAAAAGCAAAGAGAACAAAGACTGGAAAAAATACAGAACAGAATATCCAAGGATTGTGGGACAAGTACAAAGGCATAATATATATACAGTGGGAAAAGAAAGACAGAAAGGAACAGAAGAAATATCTGGAACAATAATGACTGAGAATTTCCCCCAAATTAATGTCAGACACCAAACCACAGATCCAGGAAGCTCAGAGAACACCAAGCAGGATAAACTCCAAAAAAACCTATACCTAGGTATATCATTTTTAAACTACAGAAAATCAAAGATAAGGAAAAGTCCTGAAAGAAGCCAGACAAAAAAGCAACTTACTATATAGGAGCAAAAATAAGAATTACATCTGACTTCTCTTCAGAAACCAGGCAAGCAAGAAAAGAGTGGAGTGAAATAGTTAAAGTATCGAGAGAAAAAACCTCACCAACCTAGAGTTCTGTAAATTCTGTGAAAATATCCTTCAAAAGTGAAGGAGAAATAAAGACTTTCTCAAACAAACAAAAATTGAGGGAATTTGTTGCCAGTAGAGCTGTCTTGGAAGAAACGTTAAAGAAGTTCTTTATAGAGGAGGAAAGTAATATAGGTCAGAATCTTGGATTTACATAAAGTAAGCAAGAACACTGAAGAAGGAATAAGTGAAGGTAAAATAGAAACTTATTTTTCTTATTCTTAATTGATCTAACAGATAAGTTCAAAATAATAATAATAACAATGCATTTGATTATGCATACTAATATATATTATATATATGCTTATGTATACTTATATATAAGTGAAATGAATGACAGCAATGCTACAAGGGATGGGAGGGAGGAACGAGGATTATTTACATAGTCTTACCATTCAACCCATAATCACACTCCTTGGTATTTCCCCCCAAAAGTTGAAAACTTTTATCCATACAAAAACCTGCACACAGATATTTATAGCAGCTATATTGACAACTGCCAAAACTTGGAAGCAACCAAGATTTCCTTCAGTAGGTAAATGGATAAATAAATTATGGCAGGGGGCTTCCCTGGTGGCGCAGTGGTTGAGAATCTGCCTGCTAATGCAGGGGACACGGGTTCGAGCCCTGGTCTGGGAAGATCCCACATGCCGCGGAGCAACTAGGCCCGTGAGCCACAACTACTGAGCCTGCGCGTCTGGAGCCCGTGCTCCACAACAAGAGAGGCCGCGATAGTGAGAGGCCTGCGCACCGCGATGAAGAGTGGCCCCCGCTCGCCACAACTAGAGAAAGCCCTCGCACAGAAACGAAGACCCAACACAGCCAAAAATAAATAAGTTAATTAATTAATTTAAAAAAATTAAAAATAAATAAATAAATAAATTATGGCATATCCAGACAGTAGGATATTATTCAGGGCTAGGAAAGAAATGAGCTATCTCTAGAATAGATGGACAACAAGCTCCTACCGTAAAGCACCCAAGGAGACGGCGGGCCAGAGGCTGATGAGAGCACGGTGGCATCTGCAAACAGAAAAACAGAAAGGCGGAGAACAAGGTCAATACCTGTACAGCAGAAATTAACACGACATTGTAAATCAACTATACTTCAATTAAAAAAAAAAAAAGGAAATGAGCTATCAAGCCACGAGAAGACATGGAGGAACCTTAAATGCATACTACTAAGTGAAAGAAGCCAATCCAAAAAGGCTACACACTGTATGATTCAAACTATATGACATTCTGGGAAAGGCAAAACTATTGAGACAGTACAAAGATCAGTGGTTGCCAGGGGTTGGGGGGCAGGGGCGAGGGAGGGATGAACAGGTGGAGCCCAGGATTTTGAGGGCAGTGAAAGAACTCTGTAGGATACCGTAATGACGGTTACATGTTATTATATATTTGTCCAAACCCAAAGAACGTGCGACACCAACAGACATAAGAAGACTCTGGTTTTTGGGTGATTATGATGTGCCAGTGTAGGTTCATCGACTGTAACGAAGGTCCCACTCGTGAGGGATGTTGATGATACGGGAGGCTACGCATGTGTGGCGGTGACAAGTATAGGGGAATCGCTGTACCTTCCACTCAGTTTTGCTGTGAACTTAAAGCTCCTCTAAAAAGATAAAGTTTTAATAACAATAAAAAAGGGTTTACCCCCATTATAGAGTAGACACGATAATTTTTTTTTTTTTGGCTACGTTAGGTCTTTGTTGCTGCGCACTGACTTTTCT
Organism: Balaenoptera acutorostrata; assembly: GCF_949987535.1. Taxonomy (NCBI): domain Eukaryota; kingdom Metazoa; phylum Chordata; class Mammalia; order Artiodactyla; family Balaenopteridae; genus Balaenoptera; species Balaenoptera acutorostrata. The sequence goes on along the minus strand of NC_080064.1, from coordinate 128,365,439 downwards.
CTAGTTGCGGCGAGTGGGGGCTACTCTTCGTTGCAGTGTGTGGGTTTCTCATCGCAGTGGCTTCTCTTGTTGCAGAGCACAGGCTCTAGGCGTGTCGGCTTCAGTAGTTGTGGCACGCGGGCTCAGTAGTTGAGGCGCGCGGGCTCTAGAGCGCAGGCTCAGTAGTTGTGGCGCACGGGCTTAGTTGCTCCGCGGCATGTGGGGTTTTCCCAGACCAGGGCTCAAACCCATGTCCCCTGCATTGGCAGGTGGATTCTTAACCACTGCGCCACCGGGGAAGCCCCCTATAATTTTTTTTAAGTGGATCATTAGGAGACTGAGAGCAGCCACCACAATAAAAAGTTAGAAATCTCCTTTTCAGTTTTCAGACCTGAGCCAGTTTTCAGATCTAGAAACCATTAACTGAGGAGAGGTTGAATCCCTAGGGGGAAGGCCTTATAACCATGGCAAGTCATAAGCTTAAATGGAAATGATCCCTGTAGTCTTTCCCTGAACAAAAATAAGAGCTACTTAGTTAGGTAACTATGGACTGAGAAAAGGGTAGTATCCAAATATTCTGAGGGCACAGGGTCCAAGTTGATATTGATACCTGGAAACCTAAAGCATTATTGTGGCCTTCCGTTAGAGTAGGGGTGAGTGAGGACTGGGTAATCAGTGGTCCTGGCCTCAGTCCAGCTCACAGCTGGTCTCCTGAGGTCCACAGACTGTCCCAGTGGTCATTTCCCCATCCTCAGTAATATAATTTGAAATGGACACTGAGGGTTGGCAGAAACCCCACACTGGCCTGTTCATGGAGAAGTGTCATAGTGGAGATGGCCCAAATCAAACCCCTGAAACTGTCCCCCCACCCCATCCAAATAGTAAATCAAAAACAATATCACATCCTGGAGGAAGACAGCAGTGATTCATGCCATCTTTAAAAACCTAAAGTATGTGGGTTGGCGGTCACTAACGCATGTCTGTTTAATTTATCACTCTGGCTTGAGATAGACCTTGGAGGATAACAGTGGAGTGAGGCATCCTTTACCAAGTCATACCCTCAACTGTAGCTGCTGTGACATATGAGCTATCTTTGCTTGAGTGAATTAACACTAATTTTTAGATGGTATGTGGCCATTAGATGTGCATTCCTTTCTAGCCCTATCAGAATGGAGAATCTGAAACAGTTCTCATTCATGTGGAATAGTCAATAGTATATACTCTTGCTGCTATAAAACTTTCCCTCCTTCTGTTGTAATAGAGTACAGAGGGACATAGACTTTCTGGCCATGCTGCATGGTCATCACATCGGTCTACCTTATTAATGACATCGTGTTATTCAGACTATGAGTAACAAATAGCGAATACATTGGAAGGATTCTTAACACACATGAGCCCTACTTTCTGACGCTACCCTGGTGAGTGTGAGGTGTGGAGTTGTGATGGCCTGGTAAGGGTGGGAAGGCTCCCCACTTGCTTTTGCTGGCATGGGTAGAGCCTTAGTTTTTCTGTGGTATTTGGCTGAGGTAGAGTGATTATTATCTAAATGTTTTCTGCCTTGCTAGAATGTTCCTTTCATGGTCTTTAACTAAAGAGAACAGACATTTGTTGGGGCTTTTTTGGGTCAATGCCCATTTGTGTTTCCAGGTTGCCAGTTTCTTGAGCTCCAAGTCTGAGATATATGAGACAGAAAAGAAAACTTGGTTAAATAATAATTAAAAAAAGAAAACTCAGGGAACCCACCACTGTGTTGTTCCTCAGGTCCCATGGTCTCCAACTAGTCATACACCTTTACTCCACCTATCAGAGTCTTTTTATGTCTGAGTTTTTAGTTGTACATAGTGGCAGGAATAGGGAAAATTAATATTCTATCTTCTGGAAGTGGAAGTCCACATTTCATCCACAGAAATGAGATCTCCTATAACATAACATTGGACCATGAGGGTCACTTTACAGCACAGGAGATGCAGAAGTGAGCCCATGACCATAGGATCCACTGATCCTTCACATACAAGAACACTCAGAAAATGCCATCCTGATAGAACAAAGGAATGCCCTCCTGAAGGCACAGCTGAGGTGCTATGCTGGAGTTGATAGCATGTGAAGATGGGGTGCTATCCTCCTGGATGGAGTATATACTCCCAGTCACCAATCATTACCCACTGCAGTGTCCCCAGCAGGTAGACTACTTGGGTCTGGAGATCATGGAGTAAGAATAAGAGAGGTCTCACTTACCATTATCCCAAGTGGTCCACTTTGGAAACTTGTGCTTCCTGCTCCACAGTTCTGGACTCTGCAGATTTAGAGGTTCTGGCTCTCCCAGAGGGTGAATGTTTCCACCCATCTTCTTGAATTTTTTCATGCTGAGAAACCAGCAGGAAAAGACCCTGATCTTTAGGAGAAGATGAGTCTGCTGTTATGCAATGATGGCAGAAAAGATCGTGGATGGCATGCAGGTGATCCACTTGGACGTCACTTGGTTCTCCCTTGCCCAATTTTGCTGATAAATGGGCAAATGCAGCAGGCATGGCCTAAGAAGGACATTATAATCAGGGACTCAGACCCCTCAGGGATAAGGGTCTAGGTTACTCCACCATGTAAGCCACCTGGACCAGCAAAGATGCTCACGAAGGGTCAGAGGAATCTAGAACAGACAGTACAGGAAGGAAATTATAAGTAGCAGTTGAGACCAGTTGTAGCAGTGAGTTCTATCATTTGTTCCCACTAATCATCCCCTTCTAAGTTTTCCCCAGGTAAAAAGGCTCACTAGAAAAATCCTCAGTGAGGGACTTCCTGGTGGCACAGTGGTTAAGAATCCACCCGCCAATGCAGGGGACACGGGTTTGAGCCCTGGTCCGGGAAGATCCCACATGCCGCGGAGCAACTAAGCCCGTGCACCACAACTACTGAGCCTGAGCTCTAGAGCCCGCAAGCCACAACTACTGAGCCCGCGAGCCACAACTTCTAAGCCCACAAGCCACAACTACTGAGCCCGTGTGCCACAACTACTGAAGCCCATGCGCCTAGAGCCCTTGCTCCACAACAAGAGAAGCCACCGCAATGAGAAGCCCACACACCGCAACAAAGAGTAGCCCCTGCTCGCAGCAACTAGAGAAAAGCCCGCATGCAGCAACAAAGACCCAACGCAGCCAAAAATAAATAAATTTATTAAAAAAATATCCTCAAAGAACTGCTTCCAAAGTTTATACAAAGTAGGTAGATTCAAGTGGCAAAGGGGTGGACTATGGTGGATGCATTGTGTGCTGCCCAGATCCCTCCTCCCCCACCCTGGATGAAGCCTTCATTTCCCCAGCTGCGGAGAGGGTTGACAGCTGACAGCCTGCGTCTGAGTACTGCTTCCAAGATTGCCTTCAGCAGAGAACTGCATCATCCACCGTCCTGTTCCCACATCTAATGACAAGTTGATATGGGGGGCTGTAAAGGCCTGGACAGTCAGGACAATCTGGGAGGCCATCCCAGGTCCGGAGCTCTCCATGGGATTGCCTGAGTGTTTTGTTGGGACTGTATCACACCCAACTTCTCATTCTGCCCAAACTTGCTTTCTTTACTCCCCATACGTGTTGATTCCCGCGTCGCTCCCAATAACTTTATTGCACGCAAATGTTTGTTTCGGAATCTGCTTCCTGGGAAGCCGGACCTGAGACATCTCCACAACACACACGAACAGAGGCTGCCCTGCCTGTGAACTGGCTTGCCCACAGGCTGTTCTCTGGACCTGGGGAATACCGCCAGTCACACGACGATATCTGGAGGCTCAGAGGTTTCACTGAAACACTGCCGAGGAAGGAGTCACTGAAGTTCTTGTGAGGAAGGACCTAGGAGGAAGGAAGTACACCAGAAAAGGGAGATGGATATAAATTCAAAGTTTCCATCAAGTTTGGGGCCCGAATCAGCTGCCTGAGAGAGAGGGGTTGCAAGGAATAAAAAGAGGCAAGTCAACTTCATCAACTCCCAAAGTCAAGGCATGGGAGGGTCTAAAGCAAGTGGTGGAGGGGCCGCTAAACGGGCTATTGGCTCCTGTGTAGAGAATATCCTAGCGGCTTGGTGCCACTGCCGCCTCTCAGGCCATACAGGGGGGGACTGTGGGGTAGCCAGCCTTGAAGCCCTGAGCCACCACTCCTGTCCCTCGCCTTCCCTGTTCTCTGAACTGACAATCAGGGTTTTGTGTCCAGCCCCAGAGTGACAGCTTAACCTCATACCCTCCACCTTGTTCCTCTTTTTACGGCAGACTCAAGCCTTGATGACTTTCTCCTCCTCCACCCCTCAAACTTAGATGGAAGCTAAGTTGAGAAGATTCTTAGCTACAGAACTGGCATGATCTGACTGGGAGGCTGTCGAGCCTATTTTGAACCTTCAGAATACTGAAAAACATATTTTTGCTCTGGTTGTGCCCAGATATAGAAGAATTAATACTATTTCCAAGGGTTCACAGATCAAGCAGGAACCCAAGGACTCAGGGGAAGAAAATTACTGGTGAGACATTCTTATCTATTCCAGTATGACCTTATTAATTAATTGCATCTGCAATGACCCTATTTCCAAATCAAGTCACATTGTGAAGTACTGGGGGTTAGAACTCCAAGATATGAATTTTCTTTTTGCAGGGGGAGGGGCACAATATTCAGTGAGGATTGTCCTTTTCCTGAACCCCTGGTAAAAAGAATAGAAGTATGCTTGGGGTGAAATGAGGGGTCAGGATGGCAGGAAATCTAAAGCTGTTTCAGACACATCTGGATGATAGCTTATTGGCAGTAAGTAAAAAAGAAGAGCTCAAATGTGTTATTAAATACAAATTAAGCAGCAGACTTGTTGGATGATCACAAAACCTGGTAAAAAGTCATATCTTCAGAAGACATTATCCTCTAAGTAAGTACTGGCACCTAGCACCATACCTGAGCTTATGGAAGCAAAATATTTGTTTGATCAAGTCCAGAGGGCTATAACCTACACAGTAAGGGAATGTGCTCATTAGAATTTTTGTCTATGCTCTGCCTTTGGTATACACTTATGTCCCAGAAACGTCCCCATACCACATCGGCCTAGAGAGTAAATGTAGTATAATAACAACTAATGTTTATCAAGTGCTGATTTTGTACCAGGCACTTTTCTAAGAAATTTATCTGTGTATTTCATTCTCACAACAACTCTATTATTGCCATTTTATAGATGAAGAAATTGAAGGTACAGAGAGGTTACGCAGCTAGGAAGTGGCGGCATGAACAACAAAAGAAAAAATAGATAAATTGGACTTCCTCAAAATTAAAAACTTTTGTATATCAAAGGACATTATCAAGAAGGCGAAAAAACAATATATAGAATGGGAGAAAATATTTGCAAATCATATATCTGATAAGGGTCTAGTATCCAGAATATATAAAGAACTCTTACATCCCAACACCAAAAAGAAAAACAACATAATTTTTTAAATGGGCAAAGGACTTGGACAGATATTTCTCCAAAGAAGATATCCAAAAATCACATGAAAAATTGCTCAACATAATTAGTCATCAGGGAAATGCAAATTAAAACTTCAGTGAGATAGTGCTTCACACACACTAGGATGGCAATAATCCAAAATATGGAAAACAACAAGTGTTGGTAAGGATGTGGAGAAGTTGAAACTCACCTACATTGTTGGGAATGTAAAATGGTGAAGCCGCTGTGCAAAACTGTTTGGTGATACCTCAAAAAGTTAAACATGGAATTTCCATATGACCCAGCAATTCCACTTCTAGGTAAACACCCAAAGGATTGAAAACAGATAATCAAATCCTTGTGCAAGAATCTTCATAGCAGCACTATTCATAATAGCTTAAAGACGGAAACAACCCAAATGTTCATTAACAGATGAATGGATAAATAAATGATAATTATATATATATGTATATATATACACAATGGAATATTATTCAGTCATAAAAAGGAACGAAGTACTGATGCATGCTACCATATGGATGAAACCTGAAAACACTTATGCTAAGTGAAATAAGCCAGTCACAAAAGGTTATAGCTCATTCCATTTATATGAGCTATCCAGAATCCCTATAGAAACAGAAGGCAGATTGATGGTTGCTAGGGATAAGGGGGAATGGGGAGTAAAAGCTCAATGAGTACAGGATTCTATTTTGGGGCAATTAAAAGGTCTAAGAACTGGATAGATGTAGTGGTTGACAACATTGTGAATTTACTAAATGCCATTGAATTGTTCAGTTTAAATGGTTAATTTTATGTCATGGATTTCACCTCAGTTAAGAAAAACACTTTATAGGCAATGGTAACTAACAAAAGGGTATAAAAGCAGGCAAATGCTCCAATTTCTTGTATTTACAAAGATCACTGCTCCTTTGTAGGAAGTAGGCTGTTGGTAGTGGAGGCTGACAAGGGTGGAGGAGATACTGAGGTAGCTGCTACATCCAGACGATGGCTGTCACCACCCTAACTTTGGTGAGAAGAGTGGGATGGAGAGAAAACTTGGCAGGATGAATCAACATGATAAAGTGACAGATGAAAGAGGAGTCAAAGATGACTCAGCTTTTCAGGATGACACACTACTAGTGCACCACTTTATTGAGTTGCGAACTAGGAGAGAAGGCTAAGATTTGGTGGTAAGTTTAGTTTTAGACTTGAGAGGTCTGTGAGACATCCAAGTGCAGTTTCTCATTAGGAAGCTGGAAATACAGATTTGAGAGTTGTTGTCCTTTTGTTGGCTGATGAAGCCATAGGAGGCAATGAGATTGCGGAGGGAGAGAGTCTAGAAGAGGAGGAAAGAAAGCTTACAACAGGGCCCGAAGGAACTTCAAATATAAAGTTAAATAGAAAAGGAGGAGCAGGCAGAGGCGACTAAGATGTGCCCAAAATAGTGGAAAGCCAAGGAGAGCAAAATCGGGGGGTCAAAGGGAGAGACTGTTTTGAGAAGCATGAAGTGGTCAGGTGTATTGAATACTTCTGAGAAGTGACGTGTCCATTGGATTTAGTAGCATGGGAATAGCTGTCAACCTTTCCACTGAAGGGTGGGGATGAAATCAGAGTCACTAATTTGGACAGTGGGAATTTGATTTCTTCACCCTCTTGACTTCCACTTCACTGCAGGGTTGTCCTAGATTCTGTTCTCCTGACTTATCTTGGTACCCAGTGCCACCAGTGCTGCCCAATGCAGCCCCTATGCAACACCGCTGCTGAAGATTTTGCCAGTGACAACAAAATATATACTTCCTTTCCGCCACCTCAGCTACTGATGTCGCTTCTTGCTTCCCCTTATGCTCAAGTTTTCATGTCTGGAGAAAGCAGGTTTGGGGACAGTAGGATTGAATTGCTAGGAAGATTTTCCACTATTCATTCCTCATTTCTTCCCTGGATGACTTAATGTCCCTCCCTCTTCTTAAAAGATAACAGACACTCTTCCCAGATTGGACATGGAAGCTATCGACAATTTTGTCTGTGGTCCAAGGGTTTGGTTGACCAGGGAACACATTCAACTTTATTTTCCACTCCCTGGTGCTAGGGCAAAGGCCACCACTCATACAAAGTCCCCATCAGTGGAGAGATGATTTACAATCAGCTCTCCAGGGGGAAAAAAAATCCCTGATTTATAGCATATGCCAATTTCCATGGTGTAAATACTTCCAACACGGGCAATTTCAAGCTGCTGCAAGGTCATTGAACTCAGAGATAAGAGATGTGCAGAATCAGCTCTTACAGGTTGGTATAAAACTGACTCAATCACCAATGCACCCCTTCCTAACTTTAAACTTCTTCCTGGAAACTGGTCATCTTCTTTCTCCTAATTTATTCCTTCCAGAATTTATCAACAGATTTTGTTTAAGAAGTGTGCTTGGCACACAGGAGCTGCTCAATAAGTATTTGTGGAATGAATGAAAGAATAAATGGAATCATTGTTGGTTGCTTCACTGACCTCATGTCTACAGTGAAGGAAAAGTAGTTGGTTTGAAAGGCACCCTGAATTAGGAAGGGCACTGCACTTGAAGTCAGAAAATCTAGGTTCAAGACCTGGCTCTGTCCTGTAATATCTGTCTCCCTTAGGGCAAGTCCCTTAATGGCTCTGGGCTTCATTTGGATCATCTGTAAAATGAGGCTAAGAAGAACCTGCTACATAAAGTTGTTGTAAGGATCAAATACAATAATATATAGCAAAAATTCTATGGTGCAATTTTATTGGCATCACTGCACAGCAGAATCTGAAATTTATAAAAGCTATGAATCAGTTCGTAAGGACACTCACCAGAAAGTAAAGTTTAATAAATGGAACTATAAATACAGGGTAGTGAGCACAGGCATTGGGTCAGACAGATGTGGGTTTGAAAACAGATTCTACCGCTTATTTGCTCTGTGACCTGAGGAAATCACATCACTAAAATGGAGATAATTAATACCTACTCCACAGGGTTTTGGCAAGAATTATAATTAGACGGTATATGAGTCAAAATAGACTAAGTTATGCTATGAATTCGAACAATAAAAGGTCATTGTTATGTCCCAATCATAATACATGTTCACTGTGTTCACTGCAGATGACCTTGGGGTCGTGGGGATATGCTCTACAATGCTTCAGGGTCCAGGTGGACAGAGCAGCCACAAGCTGGAACATTATCAACTGCCTAGGTAGAGGGAAAGAGGGTCTTGCACCAGTATGGAAATGATACACATCATTTCCACGTGTATCTCCTTGGCCAGAACTAGTCACATACCCCCACTAACCCCAAGTCGGTCAGGAACTACAGTCCTCCCTGAGATACTGCAGACAGCCTGAAATATTGAGTGGACAGCAAAATGTATACCACAGATGGATTACATGATAACCCTTGGCCCACTTAAATGTTCCTCCCCACCCTCCCCCTTTCTAGGTATGAAGGAATAAAATGATTTCAACCAAAAGGCTTGAAATTTATTCGATCAGCATACATTGTGTAACTACTTAAGAGTTTCCCTTTGCAGTTTTATGAATGTGAAGGAGGGAGAAAAAAAAAAAAACCCTGCTAGTTTAAAAATAGGCCCCAGAATTTCTTTAGAAAAAGAAGTGTATTTTATTTAACACAATGCTTAGAAAGTGTATTTTATTTAACACAGCAGGGTGGCTGGGCTAGGAAAAGACCTCAAGCTAAATTACTGTCCATATTAAAAAAAAAAGAATTTAAAGTTTCTTGAAGCAGCTTGGGAAACCTTCTAGAAAAGAGACTCGAATATTCAATTTAAAATAATCTGCTGTGGTACATAGCAAAGTAAATCCACCCCCAAATCTTCAACAAAAACCTGCTACACTTTGGGTAGTGTTTGTTATGAGGTGGAGGATTAAGAGAAAGTGTTTGTTGGGTTAATTTAGGACAAAAAGAAGAGAAAGCTTCAAGCTACATCAATAATTTATCAGACAACTATTACAAGAAACACAACCCCCTGAGAATTCTCAATTATTCTGTGAGGAAATGCTGAGTTTCCCAGCCCAGTAAATAGATATTTTAATTTAAATATTAAAGGAGAAAGTAGTCCCACTAAGATGAAGGAGATGGGGCTCTCCAGGCTGCTGCTATCAGATTTTTAAAAAAAAATAGTATAGGGACTTCACTGGTGGCTCAGTGGTTGAGAATCCACCTGCCAATGCAGGGGACACGGGTTCGAGCCCTGGTCCGGGAAGATCCCACATGCCACAGAGCAACTGAGTCCGTGCGCCACAGCTACTGAGCCTGTGCTCTAGAGCCCGCGAGCCACAACTACTGAAGCCCGCACTCCTAGAGCCCATGCTCCACAACAAGAGAAGCCACCACGTTGAGAAGCCCGCGCACCACAACGAAGAGTAGTCCCCGCTCGCCACAACTGGAGAAAGCCCGCGCGCAGCAATGAAGACCCGACGCAGCCAAAAATAAATAAATTAATTAATTAAAAAAATTCGCCTTATAAATTCCATTATGGATATGAGAAAAATCATAGACCGGAACACACTATACAAAACAATTCCCATGCTCCTTAAGTAATTATAAATCAGAGCATATTCTTTCTTTCCTCACACCCTCCGTGGCTCCTCATTGCACTTAATGTACACACTGCTTCGTGTGGCCTGCTGGTGTCACCTGAGCGGTTCCCTGCCTGCCTCTCAAACCACAGCTCCTGCCCTCATTCATCCTGCTCCAGCCACATGTCTCCTTGCCGTTCCCCAAACATCTCAAGTCTTTTCCACCTCAGGGGCTTTACACGTGCTCCCCCTTCCTCCAAGAGCTTACTTCTGTGAGCTCTTCATGAGCCAGCTTCTTCTCAGCCTTCACAATTAGTAAAGATAACTTCACAGAGACTCTTCCTGACCACCCCATCCAACATAACCATTTCCAGCCACTTCTAGCACCATCACTCTGCTTTATTGTCTTCCTAGCACTTGCAACAATAAATAATTACATTAGTCCATTCTCTTTGCTGGAATGGAAACTCCAAGAGAGGAGGACCATCTTGGTCCATTTGGCTGTTATAACAAAATACCAGTTTTTAAGACTGGGTGGCTTAAAAACAAGAGACATTTATTGCTCACAGTTCTGGAGGCTGGAAGTCCAAGATCAGGGTACCAGCATGGTCAGGTAAGAGCCCTCTTCTGGGTCAGACTTCTGTGTCCTCACATGGTAGAAGGGGCAAAGGAGCTCTGTGAGATCTCTTTTACAAGAGAACTAATCCTATCCACGAAGGCGCTACCCTCATGATCTAATCACCTCCCAAAGAACCATCACCCCCAACCCCCCGCCACCTTCTAACACAGGGTGTTAGGATTCCAACATATAAACTTGGGGAGGATGTAACCATTCAGAACATAGCCAGGACCTTGTCTGTCTGGTTTAGCCCTGAATCCCCAGGGCACAGAACAGTGCCTGGTCCATAGCAAGCACTAAAGCACTGACTGTTAAATGAATCAGTAAATGGATGATTAAATCATGGGAAATACTCTAAATATTTTTGGCTGAGTTTACTTCTATCATGTATTTAACTTGGAGGACAATTAAAGATCACGCTACTGTACATTCCCATGCCTCTATCGAAAGAATTTATTCCTTCCACCTTTGTGCCTTCCCACCCCCAATAGGAAGCCCAAGAATTCTGGGCCACTCTTCAAGCTATGAAGCCAATTCTTTTCTTATTGTCTTATGCAAAAACAAATAATTTAACAAGTGAGAAACCAAAGCCCTCTACAGACAGACTGCATTCAGAGACTTTATATTGAACTGTTGAGGACACATTGCAAACAGGCAGCCTGGTGCTGGAGTGCAGTTTCTCAGGGTACAGATTTGAGAAGATGCCCTCTCCCATGGTGTTGCCCTAAGCTGTGATCACTCTGTGCACCTGTGAAACTGAGCTCCCAAAGTAACAGTTCCTTAGTTACAGAACCCTCTCAGTGTAATCAACATGGCAAATATTTATTAAGCACCATGTGCCCAGCACTATTCTAAGCACTTTCATATGTACTACAGGCCCTCAATCTCATATCCTCATTTTGAAAATCCAAAACCTCTGAAAACAGGAAGATTTTGTAAGTCACTTGGCAGCAAACCTTACCTCTGGGAGGTCCTTCATGGTTTTTATCCACCTTCTTTACTGCAAGTGTCCCTGTGTGTCACATAGAATTCCAGATGTTGTGGAAGGAAGACTTTGTGGTTCCAAAACCTTCCTGAGTGATAGGAGCATCTTTTGTTATAATATTTGATTTAGTCCCTGACTTTTCTACTTTGACCTCCAGGAGGGGAGAGAGACTGGAGACTGAGCTAATCACCGATGGCCAATGGTTTAATCAATCACGCCTATGGAATGAAATCTCCATAAGAATCCTAAACAACAAGGTTCATTCAGAGTTCCCAAACTCCACAGGGACAGAAGCTCCTATGCTCCAGCCCTAGTCCTTGCCTTATGTACCTCTTCACCTGGCTGTTCATCTCTATCTTTTATTATATTACTTATAATAAACTAGTAAACATAAGTAAGTGTTCTCCTGAGGCCTGTGAGCTGCTGTAACAAATTATCAAACTTGAGGAGGGGGTCATGGAAATCCCCAATTTGTAGCCAAGTTGGAAAGAAGTGTGGGTAACCTGGGGACCTACTACTTGTGATTGGCATCTAAAGTTCTAAAGGGGGGGTGTAGTCTTATGGGACTGAGTGCCTAACCTGAATGGTCTGAACAAGCTCTGGGTAGTTGGTGTCAGAATTGAATTGTAGGACACCCATTTGGTGTCAGAGAGTTGAGGTGGTTGATGTGGGAAACCTATACAGACACATTTGATGTCAGAAGTGCTGTGAATAGAAGAAAGGTTTTTTTTTAGCCATTGACAATAATTTAAGGACTTTTTTTTTTTGAGGATTATTTAGAATAAATAAAAAGCTGGAATGACTTTTTATTGAAAATAAAAAGAGAAGTGCTTACAGCAAAGGAAACCATAAACAAAAGAAAAAGACAACCCTCAGAAAGGGTGAAAATATTTGCAAATGAAGCAACTGACAAGAGATTAATATCCAAAATATACAAACAGCTCATGCAGCTCAATATCAAAAAAACAAACAACCCAATCAAAAAATGAGTGGAAGAGCTATAGAGACATTTCTTTGAAGAAGACATACAGATGGCCAAAAAGCACGTGAAAAGATGCTCAACATCACTAATTATTAGATAAATGCAAATCAAAACTACAATGAGGTATCACCTCACACCGGTCAGAATGACCAACATCAAAAAACCTACAAACAATAAATGCTGGAGAGGGTGTGGAGAAAAGGGAACCCTCCTACACCATTGGTGGGAATGTAAATTGGTACAGCCGCTATGGAGAACAGTATGGAGTTTCCTTAAAAAAACTAAAAATAGAATTACCATATAACCCAGCAATCCCACTCCTGGGCATATACCTGGAGAAAACCATAATTTGAAAAGATACATGCACCCCAATGTTCATTGCAGCACTATTTACAATAGCCAGGACATGGAAGCAACCTAAATGTCCATCAACAGAGGAATGGATAAAGAATATGTGGTACATATACACAATGGAATATTACTCAGCCATTAAAAAGAACAAAATAATGCCATTTGCAGCAACACAGATGGACCTAGAGATTGTCATACTGAGTGAAGTAAGTCAGACACAGAAAGACAAATATCATGTGATATCGATTATATGTGGAATCTAAAAAAAAAGGGTACAAATGAACTTACTTATAAAACAGAAGTAGAGTCACAGATATAGAAAACAAACTTATGGTTACCAGGGGATAAGGTGGGGGAGGGATAAACTGGGAGTTTGGGATTGACATATACACACCACTATATATAAAATCGATAACTAGGGCTTCCCTGGCGGCGCAGTGGTTGAGAATCTGCCTGCCAAGGCAGGGGACGCGGGTTCGAGCCCTGGTCTGGGAAGATCCCACATGCCGCGGAGCAACTAGGCCCGTGAGCCACAATTACTGAGCCTGCGCGTCTGGAGCCTGTGCTCCACAGCAAGAGAGGCCGCGATAATGAGAGGCCCGCACACCGTGATGAAGAGTGGCCCCCACTTGCCGCAACTAGAGAAAGCCCTTGCACAGAAACCAAGACCCAACACAGCCATAAATAAATAAATTTTTTTAAAAAATCGATAACTAAAAAGAACCTGCTCTATAGCAGAGGGAACTCTACTCAGTATTCTGTAATGGCCTATATGGGAAAAGAATCTAAATAAAAGAGTGGATATATGTATGTATATATATATATATATATATATATATATATATATATATATATATATATATATATATATATATATATATATATATATATATATAAAAACTGATTCACTTTGCTGTACACCTGAAACTAACACAACATTGTAAATCAAGTATACTCCAATAAAAATTTAAAAAAAAAGAGAGAGAGAGAGAAGTGCTTAAGGAGGCTAAAGGCTCTGGCCAGGTCCTCAAGGTCTGACAGGGAGGCCAAGGCAGCCTTTTCCCACTGCAGGGCTCTCCTGGCTACACATCTATGGGGAAGGGCTCCCACTAACAAACCTGCTTTAACTCTCAACAAATCCTCTCAGGACTTCATGGGTAAACATGGGTAAATATTTTTAAAAGCTGGAATGTCACAAAAAATTTAAGTGGATCCCTTCTCAAAAGGGAAAAAAACCCTCAGGAAGAGTTCCATAAATCTTTATTTTTACTGCACCCTCTTCAGAGAACCCAGTTCTGTTCTACTTCAACCAAAACAAAAAATAACGCAGGAGGCTACAAATAACAAAAGAGTTTATTTGGAGTCTTAAGAATTGTAATTTGGGAGGCATAGATTCGGGTAACCCTGAAAGAGTGTTCAGAGGAAGAGAAAGCATCAGGGACTTACAAAGACGAAAATCCACCAGGCCGTTAAGAGTTGCCTGGAGAGAACTGTGATTGACTCTGACTGCAGTCAGAAAATATTTGTCCTTAAGGAATCACAAGTTGTTTTAGTGTAGGGGTTCCCATAAGCAGATAGACTATCACAAGTTATTTTAGGGTAAGGGTCCAATAAGTATCTTGCGTTTCTGACAGGTGTTCTGGATGACATCATCAGGTCAAAAGGTCAGATTCCGTCCAGGCTGAGACGTGCATAAGTCACACTTTCTTGCTCCATTTTAGAGAGCTCTCTTAGCATCACTGACTCCATTTTATAATTTTTTTTAAATTTAATTAATTAATTATTTTTTTTTTTATTTTTGGCTGTGTTGGGTCTTCGTTTCTGTGCGAGGGCTTTCTCCAGTTGCGGCAAGCGGGGGCCACTCTTCATCGCGGTGCGCGGGCCTCTCACTGTCGCGGCCTCTCTTGTTGCGGATCACAAGCTCCAGACGCGCAAGCTCAGTAGTTGTGGCTCACGGGCCTAGTTGCTCCGCGGCACGCGGGATCCCCCCAGGCCAGAGCTCGAACCCGTGTCCTCTGCATTGGCAGGCAGATTCTCAACCACTGCGCCACCAGGGAAGCCCACCGACTCCATTTTGTTTTTCCTTTCATACTACAGACAATCTAGTCCTCTCACATTCATCACACCTAAGCTTATTATGACCCTACATTCCACTTGGATTTCAGGAAATGTAATTTTGTTTGACAGGAGGCAGATACATGGCATGTGGAGGTAAATTAACCGCCTTTCATGGTGCTGGCTCCAATGCTCCGGAGGGGCTGTGGGTTATGGAAATAACTGCTAGGAAAGCAAAGGGATGCTCAGGGACAAAGAACACATGCAGAGCTGGCTCCCAGCCTCAGCCCAAGAGAAACACGCCTGACTTCTTAAAACATAATAGACAGAACTGCAGGGAACTCATTTCAATGCTTCATGTGCCAGATCTTTCTTAATAAGATGCTGACATTTCTTGAAGAAATCAACTTCAATTATGATTTTAAAAATATTAACCAATGGCATCCTCAAAGAAACTCATCAATATTGGAGGTATATACTATTTTGTTTTTATAAATTTATTTATTTATTTATTTATTTTTGGCTGCGTCAGGTCTTCATTGCTGCGTGCAGGCTTTCTCTAGTTGCGGCGAGTGGGGGCTACTCTTCTTTGTGGTGTGTGAGCTTCTCCTTGCAGTGGCTTCTCTTGTTGCGGAGCATGGGCCCTAGGCGTGCGGGCTCCAGTAGTTGTGGCACACAGGCTCAGTAGTTGTGGCTCGTGGGCTCTAGAGCACAGGCTCAGTAGTTGTGGCGCACGGGCTTAGTTGCTCTGCGGCATGTGGGATCTTCCCGGACCAGGGCTCGAACCCATGTCCCCTGCACTGGCTGGTGGATTCTTAACCACTGCGCCACCAGGGAAGCCCCGATAAGGCAAATTTTTTTTTAAAATATATTATCTCTAGTTATCGTAGTAATTCTACAAGGTATCCCAATTTTATATTTCTTTTTTTTTTTTTAAAGAATTTTTTTTTTAAGGCATTGTTTACTTTGTTTTTATTTATTTATTTTTGGCTGTGTTGGGTCTTCGTTTCTCTTCGAGGGCTTTCTCTAGTTGCGGCAAGTGGGGGCCACTCTTCATCGCGGTGCGCGGGCCTCTCACTGTCGCGGCCTCTCTTGTTGCGGAGCACAGGCTCCAGACGCGCAGGCTCAGTAATTGTGGCTCACGGGCCCAGTTGCTCCGTGGCATGTGGGATCTTCCCAGACCAGGGCTCGAACCCGTGTCCCCTGCATTGGCAGGCAGATTCTCAACCACTGCGCCACCAGGGAAGCCCCCAAGGCAAATTTTTAAAGGTCTTTTAATTAATTCTAGTTACTGTATCTGGTATTCTAGCAGTCACCCAGGTTACTAACACTGCCTTCAGTCACAATTTAACCTCCAAAACTAAATCATCTCCCATGTTATGAAAGCCTGTGATTATTGGAAATAAGGCACATGATATAGTAAATGTGGCTTTTCTACTCTGCAAAATATCCTTACATTAAACATATAAATATTCATCAAACACTGGTTTAAGTAATGGTGTGTATGGAGCGAGATCTAAATGACATAAGGCTCTATATGCAAGCCACGTAATATCTTGACAATTCACCTCTATCTGTCACAATTTAGCTTTCATTTCCCTTCTTGCTTTTAGGAAAAACTATTAACAAAAAGCTAGGCCAGGGACTTCCCTGGTGGTCCAGTGGGTAAGACTCTGCGCTCCCAATGCAGGGGGCCCGGGTTCGATCCTGGTGGAGGAACTAGATCTGGCATGCAAGCTGAAACTAAGAAGTCCGCGTGTTGCAATTAAAAAAAAAAAAAGGTTCCCACATGCCGCAACGAAGATCTGGCGTGCCGCAGCTAAGATCTGGCACAGCCAAAATAGACAAATAAATAAATAGATATTAAAAAAAAAAAAAGCCATCCCTATCACCCCACACCTCGCCATGTCCTGCACATTTTTTTGGGCGCACGGCATGTGGGATCCTAGGTATGTGGGATCTAGTTCCCCAACCAGGGATCGAACCCATGCCTTCTGCAGTAGAAGCACCGAGTCTTAACCACTGGACTGCCAGGGAAGTCCCAACTCCTGCACTTTTTTGATAAGTGAAGATTTTGACTCCGAGCCTAAGCCTCTCAGAGGTTGTGGAGAAGAAACAAGAGGAACATAAGAATAGCTGTTCTGAATTCAGTGCACTGCCTGACACTTTAAGACCTCGGACCACAGTCAACTTCTCATTCACCGCAAACTAGCTAGCCAGTGATTTTTCCTTCTTTCTAGTGAAAGCTTTACCTATATAGGTAGCTTCTGTTTGCCTGGGAGATAAAACAGGTCACGTTAACATTGAACTCTAGCTCTATGGCCCTCATCTCCACTCAACACAGTGGGACCTCTATTCCTCTCCAAGCTTCTACTGTCACCGAGATGTCTCTCACAGGCTCAAAACAAATGAGCTCAACCTCCAGTGCCTGCTGAAGCCACCTCTGCCTGCACTGCTGCATGAGGGCCCTTCTTCTGTTGTCAGAACCATTAGTCCAGCCACTTTCAGGGGGCACCACTGTGTTAGGCACTGCAGATCTGCACCAGCCCACAGCTGCTCCACTGTTGCCAAACATTATTGCCACCATAAGCACTTCATGTGGTTGAGTTTTTTTTTTAGTCACTTCTTCCCCTTTCCATCATGTTCCATTTCTAGACTAAGGCATGAGACCAGGGGAAAGCACAGAGCTGGTCTGGAGAACAAATATAAATTGTAGATGCTTTTCTGAATTCATAACTGAACACTAAAGTTATGTAACTGCAGTAATCCCAAATACCCGTCTTTCTCACCTCTTAGTATTTGTGTTCTATGTTAATCACCTCTCTTTGAGTGATGGGATGCCACTCCAAGATTATTAAAAAAAAAGTTATAAAAAGACTCTGGCTTCTATCTTGCTGGCCTTCTTTCTCCCTCATTTAGTTGCTTCAAGGGAAGCCAACTGCCATGGTGTGAGCTGCCCTACGGAGGGGCCCATGTGGCAAGGAATGGAGGGAGGCTTCCAGCCCGCAGCCAGCAAGAAACTGAGGCCCTCAATCCAACAACACACAAAGGACTGAATCCTACCAACAACCATGTGAGTGAGCTTAGAAGTGGATCCGTTCCCAGTAGATCCCTGGGATGACAACAGCCCTTGGCGTGATCCATTTCCCCTACACAGCTGAACATGCCTGTCTCCCACCAATGGGTCGTCACACTCCCTTCATCAACAGCTGCCTTCCCAACACATCATGTCTCCATGCCCATGTACATTCTAGGTCCTCTGTGTAAAACTCTTCCCTTCCTTCTCTCTCTCCCACCTTCGCATTGTCTTCCAATCTACCTATCCTTCAAGTTTCAACTCAAGAATTGTCTCTGATATGAAGCCTTTCCTTGAGGGTAGTCCTAGGTTCCTTCTTCTGTGTTTCCTCTGCCCCTTGTATAGTCCTCCATATAGCACTAATGACATTGAATTATAATTTTTCTATTTGCTTACCTGCTAATTAACTAGGCAGAAATTTTCCTTAAGGGCAGGGACAATGTCTATTAATATTTGGTTTCTCAGCATCTATCACTGTACCCCCAGGGCTTGGCTAGCACTCAATGTATACTTGTGAAAGGCATAAATTTAATACACAAATGCATACATAGTGAAAATTTTGGCATCTGGCAGGCAAAGTGGACATATATCTTGTTATAGGTACTCTTTTATTTGTACTCCTTAAATTATTATGATAATGATGTGAAAGACTGGCTTTTAGTGTAAATTCTAATTTAATAATTTTCTTCAGACTCACAGATAACTTTCTTTTCCTATTTAATATTAGTAAATCATTGAAATACTAGGAAGATTACTCTTCTAAAGCTTAGTTGATGTGCTTTTGATCTAAAACACTTAATTCAAAAGATATTTGATAATATGTCTTTTTATGTACCAAGCACTATCCAGGCAGGTGGAAAACATGTCCTGTAGACTGACAGGAATCAAGAATTATTTCCAAAGCATCTGGAAAACCATTGTTAGTCAAATGTAAGTATGCATGAAATACAAAACTTAAGGTAGTCAACAAAAGGGTAGCTTTGTAATACTATTTTTTTTAAGGTATTTTAAAAAAACTTATTTATTTTATTTATTTATTTTATTCATTTATTTTTGGCTGCGTTGGGTCTTTGTTGCTGTGCACGGGCTTTCTCTAGTGTCGGTGAGCGGGGGCTACTCTTTGTTGCGGTGTGCGGGCTTCTCATTGTGGTGGCTTCTCTTGTTGCAGAGCACGGGCTCTAGGTACCTGGGCTTCAGGAGTTGTGGCTCGCGGTCTTAGCTGCTCCGCGGCATGTGGGATCTTCCCAGGATAGGGCTTGAACCCGTGTCCCCTGCATTGGCAGGCAGATTCTTAACCACTGCACCACCAGGGAAGCCCTGTATTACTATGTTTTAAAGTCTGGGAACATTCGATTAAAGTGAGGGTGGATGATAAAAAGTGTGAAGGAAAGGACATCTGATTAATGAAAAATAATATGCATGGGCATTTTCTCTCTGAAAGTAGGTGTAGGCTGTGAAACTTCTCAGTAGCTGCTTGAGGAATTCCCAGACATTTTGTAAAGTTATTTTTTCAGAAGGCATTTTTTTTTTTTTAAACAGAGGCCACAGTGGAAAGCATTCAATTTCAAAAAGAGATTAAATGAGCAATCTACAGATTTGCAGCATAGAAAGTAGGAACAGAAAGAGTGGAACAAAAGCTAACAATCACTAAGATAACAACTAGAAATTACCGAGCATTTACTATGTCCCAGGAGCTATGTTGGGTATTTTACATTATCTCATTTAATTGACACAAAATCCAATGAGGTAGGAGGTATTATTTTCCTCTTTTTAATGAGGAGGAACTCATCCTATCACAGTCATGCTTAAGTGGCTAACTCCAAAGCTAGCTCTCTTCACCATGTCACTAAGCAACCTACTATTTGAAACATGTATACTGCAAAGCAGAAAGTTCCTGAGCTATTGCAGACAGCCTGAGAACATTCTATGGTTGGTATAACTGTTCTGATACAATTCATTTTGTCAATAGCATGTAATGGATGCCTGCTGGATGCCTGGCATTGCATTCAGTGCTGGGATATGGAGATAACGTAGCCACAGCTCCTGAACTAGATGAAACTTGGGCTGGCAGTGACCCAGACAAATAAACAAGGGTAATACCATGTAAAAGGGTGCGTCCTTCACCAGGATCGAACCCAGATGTAAGGAGAAGATCACTATTTCCCGATGGGTCTGTGGGAGATGGGGATCAGTTCAGGCTGTTCAAATATGGACAGAAAGTCCAGATGAGAAGCAGTGGGATTTGGATGGTTGATCCAGCCACTCCTGGCTAAGGGCTTTTCCCAGTACTCCAATGTGGAGGGTTTGCTAAGAGGTGAAGCACCTGTTGCTATCCTTGAATGTCTCCATTCAGTTGTCCTCATTGGCTAAATGTTGATTTTATAAGGCTCTATGTGCAAAGAATTCCATCAGATATTACTCATTAGCTCAGTTAGTCATTCGATACATATTTATTGAGTGCCTACTCTGCACTGAGGATATGGAAATGGACAAGACAGACGACATTCCTCCTTTCCTGGAGCTTATGTTCTGGCAAGGGAGACAATGAACAAATACCTAACTAAATAAATATGGTTGTTGCAGAGTGTGATGATTGCTATTGTTGGGAGGGGAAAATTTCCCCCTTCCTCTCTTGGTTTTTTTAGCTGGTCGAATAACTAAAGTGACATAAGACAGATTAACCGGAGAAAAACAAATTTAATTAAGTACTGTGGGGAATCCACATACCATGAAAGATTCCGAAGACAGTCATGCTAAATGAGATCTATATGTCATTCCAGACTAAAGAGAAAGGGGTAGAAATCTGGGACTTCAAAGGGAAAGAAAACAATTCAGAGGAAGATGAAAAAGAGCAAACGTTTGGTAAACAAATGTTTTCTGCACCGTACAGAAGCAATAGGTTGCAGAGAGGAATTTTAACAAACAGACTTTGCTGGGTTCTGTGAAAGGAAAATAAAAATGGAGTAGGTATTGCTAAGAGAGCTCTCTAAAATGGAGCCAGGAGGCTACTAAAGAATTATGACTTATGCACATCTCAGCCGGGATGGAATCTGACCTTTTGACATGATGAAGTCATCCAGACGCCCACAACACCTGCCAAATACTCAAAATATTAATTGGCTCCTTACCCTAAAATAACTTGTGACAGTCTATTTGTTGGACCCCTACCCTAAAACAACTTGTTATTCCTTATGGACAAATATTTTCTGACTGCAGTCAAAGTCATCACAATTATTGCCAGGCTACTTTTAACAACCTCGTGGCTTTTTGGGGTTTTTTGGCTTTAACAACCCCTGACTCTTTCTTTTTCTCAGCACACTCTTTCAGGGTTACCCAAATCTGTGTCTCCTGAATTGCAATTCTTAAGGCCCCAAATAAACTCTTTCCTTCTTTGCAGCCTCCTGCATTACTTTTTGGTTGACAGCTCTTCCCTGTCTACAACAACTAGTTCATGTTATACTATAGTTATCTATGGTGATAGCTCCCTTCCTGGAACAGGTCCTCTGCTACTTTTAGGCAGTTAGGGGGAAGGTCAAAGATTCTTCCCAAGTCTTTGGGCCTTGGTTGTTTTCAGCTCCAAATAATCTACATGCTTCTAGCACTTGAAATCCTGGGCATTGAATTTCAATACAGCTGTCATCACTGCAGAGAATAGAATAAAGAAATAGGACAGAAAGAGGATGTCCTACAGAATATTCAGAGGGCTCTTAAACTTAGCCAATTTTCTCTCAAAAAAGGATGATAGCTTCATCTTCTCATCAAAGGCTCTAAATAGTAATGAATCAAATGAATGAATCTTGGTATTGTAACTCCTTTGAATTATCTCATGTTGTTCTATAGATATGCAGTTAAAAGGCATTTAAAAAATCTTAGATTGGATGATGCAATCATACCAGAGCTTCTTGAAGGGACCAAAGAAGCACCAACATTGTTTACTAGGAAGAAAATGCCTCATGAATAAACAGAAATCTCCAGAAAAAAAAAAATTCACATGCCAAAGTGGTACATCTTGGGGCGACTTATTCTGAACTACTGTACTATGAAAGAAATAAACAGGGTTGTCCAGTGGAGAATAACCAAGGAAGACCTCTTAGAAAGAGTGGTCAGGGAGGCACCTTTAAGAAGTGACATCTGAGTGGAGATCTGGATGTGAATGAGGTAGCCATGTCCGCAGCTGAGGGAGGAGCATTTTGTGCAGACTTAACAGCCAGTGCAAAGACAGACACTGAGGGGAGGTGCTTAAAACTGGAGGTTTTTAGACCTTATTCTCATGCTCAGATGCATAAGGCCAAGTTCTAGGCACCTGTGTTGTAATGGGGCTATAATAGGGCTTACTGTTATTTCATAGACTAGCAATAGTGGTATAGCAATAAACAAGAAAGATTTTGTAGTCCTCTTGCAAAAAAAGTATTCATGTTCTAAAACTTACAAAAGGCCCCTGTTTTGCATGTTAACAGAAAAACAGAGTATAGGACCAAAAGAGGTATCAGATATCATCTAATCCAAATCGTCATTTTAGAGTCGAAAACAGTGGTCCAAAAAGGTGAGATGGAAGTCCCACGTTCACATGACTTGATAGTGGCAGAGCTGAGATTAGAATTCCAAATTTGAAACTCCATATGCTTTTTTCCTTAACAGGTTAGGGATGAAATATTTGTAATTGGTAGGCACTCAGATAGTTTGTATTAAATATTTGTTTTGAAAATGATAAACCTGATTTTCCTCCTCTCAGATTTCTCCCACTTAGTTTTCCATCTAGCTCGAAGCTCTCCCAAATTCAGTTGTTAAAAAGGAAACCAACTTTGACTAAGGTGCTCACCCCCTTACCCGAATGTGCAAGCAGTGTGTGTAACACACTTTGGCCACCAGAGGGAACTGAAGGCTGCTACTCAGAGTAAAAGTTCTCGTTTCTGTACCCAAGTTCTGATGCGGTAGCCTGAGAATCTTCCTGAGAATATAGGGAGGCGGAGTTGGAGGCAGGAAATGGAGGCGGGGCTTCGGCTCACACACCTGTAGCCCCCACCTGCTCAGGTGACTGGCCCAGGGCAGCTGACGGAAGTTACCTCACCTTTGCTGAACACCTCAGCCTCAGAGAGCCACGTCCGCCAGAGCCAGAGCTGACAAACTCCTGCACCAGCACCACCACGCGGCATTTATAACAACGATGAAAATGGGGGTTTGAGGCCAGGCCAAAAAGATGAGGACTCACCCTGAGGAGATGTGACCGAAGCTTATAATTATAAAGACGGCAGGTTAGGTGGTATGAGCTTACTTACCAATTCCCAGAGTATCAGAAAGAGGAAGCACCCCTGAAGAGACTGAAGAGACCTTTTTAGGAGGAACAAAGGGAAATGCCACTTACATGGGGTGAGGGGTCAGCAAGGGCAAGACATTTGTGAAACCACTGCCTCCAAGCCTGATGACTTAGGCCCATAACTGGCTTCCATGAGTTCAAATTCGTGCATGGTGCTAACACATATATGCCGAATCTAAAAAAAAAAAAAAAAGTTCTGAAGAACCTAGGGGCAGGACAGGAATAAAGACACAGACGTAGAGAACGGACTTGAGGACACGGGGAGGGGGAAGGGTAAGCTGGGACGAAGTGAGAGAGTGTCATGGACATATATACACTACCAAATGTAAAATAGATAGCTAGTGGGAAGCAGCCGCAGAGCACAGGGAGATCAGCTCGGTGCTTTGTGACCACCTAGAGGGGTGGGATAGGGAGGGTGGGAGGGAGACACAAGAGGGAGGAGATATGGGGATATATATACATATAGCTGATTCACTTTGTTATACAGCAGAAACTAATACAACATTGTAAAGCAATTATACTCCAATAAAGATGTTAAAAAACAAATTCGTGCATGGAATCCTGACAATCCCTGAGTGTCTCTGCCTGAGAGACTCCTGGGCCAGGAGCAGTTTATAAGGTGTTAAATTTGGAGGCTTCTATCTGTCCCACTGGGACCCTTCCTGCTCTTCGGTGCGGATAGTGAAGTAAACGGAAAGGAGGAGCATACGTGGAAAACGCAGCATTTCCTCTCAGATGCCAGGTAGTCATATCCAAAGGTATTAAAGGAAGGCGTACGGGT
Source organism: Balaenoptera acutorostrata (assembly GCF_949987535.1). Classification (NCBI taxonomy): domain Eukaryota; kingdom Metazoa; phylum Chordata; class Mammalia; order Artiodactyla; family Balaenopteridae; genus Balaenoptera; species Balaenoptera acutorostrata. The sequence goes on along the minus strand of NC_080064.1, from coordinate 128,341,315 downwards.
GAAGAGACTGGTCCTTTCCTAGTAGTATGACTTAGACAACTGCTTAATTTCTCTAAGCCTCCGTTTTTCCATCCGTCAAACAAAACAAATCCCATTTAGGATGATTTCCCAATCCTGACAGCGGCGGGGCGGAGCGGTAGGAAGGTGGATAAACAGCCGTGTCCCAGCAGGCTGAGGAGCCGGCCTAGGGACACGCCCTCCCGCCCACCACTCCCGTACTCCGATTGGTCCTCTTCGGAGGGACGGGGCCGGCTTTCCCGCGGTGGGCGGGGCCGGTAGCGCAGGGCGGGGCCAGTAGCGCTGGGCTAGCTTTGGACCTCCTAGGTCGCAGGGCTCCGGACTCTCGCTGGGGTCATCGCTATGGCCGGGTGTGCCCGCGGGTCCGCGCGTGCCGTGCTCGCCTTCCTGATGGCGCCCGCGCTGGTGGCCCTGCTGGTGGCGCCGGCGCGAGGCCGGGGTGGCCGGGGCCACGGGGACTGGGGCGCCGCCGAGCTGCTGCCGCCCCGCGAGAACGCGGCGCTGGTGGCTCGCTTCGTGACGAACGTCTGCGACTGGGGCGCGCTGGCCACCATCTCCACTCAGGAGGGGGTGCGCGGCCGGCCCTTCGCCGACGTCTTATCGCTCAGCGACGGGCCCCCGGCCAAGGGCAGCGGCGTGCCCTACTTCTACCTGAGCCCTTTGCAGCAGTCGGTGGGCAACCTGAAGGTGAGCGGGCGGGGCCGTGTGGCTCCGCGGGTCGGAGCGCGAGCTTTTCGACTATAGCTTGAATTCTGCCTGCGAAGGAGAGCCAGCCTCGTAGAGATAAGAATGTGAACCCAGCCCAAACCCCTGCCTCTTCTCTCCCGCGCTGGCCGGGCTGACATTGCAGCTTTCCAGTTGTTGGGCAACTAAATACCAGGAATTTCACACACGCCCTCGCCACCGCGCCACGCACTTGGGGCGAATTCTTTACCAGCACCTGGAAGACTTCTCAGCCCTGAGTCGTCTTGGGGCACGGTGTCTCATTAACTGGGCTGTAATTATTAAAAGCTTTACCGGGTGTAGAGGCTGTTGGGTAGTTTAGCACTTTGTATAAGTGGCTTCGGGATTTCTCTTTGTCACCGCTTCTTTTGAACTAAGGATTTTCCCTTCAGCAGCATGAAGCGAACAGACAACTTCGTGAATGATTATTGCAGTCTTTAGGCCTCGTGTGCACATGAGCTTCCCCGTTAGGGATCAGACCTTTTGGAGGGCCATGTCCTTACCCTTTGCCCACCATCTGGGGCAAGGCCAGGTTAACACCTCTCTGGTGGACCCCTGCTGTGTCAAGAGCGGTGTCACAGCTTGGGAGACTAGAGCCATACTGAGTCCAGGAATGGAGCCTGATTTGGGGAAGGTTCTTTTGACAAAAGATCCCAGGTTTGAGGTTAACACTGTTGATAGAAATAAGATGAAAGAAACCTGATATTTGCTGAAGCACTCACCGTGTGCCAGGCTGACCTTTCCATTCATCTTCCACTCATTGTCTCTTTTAATAACCCTTTGAGGGGGGTATTACCATCCTCATTCTGCAGATGAAGAACTTGAGGCTTAGATAGGTTATGTAACTTGCCCAAAGACTTTGGCCACACTTGAATTTCACCCCAGATCCATCTGCCTTCAAAACACAGGTCGTAGAGTGGTGGCCCATGAGCTGATCAGGCCCACAGACTGGTTTTCTTTGGCCCACGCAGAGTTCTGTTTTGTTTTTAATAAATCTGAATTAATTCTCAACATTCAAAAATGGAGATTGCGAGTAAACGTCTAAATTTCTAACTTCTTGAAAAATTGGAAGCTCTGTGGCACTGGGGACCTGCATTCTTTGAGCAGAACCAGAAGCAGCTGCCTCCTTTAGCCAAGACACATACACCCCCTTCACCATTTTCTTATTCCCAGCCCACTCTGCTCCACTCCCTTAGACATTTGCTCAGAGCAAGCTCATTCCACTCCCACCTTGTGCTGTTCAAACTTGGCTGCAAATACAGTCACCTGGGAAGACTTTTAAAAAGTCAATTCCAAGACATCTTACTAAAAACACATTTTATAAAAAAAACAAAAAACAAAAAACACCCCAAATCCCTCCTTGATGCTTCTAATATTGGGGGAGGGCAGTGAGAACCACTGCTACACATGAATATATTTAAACTTCTGCTGATATTATCTTCCTCATTTTAGGAAATGTGGAAACTCAAACTCAGAGGTGCAGAGACTCACTTGTGACTAGTCAGCTAATGGCTGTCAGGTGGAACTTGAGCTCAGGTCTTTGACATCTCTAGAAAAAGACAGTGGTGAGGCACTTACCCAGGATTTCAGGTCCGTGATTGCAGTGAAAAGGCATGGCCACATCAGAATTAGTCTGACTCTGATGCCGGCAATTAACCAGTCAAAGCTGGTTTCTGCTTTCTACTTTTCCTCCTCCTTCTGACCTCTGTCTTCTTCCTGTCTGCTCTTGTGTACCCTAGCCACCAGATTTACATGAACAAAATACCACTCAGCATTGCCGTCTGCCCAGAAACCTTTAACAACATCTGGCTGCATAGAGCTGCATAGGATTCACCTGGGTGTTTGTTAAAAATGCAGATACCTGGGCTGGGGATGGAGCCCAGATATCAGCATTTTAACAAGCTCTCCAGGCAAGTGGTTCTTGGAAAGCACTGACAGATGCCAGCCTATAAAATACAATTTAACTCCTTAGCTTGGAGGTGAACCACCCTTACTACCCCCAGCCCCTGACCTCCCCCCCACCTTGTCCCCAACCCCCTTCCCTCAGAAAGCCTTTCTTTCAAGCAAATTGGGGTTTCACTACTCACAGTCGTGTCTTACACTTTCCCAGTTCTGTGTTTTTGCAGTTACCATTCCCTTTACCTTTAATACGTCTTCCCACTTTTGTGCTGATTTGCCTATGTTATAGGGCTTTCTAGGGTTTCCATATCACTCCAGGCTGTGCTGACATCTTCTTACTCTGAACTTCAAATACACTTAACTGTACCATTCCCTTGGCAATTAGTTATGTGCTGCTTTTTGACCTATTCTGCGTCTTTGTGTTGCATTTAAAAATTTTTATTTATGTCTGACTTTTCAACCAGATTATGAACTTACAGAGAAGGGAAAGACCTTATCTGAGTCTCCCCCTCCCTTATTTTTGGTCTCCTATAGTGCCTTACCTAATAGTTTGTTGACAGCAAACATTTGGCCTAATGATTCCAAAGAGATCTCTTTATGACTCACTGTTTTGATGGGTCACTGTGAGATGGCATAATTCCCCACACAAGACACTTGGGGTTTAAAACACTAAATACAACATGTGAATTTTACTGTAATCTGTCAACAGTGCCTTTTATGAAGCTGATTTCTGAATAAGAAAGAGTTAGGAATTTTGCTTGCATCACATTTTTAATCTAAGAATTCTCTTATTGCTAGAACAGGAATGAGCAACTTCTCCAGTTTTGAAATCACATGACAGTTTCTGCTAGCATAAGATAACCAAGAAGCATGATTCAGCTACTTTCTCACTTAAATTGTACAGTTAGCTAGTTGAGCCACTGTGGTATTTTTATGCACTAGTTTCACATTAGTCTAATCCTTTAGTCTTTCAGTGAAGACTAGAGATCAGCCTTGTATTTGGGTGGTACTGTAATTATAATTCCTCTGGTGAATATGGGACAAATTAAGAGTTTAAGAGAAAAAAAGCGTTAAAATAATTCTTACCAAGTCAATAATTTTAAATATGAAAGAACCTCCAACACACCTTTTTTGGAGAGAGGGTAAAGATCAGTCTCTATCCAAGTAGTAATTTTCCCAAGTGGAAGGTGGTATTTTCCAGTTCATTGTTTCATGGAAGAACGGTCAAGCTCTGGGGACGGTATGCAACTTGTGAAATTTATTACCTTTCCAAAGACAGTATTTCACATGAGAGGTCTTCATTTTCTCTCTACAGGAGAATCCATATGCTACGCTGACCATGTCTTTGGCAGAGACTAGTTTCTGCAGGAAATATGGATTTGATCCCCAAAGTCCCCTCTGTGCTCACATAATACTATCAGGAACTGTTATCAAGGTAAATAGTTATCCTACAAGAACAGATACTTGTTTTAGAAGAGCATCATGTTATTAACAATGAAGGAAGAGATATCTTAGAATAAAATAAAATTGATTTGTGGTTGAGATACAGAGTTAGAATATGTTCTGGTATGTAATTTCATGAAAGCTAACGGTTTTAATCAGTTGCTTTCATATAGGTGTTCAATAAGATATTTATGAGGAAAACGAACTATTTTTTGAAGCCGAACAGATATAACAGCTATTAAGCGTGTATATGAGGAACATCTGCCCAGCCAAAGTTTATACTCCTGACCATGTTGTACGTTGTACAATATTTCCCATGTTTGGGTTCCTTGTCTCCATATTTTAACGGTGGCTTAGAGCAGAGTGGATTTAGTAGGTTAAAAGGGGAGTATCCATTATTAAATACTAGAAATGAATTTAGACAGTTTGGGGTGAATGCTAGAGGGAAGAGGTTAAATAAAATCGTGGGAAGGGCAAAGGGCGAGGTGGCATGGGAACTGATCTGATCGCCAAGCAGCAGACCAGCTTCTTGACCTTGTCAATCATGAATACCTCAGATAAGTTTTATCTGTGGTCTCAAAATTCTATGTGGATGCATCTCTAGAGTTGAGTGTCCTTCACTGGCAAGAGAAAGAGGGGCAGCAGATACTCTTGAGTTCCACTGTGCTTCTTCTAAAGACTTTTATCCTTTGTGTACACTCATCTACGTGTTTAACATGTGCATGTAATGGGATAAAAGTGCTAATGTTACATAGCATAACCACCAGTAGCATTTTATTATAGCACTTTGTGCCAATTACTCTGATAGCTCAAAATTGCTATTTAGCAGTGAAAATTGGTACTCATGATGGTTTCCCACTTTATTATAGTATGTGTTATCACCAACATTTGAAATCTCCATTGTTCTCTGCATTTCTTCAAACTTCCTTTACTTCCTCTTGATTCCATAAGATCAGAATTTATAGTAGATTTTAAAAGTTCTCAGCACAAGGGAAAAAAAAAGAAAAAGAAAAAAGATGAGAAAAAAATTGTGGCTACGTGTGGTGATGGATGTTAACTAAACTTGTGATTATTTTGCAGTGTATGCACATATCAAACATTATGTTGTACACCTAAAACTAATACAATGTTATATGTCAATTATAGGTCAATAATTAATTTTAAAAATAAAAATTAAAAAAATCAGGATTTATAACTAAATAAACTCTTTAGGATTTGTGGAATGCTAGAATCACACATTCTTAACAGCCAAGAAAACAAAATGTCACTGCTATGAGTAGGTTTATTTTACATATGTCTTTTAGGTGAGTGAAGCAGAAATGGACGTTGCAAAGAATTCATTATTCATTCGACACCCTGAGATGAAAACCTGGCCATCCAGCCATAATTGGTTCTTCGCTAAGTTGAATATAACCAATATCTGGGTCCTGGACTACTTTGGTGGACCAAAAATAGTGACGCCTGAAGAATATTATAATGCCACATTTCAGTAAGTATTTGCATGTCTTTCATCTTTCTAATATTACAGCCCTTTTCAGTGGTCCTCAGCCTTCTAAAGCAAGGGGGTCTTAACCATTTCATGTACCATGGATCCCTTTGGCAAGCTGGTAAGGCCTACAACTCCCCTAGGAAAAATATTTTTTAAATGCATAAAGTACACAGGATTACAAAAGAAATCAACTATATTGAAATACCTTTATAAAAATATTTTATAAAATGCGTAGTGTAGTAATATGTTGGCTTTTTAATGAATACGTTAAATAATAAGGTCTAGTAGTGCGTCCATAACTTCTCTGCACTTTCAGAGTAGTGAGAACTGAATATATTAAGACATCTGCAGCAACTCTACCATGATGTGAGAGTATCTGCGATTTCTATATTTCTGTTGCTGGCCGTCACAGATACACTGTCACCACTGTGGTTTATTGCCCACATTCATCACTGAAGAGAATGATACATTTCAGTTAGAGCTTAATGAAAATGAAAACTTTTTTCCATCCCAGTTTTTTCCTGTCACAAACCCCCTGAACTCTATCTACAAACTAGGACACCAGGTGGAGATTCTATTATTTTTTCTTTTTTTTTGTCTGCACCCCACGGCTTGAAGGATCTTAGTTCCCTGACCAGGGATTGAACCTGGGCCGTGTCATTGAAAGCGTGGAGTCCTAACCACTGGACTGCCAGGGAATTTCTGAGACCCCATTTTAAGGCTATGCTTGTGGGGCCCTGGGTGGAGCCCAGTTCTGACCCATGATGGCATTTTCTCATGAGAATCAGACCCAGGTGCTTCCAGACCATGAAGGATCCACATCGAGTCCGAGCACGTGACCCCTGTCCCCTCAACCCCCAGTCCCGTGAGGGTTGGAGGTGGAGATGTGTGGTGTATCCCGCCAGGAAGCGGATACTTAGAGGGAAGGAGTCATGGGAGAGAATGAATGAGAAGAACATAACCTGAAGATGGGAAAGGGACAGGAAAGAAGGGTCTGATCAGATTCTTTGAAATTAGGTCGGGGTTCAAATGAAGGAATACAGGGACTTCCCTGGTGGTCCAGAGGTTAGGACTTCACACTTTCTTCAGGGGGCCTGGGTTTGATCCCCAGCTGGGGAACTAAGATCCTGCAAGCTGCGAGGCATGGCCAAAAACAAACAAACAAAACAAAACAAACCCCCCCCCCCAAAACAAATGAAGGCATACAAGGGACTGGTACTTTTCCCAGGCGACACAGGTCACTCTGGCATGTCTGGCAGCCTCAAGGTCTAGCGGACGGTGACGACAATAACAGTAGCAGTAGCGTTTGTTGAGCATTGCTGGCTGGTGCTGTACTGGCAGCTTTACATGTCTGAACTCACTGAACTCTCACTGCAATCCTATGAGTTAGGTAGTGTTTTTCTTCATTTATGAGATAGAGAGCTGATGCACAGAAAAGAAAGAAACTGGCCTAAAGCCTTACAGCCAGTAAGCAATGGTGCTGGGATGCAAACCCCAGCATTCTAGCTCCACAGCCCTCAACTTGCTTCTAACCAAGATGTTCTGCTGCCCCTCTGGTTACCTTACTGGCAGCTGACCAGGCTTCAATTCCAGTGTAATTTAAGCACTTTCTACTTGTAGCAGACTGACTGCTGTTTGTGGAGATCAGGTGACGATGCTAAGCTAGACCTGTAGGTTGCAGTTCAGGTTTGGGTTTAAATTCTCAGCATTCGTTTATTCTGTCTTATTCTATTGTACAACGGTTCTGTGGTGAACTATTGACTTTCCACCATGATTGTGAAGCCTTCACAGCAAAGCTCAGGTTTTAGTTTTGGTTTTTCATTCCAAACTGGACCTAGGACAGTACATGGCACAGAGCAGGTGTTTAATAAATACTGGCTACTTGTTAGGCTGATCCTTTGAGACAAAGATTCTCGACTTCCTTGTTTGAATAAAGAATCTAACAGTCATGGTGTTTATTCCGCTGCCGTGCATGCAGGAGAAGAGGCCTGGGCCAGCGATTGTCTCCTGGACGTGAAAAGCCATCTTACTTTATAGGAAGACAGAGGTAGCAATTACAACATTGTGGCAGGGCAACAAATTATCAAGGAGGACGGCCAATAAGATAATAGGCCTGCTCTTTGAGGTTAAAGGTCACTTTTACAGGACATAACGATCTCTGAAGTACAGTTATCTTTGTATAAATAATATGCCCGAGGGCAATGCTTGCTTTAATAACAAAATAAAATCGGGTTTTCCCATAAGTCTCCACACTGAATAAGTGAGTAAAATAGATAAATTTGAGGTTCCCACTTAACACAGACGAGTGGGCCTTTTCTGCAGCTCAGAGATAAAAGGGAACACTCGCTCCTGTCCTTCTGAGAGGAGGACAGAAGACTAGCCCAGGGAGTGACCCCTCCTGAGACAGGACTCCAGAATCCTAGGAATGGGCAGTGACTTGAAGGTGACCTTCCCGAACAGGTGCCTCTGACTCCATTTCAGAGTCCAGGAGTGGGTGCCCCACCATCCCACCCACCAGGTTTGCCATCAGAACTGTTCAATAGCCCAAGAGAGTATACAATAGTTCTTGCCTTGCTGGACTCATATTGAATGGAAGGTTGATGTTTACCCAAAGTATTTGCACTCATGCTTGAGTAAGCAGTTCTCATAAGTATCAGCAATTGCTTCCTCTCACTGTTAAGTCTGAGTAGCAGGCCTCTGGGCTGCCCATGTGTTCCCTGGCAAAGACAGAGGTAATGAGAGGTCACAGATTACAAACCTGCCCGCTCTCCTTTACCTGGAGCTGGATTTCCTGATGGCAGTGGTCGGGGCTGCAACAGGAAAATGGGTCAAGGTCATGTCCCTGGCTGGACGCTGGCTGATTGCTGCTCTTTTGCCCTAATGTTCAGGACCCCTTCTGTTCTCGACTGTTCTTGTCTTTTATTTTATTTTTTTAATAGATTTATTTATTTATTTATTTATTTATGGCTGCGTTGGGTCTTCGTTGTTGCCCGCGGGCTTTTTCTAGTTGCAGCGAGCAGGGTCTGCTCTTCATTGCGGTGCACGGGCTTCTCATTGCGGTGGCCTCTCTTTTTGCGGAGCACGGGCTCTAGGCGCGCAGGCTTCAATAGTTGTGGCGCGTGGGCTCAGTAGTTGTGGCTCGTGGGCTCTAGAGCGCAAGCTAAGTAGTTGTGGCACACGGGCTTAGTTGCTCTGCGGCATGTGGGATCTTCCCGGGCCAGGGCTCGAACCCGTATCCCCTGCATTGGCAGGCGGATTCTTAACCACTGCGCCACCAGGGAAGCCCCTGTTTTTGTCTTTTAAATCTTCAGATATTCTTGAATGAAATGATCACAGCAGCCACAGCTGCTGATGAATGTTTCATCCCGGCAGCGTTTGCTAAGTGTGTCAGCATCATACTTGGAGAGGAGGAATGATGGCCGAGACGAAGATTCCTAGCTAGGCCTGACCCTAAACCAGAACTCAGGAATCTGCATTTTAGCAAACTCAGATGATTCTTTTTTATTTATTTATTTATTTATAAATTTTTTTAAATTTGCAAATCATATATTTGATAAGGGGTTAATATCCAAAATATATAAAGAATTCATACAACTCAATAGCAAGTAAAGCAAACAATCCAATTATAAATGGGCAGAGGATCCGATTAGACATTTCTCCAAGAAGACATACATGGCCAGGTACCTGAAAAGATGCTCAGCATCACCGATCATCAGGAAAATGCAAGTCAGAACCTCAATGAGATATCACCTCACATGTGTTAGAATGGCTGTTATCAAAAAGACAAGAAATAACAAGTATTGGTGAGGATGTGGAGAAAAGGGAACCCCTATGCACTGTTAATGGGAATGCAAATTGGCGCAGCCACCATGGAAAACAGCATGGAGATTCCTCAAAAACTTAAAAACAGAACTAACATATGTTTCCAGCGCTTCCATTTCTGGATATTTATCTGAAGAAAATGAAAACCTCCAGCAAGTCCATCTTTTCTAATTTGAAAAGATGTATGCACCCCATGTTCATTGCAGCATCATTCGCAATAGCCAAGACGGGGAAACAACCTGTGTCCACTGATGGATGGATAGAAAAAGAAAATGTGATTGCTGTATCTCTCTATATAGATACAGGAATATTATTCAGCCATATAAAAGAAGGAAATCCTGTCATTTGTAACAAAATGGATGTACTTTGAGGGCATTATGCTAAGTGAAAAAAGTCAGACAAAGAAAAATACTGCATTATATGTGGAATCTAAACAACAAATAAGCAAACAAACAAAAAAACAAAGCAAAGCAAACTCATAGGTACAGAGAATAGATTGGTGGCTACCAGAGGCAGGGTGGGGCGGGATGGGTGAAACAGGTTAAGGGGGTCAAAAGGTACAAACTTCCTGTTATAAAATAAACAAGTCATGGGAATATAATATACAGCATGGTGACTATAGGTTATAATACCATACTGCAGATTTGACAGTTACTGAGTAAGTAGATCTTAAAAGTTCTCATCCCAAGAAAAAAATTTTGTAACTCTGTGTGGTGATGGACGTTAACTAGACTCCTGATGATCATTTCTCAATGTATTCAAACATGGAATCATTATGTTGTACACCTGAAACTAATATGTTATATGTCAATTATACCTCAATTAAAAAAAGAAGTGATTGTATAAGTGTTCAAAGATATAGATGCAGTGTGGCATTTTTTTCTTTTCCTTTTAAATAAATCCTGTATTTAAATCTAAATCTTTTTTTTTTTTTTTTTTTGGCTGTGCTGGGTCTGTTGCTGTGCGGGCTTTCTCTAGTTGTGGTGAGCGGGGGCTACTCTTCTTTGCAGTGCGTGGGCTTCTCATTGCGGTGGCTTCTCTTGTTGCAGAGCACGGGCTCTAGGCATGTGGGCTTCAGTAGTTGTGGCGCATGGGCTCTGTAGTTGTGGCTCGTGGTCTCAGTAGTTGTGGCTTGCAGGCTCTAGAGCACAGGCTCAGTAGTTGTGGCACACGGGCTTTGTTGCTCTGCGGCATGTGGAATCTTCCCAGACCAGGGCTGAAACCCCTGTCCCCTGCATTGGCAGGCGGATTCTTAACCACTGTGCCACCAAGGAAGCCCTAAACATTTTTTTAAAAATATTTATTTATTTATTTATTTATTTGGCTGCACCGTGTCTTAGTTGTGGCATGTGAGATCTTCATTGCTATGTGCGCGATCTTCGTTGTGGCATGTGGGAACTTTAGTTGTGGCATGCGGGATCTTTAGTTGTGGCATGCTAACTCTTAGTTGTGGCATGTGGGATCTAGTTCCCTGACTAGGGATAGAATCCGGGCCCCCTGCATTGGGAGTGCAGAATCTTAGCCACTGGACCACCAGGAAAGTCCCATGGACTTTAAATCTAATTTAAAGTATTAGATTTTATACTCCAATAAAGATGTTAAAAAAAAAAAAGCATTAGATTTTAGATTATGGAACATTCATATAATGAACCACAAAGCAGTCATTGGAAGTGATGTAATTAGACATAGACATGTAAAGATGATCACAATATATTAAATTTAAAAAGCAAGTTACAAAATTGTATGTGTCATAAATGCCATTTAAAAACATATAGTAAAAATAACATACTCTAGTAATAGAAAAAAAGTTCTGGCAAGACACATTAAAACCTTACAGTATATAATTCAACAAGAAAAATATAATTAATTCAATTAAAAAACAGGCAAAGGATTTGACATATCTATGAATATTACTCAGTCATAAAAAAGAAGGGAATCTTGGCTGGACCTTGAGGGCATTACGTTAAGTGAAAAAAATCAGACGAAGAAAGACAAGTCCTGTATGATCTCACTTATTTGTGGAATCTAAAAATAGAAATAAAAAATTAAAAATAACCCCAAACCCTGAACTCATAGATACAGAGAACAGATTGGTGGTTGCCAGAGGTGGGAAGTGGGCGGGGGTGGGTGAAATGGGTGAAGGGGGTCAAAAAGTACAAACTTCCAGTTATAAAATAAGTCATGAGGATATAGTGTACAGAATGGTGACTATAGTTATTAATACTGTGTTGTATGTTTGAAAGTTGCTAAGAGAGTAGATCTTAAAAGTTCTCATCACAAGAAATAAACGTAACTATGTGCAGTGATAGAAATTAAGTAGCCTGGGGTAATCATTTTACTATACGTACATATTTCAAATCTTTATGCTGTGCACCTGAAACTAATATAATGTTATGTGTAAAATAAGCATAATACAAAATATACAGTTAGAAGGAGCAGCAAGAAATATGAAAATCTGAAGGAAGGAGAAATTACTTCAGAATAGTGGGATTAGGGAAGGTTTCATTGGAAGAGTTAGCATATGAGTTGGGCCTTTTAAAGATAGCAATTTGATATGCGTGAAAGGAAGAGACAGTATGCTAGGCAAGGGAACAACATAGATTTAAAAAAAGAGCAAGGAATTGTGAGATGTGGTCAAAGAATGGTGTTTAGTTTCACTTGGAGGATGGTAGAAGGTAATTTCAGAAGGTAGGTTTGGGCCAGTTTCTAGAAGACGTTGAGTATGAGATTAAAATGCATATATTACTTTGGATTAGGACAGAAGGATGTGTATGCTATTTTATGGTATGAGTGAAATGACCTCACCCACAGCATTAGTCAGGAGGGTCCAAGTTATGTCTCTTACGTTGTTAAGAGACGACATTTAAATTTCAGTGGCTTAAGAAAACAAAAGTCAAAAGTTTATTTTTATTTATGCAAATTCTGCTGTGGATTTGGGCAATTCTCCAGGACAATTATCCTTTGTGTGTTGGTCGGCTCCGCGGTCTGATCTCTGTGGACCCCGTGGCACCTCCACGTTAACACATGCTTCCACAATGGCTGTTGAAAGAAAAAAGTTCTGAAAGGTTACCCATCTGGAACTAAGTTACTTTGTTCTAGAAGCCACACACGCACTGCTTCTGCTTACAGCTCATTGGCCAGATGAGTACCGTGGCCCTTCGTAATGAAAGCGGGGCCTGGGAAGTATGGTCTCTGTGTGTCTGGAAATGGGGAGGACGTGGATACTGAAGAGCCCTAGTAATGTCCACCACACCCAGACTTGCAGAAAATCACTGTGATTCAGAACAAGATTGTATTTACAAACAAAATAGAGATACGTAAGGTTTCTCATACTCTATTAACAGAAATTTCCCCATCTGTTGCATTTACAACTTTCAAATGAAGGAAATATTGTTTACGGTTTATCCACCCACAACACATAATGAGAGGAAGATAGCTACTTATTTCTGTAGCCTGCCTGTTATCATCTCTAGGGCAGCATAAATTGGTGTATGTTGTATGGGGCATAAGCTCTGCCGACACACAGCTGACACCTCACTTGGCTTCAGCTGCAAGCTGCAGTCTAGCCATTATAGACCACATCTTCCAAAGGACGCCTCCTCATCAGAATGTGATGAGAGAGAAAGCCACGCTTAAGGAAAGAATAACACTGATGTAATGTGTGTACACACAGTCGCCTGTATGTGGTGTGAACATGTTACACGATCTACGTAAACGGAAGATATTTTGAGAATGGAATGTAGAGCTAGTATGGCTTAGTCAAAAGTGCCTGAGCTTTGGAGTCAGAGATCAATAAGCTACAATCCTAACTTTATGAACTAATTGCTCTGTGACTTCCAGCATCAGTTTCTCATCTTTTTTTTTTTCACACACACACACACACACACACACTGTATTTTATTTTTACAAGAGATAAATAAACTGACACCAAGCATTATAAATGGATGACCACAACAAAAGCAACAATGATTGCAATTACCAAACACGAAACACACTCCCACTATGTCATAATATTGACATTCAGTCTAGTAATCCTCCACTGTAACAGCTCCTTTACTTTTCAGTGAAAATTGATTTGTATATTTTTTGCCTCTGAGTCCTTGTGGGATATTTTTTTTTATTCAAACAAAGTCACAAAAATTATAATCATCCTCATCAGTTCACTCAGTCCCATGTAATTAAATTTTTTTTATCTTGATCTTTTGTTAGCACTTTTATGAATTTATCAGTTTTCCATTAGCGTTCTGAAAATGCATATTCATTCAGTTCAACAGTATAGTAAGTTACCAGAAACCTGTACTTGTCAGAGTCTTTTCCATGAATTCCTTGCAGATGAAACCCTTTTATAGGAACATTTTTGCAAAAGCATCAGAGCACACCCAGAACTGTCTGTAAATGACAAAAGACTTAAAAATGACCACGGTTAAAGATTTGATGAAAGTTCATAATAATGCAATTGACAGGGAAATTTAGTTATTTCTGAGATGTACATTTTAATTACATTTATTACAGTTATTACATTTAATAACTAGAATTATGACTTATAACATTATACCAGAACATATAAGATTTTTAGAAATTTCATGTAATGTCTGAAACAATTATATTAACATATTTCCATACAAATAACCCAAAGAAAGTTTAGTATTAGTTGTTTTTTTGTTTGCTTCTTTGTTTGTTTTTTATACTGCAGGTTCTTATTAGTCATCAATTTTATACACATCAGTGCAGTGTACACATGTCAATCCCAATTGCCCAATTCAGCACACCACCATCCCCACCCCACAGCGGTTTTCCCCCCTTGGTGTCCATACGTTTGTTCTCTACATCTGTGTCTCAACTTCTGCCCTGCAAACCAGTTCATCTGTACCATTTTTCTAGGTTCCACATACATGCGTTAATCTACGATATTTGTTTTTCCCTTTCTGACTTACTTCACTCTGTATGACAGTCTTTAGATCCATCCACGTCTCAACAAATGACTCAATCTTGTTCCTTTTTGTGGCTGAGTAATATTCCATTGTATATATGTACCATGTCTTCTTTATCCATTCCTCTGTCGATGGGCATTTAGGTTGCTTCCATGATCTGGCCATTGCAAATAGTGCTGCAGTGAACATTAGGGTGCATGTGTCTTCTCGAATTATGGCCTTCTCTGGGTATATGCCCAGTAGTGGGATTGCTGGATCATATGGTAATTCTATTTCTAGTCTTTTAAGGAACCTCCACACTGTTCACCACAGTGGCCACACCAATCCACATTCCCACCAACAGTGCGAGAGGGCTCCCTTCTCTCCACACCCTCTCCAGCACCCATTGTTTGTGGATTTTCTGATGATGCCCATTCCAACTGGTGTGAGGTCATACCTCATTGTAGCCTTGATCTGCATTTCTCTAATAATCAGTGATGTTGAGCAGCCCTTCATGTGCTTCTTGGCCATCTGTATGTCTTCTTTGGAGAAATGTCCACCCAGGTCCTCTGCCCGTTTCTGGATTGGGTTGCCTGCTTCTTTAATATTGAGCTGCATGAGCTGTTTATATATTTTGGAGATTAATCCTTTGTCCGTGGATTCATTTGCAAATATTTTCTCCCATTCTGAGGGTTGTCTTTTCGTCTTTTCGTCTTGTTTATGGTTTCCTTTGCTGTGCAAAAGCTTTGAAGTTTCATTAGGTCCCATTTGTTTATTTTTGTTTTTATTTCCATTACTCTAGGAGGTAGATCTTGCTGCGATTTATGTCAAAGAGTGTTCTTCCTATGTTTTCCTCTAATAGTTTTATAGTGTCCGGTCTTACATTTAGGTCTCGAATCCATTTTGAGTTTATTTTTGTGTATGGTGTTAGGGAGTGTCCTAATTTCATTCTTTTACATGTAGCTGTCCAGTTTTCCCAGCATCACTTATTGAAGAGACTGTCTTTTCTCCATTGTATATCTTTGCCTCCTTTGTCATAGATTAGTTGACCATAGGTGCGTGGGTTTATCTCTGGGCTTTCTATCTTGTTCCATTGGTCTATGTTTCTGTTTTTGTGCCAGTACCATATTGTCTTGATTACTGTAGCTTTGTAGTATAGTCTGAAGTCAGGGAGTCTGATTCCTCCAGCTCCGTTTTTTTCCCTCAAGACTGCTTTGGCTATTCGGGGTCTTTTGTGCCTCCATACAAATTTTAAGATGATTTGTTCTAGCTCCGTAAAAAATGCCATTGGTAATTTGATAGGGATTGCACTGAATCTGTAGATTGCTTTGGGTAGTATAGTCATTTTCACAATATTGATTCTTCCAATCCAAGAACATGGTATATCTCTCCATCTGTTGGTATCATCTTTAATTTCTTTCAACAGTGTCTTATAGTTTTCTGCATACAGGTCTTTTGTCTCCCTAGGTAGGTTTATTCCTAGGTATTTTATTCTTTTTGTTGCACTGGTAAATGGGAGTGTTTCCATAATTTCTCTTTCAGATTTTTCATCATTAGTGCGTAGGAATGCAACAGATTTCTGTGCATTAATTTTGTATCCTGCAACTTTACCAAATTCATTGATTAGCTCTAGTAGTTTTCTGGTGGCATGTTTAGGATTCTCTATGCATAGTATCATGTCATCTGCAAACAGTGACAGCTTTACTTCTTCTTTTCCAATTTGGATTCCTTTTATTTCTTTTTCTTTTCTGATTGCCGTGGCTAGGACTTCCAAAACTATGTTGAATAATAGTGGTGAGAGTGGACATCCTTGTCTCATTCCTGATCTTAGAGGAAATGCTTTCAGTTTTTCACCATTGAGAATGATGTTTGCTGTGGGTTTGTCATATATGGCCTTTATTATGTTGAGGTCGGTTCCCTCTTTGCCCACTTTCTGGAGAGTTTTTATCATAAATGAGTGTTGAATTTTGTCAAAAGCTTTTTCTGCATCTATTGAGATGATCATATGATTTTTATTCTTCAGTTTGTTAATATGGTGTATCACACTGATTGATTTGTGTATATTGAAGAATCCTCGCATCCCTGGGATAAATCCCACTTGATCATGGTGTATGATACTTTTATTGTGTTGTTGGATTCTGTTTGCTAGTATTTTGTTGAGGATTTTTGCATCTATATTCATCAGTGATATTGGTCTGTAATTTTCTTCTTTTGTAGTATCTTTGTCTGGTTTTGGTATCAGGGTGATGGTGGCCTCATAGAATGAGTTTGGGAGTGTTCCTTCCTCTGCAATTTTTTGGAAGAGTTTGAGAAGGATGGGTGTTAGCTCTTTTCTAAATGTTTGGTAGAATTCACCTGTGAAGCCATCTGGTCCTGGACTTTTGTTTGCTAGAAGATTTTTAATCACAGTTTCAATTTCATTACTTGTGATTGGTCTGTTCATATTTTCTACTTCTTCCTGGTTCAGTCTTGGAAGGTTATACCTTTCTAAGAATTTGTCCATTTCTTCCAGGTTGTCCATTTTATTGGCATAGAGTTGCTTGTAGTAGTCTCTTAGGATGCTTTGTATTTCTGCAGTGTCTGTTGTACCTTCTCCTTTTTCATTTCTAATTTTATTGATTTGAGTCCTCTCCCTCTTTTTCTTGATGAGTCCGGCTAATGGTTTATCAATTTAGTTTATCTTCTCAAAGAACCAGCTTTTAGTTTTATTTATATTTGCTATTGTTTTCTTTGTTTCTATTTCATTTATTTCTGCTCTGATCTTGATGATTTCTTTCCTTCTGCTAACTTTGGATTTTGTTTGAAGTTCTTCCTCTAGTTCCTTTAGGTGTAAGGTTAGATTGTTTATTTGAGATTTTTCTTGTTTCTTGAGGTAGGCTTGTATAGCTATAAACTTCCCTCTTAGAACTGCTTTTGCTGCATCCCATAGGTTTTGAATCGTCGTGTTTTCATTGTCATTTGTCTCTAGGTATTTTTTGATTTCCTCTTTGATGTCTTCAGTGATCTCTTGGTTATGTAGTAACGTATTGTTTAGCCCTCATGTGTTTGTGTTTTTTACATCTTTTCCCCTGTAATTCATTTCTTCTCTTTTTTTTTTTTTTTTTAAATACAGGCTGCTGAACCCCACCCCTAGCATTTCTTTTTTTTTTTTTTTTTTTAATCTTATAGCTACTTTATTTATTTATTTATCCATTTTTGGCTGTGTTGGGTCTTCGGTTCGTGCGAGGGCTTTCTCCAGTTGCGGTAAGTGGGGGCCACTCTTCATCGCGGTGCGGGGACCGCTCTTCATCGCGGTGCGCGGGCCTTTCACTATCGCGGCCCCTCCCGTTGCGGGGCACAGGCTCCAGACGCGCAGGCTCAGTAGTTGTGGCTCACGGGCCCAGCCGCTCCGCGGCATGTGGGATCCTCCCAGACCAGGGCTCGAACCCGTGTCCCCTGCACTAGCAGGCAGATTCTCAACCACTGCACCACCAGGGAAGCCCCTGTAATTCATTTCTAATCTCATAGCATTGTGGTCAGAAAAGATGCTTGATATGATTTCAATTTTCTTAAATTTACTGAGGCTTGATTTGTGACCCAGGATGTGATCTATCCTGGAGAATATTCCATGCGCACTTGAGAAGAAAGTGTAATCTGCTGTTTTTGGATGGAATGTCCTATAAATATCAATTAAACCTATCTGGTCTATTGTGTCATTTAAAGCTTGTGTCTCCTTGTTTATTGTCATTTTCGATGATCTGTCCATTGATGTAAGTGAGGTATTAAAGTCCCCCACTATTATTGTGTTACTGTCGATTTCCTCTTGTACAGCTGTTAGCAGTTGCCTTATGTATTGAGGTGCTCCTATGTTGGGTGCATATATATTTATAATTGTTATATCTTCTTGTTGGATTGATACCTTGATCATTATGTAGTGTCCTTCCTTGTCTCTTGTAACATTCTTTATTTTAACGTCTACTTTATCTGATATGAGTATAGCTTCTCCAGCTTTCTTTTGATTTCCATTTGCATGGAATATCTTTTTCCATCCCCTCACTTTCAGTCTGTATGTGTCCCTAGGTCTGAAGTGGGTCTCTTGTAGACAGCTTATATATGGGTCTTGTTTTTGTATCCATTCAGCAAGCCTGTGTCTTTTGTTTGGAGCATTTAATCCATTCACGTTTAAGGTAATTATCAATGTGTATGTTCCTGTGACCATTTTCTTAATTGTTTTGGGTTTGTTTTTGTAGGTCCTTTTATTCTCTTGTGTTTCCCACTTAGAGAAGTTCCTTTAGCATTTGTTGTAGAGCTGGTTTGGTGGTACTGAATTCTCTTAGCTTTTGCTTGTTTGTAAAGCTTTTGATTTCTCCATCGAATCTGAATGAGATCCTTGCTGGGTAGAGTAATCTTGCTTGTAACTTCTTCTCTTTCATCACTTTAAGTATATCGTGCCACTCCCTTCTGGCCTGTAGAGTTTCTGCTGAGAAATCAGCTGTTAACCTTATGGGAGTTCCCTTGTACATTATTTGTCCTTTTTCCCTTGCTGCTTTCAATAATTTTTCTTTGTCTTTAATTTTTGCCAATTTGATTACTATGTGTCTTGGCGTGTTTCTCCTTGGGTTTATCCTATACGGGACTCGCTGTGCTTCCTGGACTTAGGTGGCTATTTCCTTTCCCATATTAGGGAAGTTTTCGGCTATAATCTCTTCAAATATTTTCTCTGGTCCTTTCTCTCTCTCTTCTCCTTCTGGGACCCCTATAATGCGAATGTTGTTGCGTTTAATGTTGTCCCAGAGGTCTCTTAGGCCGTCCTCATTTCTTTCATTCTTTTTTCTTTATTCTGTTCCGCAACAGTGAATTCCACCATTCTGTCTTCCAGGTCACTTATCAGTTCTTCTGCCTCAGTTATTCTGCTGTTGATTCCTTCTAGTGTCATTTTCATTTCAGTTATTATATTGTTCATCTCTGTTTGTTCTTTAATTCTTCTAGGTCTTTGTTAAACATTTCTTGCATCTTCTCGATCTTTGCCTCCATTCTTTTTCCAAGATCCTGGATCATCTTCACTATCATTATTCTGAATTCTTTTTCTGGAAGGTTGCCTATCTCCACTTCATTTAGTTGTTTTTCTGGGGTTTTTTCTTGTTCCTTCATCTGGTACATAGCCCTCTGCCTTTTCATCTTTTCTGTCTTTCCGTGAATATGGTTTTTGTTCCACAGGCTGCAGGGTTGTAGTTCTTCTTGCTTCTGCTGTCTGCCCTCTGGTGGATGAGGCTATCTAAGAGGCTTGTGTAAGTTTCCTGATGGGAGGCACTGGTAGTGGGTAGAGCTGACTGTTGCTCTGGTGGGCAGAGCTCAGTAAAACTTTAATCCACTTGACTGCTGATGGGTGGGGCTGGGTTCCCTCCCTGTTAGTTGTTTGGCCTGAGGCAACCCAACACTGGGCTCTTTGGTGGAGCTAATGACAGACTCTGGGAGGGCTCACGCCAAGGGGTACTTCCCAGAACTTCTGCCTCCAGTGTCCCTGTCCCCACAGTGAGCCACAGCCCCCACCCCACCCCCCAACCTTGGCAGGAGACCCTCCAACAGTAGCAGGTAGGTCTGGTTCAGTCTCCCCTGGGGTCACTGCTCCTTCCCCTGGGTCCTGATGCGCACACTACTTTGTGTGTGTCCTCCAAGAGTGGAGTCTCTGTTTCCCCCAGTCCTGTCGAAGTCCTGCAATCAATTCCCACTAGACTTCACAGTCTGATTCTCTAGGAATTCCTCCTCCCGTTGCCGGACCCCCAGGTTGGGAAACCTGACGTGGGGCTTGGAACCTTCACTCCAGTGGGTGGACTTCTGTGGTATAAGTGTTCTCCAGTCTGTGAGTCACCCACCCACCAGTTATGGGATTTGATTTTACTGTGATTGCGCCCCTCCTACCATCTCATTGTGGCTTCTCCTTTGTCTTTGGATGTGGGGTATCTTTTTTGGTGAGTTCCAGTGTCTTCCTGTTGATGATTGTCCAGCAGCTAGTTGTGATTCTGGTGTTCTCACAAGAGGGAGTGAGAGCACGTCCTTCTACTCCACCATCTTGGTTCCTCTCCCAGATGATTCTTTAGAACACTAAAGTGGCTGAAATTAACTCGAGATCTTAAACTTTCAGATCAGAAGTTTCTCTAGTCCTTACCTAGAATGAATTAACTTTTATGATTTGTCAACTCAGTTTAATGAAATAATTTTTCTTCCCCTCTCTTCCTCTCTCTAGGTGAAGCAGCATATGGCGAATTTAACCTCATGTGCGAAGTTTCTTAGGAAGTTTCATGCAGACTTAAAGCGCTTAATGTTTCTTTATGGAAAGTTTCCCAGGTTATTAGACAGTTTTCTTCCCTTGCTTTTGCATGTTTCCAGAATTGAGATGGATTGTTACCGCATTTCTCGGAAGATGAGATTGCTGGATAGATTTATATATATTTCCGTATTTTGAAGCCATTTTCATAGAGACATGTCATTCATTATGATCAAAGAAGTTGTGTTCCATCAATTCCAGATAGTTTGCCAATGGTGCTCCTTAAAGAGGAGCGGGTACCAGTTTCAGATTGCCCATTGGCATTTGAAAGTACTCAAGTACGTGTCTCTAATTACTGAAAACCACTGTGCTGGGGAGAGGTGTCGTGCCTCCACGGGCTGCTGCCTGAGCCTGTGTTGAGGGCTTGGCTCCTGTTACAGTGCACCTGAATAAATCTTGCCGAGGCAAACACGCAGTGATGAAACACAAAGGGAGCATCCCACTCAGGGTCCATTTATGGCTGACAGTCCTGGGTGTTGTCGATCCAACACAGGGCAAGACTGTTTCTTACAAAGAACTTTAAAAAAAAGCTTTTGAAGTCTAAAGTGATAATTATCTAGAACAAAGGAAGTTCATAAAACTTCCTGAATTTGATTTAATCAAGGAAGTTCATAAAATTTTCTGAATTTGATTTCCCCAGCTAGGTGGACACTGTATGATCAGTTTCCTCCACTCAAAATACATAGACACAAGCACACATTTTTTTTTTTTTTTGGCCCCAAAATGGGATTGCGAAGAAAGAAAAGAAAGGAGGGGATTTTGTGTGTAATCTGTTTCTGGTGTTCTTTTCTAAGTTAAGTGAACGCAGATATGGACCAGTTTAAACCAGGGCCCAAATCCATCTCCCAACCACTCTCTCTAGCTTCTTTTCTAATGCTACTCTCAACAATGAACTAAGCCTTCCTAGCTGCTTCAAATCTCTAAATGGCTTCTAATGCTGTTACTACCTAAATCATGTCATCAGAGGGAAAACAACATGACTTTTAGAAAAGAAATCACATTTCTTCAGAAGGGAAAAAACTGTTTGCTTTTATTACCTATATGCATGATTTCAGAAGACTGTATGAGATCCATCATAAAGAGGTGTGTCAGGAGTCAAGCAACTGAATCCTTAAATGGCTAAGAGAGAGGAAGTTGAATATGAGTTTGAAGACTACAAAATGAACTTATCTGAAGTCGAGCAAACAGCTTCTCTTTAAGAAAAATGATGTATCTTAAACTTGGTAGAGTAGGTTTCTTATCCAAGGCATTAATAATTAAAAGCATTATTTTCATGAAATATGTTGGATTTATTTTCTTACACAGAGATGTTAATATTTATTACATGTTTTTTCACTCTCCACTGTTGAAACCCTCTTGTGTTTTTATTTTATAATCAACTTCTGGCTGCTTCAAAGCTGAAAATGAACAATTTGACTCTTTCCTATTGGTAAACAGCTCATTGTGTCTTAAAATTTGGGGATTGGCCAGAATGCAGCCTTTGTCAAGGATCTTCCCTCAGGGCCTTGGGTGCCAAGGTACCTTGTGATAGAATTAGGTTGAGAGTGTCTATCTGTGTTTCTCCCTTTACCCAGTCATTGTGAGTTTTCTCTTCATCATTTGGTACCATGTAAAAACATTTGTATTCGGGTAAGATCCAATTATCACAGTAGAGTGAACCGCTTTTTCACGGAAGGCGCTGCAGATTCCTTTATAATTGAATGTGCAGATTGTTCCCGTTATGTTATGATTGACCACCAGAGGGCACTGTGGACCACTTTTTGTGCAGATGCCGGTTCTTGTACAGTAAGATCGAGAACTTATATGCAGGGATACGTTCCAAGACCACCCCTCCCCCCGCCCACCCCCACCGTGGAAGCCTGCAACCCAGGATGGTACCAAACCTATATATACTATGTTTTTTCCTATACATACATACGATAAAGTTTAATTTATAAATTAGGCACGGTAAGAGACTATCCGAATTGCCAGCATCACTACTCCTGTGCTTTGGGACCATTATTAAGTAAAATAAAGGTAACTTGAACACAAGCACTGTGATGCCAAGACAGTTGATCTGATAACCGCATTTGATAACCCCAGTGACAGGTAGTATTGATACATACAGTGTGGATTCGCTGGACAAAGGGCTGATTCGTGGTGTAAGATTTCATCACGCTACTCAAAACAGCACACACAATTTAAAACTTATGAATTGTTTATTTCTGGGATTTTTCATTTAATATTTTAGGACTGAGGTTGACCACTGGTAACTTAAACCGCAGAAAGCAAAACTGTGGATAAGAGGGGACTACGGTATAACAGAGCTAATCAAGCCCACCATGGGTTGGGATGGGGGCAATGGCCTCGATGAGATGACCCTGGAGTAAAGCCGGCCCAGCAGGGCAAGAGGAGAAGCCGAGGCCTGGTCTCATGCTGCTGCTGATTGGCTTTCATGGATCTATCCCTCCCTGTCAAGTGCTTCATGACCTGCTGCAGAACTGGGGCAGGGTCCTGACCCGAACCAGATAGGGGATGAGTGTCTTGGTCGGCGACTAGCTTTGGCCCGGAGAGCAAGACAGGCCCTGATCAAGAAAGGAGAAAATCAGAAGTAGGAAGAGGGAGCAGCCAAGGAACCCCGAGCCACTGAGTCCAGGGGGCTGCGCTTGGCGGATGTTGTCTTGGCCTTGGATCTGTGCTCAGCTGGTCAAGGCTATTTATTTATTTATTTATTTAAAAATTTATTTTATTTATTTATTTTTGGCTGCGTTGGGTCTTCGTTGCTGCACGCGGGCTTTCCCTAGCTGCAGCGAGCAGCAGCTACTCTTCGTTACTGTTTGCAGGCTTCTCGTTGCAGTGGCTTCTCTTGTTGCAGAGCGTGGGCTGTAGACGCACGGGCTTCAGTAGTTGCGGCACGCGGGCTTCAGTAGTTGTGGCACGTGGGCTCAGTAGTTGTGGCACATGGGCTTCAGTAGTTGTGGTGCGTGGGCTCAGTAGTTGTGGTGCGTGGGCTTCAGTAGTTGTGGCTCGTGGGCTCTAGAGCGCAGGCTCAGTAGTTGTGGCTCATGGGCTTAGTTGCTCCACGGCATGTGGGATCTTCCCAGACCAGGGCTTGAACCCATGTCCCCTGCAATGGCAGGCAGATTGTTAACCACTGCGCTACCAGGGAAGTCTTCAAGGCCATTTCTCTTTACCAGGCTGTGGCCAATAGTCATGGTTCATTCTTTTAGTCCAGGTTCAAATTCCTTTCAAGTATGAGGTGGAGTGGGGAAAAGTCCTTTATGACATGAGGCAGGGCTCCATGAGCCAATGCATACATATTCTGATTGGAGGTTGTTCATGTCACGTTTCCCTTCTTAGTAATATTCAGGCTGAAGATCACAAAGTCATTGAAGAGCAGACCCTACTTGCCTGTGGTGGGGCATGTTTTCAGTCTTAGTACTGAAAAAAATAACGTTCTACTTTGTGTAAAACTGGTAGGTCAGTATTTTTAGGGAAATTCCAAACTGTCATTTCAAAACAAGGTGCTCTATGTATTTTCATCTGAGACGACAATGATAACCTTTTTGGAATTAAGGGAGTAACCAGTAAAACTGTATCTTTTCCTTAGTTTTTTTTTTCCTTACTATTTATTGTAAGATATATTTTTTTGTGTGGAAGATACACAAAATAAAAGTTTAAAAATTAATAATTTCACCAGCCAGCATGACTGCTAATATTTTGATGTGTTTTCTTAGAAGACACATCTTTGCTTCCATGAAATGTTTAAATATAATTAAGATCATGCTAAAGTTGATTGTGTATCACGCTTCCTTCACTTAATCATAAGCTTATGTTACTAGAAACCATTCATAAGGATGGCTTAGAATGGCTGCAAATATTTCATCAGGTTGATCTACTTTGGCTACCAAATAATGGTCTATGTTAGCACTCTGTTGCTAGTGACAGAAACCCTAGTCAAAGTAGTTTAAGCAAAAAGAAGAGTTCATTGATC
Source organism: Balaenoptera acutorostrata (assembly GCF_949987535.1). NCBI lineage: Eukaryota > Metazoa > Chordata > Mammalia > Artiodactyla > Balaenopteridae > Balaenoptera > Balaenoptera acutorostrata. The sequence continues at coordinate 128,316,734 of NC_080064.1, read as the reverse complement.
TTAAAATATCCCTTCAGAACTCTCTCTTCATCTCCTGGCTCCTCTTTCCACTGTGCTGGTTTTAACTACAGTCAGCAATCTTAGAGCAAAGAGGATGCATCTTTCCCAGCCAGGGGAGCCATTCCTGAATAATCCCTGTGTCTGGGAATGGGATTCCCTCATTGGCCGAGATTCCATCCCATGTCTTCCCCTGCAGTTGGGGATTCAGCTCAGCACTCGTCAGAACCATGGGGACTGGGAGAATTTTGAAGTGGAGCTCCTGAAAGGAAAGAAGTTATGTTAACTGAAGGGAGACTGGACAGGCAAAAGCTAAGGGCTGTTACCGATGTCTCCAGTATTTGAACATTTAAGTTACTTCCAATTTTTCCCTGTTATAAGACAGAAATCTTTATGCATGAAGTATTTTCTACATCTGTTTGTTTCCTTGGAGAGATTCCCAGCAGTGGAATTCCCAAGCAAAAAGTTGGTGGTGGGGGGGGCTTCTCTGGTGGCGCAGTGGTTAAGAATCAGCCTGCCAATGCAAGGGACACGGGTTCGAGCCCTGGTCCGGGAAGATCCCACATGCCGCAGAGCAACTAAGCCCGTGCGCCACAACTACTGAGCCTGCGCTCTAGAGCCCGTGAGTTACAACTACTGAAGCCTGCGGGCCTAGAGTCCATGCTTCTCAACAAGAGAAGCCACGATAATGAGAAGCCCGTGCACCGCAACGAAGAGTAGACCCTGCTCACCGCAACTAGAGAAGGCCCGTGCGCAGCAACAAAGACCCAACACAGCCATAAAAAAAAAAAAAAAGTTGGTGAGACCTATTACACATTGCCCTTAAGGCTTTATATCAATGAACAGTCCTGCAAACAGTGTATGAAAGTGCTCACTCTGCACTGAATTTATAGGTAAAAATAGTACTGTGTGATTTTAATTGGCAACTCTTAGGTAGTGTTACCACTACCAAAAAACCTCAATAAACACTAGTTGCTTTTCTTTCCTTTGCTTCAAATATCAGTTGGTAACTATAGGTTGAGTTTTCTAAAAAAATAAAAGTTATGATTGTCATAGGACTTAATTTTATAAAATAGGTTGTTTCAGAGCATTTTATCTAATCCTTGCAATAAGCCCAAGAAGTAAGTGGGACATGTTATTTCCCTTACTTTGGGGAGGAGGTTGGAGTCTCCAGATGGTCAGCTTGGGGGAGTACACACAGTTGCCTGTCAGACCCTGTCCTTAAATCTAGCTCTGTCTCCAAGAATCCAATGACCCCTCACCTGCTGGTGACATCTGGGTCCTTTGAAGAAATGTCTTGCCATTTGTATTAGAGGTGTGTAGTTTAAAAAAAACATGGCAAGGGCCATGTGTAAGAAAACCCTAGGTTTTCACAGGTAGTGTGCTGACATCTTTCAGGGCCAGCGGTGGGGCATACAGGAGAGAGTGTGAGCTCTGAAGCCAGGTGGCTGCCTTCAAATCCCAGCTCAAACACAGCCGGCTGGCCTTAGGCAAATGCTTTGCAAGAGGGTCCCCTGGGTAGGTAAGTCGGGGATGATACATAGGATGGGGGGCTGGTTATTAGCATTGTTTAGTCTCCATCACGATGCGGAATAGCCCAAGACCACTCATGAACATGGATGCACTGGTCAGGCTGTAGAGGAGCAAAGGACCAGCCATTTTCTCAGTCATAACACTGCAGGAAGGTCTCCCCTGTCATGTGTCAGTCACTGGTCTCCACTGGGCCTTGGGGGACACCCTCCCCCATCATGTGCTGGGCGTGTGCCACGCAGGAGCAGAGCAGGGGTGGGGAGCTCTGGGGTCCTGTGGTGAAACCTGGTCAGAGGTCAGCAGCCAGCTGTGGAAGAGCCGGGGAAACTGTAGTATGACATGACAGTCGCTAGAGGTCCCTGTGGAACTGCACTGAACTGCCCAGGGAGGGTCGGCCCAGAGCAGAAACATCCTCCCATCCTCCCGTCGTGGAGCCAGACCAGCTGCACCGCTGGAATTCCGGACCCCCTTTGTCTTTTAACTATCCTGCGTTCCCCTTAAGCTGGTGACTGTCCTACGGGACTGTGAAGGTCTAATGTGGGGACCCACCTGTCCCCCTCCAGCAGCCCCTAGAGGTGGGCCCCCTTCAGGCTAGTTTCTGGGGCAAGAAGACACAGGCCTATTTTTGGAGGGAGGGGGTCCCCAAGGGCCAGGCTGGGCTTAGAGAGGATTTCCCAACCAGCCAGCTGCCTCTGTCCCCTGCAAACTCAGTCAGTCCTTCCCCTTTGCAAGTGACAGAAATGCGATCTGCATGAAGTCAGAGCATCTCAGGCATAATCAGACAGGGCAGAGCCCTGCAAACCAACAGCCAGAACCTTGTAGGGAAGCCTGGTCACCGGGCCTGCTCCTGGGTCAGTGTGGGCGACCAGCCGGGAGCAGCAGGATCCCAGCTCCCAGGACAGACCCTGTGCCTCACCCTGGTCGGGGCTGGGGTGGGTGGGGAGATAACAGCTGGCAGGGCTGAAAGGGAAGGGGGCACTGGAGAGGCAGGAAGAGCGAAACCTAAATGTAAGTTCTGGATGGAAGACAACTTGGGAGGGGCATCTAGTCCAGCTCTTTCATCCCCCCTTTTTTTTTTTTTTTGAATTTTTGCATTTTATTTTATTTATTTTTTAATTTTCTTTCAGGTTTCTGTCATCTATATTTTATTTTACGTTTAAAATTTTTATTGGAGTATAGTTGATTTACAACGTTGTGTTAGTTTCAGGTGTACAACAAAGTGAATCGGTTATACATATACATATATCCACTCTTCTTTTAGATTCTTTTCCCATATAGACCTTTACAGAATATTGAGTAGAGTTCCCTGTGGTATACAGGAGGTTCTTATTAGTTATCTAGTTTATATATATCTTTTTTAGGAGGAGAAAGGTGTTTTATTTTTTTCATGTTTCAATTACAAATACAAATCAAGACCACTTTTTATGTAACAAATATTTATTGAGCCTCAAGAATGTGCAAGGCACTGTACCAGGTCTCGTGGGATTAGGTAGCCCTCCAAGAGCTGCTTTTCTGACAAAGGAACCCAAATATCTCTATTTCTCAGGATGTTTTTCAGTCTCAAGTAATGGAAAATCCACCTAAAAATTTAGCCCCTTCGCTTATGGCTGAAGACACCAAGACCCAGAGAGGGAAAGTATTTGGTCAAGGTCACACAGCAAGTTAAGGACAAAGCTGGGAGCAGATCCCGGGTCTGTGGATTCCAATAGCAACAGCTCTCTGTGACACCACACTGAGGGAAGACCGTTTAGTAGACTCAGAAGTGAGTCTAATCCACGTCAGAGGCAAAGAAGTTGAGAAAATCCACTGCTTCTGATGTAGTTATAAACCGGACTCTTGGATGTCCTGGTGTCCCATAGTTTGAAGCTTGCTCATTTCAGAAGATGATTTTGTGTTTTCTCAGATGCCCAGGAGTGAACTTCTTTTTTAATTTAATTTTTATTTCATATTGGGGTATAGTTGATTTACAATGTTGTATTAGTTTCAGGTGTACAGCAAAGTGATTCAGTTATACATATACATATATCCATTCTTTTTCAATTAGTTTTCCCGTACAGGTTATTACAGAATATTGAGTAGCATTCCCTGTGCTATGCAGTAGGTCCTTGTTGATTATCTATTTTATATATAGTAGTGTGTATATGTTAATCCCAAACTTAATTTATCCCTCCTCCCCACCTTTCCCCTTTGGTAACCATAAGTTTGTTTTCGAAGTCTGTGAGTCTGTTTCTGTTTTGTAAATAAGTTCATTTGTATCATCTTTTTCGATTCCACATATAAGTGATGTCATATATTTGTCTTTGTCTGACTTACTTCACTTAGTATGATAATCTCTAGGTCCATCCTCGTTGTTGCAAATGGCATTATTTCATTCTTTTTATGGCTGAGTAATATTCCATTGTATATATGTACCACATCTTCTTTATCCATTCATCTGTTGATGGACATTTAGGTTGCTTCCAGGAGTGGATTTTATAAGACTTCTGAAGCTAAACTCATCACCTCCACCAGCCCAGGAACTGGAATCACGTGTTCATAACAAACATGAGGCAGGTGCCCTAAGTTCTGACCTGGTGCTCAAGAGCTGCAGGATCCAAAAGAGGGCGCACACAGGGCCTTGCTCTGGAGGTGGGGCCTCCCCTCCCAGCCGGAGGGCTTGCATAACTCACCCCTCATCTGCTCCTCTCCGTCTCCCACCCTCTCCACAGAGGCTGGGACCCACCCCCCATTCCTAGAAAGATTTTTCCCCCAGCATCTGCCCCAAACATATAACAGCCCTCTTGGGTCCTTTCCCCAGGCAATGATGGAGACTCTCACCTCCTCTGAATGACGTAAAAGGTAAAAAGGTAATAACTCTTCCCCAAAACCTTCTATACCAGGGACATAACAAGTATCATTGTATTCATTCCTCCAACAGTCCAATGAGGAGGGAACTGTTAGCCAATTTGGAACAAGGAGTTTCAAACATTATTAATGTAGTCAACAGCCAGGGAGTTAGTTAGTAAATGGTAGGGCTTGAATTTGAACCTGGGTCTGGCTGTTTTAAAGCTCATGTCCTTCCACTGCCACGGACCAGCACCCAGAAAAGCTGAGTTCTGGTTTTTTAGCTGATTCACAAAGCTTATTTGGCCACTACCAGCTTTGTGACCTTGGGCAAATTACTTAATCTTTCTGAATCTCAGTTTCCTTAACTATAAGGTGGAAACTGTATACCAGTATTGACTACCTTATTGAGTCACTGTGAAGATGAAATATGGCAATTTATGTGAAAGTGACACACAGATATAAGGCATCCCCAAAGCAGAAAAGGTTCTTTTTCAGTGGAAGGTCTTTGACCATCAATAGTGATATTTAGTAGGTTATAATTCATCTCAACCCTTGATAGTATCTCTTTAATTTTACCCACACCCCAGCTTATTTTTACCATCTCTTGTCATTTAAAAAATCTTTTATATCCTTGTGCAGTCTTTTCATTTATGTTTTTCTTGTGTTTGGACATTAGGCATGCTTTTCCTCCTTAATGTCTCCTTAAAGAAAATTTTGTGACTTAATTTTCTTAAGGACAAATAACCTTTTGAAGGGAAGGGCCCCTTAGGTAAAACTCCCACAAAGTAGACCCAGGCAAGATTGTGAAATTTACAAGTACGTCTTCAATGGCTCTGCATTTTCAGTATCTGTAATATTCAAGGCCACTTCAATTGCAAGGTACAGAACCAAAGTCAAATAGCTTAAGAAAAAAGTTACCGGCTTATGAAACGGAAGAGCCCGTGGGCAGGCCTTTAGGTATGGCATCATCCAGGTTCTCAATGGATGCAGTAAGTTGTCAACCTGTCTTTACACATTTCTTGCTCTGCTCTCCTCTGGGTTGGATTCATGACTGGGCAAGCTTTCTCCATCTGGTGAGAAAGACGGATACCAGACATCCCTGATCCTCACAGAGAAAGAAGGAAGAAGCATCTTTTCCAATAGCACTTCTGTGGGAGACAAAATCATAAGACAGCCTCCAAGTCCACACTTTGGTGTATATGCCTTGTATATCTCCTTGATTATGGGAAGGACCTGTGAATATGATGAGATACCACTCCTGTGATTATATTATTTTATCCTGGGTGGCCCTGACCCAATCAGGTGAGCCCTTTATTTTTTATTTATTTTTTGTATATTTTTAAATTGGGGTTTAGTTGTTTTACCATGTTGTGTTAGTTTCTACTGTACAGTGAAGTGAATCAGCTATATGTATATATATATCCCTCTTTTTTGGATTTCCTTCCCATTTAGGTCACCACAGAGCACTGAGTAGAGTTCCCTGTGCTATACAGCAGGTTCTCATTAGTTATCTGTTTTATACATATTGGTGTACAGGTGAGCCCTTTAAAAGCAGAGTTTTGTCAAGCTGATTGCAGAGGAAGTCAGAGAGATGTGCTCTGGTTGGCCTAGGAGAAGGCAAACATCCATGCTGTGAACTGCCTATGGGGGCCACGTAGTAAGGAAATGCAGGTGCTCTCTAGGATCAGAGATAGTCCCTGGCCGATTGTTAGCAGGAAAATAGAGACCTAGTCCTATATTTGTAAAGAAGTAGATTTTGGCAACAACCAGTGACCTTGGAAGAAGACCCTGAGCCTCAGATGAGAACTGTAGCCCCAGCCAACACCTTAATTACATCCTTGTAAGCACCTGAGAAGAGAACCCACTCATGCTGTGCCTGGACTTCTGACCTACATTACTGTGAGATAAATTTGTGTTGTTTTAAGTTGTTTTAAGTCACTACATTTTTGATACTTCTGAAAATTCTAATGTATGAGTTAGGATCTTTTGGTTGCAAGCAACACAAAGCAACTCTGGGTGACGCAAGCAAAAAATTTTACCTGAACAGCGTTCATAGAGCCACAGATCATGAACAGCTCTTGGGATGGGTCCAAGCAGGAGAACTGAACAGGGGATGTTTCCAGGTCTTTTTTCACTCTCTCGAGATTCAAATTCCAGGGAGAAAGAAGCTGACTGGCTTTACATGACAGCCTCATGAAGATTGTAACCAAGGGTGAATAGTTGGTTCTTTAAAGCAAAACTGGTGGGGTGAAATCAACAATATGGCTGAGTAAGACATCCCTCGTTTATGTTCCACTCTCAACAGCAACAATTTGACATCCATTCATAGACCGAAGTGCCTTTGTGGCAGCTGTGGGACCCAGCACCATACACCAAAGGATCCAGGAGCCGTCTTGCCCACATGTGTGTTGGGTAATAGGCATACAGACCCTGGTCCTGGCTGTGGACCCTACAGTGGCCCATGAACTGGCTCCAGCTCCTCTCAGCCATGGTCTGGGAGACCCTGGAGAACACTCTCTCAGACAATCACCATAGACAAGAGACCCTTTGTGGAAGTCCAGGTTCCAGAGGAGAAGTTCCAGCACTCTGTTGAACAACAACAACAAAAATACGAGTTTAGATGCATTGGAGTAGGTAAGAGGAATAGCTTTAATTTACTTGCATCATCCCTCTCCTGAGGTGGCATAGCTAAGGGGTAAGTGATATCTTCTCAGTCCTGTGATTTCTCCTACAGGGCAAAGAGAGAGCATGTGAATTAGCAGCTGGCTCAGAGTACTGAATCATGATCTACATGACTAGGGAGCAGGAAGAAACTGGGAGAGTGGCAGATAGGACTCTTGGGGGGCATTAAAGGGCTGTGGATCCTACTAAGTGCATTGTGGGCTCCATCAAGAAGCCAGTCCATGAACCACTGGGGATGTCTTGCCTGCAGATCCTCCCAACTGGCCCATGAACATCCCAGTGCTCTGTGCACCTCACCCACACACCTGGCTCCCTCTGTGCACTCCTGATGGTGGTGGTAAGAGCAAGCAAGCTAGAGAGCATGCACAGAAAGTTGACTTGAATCTGCAGGCCAGGGAAAGACCAGAAATTTAATCTTTAGTGCCACCCTTGGGAAAGCAAAAGAGAAGCTCTTGGCACTTGGCCTGGTGTGTTTTAAGATTAAGAAAAAGCATACAAGTTTATGAATTCTGCCACGAGAGGAAGCAAAGAGCAAGGAACAGGCATATCCATGGAAGGTCTGAGAAAGCCTCAGCATCCCTAGCAGTGCTGATGGATGATATTTCTCTCCCAAAGTTAGTTAGTAAAAACTGGAGGAGGTGACTGCTACTTCAAATGTGAAGAGAGCAACACAAAACTTCAAGGAACATGAAAAATCAAGGAAAAACATGACATCACCAAAGGATTACAGTAATCTTCTAGTGTGTATCCTAAAGACATGGAGATTGTGAGTTACTGGATAAAGAATTCAAAATAGCTATTTTAAGTTTTTCTTATAGCTCTCATTGAGCTATAAGAAAACACAGAAAGGCAATTCAAGAAAATCAGGAAAACCATACATGAACAAAATGAGAAGTATAACAAAGAGATAGAAATAATTTTTATAAATTATTTATAAATTTTATTATATTATTTATTATTTATAAATTTAATAAAATTCTGGAGCTGAAAAATACAATGAATGAAAAATGTAATAGAAAACATCAACAGCAGAATGAGTCAAGCAGAAAAAAGAACCTGTGTGTTAGAAGAGAGGACCTTTGAAATTATCCAGTAGGAGAAGGAGAAAGGAAAAAGAATGAAAAAATAGTGAAGAACGTCTATGTGATCTATGGGATATCATTAAAAGAAACAATTTGCAAATTATTGGAGTCGCAGAAGGAGAAGAGAGGGAGAAAGGAGCAGAAAGATTATTTAAAGAAATAATGGCTGAAAGCTTTCCAGATCTGGAGAGAGAATTGAAAAATCCAAGTTTATGAAGCTCAAAAGTCATCAAACTCAAAGAGATATTCTCCAAAACACATTAAAATAAAACTGTAAAAAATCAAAGACAAAAAGAGAATCTCAAATGCAGCAAGATAAAAGAAGCTTGTAACTTACAAGGGAACCCCATAAGCCTGTCAGTAGATTTCTCAGCAGAAATTTTACAGGCAGGGGGAGAGTGGGATGATACATTCTTCAGGATAGATCACATGATAGGTCACAAAACAGGTCTTAGCAACTGTAAGAAGGTCAAAATTATACCAAGTATCTTTTCTGATGACAGTGGTATGAAAGTAGAAATTAACAACAGGAGGAAAACTGGAAAATTCACAAAATGTGTAAAGTAAACAACACACTTCTGATCACACAATGGGTCAGAGAAGAAATTTTAAAAATATATCTTGAAGCAAACAAAAATGGAAACACAATATAACAAAAGTTATGGGTTGCAGCAAAAGCAGTTCTAAGAGGGAAGTTTAGGAATTCCTTGGCAGTCCAGTGGTTAGGACTCAGAGCTTTCACTGCCATGGCCTAGGTTCAATCCCTGGTTGGGGAACTAAGATCCTGCAAGCCACGTGGTGCAGAAAAAAAAGAAAAAAAAAAGAAGGGAAGTTTATAGTGATAAATACCTACATTAAAAAATATGAAAAATTTCAAATAAACAACAAAGCTTTACATCTCAAGGAACCAGAAAAAAGAAGCCAAAGTTATTGGAAGGAAGAAAACCACAAAAAGCAGAGCAGAAGTAAGTGAAATAGAGACAGAAAAACAATAGAAAAGATCAATGAAACTAAGAGCTGTTTTTAAAATACAAAAAAAAATTGGAACAAAATCAAGAGCCCGTAAATAAACTCTCTCTCTCTATATATATATATGCAGTCAACTAATATTTAGGAGTGCCAAGAATACTCAATGGGAAAGAATAATTTCTTCAACAAATAGTGTTGGGAAAACTGGATAACCAGATGCAAAGGAATGAAACTGAACCCCTCTTACACCACTCACTAAAATTAACTTGAAATGGATTAAAGACTTAAGTAGAAGACCTGAAACCATAATACTTCTAGAAGAAAAACATAGGGAAAAATCTCCTTGACATTGATATTGGCAACAATTTTTTGGATATGACACCAAAAGCCCAAGCAACAAAAGCAAAATTAACAAATTGGACCACATCAATCTAAAAAGCTTCTACACAGCAAAAGAAACAATCAGGAAAATGAAAAGGCAACCTATGGAATGAGAGAAAATATTTGCAAATCATATGTCTGAAAAGGCATTAATATCCACAATATATAAGGAACTCATAAAATTCAACAGTAAAAAAACCAAAGAACCTGATTTCAAAATGGGCAAAGGAACTAAATAAATTTTTTCCAAAGAAGACATACAAATGACCAACAGGTACAGGAAAAGATGCTCAATCACTAATCATCAGGGAAATGCAAATCAAAACCACAATAGATATCACCTCACACATGTTAGAATGGCTGTTATCAAAAGGACAAGATATAACAAGTGTTGGCAAAGATGTGGAGGAAAGGGAACCCTTGTGCACTGTTGGTGGGAATGTAAACTGGTGCAGCCACTATGGAAAACAGTATGGAGGTCCCTCAAAGAATTAAAAATAGAACTACCATCTGATCCAGCAATCACACTTCTAGTCATATATCTGAAAGAAATGAAATCAGGATCTTGAAGAAATATCTACAGTCCCGCGTTCATTTCGGCATTATTCACAATAGCCAAGACAGAAAAGACTTAAGTGTCTGCCAACAGGTGAATGGATAAAGAAGATGTGGTATATATACACAATGGAATATTATTCAACCATGAGAAACAAGGACATTCTGCCATTTGTTAAAACATGGATGGAACTTGAGGGCATTAGGCTAAGTGAAATAAGTCACCCAGAGAAAGACAAATGTTATTTGATATCACTTACGTATGGTATCTAAAAAAGCTGAACTTACAGAAACAGAGAGCAGAACGGTGGTTACCAGGGGCTTGGGGGTGGGAGAAATAGGGAGATTTTGGTCAAATGTTACAAACTTACAGTTATGAGGTAAATAAGTTTTGGGTACAGCATGGTGAAGCAGCAAAGATGAGGTCCCACGTAGGTGTTTGGGTGGGGTCCTGCAGGGATTGGCAGCCATTTCTGCTCCAACGGAGACCCCTCAGGAAACAACAAGTGCTGGCCTCCAGCTTCTTGTCAGTCCAAGACCAGTCAGCTGAAGAGGGGGTGGGCAGGGCTTGGGTCAGCGCACTGAGTCCTCAAAGCATGGGGAAGTGCTCCTCCAGAGAAACCTTGGGAGTGACTGCCTCTGGAAACCCCAAGGACAGAAGTCAATCCTCCTTTTGTGCTTCTTTCTCTGGTGATCAGGAACCTGGGAACTGCTCCATTCACCAGTTTCTGGATTCCTCTTGCTGTGTTCTCCTCTATAGTTGAGGCAGCCTCCTACTCAGTATTGGCCTTCCTGCCATCCTGGATGTTCCCATTCACCCATTCAGCCACCCATCGAAAATGTACTGAAAACTAGAGATTCAATCATGAGGAATAGCCAGATCTTTCTCACAAGCAAATCACAGCTGCTGGTCATTATGTTCTACCTGGACTTTCTCTCAGCTCCTGACCCTGTCTGTGTCCTACTCTAGGTCCCAGCCCCAACCCACTGCACTCACCAGAGCAAGGCTGGCAGTAGTGGACAGCTATTGTTTTACACATGCCCAGAATCCTTTCCCTTTCTTTCTTCTATGACAAATGATTCTGATAGGGCTGTTAATCATAGTGTCCTATCTCCAATCTTGTCTTGTCTCCGTGGAAACAATGGTTGATCCAAGAGGTGAGCATAAGACCCAAGCTGGGCCAATTAGATCATTTCCTGAGATTTTTAAAAAATTTTATTTATTTTATTTTTGAATTTTCTTTTATTTATTTTTTTATACAGCAGGTTCTTATTAGTCATCCATTTTATACACATCAGTGTATACATGTCAATCCCAATCGCCCAATTCATCACACCACCACCACCACCACCACCCATCGCTTTCCCCACTTGGTGTCCATACGTTTGTTCTCTACATCTGTGTCTCAATTTCTGCCCTGCAAACCGGTTCATCTCTATCATTTTTCTAGGTTCCGCATATATGCGATAATATGCAATATTTGTTTTTCTCTTTCTGACTTACTTCACTCTGTAGGACAGTCTCTAGATTCATCCACGTCTCTACAAATGACCCAATGTCGTTCCTTTTTATGGCTGAGTAATATTCCATTGTATATATGTACCACATCTTCTTTATCCATTCCTCTGTCGATGGGCATTTAGGTTGCTTCCATGACCTGGCTATTGTAAATAGTGCTGCAATGAACATTGGGGTACATGTGTCTTTTTGAATTATGGTTTTCTCTGAGTATATGCCCAGTAGTGGGATTACTGGGTCATACGGTAATTCTATTTTTAGTTTTTTAAGGAAACTCCACACTGTTCTCCATAGTAGCTGTATCAATTTACATTCCCACCAACAGTACAAGAGAGTTCCCTTTTCTCCACACCCTCTCTAGCATTTGTTGTTTGTAGATTTTCTGATGATGCCCATTCTAACAGGAGTGAGGTGATACCTCATTGTAGTTTTGATTTGCATTTCTCTAATAATTAGTGACGTTGAGCAGCTTTTCATGTGCTTCTTGGCCATCTGTATGTCCTCTTTGGAGAAATGTCTATTTAGGCCTTCTGCCCATTTTTGGATTGGGTTGTTTGTTTTTTTAGTACTGAGCTGCATGAGCTGTTTATACATTTTGGAGATTAATCCTTTGTCCGTTGATTCGTTTGCAAATATTTTTTCCCATTCTGAGGGTTGTCTTTTCGTCTTGTTTGTAGTTTCCTTTGCTTTGCAAAAGCTTTGAAGTTTCATTAGGTCCCATTTGTTTATTTTTGTTTTTACTTCCATTACTCTAGGAGGTGGATCAAAAAGATCTTGCTGTGATTTATGTCAAAGAGTGTTCTTCTTATGTTTTCCTCTAAGAGTTTTATAGTGTCCAGTCTGACCTTTAGGTGTCGAATCCATTTTGAGTTTATTTTTGTGTATGGTGTTAGGGAGTATTCTAATTTCATTCTTTTCCATGTAGCTGTCCAGTTTTCCCAGCACCATTTATTGAAAAGACTGTTTTTGCTCCATCGTATATCCTTGCCTCCTTTGTCATAGATTAGTTGACCATAGGTGCGTGGGTTAATCTCTGGGCTTTTCTATCTTGTTCCATTGATCTATGTTTCTGTTTTTGTGCCAGTACCATATTGTCTTGATTACTGTAGCTTTGTAGTATAGTCTGAAGTCAGGGAGTCTGATTCCTCCAGCTCTGTTTTTTTCCCTCAAGACTGCTTTGGCTATTCGGGGTCTTTTGTGACTCCATACAAATTTTAAGATGATTTGTTCTAGCTCCGTAAAAAATGCCATTGGTTATTTGATAGGGATTGCATTGAATCTGTATATTGCTTTGGGTAGTATACTCATTTTCACAATGTTGATTCTTCCAATCCAAGAACATGGTATATCTCTCCATCTGTTGGTATCATCTTTAATTTCTTTCATCAGTGTCTTATAGTTTACTGCATACAGGTCTTTTGTCTCCCTAGGTAGGTTTATTCCTAGGTATTTTATTCTTTTTGTTGCAGTAGTAAATGGGAGTGTTTCCTTAGTTTCCTTTTCAAATTTTTCATCATTAGTGTATAGGAATGCAAGAGATTTCTGTGCATTAATTTTGTATCCTGCAACTTTATCAAATTCATGGATTAGCTCTAGTACTTTTCTGGTGGCATGTTTAGGATTCTCTATGTATAGTATCATGTCATCTGCAAATAGTGACAGTTTTACTTCTTCTTTTCCAATTTGTATTCCTTTTATTTCTTTTTCTTTTCTGATTGCCGTGGCTAGGACTTTCAAAACTATTTTGAATAAGAGTGGTAAGAGTGGACATCCTTGTCTTGCTCCTGATCTTAGAGGAAATGCTTTCAGTTTTTCACCATTGAGAATGATGTTTGCTGTGGGTTTGCCGTATATGGCCTTTATTATGTTGAGGTCGGTTCCCTCTATGCCCACTTTCTGGAGAGTTTTTATCATAAATGGGTGTTGAATTTTGTCAAAAGCTTTTTCTGCATCTATTGAGATGATCATATGGTTTTTATTCTTCAATTTGTTAATATGGTGTATCACATTGATTGATTTGTGTATGTTGGAGAATCCTTGCATCCCTGGGATAAATCCCACTTGATCATGGTGTGTGATCCTTTTAATGTGTTGTTGGATTCTGTTTGCTAGTATTTTGTTGAGGATTTTTGCATCTATATTCATCAGTGATGTTGGTCTGTAATTTTCTTTCCTTGTCGTATCTTTGTCTGGTTTTGGTATCAGGGTGATGGTGGCCTCATAGAATGAGTTTGGGAGTGTTCCTTCCTCTGCAATTTTTTGGAAGAGTTTGAGAAGGGTAGGTGTTAGCTCTTCTCTAAATGTTTGATAGAATTCACCTGTGAAGCCATCTGGTCCTGGACTTTTGTTTGTTGGAAGATTTTTAATCACACTTTCAATTTCATTACTTGTGATTGGTCTGTTCATATTTTCTGTTTCTTCCTGGTTCAGTCTTGGAAGGTTATACCTTTCTAAGAATTTGTCCATTTCTTCCAGGTTGTCCATTTTATTGGTATAGATTTGCTTGTAGTAGTCTCTTAGGATGCTTTGTATTTCTGCGGTGTCTGTTGTAACTTCTCCTTTTTGAGGAAATGCCACACACATTTTCCACAGGGGCTTCGCCATCCCACATTCCCACCAGCAATGTACAAGAGTTCCAATTTCTTCACATCCTTACCAACACCCTGTGTTTTTAAATTTTAGCTCTCCTAGTGTGTATGAAGTAATAGTTCACTGTAGTTTTGATTTGCATTTCCCTAATGACCAAAGATATTGAGCAACTTTTCATGTGCTTATTGGCCATTTGTATATCTCTTTGGAGAAATATCTATTCAGATCTTTGGCAGATTTTTACTTTTTTTTTTCTTTTTCTAGTTTAGTTGTAGGAGTTATTTATATATTCTGAATACTGTACCCTTATCAATATATGATATGGAAATATTTTTTCTATAGATTGTCTTTTCACTTTCTTGATAGTGTCCTTTATGCACTAAAGTTTTAAATTTTGAGGAAGTCCAATTTACCTATTTTTTCTTAGATTGCTTGTGCTTTTTTGGTGTCCTGGCTATTTTTGTACATTAATTTTTTCATATAAACCCAGGTTATCTTGTTCTAAAACTTTTGTTGGCATTTGTAGAGGGATGGGTTGATTAATTTAGAGAGAGGGACTTTCCTGGTGGTCCAGTGGTTAAGAATCCACCTTCTGAGGCAGGGGACATGGGTTCAATCCCCGGTCAGGAAACTAAGATACCGTATGCCATGGGGCAACTAAGCCCACACGCTGCAACTACTGAGCCCATGTGCCACAATGAAAGTTCCCGCATGCTGCAACAAATATCCCGCATGCCACAACTAAGACCCAACACAGCCAAATAAATAAATAAATAAAATTAAAATTTTAAAAAAATTTAGAGAGAATCGTGGTCTTCTTAAAAGGGAGATTTTATCAAAGACCAGGATACACCTTTCCATTTACCCAAGTCCTTTCTGTATTCTTCAGTAACACTTTAAAGTTTGTTTCACATAGATCTTACACTTTCTATCAAGTTTATTTCTTGGTATTAATCTTTTTTTATTATTGTAAGTTAGTCTAATGTTTAGATGCTGACAACTAACAAAAGTGTTTGAAGTATTATGTGAGCTATACTATTTTCTATGGTCCAAATTCAGGCCAAGTTCAGATCTACAACCTCAGATCTACTCCAGCAATTTGCTTTATAGGTAAGGACGCTGAGGTCTAGAGATGTTGAGTGACTTACTCAAGGCTGCACAGCAGGTAGGTAGCAGAGATGGCACTATGGCCCAAGTATTCTGTCTCTACATTTCGCCTGACTCTGAATCCAGAGCTCTGTCATCTTACCAACCTCCATAAAATACACGAATCTAGGAAAGCGGCGAATGTTCTTACATGCACTGGGAACTTGTAGTTGCCTAGGGACTGACTTCACCAATCAAGATAGGAGTTAGATAAAAATTAGACAAAAATTAGGAAAAAAGGAAAATAAAACAACGGTTAAGTGAGAAAAAAAGCAAAAATTCAGACAGACACACACACGCCTACGTGTGTGCACATACATCCCCCCACCCCAAACCCTCAAACCTCCAGAGCTTCCTGCCTGTGAACCGAAAGGAGGAGTGTGAGTTTCCTGGCCCTGCTGGCAGGTGTCTTCTCAAAGGCCCCATCGTCCTCCACTTCCTGAGGAGGCTGCAGCCGAAGAGACTGCTTTTCTCGTCTTCGTCCAGTCACGGCTGCCTCGGCCTCTGCCCCCAGGCACCATCCTGGGGAAGGACACGATGAAACGGATGGCACTTGTTACGGTGGCCACCCTGCAGGCACACTTCCCAATTACAGGTAAGGTCGGAGGTATCAGATGTATCGATGGCAAGGAACTTTTCGGAACCCTTTGTGCATGTGTGTCGGGGGTGGAGGGAGATAGCAGAGGGCTGGTGAGGCGGCAGTGTCTCCTTTAAATCCTGTCCTCAAATCAATGAGCAGCTGAGTGGGGAGGGGTCCAGCTTGATGCAGGCATCTGCCTCATTAAGGCCAAGCTGGGCATCAGCTCAGAGCCAGCTGCTTGAAAACACACCTGGGCAAAGTATGGATTTTTTCCAGTGATAAAAGGATAGAGAAAAGTCTGTGGTGGGGAAAGGATGAGGAGAAACTGAGGCAGGCCCCGTGTGGACAAGAGGAGAGGGGGTATTTAACAGAAGCCGGGAGGGACCAGAAAATGTCAGCCAGGCCATGTTTCGTGCCGAGACACTTTTCTAGTCTTTATGTATTCTTCTTTCACCCCCTTGCTGGCTCCGTCACTCAGCCCCTTTCCTTCTTCCTTCTCCAACAAAGAACATTGCATTTGTTGTTGGTTAGAGAGGGTCATGGCTGTGGCCCTGGCTGAACCTGAAACACCTTGATGGGCCAGGGGCTGACTGGGTTAATGAAGGAGGGAAGTGGCCTTCTTCAGGGTCTGTGTCCAGGCTTAGCTCTGACTTGGCTGCTTCTGTACCCCACAGCCAAGGGCTGCCTGATGACACACCCATCCAGGCTCAGTGACTAACCCACCGCCTCTTGCTTCAGGCAGCTCTCTGTCTGAGGCCAAAAAGCCAGAGATGCTGACGGAACGTAGGGGACAGATGAGAGGATGTGACTTGTTAAGCGGTCACCACGAGGAACAACCAACCAGCAAGAGAGCCTACCCCTCGCTTCATTCCAGTCCTTAGAGTCCGGCTTTTCCTGAATCCTTTTACCCTTACCGTGTTTTCTAGCTCAGATAATAAGAAGAAGTGAAAAGAAGACAAAATGGGCTGCCTCTGGGCATTGGCGTGCTGGCATTTTTTACAAAACATGGGACAAGCTGTATTTGAATCTAAAGAAGCCAGGAGAGTGGTCACAAACCAATGTCCTTCCTCCACTTTACAGCTCACCGCGGTGTGGGAGGGAGTTTGGCGACGAGGGTGGGAGGGCAGGGAAGGCCATTGGCACTTTTGTTCCTGCCAGGGAACATGACACAGCTGCCGCCTAGCACCTCGGGGGTTTCGAGGGCTAAGTAATCGCGGGGTTTTCTGTAAGATCACAGCTCTCTTCTCAGAAAAGCCGTCTTGGGTGTGAGTCACGCGGTGCCACAGGTAGGAACACCAGGGCGAGCCCAGAGCAGCCCATCCTCGTGTGCAGGGCCCAAGAGGACCCAAGACGCCAAAATGGCCTGCGAATTCCATGACTTCAGGGGGAACCGCTGACAGCGGTAGATTCAGACCCTGGGCTTCCGTTTTGGGGGACGGCACTTGGTAGATAATTCTACCATGTGAAGTTTCCTCAGGGCTCTATTTGTGTTGGGTCTTGGGGCCAAGGCTGGGGCAATGGAATTAGAAGAGAAAATAAAAGCTGCTTGGGTGCCGGTGGCTGCCAGGAGTGGTAAACAAAACCCCACCCAGAAGACAAGATGGGGGCCATGCCGCATTTCCACAAGGTGTGGACAGAAAGAAAAGCCTTAGATTCATCTTTCAATGCCACTTGCTTTGCCGGTGTGGAGATTGAAATTTCAGCTATTTTTAGGTAAGGTTCCTGGATAAAAGTTTTCCAAAGTGTCCTAGCCCTGTTGAGGGAAGGCTGGGGAGGCTTAGAGAGGCCTTTAACACCGAGGACTACAAATGGTACCCGTGTTGGCTGAGAAGACACACTCTATGATTTCCTTTGGAGGAAAGGCTGCTGACTGACGGAATTCGAGTTGAGGTCTTCCCTCTTTTCTTGCTCAGTTAAGCTACTCATCCCTGAACCCTTTTAAAGCATCTTCTTGTTGCTAAGACTTTTCCATTTGCATTTTCTTGCAAATGCCCAGATCATTAAGATCACGGCAAATAACGACCCAGTCTGTCTACCTGAGGAGGTCTCCCTGGGTGAGTCTGCCAATTCGGTCAGCCGAGGCTGGAAGAGATTAAGATGGCGTGTCTAATGGCATGGGCAGACTTCTGCCTGCAGAGCCCTCAACTGCTCAGTGCCTCTAACTCCCTGCCTCACAGAGGTCATTTGTAAGGAAATGCAGCTTTGACACAAAGTCTCAGGAAATGCATGCTCCTAGGTGTGGTGGGAAGAGTCAGGCCAGTCACAGTGCTGCCAATTTCCCAGCTGTGCAACCTTAGGCAAGTTACTTAACCTCTCTGGGCCTCCGTTTTCTCACCTCTAAAGTAAGAATAACCTTCATTGCAGAGCTGTGAAAATGAGAAGTAAATGTTACGTGCCTGATATGTCCTAAACAGTCAATACGTGAAAGTTGTATTAATTCTTACTATTATTACATCCTGGCCTGTTTTCTTGTTCTCATTATCCAGGGACAGGAAATGGAAACCCATGGTTAGGAGTCTTAATTTGCTCTTGATTGTGTGGTAAAGCAGCACTGGGCATTTTCTCCATCTGTTGAAATGCAGCTCGTCCTTCCTTTGGTTTCTGAGCATACCTGTAACGGCTCAGGAACATAGCAGTGATCCCTCCCAGTGGTGGGCCCAATTGTGAGCAAGCATCAAAACTTTGCTGGGTCATAGGATGAGCATTACAGCTACCATTTCTATTTTTCTGAGACACTTATTCTGTAAGCGATATTCCACCAGAGTGAAAACATGACTCACAATGCATATAAGTAGTTAGGGGGAGCAAATTAGAACACAGTCGCCCTGGTCATCACTGGTCAAGGTGGCCATCCAGCATTTGCAGCCAAATGTCTGGTGTGGATGCACAGTGACCAGGGTATTTAAATGAACACTCCTCGAAACCAGACCTTCGCTTAAACTGCTTGGAACTGGGCTTGAGGGAAGCTTTTGCGTGATGCCAGGAAAAGTTTTTCATCGATGGCATTTTCACCAATGGTTTATTTTGACCTCTGGTCATCTGGCTCTGCTCATCCAGATGATCTACTTCATTTTCTACCTTGGCGGTTCTCAGATTTGCTGGCCTGTTTACACATCTGCTGCTGCAAAACATCCCCCAGAAACGGTGCTGGGAAACTCTTGTTTAGGTGAATGGCCACTGCTGAATTTATTTTAAAATTCTTTTTATTTTTGCCTTTGTCTTTAAAAAATTAGATTTAATTTTTTACTGGATATACACTTTTACTTTCAAGAATCCCTGGGCACTGTGTCTTGTTTTATTTTGAAGGATTCAGGCACCGTTAGGGAACTGTCTTGCTTTAGAGTTGTCCAAACACATACTCTGTAATCCTTTTTCTCCTGAACCTTATTTACCTATGGGTCAGCTAACTGATTAAATAAATAGCAACGATAGTTCAAAATAAATTTCTTCTCTGCTTGGGCTAGGGCTAGTTCTTATCAACATTAAAGTGATGGTAGATTTAATCAATTTGAGCAAACATAAAGTCCATTTGGTTAAAAAATAATCAAACTAGTCATTTGATCTGTTAATTGAAACAAAACAGTCAGTTTAGTCACTGCACATACATAGCCATTCCTTCCAGCCTCAAACACTGTCTATGTTTTCTGAGGGAAAAGACGCTTCAGTCTTGCTCAGGGATGTGTCCCAGCACTTAGCATAGTGCCTGGAGCAGAGATCACGTGCAGTAAATATTTGTTGAGTGAATTGAAAGGTGGGTGAATGAAGGAAATCTAGACCTTTCCATGTGATTAAATTCACTTTAATGGTTTATGGAGGGGGGGTCGTATATTGGAGTGGCATTATTTGGACCTTTCTTCTAGAGAACTTAGCATTAAACAAAGTACTTTAAAAAAACACGGAAACTAAGCTGGTGGAGGGGACAGGGCAGTTTGAGTAAACAGACGGATTCAAAATGATTTACAAGGACAGTTTCAGACAAAATCCTACCGTTGTTAAAATTTTCTGGTTGGACTGTATGGAATTTCCTATATTCATTTATTTGGGACCTACAAAAATGATAATTTCATATGATTCAACTAACACTATATCTTGAAAATTAGACAAAGAAAGATGCTCATTTTTCTGACTTGGCTTTAACACTAGGGAAAAGCAGAAAATAAAGAAGGCTACCACCGTTGGAGATTAACTAATGAATTAATAAACTAATGAAAGGCACCAAGGAGAAAAATAAGAGTTTGTGGATTATAGCATAAATCGCATTATTCAATTGCCCAACTGCTTCAAAATATAGAAAGAAAAAAAAAGCAGGATATCTAATCATTATAGTCCAAATTGGTCTAAATTACTAAGTAAATATCCCAACTAGCTATCATTTTTTTTCTCTCTCTTAATTTGAGGTATTTTACCAAAAATATCATAAAATCAGAGGAAGTTATAAATTTAAAAAATATTCCATTCCAGTATTTTTATAAGTGTTTAAATATCTTTATATAGTTGTTATTACAAAAACAATTTCAAGTGCTTTTTTTCCTTAATATTTTATTCTGAGCATCTTTTTTGATACTTAGCCTTCATGATTGTTTTTAATCGCTATGTAAATGTCCATAGTTTATGCATACTATTTTCTTTACTATTTCATTATTGTTGGACATTTGGACTGTCTCTAATTTTTGTTATTATAGCTAATGCTGCAAGAAAATCTTTACATCTGTAGCTTTTACATTTTCTTTTGAATTACTTCCTTGGGCTAATTTCTCCAGGGCTGACAATTAAAGGAATAGGTTAAAGTAAAGGAACATTTCACAGGGTACTTTAGACTTCTGTTGAAGTCTAAACAGTTTTTCTGTCAAGGAAAGAGAGTTTTTTCCCTAGCTCTCTGACCATCTGCAAGTGTTTCTTGCCTTTTCTGGAGCAGGCAATAGGGTGGAGGGAGAGAGGAGACCGTGGAACCAGAAAGATCTGGATCCAAGTCCTGATCTGTGGCCGATTGCCTACCTTCGGAGCCCCGTTCTTCCTCTGTGAGATGGCGGTAACCATGTCTACCTCACGCAGAGCACCGTGGAGTGGAGATACTGCTCGGAAGTGCCTACACACAAGAGGTGCTCGAAAAGCAGTAGTCATTATCATGTGTGCCTCAGTTTCCCAACCTACGAAATAAAGGATATCATTTTCCCAGTGGAAGAAAGTAGAAACCCTGGTACTAACATGCTTTCTTTGTCTTTCCTTGTCACTAAATTGCAGTAAACTTGGGCAGGAATCTCTTTAGTTTTCGCATCTGTGAAATGAATTGCGTATGGTCTTGTAATTACCAAGTTTTTAAGAACATTTAAGTCACCTAGCCTCCCACCCCACTGGTATTGGCTCATAGAATTAGGAACCTAAACTTCGTTCTTCCCTGAAGCTCCAAATAAACAATAAACTTAAAACTTTAAAAAAAAATCCGGACTTCCCCCTTATCACAATATTTTTAACTCTCCAGTGGGAGCCTCTGCTGTGAAAAATCCAAGGACAGATTCCAGCATTTTCTGCCTTGTGCCTTATGCTTGTGCGTCGGATGCAGATTTATGGCCACACAAGGACTTTGTTGGTGAGCAATGACTTGAAGAGAAAGCAAAGTGAGGTCTGAAGCAGCCAAACTGCAGTGGTGGAAATGTTAGGAGCTTCCACCGTCCGCTTTGCTTGCCTGTTATGATTTGTGCTACTCAGCAACTAATCTGCAGGCCCAAGGGGAAAAAAATAAATAGAAAGCATTCAAACAAGGACAGGCAGGATCCTCGCTGGTCCAGACCACTGTTCCGTTAGTGCAGTCGTCCCTTTATATTTACAAAATGCTTTCCAGCGCCTTCATTCATAACCATCCAATGGCAAGTAGCAGAAAAAGTATTGATTTTAAGATTCTCTTTTTATAAACAAAGAAAATGAGGTTCAGAGTTTTGGTGACTCGCCTAAGAGTAGAACCAGGCTCCAAACACGGTTTCTCTGATCCCTTGTTCAAGGTATGTGCTCTCGAATGTTCCATGCAGCCTGTCTACCAGGCCTGCTGTCAATTTGCAGTATTATACATCAGATGACTGAATTCTGAAGCAGATTTTTGAAGGTATTCCCCTTAGTAAGCACGTATTATAATTTTCCTCTCAATTTCTGAAGAAATAATTGTTTTGATGCTGAATATTCTCATTTAAATATACGTTTTTCTGCTGAGTGTGAAGTATTTGGTTGTTAATATAGAATTGCATTTTTCTCTGGCCTATTATTATAGTTCTGAAATCATGTTCTCCCCAACTGGTAAAATCCATATTTTCTGTTTTGCTGTTAATAAATATACCTATTTTGGAGCTTTTCTTGAGAGGGACCGGCCTCACTTTGCACACACCCCTTTCTGTGTGTGCAGGTACCGCCCCCCTGTCCTCTCCCCCGCCGACCACGTTATGCATAGGTGGAACTCAAATGTGTAAATCAAAGTGTAAATTAAATCGTATTTGAGAAGACTTGATCTTAAATAGTAGCCATTAACAAATCTGTTTGGTAAGAATGTATCTTCATGCAGTGTGTAAGGTTTTGTGGGGTGAGGTTTTCTAAAAGAATAGCACACTATTACACACAGATGCTGGGTTGAGATTTGTTTTTTTATATAAATCCTCAAGGAGTGGGAGAATTACCTTTAAATGACAAATATCTATAATCAATTCTTAATTTCTTTTTCTAAATTTTATTTATTTATTTATTTATTTTTGGTTGTGTTGGGTCTTCGTTGCTGCACGCGGGCTTTCTCTAGTTGTGGCGAACAGGGGCTACTCTTCGTTGTGTTCTCTTGTTGCGGAGCACAGGCTCTAGGCGTGCGGGCTTCAGTAGTTGTGGCACACGGGCTCAGTAGTTGTGGCTCACGGGCTCTAGAGCACAGGCTCAGTAGTTGTGACATACGGGCTTAGTTGCTTCGTGGCGTGTGGGATCTTCCCGGACCAGGGTTCGAACCCGTGTCCCCTGCATTGGCAGGCAGATTCTTAACCACTGCGCCACCAGGGAAGCCCTCAGTTCTTAACTTCTTATGTCAGATTTTAACCTTGAGTCCACTTGCATCTGCCTGGGCTGAGCTCAGGGAGTGCAAACCCTTTTGCTGTTGACTGGAGCAAAGCAAACCAAGATAAGAAATCTGATGCTCAGAGCAGAAGCATTAAATTGCCAGATTGTGAATATCGGTGGCTCTTAGTGGGGCCACTCCCCAAGCTGACTGGGAGGAGGGCTGGGAAAGGAGAAGTCTCTGAGAGGTTCTCCAGCTATTTTCAGGGCTGCTGGGTTATAGGTGCATTGCCTTTGCCAAACCCTGGAGTTGGGGAAGATGGCTCAGAACACAAACCAACACCACTATTTAGGATTAAACAAGTCACCACTTCTCTCTGTCGCTGTAGATACTAGAAAGTCAGCTGTGTGTTCCTTCATTTCACCAGGTCCCCAGCATGAGATGTTGTACTGGCTCGAAGCCATCATGTGAATGTCGGCCCTGAGTTAGGACTGCCTTTTCCTCATGCAGGCTGGGAGTGGCAGTGGAGACTTGGAGGGATCAGGTATTACAGGCAGAGTAGAAGAGACAGCCTGGGGGTGGGGCGGGTGGCTTTTGATTTGCGGCTGTGGGAGGCAGACTGGCCAGAGCAGCTTGCTCCCGGGAGAAGGCCGCTGAACGGGGGCTGCAGCGTGGGACCAGCCTGTGTCCAGGCCCCGTCCTGCGGGTTATAGCTCGGCGCAGGTGTGGCACGCACATGTGCTGGTGTGTGTTTACCTGTGTGCTCTGCTGGGGGTACAGATGTCTGTGCCCCAGTGTGCATGTGAAGGTGTGTGTGAGGCTGCGTGTTTGTGCACGTGTTCCAGTGTGTCCCAGCGTGTGGGTGCATTGTGCGTGCGCCTGTCTGTATGCAGATGGACGTGTCTTGCGTCTGCAGGTAAGTCTTTCTGTGTGCACCAGTGAGTGGCTTTCTGTGTATAATGTGTGCATTTAAGAGGAGGTTGGTGGCAGCAGGACAGCTCTGTAGAAGGAAGGGCAAACATTGTTTGAGCTTAGAACTGGCGAGCTAGGCAGGAGAATGGCAAAGCTGAGATGTCACTGAGCCCATTCCAGGCATTCTGTGCAGAAGGGAGTCAAGAAAACTTCTGTCCAAGCTAGAATCTCTAGGATCATGGAGAGGTGGGAGCAGCTTCTTCATAGATGCAGAGACGTCTCAGGTCTCCCAACTGCCCTCAGAACTCTGCCATCTCCCAAGTAAGCCTGCTGTCTTTCTTTCTTTCCGCCTTCCTCCCAGTTCCCTCTACTTAGAATGCCTACCCTACTCCCACCCCGACCTGTGGAAACCCTGTCTTCCCCCTTATAACGAAGTTCAGACACCTGGGGATCTCCCAGACCCACTGTTGACATTGTTACCAGCGTTGAGGTGACAAAGGAAGGTGGAAAATTGTTGTTCTCATAACTCAAGGTTAAAAACCCAACACAAATAGTTCCCTATGGTGAGCCCTTCTCAGAGTGGAGGCCCAGCACACAGAGTTTCAGGAACACGTACCTGTCAGCAGAAAATATCACCAGCTCCCCAAATTCTCACCAGTTCCTCCCACAGTGGCCATCCTCTGAGTTTTGACTAAAAGAGTCAAAATACATTTGATGCTTTTCTTTCTTCCTGCCCTCAGAATAGATAAACAATTCAATAAGGTGGCTTGTGGTGCCCTATTTTGGCTGTCGAGAGTTGGTATCGCCAGACTGATAGTTATTTTTAATATCTGGTTATTCAAACCATCTGAGTGGCACATTTGCCCTCAAGGGCCGCCTTGCTCCTCCGTTGGGAAAGAGAGCATGGAATTGGAAGGAAAAGGGAGGAGGGGCCTGGCAGAAAATGGTGCAAACGGTGCATTTTTAGGCCTTACAGACCTTTCTAAGGCGACGAGAATTTAATTCTGTGTCCTGTCTTTTCTTTGCAACAGCCAGTTGAAAATATGAATTAAAAAAAAAAGTTTGCTGCTTTAAAATTCTTCTTGATCTGCCGTTCTTGCTAAAGTACTTAGAATTATACATATCTTTGCACCATGGCCATGATCCAAAGGAACCAGAACAACTGAGAAAACTGTTCTTTGGTGGTCTGAGTGTTGAACATTTTGAGAAGTGGGGCACACTCACAGACTGTGTGGTGATGAGAGACTCCCAAGCCAAACATCCCAGGGCCTTTGGTTTTGTGACTTACTCTTGTAGTCACACGAGGTGGATGCGGCAATGTGTGCCTGACCACACACAAGGCTGATGTGTGTGTGGTGAAGCCAAAGAGAGCTCTTTCTAGAGAGGCTTCTGTAGAGTCCATCTAACAGTGAAGAAAATTGTTCTTGGTGGCATTAAAGAAGACACAGAAGAATATAATTCGAAAGACTACTTTGAAAAGTATAGCAAGATTGAAATCATAGACATTATGGAAGACAGGCAGAGTGGAAAAAAGAGAAAATCTGCTTTTGTGATTTTTGGTGATCATGATACAGTTGATAAAGCTGTTGTTCAGAAACACCACACTCTCAATGGGCATAACTGTGAAGTGAAAAAGACCTTTTCTAAGCAAGAAATGCAGTCTGTGGGATTGCAGAGAGGTGGAGGTAGATGTGGCAACTTTATGGGTCATGCAGGACACGTTGGTTGAAGAGGAGCCTGTGGTTGTGGATGTGGTGGCAGCGGGATGACGGTGGTTATAGTGGATCGGGAGGTGACGGTGGCAACTATTGTGATGGTCCTGGTTATAGCCTTAGAGGAAGCTAACGTGGTGGTGGACCAGGATATGCAAACCAAGGTGGTAGAAATGCTAGCGGTGGCAGAGGATATGACGATTATAATGAAGGAGGACATTTTGGCGGTGGTAACTATGGTAGTGGAGGATACTACAATGATTTTGGAAATTATAGTGAACAACAGTAATCAAATTATGGGCCCATGAAGGGGGGCAGTTTTGGTGGAAGAAGCTTGAGCAGTCCCTGTGTTGGTGGTTATGAATCTGGTAGTGGAGGGGTGGATATGGTATCAGAAGGTTCTAAAAACTCAGCAGAAAAGGGTTGAAGTTCTTAGCAGGAGAGAGTGAGGAGTCGTCAGGAAAGCTGCAGGTTGCTGTGAGGCAGTCATCCTAAATGCATTAGAGGAACTGTAAAAATGTGCTACAGAAGGAACAAGGATCCGTAGTCAGAAAAGTTATTGCAGCTTAAACAGGAAAACTTCTTGTTCAGGACTGTCATAACCACAGTTTGCAAAAAAGTGTAGCTATTGGTTACTGCAATGTAGTGTCAATTAGATGTACATTCCTGAGGTCTTTTACGTCTTGTAGATTTGTCTTTTTCATTTCCTTACATCAGGTATATTGTCTTGTAAATTGTGATATTGGTAACCAGGAATAAAAATTAAGGAATTTTTTTTTTTTTTTTTTTTTTTTTGGCTGTGTTGGGTCTTCGGTTCATGCGAGGGCTTTCTCTGGTTACGGCAAGTGGGGGCCACTCTTCATCGCGGTGCGGGGACCGCTCTTCATCGCGGTGCGCGGGCCTCTCACTATCGTGGCCTCTCTTGTTGCGGGGCACAGGCTCCAGACGCGCAGGCTCAGTAGTTGTGGCTCACGGGCCCAGCTGCTCCGTGGCATGTGGGATCTTCCCAGACCAGGGCTCGAACCCGTGTCCCCTGCATTAGCAGGCAGATTCTCAACCACTGCGCCACCAGGGAAGCCCAGGAATTTTTAACTTAAAAACAAAATAAAACAAATCATCTGGTAAACCACTTGACTTATCAATGAGTAAATATTTACCAAGCACTTCTCTTGTGCCCCAAGGAAAACAAACAATTCTGTAGATGCTTGGCCCAACCAGTCCATTGACGAGGCCCGTGTCTTGGAGATGGATGTTGAGTGATTGAGAGCCCACAGGTAAAAGAAAGCTTCCCTAGTTCTGTAGGTCATGTTCTCAGGTTTTATGAAAAAGTCTTAATTTCCCTACAGGCTTGCTTCTTTATGGTCTGGTCTAATTTTCATCATTTTGTGAGCCTGTGCTAATTTCCATGCTGAGTTTAGTAGCAAAGGAGGCGTATATCAGGAGATACCAACCAAGACTATTTTGAGCTAGGCTAGAGAGCTTCAGAAATTTCCCCCTTTGATTTCTTCAGATTAGAGAGAAATCTTTGTCTTTTCTCCCACTTCACTATCAATGCTTCAAAACCCAGACCTATATAAAATACACAAATGCTTTCTGGACAAAATGAATCTTGTCTGTTTTCTTTGGATTTCGGTGGGAACAATAAAGATTGAGCTACAAAAGGTTGCCAAAGAGGCTTATTCTTTTTCTTTCTATTAAGTGTAGAGGCTTCAAAAGAACAGCTCAGAAAGTCAAATAATTGTATCCACCGCAGCTCACCCATCCATCTCCCTGCTGACCTGGCCTGTGAAATCCCCTTTAAAAACTTGGCCAGCTCTCACCTACCCATTGCAAATTCTGTATTGTTAAATGTTTCCATCCATAATTCCACAAGGGAGGCTGCTATAAAGCAAATTCCTTCCATTTCAACAGAGTATCTCGTCAGGAATAGCGCTCTGGGGTGAGGGGAAGGGTGCCTCTAATTTTCAAAGCTTTGTAATTTCATCTTGGAGAGGGAGGTACTTGGAAACCAAAAACGGATTGTGAATCAAGTTATAATCACAAACTCTTGCAACCCAAAATGGCCAGTGGGGAGGATGTGAAAGGGAAGGTTTGGAGAGCAATTTTTGATATTCATGACAATTTCTTGATTTCTTTAGTTTGGAAAAAAACACATCTGTTTGTTTCTAGCTGTGGCTCTAAACATAAAGCCTCAGACTCAGAGCCGATCTAATTGCTGGTTTGGTTTCAGGCCGTAGCTTCCTCAGAAAATTCCTGTCAGCCATTTTGAAGAGCACAAAATGGCTCCTCCGTGCCAAGGGATTAACAGAGGATTTGGCTGCTACGGGATTTTAAAATTTGGGGGGGTGAATATTTTGCAGCAGCATTCAAGCCTGGAG
This sequence comes from Balaenoptera acutorostrata, assembly GCF_949987535.1. Classification (NCBI taxonomy): domain Eukaryota; kingdom Metazoa; phylum Chordata; class Mammalia; order Artiodactyla; family Balaenopteridae; genus Balaenoptera; species Balaenoptera acutorostrata. The sequence continues at coordinate 128,288,858 of NC_080064.1, read as the reverse complement.
TAATTTCAACTTAAAAAAGAAAGAAATCTAACCTCAAAATTGGCTAATCATCTCAGATTCAGTGCAGAGTGATCACCCAGGGAAGCAGGTGTTGTGCCACTGTGTCCTCTCTAGGGAGTCCTCTCTATCGTCCTGGATGCTTTCCGCGTAGAGTTCCTTCAAACCCATGGTCTTCCTCCAAGTTTGACCCTATGACGTTATCTTTCTCTCCCATCACCTTCATTCCTTTTCCCTCGAAGGTTTTTAAAAAATCCTTTCCGAGGGAATGCACGAATCACATTTAATGGGATTTTGAATTATGCAAGTTCAAAATAATGCAATACAAAAACTTAATAAGGTCTCAATTTATGTGCACTATTTACAATAATGTGACTCCGATTTTGTATTTATTCCTGTGAGAAATTAACTTGAATTTTGCAGAATCATCAGGAATGCACCTCTCATGTAGTGTAACTACTTCGTGATCAGAAGGGGCCTGTGATAATATCGTGATTAGCTGAGGTGGGCATGGGGGATGCTGTCAGTGAGTTGTACTTTCAGTGACAAGAACAGTAGACGGAGCCTCTCGGGAAAGATTTTCTGTGACCCAAAGATTTTCTGTGACCTTGCTCTGGTATGACAGAATCACGGAATATATGAGCTGGAGAGGATAGATACCTTCAAGTTCTACTTCTGGATTTTACCAGGGAAGAAATGGTGGTCCAAGAGATCAATAAATCAGCCAAATGTCATGTAGCAGAGTCAGCTCCTGAACCCAGGATTTTTGATTCTCGCCCCAGCTATCGTTCCTCTGGGCCGCCAGGCTGCCCTGTTGTAAAGGAGTGGTGTTTCCTGAGCTGGGCACTTGGGTCTCAGGTGTGTGCAACGAGGCCTCACATTGGAATGGCAACTGCAAGAGGGCTGCGGCTGGCTGGACCATGTTAGTTCATCCTAGCCATGAGGCCCTGACGGTGGCAGACTGGCCACTTCCACGAGCAGGGGGACAGCCTTCAACTATTTCAGGAGGTGCAAAAAAGCACTGGGTCATCCCTACCGTGAGGAAACCCCGGATGGGGACAGTTGATACTGCTGGGGAGCCTCATTTGATCAAGTTCCCATTGTTTTTAAGTTCTTTGCCCATTAATGTCACAGGCCCTGACCTGCCCACCTACAAGACAGCAGGCTGTCTGAGGGCCTTGCTTTGCAAGACCTACTCTCCTGCAGCCTCTGGGAGAAGATAAAGTCAGCACTCCTCCCAGAATCCTGTCAGGAGCAAGGCAGACAGTGGACAGGCAAAAAGAAAGCTAAATACACACATACACACACACACACACACACACACACACACACATAGAGCCAGAGTGCTTTTTTATTGGTATAAAATAAAAGTTTAATGAATGAACATGTGACCCAAATTCCATATATTATTAGTACATATAGGTTCAGAAAATGCCTTATGTATGTAAATTATACCTCAACAAAGCTGCTTTTTAAAAAAGAAAATGTCAGCCACATACAAGGGGACCTTCCCCTGCTAGACGAGGCCCTTGGAAAGTTTTGTGGAAGAGAATATTATAACAACACTTAAAATATACTTAGGAGAGTGTTATCGAATCATTTAGTAATGCAAGGGTTCGTTTTCTAATTTAGCTATTTTCATGAGTGTGAATGTTCACTTGCTGGATTATCGTAGCATAGACAGACACGTTTAATTTTCTTAAGGAGGGATGTGCCCAGATTTTCCTGTCAGTTGTTCACCAATGGACGACCTCCCTGGGGTGAGCAGGATTGACCCCTTGGACTTGGAAGAATTTCCTTTTAAGAGCTTTCTGTGATGCGACTCTACCTGGGTGTCTCACCTCTCTGCCTGGCACCCCATTCGTGACTAAGAGAGGCAGATAAATTACCTCTTTGTGCAGATAACTCAACGGCATCTTAAACATCTCGGCTGTGACTGCCCCGGGGCCATGGTGACCACAAGGACAGTGACCCGCTGATCCAATGCCCTGGCAGCCAAACTCACCTCTAGTCATGACAGGGCATCTGTTAGGTTAGTCTAGCTGGAGAGAGAAGACTAAAACCAATGAGAGAAAGATCAGGTAATCTTTCTATGAGTGAAGAGGGTATGTTTTAACGATACATTTCCTTGTCGGAAATATTATCAGAGGTAGAAATAAAATGCAGAGCATAGCCGTGCCTTCATTCCTCCTAAATGTATTTTCTGAGGAAGCACTATTACACGTCGGGTGCTGCACCGTGATAAATCCCAGCTGCTGTGCTTGGAGAACTCACAGTTTCGAGGGCTGATAGATGTATCCAGATAGTCTGGTAAAGTGATATGAGCTGCAGTAACAGTTAACACTTGTTGAGAGGATCTTGTTTTCTGTGTTGTTTACATGCATTAGGTCAGCTAATCCTGTGGGACTTTTATTGGTGTCCTCATTATGCAGGGGGGGAGCTGAGGCCCAGGGGTACAAAGCTAGCAGAGGTGGACTTTGACCCCCGTCAACTTGGCCCCCACTGTGAACCATATACCCTCTGGGTGCGGGATAAGAGCCTACATTTGTCATAAACTTAGAGGGAGGAGTTGAGGTTTGTTTGCCACAAAAAGTTGGAAAAGGGCAGATCTGGTGTTAGGAACAGGCTGTCTTACCTCAGGAAATCAGGAAACACCAGCTAGGGCTCTTAGTAGTCCCCTGCCCATCCCCGGAAACTCATTCCGCACCCTCAGGATGGTTCTGGGATGAGAGCCTGGGGGCACCTTCCACTCATGGCCCTTGAGACTGAGACACGTAGCCCACACCCACTCCAGGCCCAGTACTGACTTGCCTCCCTGGGACCAGCTGCTCACATGAGCCAACCTTCCTCATCTAAAGGAGCTGACTCCTAAAGGCCTTGTTCACTGAAGTTTATAACAAAGGGATTGTTTCCCAAACTGTGTTCTGCAAGATAGGAATGATGTACCACAGAAGAGGGGACAGAAGTATTGGAAACGCTAGTCTGAGCGAACTTAAGGAAGGTTTTGTTTGTTGTTGTTTCACTGCAGGACTTGTCAGAACCTTCTCTCTGCAAATGTGCCTTACACATCCCCAGGAGGAAGAGAGGGAGATATAGCATGCAGTGCTGTGCTAATTGATTTGACCCCATTTGGCATTTATTTTTTCAGGGAACCCCTATTAAATGGCCTACAGAATACAGATCGAGAAAAGCTCAGTGGAGGACTGTATTGAGTGGGTCAAAATGTGAGGGCTATCAGAAAGCTAGGCTGGAGGAGTAAAGGAATGCACTTTGGGGTCAAAGGATTTGAATGGATAGGACTTAATGCAAAGCAGAGGAGAGGAAGACACCCCAGGAAAGGGAAGTATATATCAAAGGCATGACAGCAGCATGAGTGCAAATGCCCAGGTAAGGGCTTAGAAGCTCCGTCCCTTTTGAGCAGCTCTCATGCCCTACTCACACCTCCATGACAATCAGGACAGGCAAATGATTGGGGGGACATTTTGGGACACTGATTGGCAGGATTGTTCCAATGAAAAGAGGGGCCAATGATACTTTACTCTTCTTACATAACCTATGTATTAAATTCTGCAACAGAAACTCCCAACAGCAGAGGAGAGTTTAGCACGTCCTTTGTAGTGGGCGGTGCCTGTTCATACCACGTTGGCCTCCCCCTCAGCACCTGGCCTGCCTTCCAGCTGTCGCCATCTGCACCTCGTTGCCCGAGGCCTAGCTCTGGCCCTGGAGTCCGCTCCACCCTGGGCACCTACAGGCTGCCAGTACAGGAGAATTAATGCCCTGCTGGGGCAGCCCTCAGCCAGTGACTGAATTCTCACCCACAAGGCTTTGCCATCACGTGTGGTAACTCTGCACTCCCTGTTCCATGCTGTTTCCTCGAATTTGCCAGCATGATGAAGCCCCGTTGTTAACAGGGGTAACTAGCCAATAAGGCTCCCTTTATTGATTTCCTTCCTGTTCCTGCCAGACTCCCGCACGTATTTACAATATCCATTTCCTAGGGCTGCTGTAACCAAGTACCGCAAACTGGTTGGCTTAAAAAGCAGATATTGATTCTCTCACAGTTCTGGAGGGTAGAAGTCCAAAGTCAGTGTGTTAGCGGGGTTGGTTCCTTCTGAGAGAGAATCTGTTCCATGCCTCTCCCCTAGCTTCTGGCTGTTTCCTGGCAATTTTTGGCACTCCTTGACTTGTAGATGCATCACCCTGATCTCTGTCTCCATCTCCACATGGCCCAGTCTGTCTTTGTGTCCAAACATCCCCTTTTTATAAGGACACAGTCCTATTGGATTAGAGCCCACTCCAGTGACCTCATCTTAACTTGAGCATCTGCCAACACGTTATTTCCAAATAAGATCACATTCACAGGTACTGGGTAGGGGGAAGGGGGCTTAGGACTTCAACAGTCTCTTGCAGGGCACAATTCAATCCATAACACCTACCAATGCTTCCTGGGAACATCTCCCAAATAAAGTACCTGTATTGCAATCTTTGTCTCAGGGTCTGCTTCTGGAAGAACCCAAACTAAGACACCCTTTTGAAAACAGTACCTCAGGGGTACAGAGAGATTGTGAAACTTCCCAAGTACCATGTAACAAGTCCCTTGCTGAAATTATGATTTGAGTCATCATTTTAATTTCTTACCTAAATACAAGAAGATACTTCTCAACCTCTCCTAAGACTATCTGGAAGAGTTGTTTCTATGATGGCTCGATTTATTTGTTTTGAACACCGATTGTCATTCTCCATGATGTGGCTCAATGAGGAAGGGAAAGAGACATGTTAAATGCACCGGGGTCTTTGCCATTAGGTATCTCTAAGGGAAGGACACTTCTAGCTCAAGGCATAGGTGTTCGTTTCCAGCCCGGTTGACTGTCAAGCTCCTGCGGAAGTGACTGGTGTAGATGCAGACTGTGGGGTTGCTGGGCCAACTTGGTCCCCTCCCTCCCTCCGGAAGATGGAATAAACATGTCAGAGGGGAGGGTGCTTCCCATCTCAGGAGCACCGGGGTTGCCCTTTAGAAAAACATCGCCAGCACATTCTGCAATCTCGAAATGAATCTGAATGGTAATTCAAGAGGCAGGGCTTGTTCTGGATTTTGAGACAGTTCTTCTACCTGCTCCAGACCCTCCTTTCCCAAGCTCCATCTCGACTCCACATAGCAGTGGTCTGGATGGCAGAGGGACCCTGACAGGAGGAAGGGCTAGGGTGGCAGCTGTGGCTGACACCTTCTGCCTTCTGTGTGGTCTCCTTGGCTGGTGAAGGAAGAACAGACGAATTTGTGTTTCCAGGTCACAGCTGCCGGGGGCCCCGGCTGTGAGGCAGGGTTGTTCCAGTTCAGTTCTGAGTCAAGAAATGCTTCAAACATGTTCTTCTTGGCAAGAGTCACCAGGAATTGGCCATTGCTCTGTAGCTTTCTGCAGTCCATGAGCATTTGAGAGACTGGATGAGGGCCCCGACTGCAAGGAAAGGCCTTGTGAGTGTGTTTTAGTTAAGAATAAATTTTGACTCTAGTGAGACATGTTTACAAACACAGGTATGTAGACCAGGACTACGGATGACCTTGATTTTCTCTGCTGTTGCAAGAAGATTGTGTGTGTGTGTGTGTGAGAGAGAGAGAATTAGGAGGCAGGAAAGGGACAAGAAGATGTATTAAAAGGATATCCATGGCAAAGAAGGTAATCTCTAGGATTCCTTTTCTCTTCTTGCTAGCGCCCAGCACCTCAGGGAGCTCTGGGCTGTGGGTGTGGGAGGTTGTGAGAGGACAGTGTTCACTAGAAGCAGCACAGCTTTTATTCTACTGCTGGAAAACGGCCCCCTCCTTTGTGAGAGAAGGCCACTCTGTGAGGTTCACATCGTCAACAAGGAGTCCTTCTTGCTCAGCTGATTCAGGAGAAAGGAACCACATCCTGAAGCAGAACCGTCTTCATTTATTTCAGATTCTTTCCCTTGTTGCCAACTTTCCATCTACCTTTAACTTCCATCTCTAACGATGTTTATCGCGTGCCTGCGTGCACCCGGTGTTTCCACATAGGGTCCCATCACAAAGCCCATTCAGTCTTATGACAACCCCGTGAGGTACTCCGTATCAGTACTCCATTTTAAGGGTGAGAAAACCGAAGCTCTAAGAGACTAGTCTCAGGACTTGTCGTTAGTAAGTGGTGCCGCCTAGGTTTGATGCCTGCCATTGCCAGGGTTCTCTGTGCTGAGCTCCACCATGAATACGACTGCAGGAAGAGGTGTCATCAGAGGAGGGGGCTATGGTGTGGGATGCTGAGACCAGGTCTGAATCTCTCTCTGGGTGATTAGGGCGCTCCTGACCACGTGTCTCCCCATAGGCTTTAAGACTGACCTGCCTCAGGCTCTCTCCCTGGGGCACAGGGACAACCACCAAGCCACCTGCAGCCTGTACCTCCTGCCAGCACCATTTGCAGCTGCTCAGGGCCCACCCACTGACGTGTGGTAACGGGGTTGGATGCAACTGATCGAGGGCTGCTGGTAAACACTTACTGGATGTTCTGAATGGGTCCGGAAGTGGTTACTCCTAGGAAAGCCCTGTCCTCTGGCCAAGTCCCTTCCCCAGGGCTAGCTGGTCATGACTAATGTGCGGCGTGGTCTTCCCTCACATGGGGAGGATGGTTTCTCAGACTCTCTTCTGTCCTTCTTGGCGTTGCTCAGACCCCATCTCTGCTTTGAAGCCTTTGCAGCCCACCCAGCTGGCAATAATCCCTCCCTTCACTGAACTCCTCAGGCTTTCACCGTCTGCCCCTCTCAATCAATGGTGAAGAGCGTGGGTTCTGGAGTCACACTTACTGGGTTCAGAGTCTACTTTCGGTACTTTCCAGTTGTGTGTCCTTGAGGAAAATAAAGGCTTTCTGGATCTGGGGCTCTTCATCTGTTTAATGTGGGTAATGATACCTACCTCAGAGGGGTTTAGTGAGGAACAAAGTCTTTAATGCATGAAAAGTGTTGGGCTTGGTGTGCAGCACATGAACAGCTGATATACACCAGCTCGTAAGGTTAGTGCCCTGGGCTGTCGTTGATTGCTGATTCACATCATCATTCAACTCTTGTATTATTAATTAACTTTTTATATATGTAGTTACACGTTGCTTTTCCAAGTGAAAGATTCTGGAGGCAAGGGCCCTGACATTGTTTGTGTTCTTTTTATGCCTCAAGTATTTACCATTGGACTCTCTCGAATGAAACCCAGTGGTTAAGCAGAGCTCAGCAAACTTTTTCTCCAAAGGACCATATGGTAAACATTTTAGGCTTATGGGCCACAGGTCTCTTTCACAACTACTCAACTCTGCTGGAGTAACACAAAGCAGCCATGGACGATATGCAAGCCAGTAAGCATGGCGATGTTCCAAAAAGCTTTGTTTACAAGCAGGCAGCTGCCCAGATTTGGGTCGTAGGCCATATTTTGCCACCCCTGGTTAAGAACAATGGGATCAGAAGTCAGATGCTTGGGTCCAAATCCACCTCCACTACTTCGTATGCCTGGTTTTCCAGCTCTGCATCTGAAAGGAGGCCCCGTCAGTAAGTGTCTGCCCATCTCTGCCTGATCCCAGCCCATAGTACCAGGGAGACACCTGAGGTGCCCTCCTTAGGCAGCTGCACAGCTGGAGTGGGTGGTTGGCTTTGGTGAGCAGATAGCACAGGTGTGAGCTTAAAACAAAAAATGGCCTACATTTGCTGGGGGAGTATCTTCAAGGTCGATAGCTCTCTCACTAAAGTGAAATGGAAACCCCAATGTGATTCGGCTGGCCTGAGTGATAAATGCACTTGTTATTATTCTCTGATTCGCTCTGTTCATGGAGAGTTTAGTCACAGGAGTTTCTATTCTCAGGAACTCACAGAACATCACAACACACAGCTTAATTGTCCTCATAATAATTCTGCCCTGCATAACAAGCCTTTACAGGCAAGGGGTGGGGGGCGATTATGAGAAATCATGTGTGTTAGAATTGCTACCCATGCTTCGAGATCATCAGATAAAAGTTAATTAATAACACACGTACGTGTACAGGCCTAACCTCTCTAATCTTAAGTTCAGGTTATAATAAAAGGATGGCATATTCTATTTTCAACCTTTTTTAACCCTTGAAATTGTGTTGATTTTGAAAGTAAAAATCCAGCATCCTGTTAAGTTAAAGAAAGACAAAAACAGATGAGAATTATAGAGCAGTAAGAGTCTGGCTCAATGTGGTAAGAATCATTGCAGGACAAGAAAGCACTGGGACTTCCGGTGGGACCAACGTGAGGCGGCGGGGCGGGGGCTGGCACCTCCCGCCGCAACCATGGCATATACCGGCCTCACCGTGCCTCTCGTCGTGATGAGTGTTTTCTGGGGCTTCGTCGGCTTCCTGGTGCCCTGGTTCATCCCTAAGGGTCCCAACCGTGAAGTTATCATCACCATGTTGATGACCTGTTCAGTTTGCTGCTATCTTTTTTAATTAATTAATTTATTTTATTTATGGCTGTGTTGGGTCTTCGTTGCTGCGCGTGGGCTTTCTCTAGTTGCGGCGAGCAGGGGCTACTCTTCGTTGCGGTGCACGGGCTTCTCATTGCTGTGGCTTCTCTTGTTGCGGAGCACAGGCTCTAGGCGCACGGGCTTCAGTAGTTCTGGCACGCGGGCTTCAGTAGTCGTGGCTCGCAGACTCTAGAGCGCAGGCTCAGTAGTCGTGGTGCATGGACTTAGTTGCTCTGCGGCACGTGGGATCTTCCCGGACCAGGGATCGAACCCGTGTGCCCTGCATTGGCAGGCAGATTCTTAACCACTGCGCCACCAGGGAAGCCCGCTGCTATCTCTTTTGGCTGATTGCAGTTCTGGCCCAACTCAACCCTCTCTTTGGACCACAGTTGAAAAATGAAATCATCTGGTACATCAAGCATCACTGGCCTTGAGGAAGAAGACCTGCTCTCCAGTGCTCAGTCATTGAGGTCACAAAGAAAACTCCTCTAGATGCAAAATCACCTCCATACCCAGACCACCTTCCTTGAGTCGCCCGCTTTGGCCGTCAGCTGCCTTAAACGTTCACACAACATTTGAATATTTATTCTACAAAGCAGTATTTGTTCCTGACACCTTTTTTACACTTTGATGAATGGTGTGCCTATTGAATCTAAACTGTGCTGCCTCTATAAAATGTTTATGTACTCTTCGGAGATAGAAAACGCTGTTCTTCTGAGAAATAACATTACTCTCTCCTTGGGAACTGTGGATCTGAAGATGGCTCCTGCCTGCTTACAATATGAGAATCAGCGACGTGTTTAAAAACTGTTACATGACAATAAGACTCCAGTGGGGCAGTCAGTAGGAGAACATGTTCAGAGGGAAAATCTGTCCCACCAGAACTATACCAAAGTATATTTTCAGGATGAATTTCTTATTTCTGCCCTCTTTTGGAATAAATTATTTTTCTGCTTTCTATGGAGGAAAAAAAAAAAAAAGAAAAAAAAGCATTGGGTAATGTCAAGATCTCATCATTGGGGAAATGGAAAGCTGTATCATAAACATCGTCTGCCTAATCATCCCAAGCCTTCTCATTGTAACGAATGTATTGTCTTCTCAGAAGCAGTAATCTCCTTTGGGACATGAGTAAAATAAGCTGAATTCTGTTTCCCTTTCATGATATAATGAGTATTTCTCCAGTGCAGCAGAAGAAATAGAATATCACCCAGGAGAAACTTACATAGGCAGTGATAATGTGGAAAAATCTAATAAAGAAAACCCACATGCCCCATGGAGGAGAAGCCCTCTGTGTGTGTGATCGTCATCTTGTGAGTGGTTCGATCACACTTTATAGTTTTGCCAAGTGCTTTAATGTAAATTACTTCATGAAAAATTCACATCCCTTTGAAATGTATAGGTTAGCCCCCTTTTATTGGTGGAGAAGCTAAAGCTTAAAAAAGATAAGTGATTTGCTCAAGATTAGTTATTGGTAGAGCTGGAAATTGAATTCCATTCTTCTGGGTCCAAATCCAAGCTCTTCTCCCAGAAAGTTACGTGTGGACAGGTTGTAGGTATATCTGTGGCCTGGAGCGGTGGCATGCAGTGGGGTGAGCAACCTTATAGAAAAGAATACACTCAACTAAAATTTGCACATGAGCTTCCATTATTACACATACTTTCATTTTCTATTTATTTTCCTCTTAGAGGTCAAATTTTCCATTCCTGATATTAACCCAAAGAAGGGCTAAGTAAATTCCATGGGCAACTCTCGAAGAAGGCAAACTGGAAAAAATATACAATGCCAAATGACTAGCCTGACAGGGTGTGGACACCTTGGTCACCACTAATTCTTATACAGTTTAACCCTAGTGACAATTTTGCAGGAACAAAATAGCTACTGTTTTTGATATTTGGTCTCCAGGTGTGTCAAGGGCCTTTTGATTGAGTGCTCGGAGCAGGGCTTTTCAACCTCTGCACTATGGCATATGGGGCTGGATAATTCTTTGCTGTGGGAGGCAGTCCTGTGCATTGTAGTACATTTAGCAGAATCCCTGCCCTCCAGCCACTAGATGCCCATAGCACCTCCAAGTTGTGATAACCCAAAATGTCTTCAGATGTTGCCAAAATCCTAGGGGGCAAAATCTGCCCCTGGTTGAGAACCGGTGGATTAAAGTCATCATTTTTGTGGGTTAATCACTCATTGATGGGTTAGGCCCTGATGGACAATCTAGTCTGACTTCATTTTGGTCATTAAGTTGACCAGCACAGGAGGCTAGCAATAGATCCATTGCTATTCACTTTCCCCCACAGGGCTGCCCTGTGAGAATGGCTTTTTGACACCTCTTCCCAAGGGCAACAGTTATAAATCATGGAAAGCAGCCACTTGACATTGGGTATCCACAGTTGGCAAGTGCCTCCTTCCGTCTTCCATTTGCATTTCCATCCAGATTGTGGGACTGAGGGAGGTCAGTTTCAGCAGGAAGTAGAAAGTGCATAGATTTATGAGGCAACCAGACCTAAATCGAAATTCTGGCTTTATCACTACCTAGCTAGGTGACCCTGGGCAAGTGACTATACCTCTCTGAAACTGTCTGCTCCTTTATAAAATCAAAATAACTCTACCTACCTTAAAGAATTTGGGAATTAAAGATAATGTGTGTAAAGGGCTCAGATGGAGCTAGGCACATAGTAGCACTGTAATAAATGTTTTCTATTACTATAAATAAAAAAAGAATGAATGCCTGAACAGATAAAGTTAGAAATGTCAAATGGAGTGTCTGCCAGTGGCCAGGTCTGTCTGGGCTAATCTCAAGTGTTTTCTGATGATCTCTGAAGCATGTGCCCATCTCTAGCTCCCTCAAGGCCCTCTCCACCTGTTCTCTCTCCAATGTCCCTGTTCCTCTGACTCTTAAGGGACCTGAGTGTTCCAGAACAAATGGTCGGAAAGGTGTGGATTCATGTAGAAATATGTCAAAGCATTGTTGGTTTTAGCAGCTGATCTGTTCTGGGGTGTGAAAAACAACCAAAGTCACTAAGCCACAGAGGGATAGAAATGTGAACAGATGGGCAGGTGGGAAGGCAGCTCTTGACCTGAGCAGCACAGAAGTCGCTGCCCTGGCCAGGGCTGGAGGAGAGGCTGAAGGACAGGAAGGGTGGCAGAGAGCTGCCACGGCCAGGATCCCAAGGCCAAGCTGCTAGCACCCATCACACATCTGCAACAGGGTCTATACTAGGCACCAAGGAGAAAGGACCAGACCCTCAATAGAATATTTGGTCAGGACAGCCCTGGGTAAAACGATAAAGGAGACTTTTTTAGCACCATCTCTCTTCCCCTCTGCATCATGGAATTTATGCTTGGTAAAGAAGCTAGGAGATCTCCTTTGTCCTAATCCCTTTAGTTCACTGGCCCCAAGAAAGGAGGTAGCAGAATCGTGAAGCTGGTGGTTGAGCCAGAAAGACGCTGGAGGTGGAATTCAGGTCATGGATGGGGTTCGGTGCCCCTTCTATAGGGAGTTCTAGGTTTGTTCCAATTGACAGTTTGTGGTTCTAGATCTTCAGCCCAGGATGGACTCCCAGCCCAGTGCTCCTTCCCCCATCCCTGTGTCTTATTTTAACTCTAAATTCTAGGATAATAGGTATCCAAGGAGATCAGTACTGTTTCCAAATCAAATACCAGCAATATTTACAATCTTTGTGTCCTTATTTACTTGATGCTGCCCCTAAAAGTAGTAATTCACCACCAAGAAACGTTCTCCTGTCCTACTAAATACTAAAGAAAATGAGAAATAAGCACAAGATGACTCGGAAGTCAGCAATTCTACTGCATCCTATTTAAAATTGGGTGGATTTTATTACCTGCTTTTAGAACCTACAACACACACACTTTTATTTATTTTATTTTTGTCTGCGTTGGGTCTTTGTTGCTGCACATGGGCTTTCTCTAGTTGTGGTGAGCGTGGGCTACTCTTCGTTGCAGTGCACGTTGCAGTGGCTTCTCTTGTTGCGGCACACGGGCTCAGTAGTTGTGGCTCGTGGGCTCTAGAGTGCAGGCTCAGTAGCTGTGGTGCACGGGCTTTGCTCCCTGGTATATGGGATCTTCCCGGACCAGGGATCGAACCTGTGTCCCCTGCATTGGCAGGCGGATTCTTAACCACCGGGCCAACAGAGAAGCCCAACACACACACTTTAAAACACAACATTTTTCATATTTTAACGATTACAAGGTCAAAACATACTTATTGTGGAAAACTTAGTAAATATGGAAAAGAACAAAGAGAAGACAAAAATCATTTTAAAAAATTTTGCTGCCAATACTCATTAGTATGTTGGTGACTATCCTTCGAGGTTTGAATATGTGCATTTAGTTTTGTAACTTTTTTTCACTGAACAATAAATCATAGCCATCTTTCCTTCTTGTTAAGTATTTCTCTATATCAATTTTAGTGCCCATAGAATGCCATAATTTATGCCACCACTGCCTATTGTTGGACATTTAAATGGCTTCACATTTTGATGCATTATGAACAGTGCTGCTGTGGGCATTCCTGTGCATATATCTATATCCACACTTGGGGTTAGTTCCTTGGAATAAATTCCCGGCGGTAGACTTGCTATGTCTCCCCTCCCCACAGTGTCCCTGCTTCCTGGAGCCTGCCTCTGGTGCATTCATGGGCCCAAACTTTGCATCACCCACCTTCCTCGTGAAGCTTCCTAAACTCCAGGCCTGTCTCCATCTGTTGGAGATCTCACGTGTGACAGGGTACACATCACACCCCTCCTGGCCTGCTCTCCAAAGGGCAGAGCTGATGGCCATTTGTAACTATGGTGGTCAAGACCAAGAAGGGTTTCTCTTCCTCTCCTTATCAGTCAGACTTCTCCATTCCCCACTGACACCATTATCATCAGACATACTTCGTTAGGAAAAGGAAGGGAAGGCGGAAGATGTGGAAGAGGAATGAGAGAATGGAAGAGAATTTGCAAAAAATACAGCAACAGAGTGACGAGTCTTGGCTCTGAAGGCAGACCATCAGCGTTCGAATCCTGCTCTGCCATATTCTAACTGTGTGACCTTGGACATTTAACTTAACTTCTCAAAGCCTCAGCACCTCTATCTGTAAAATGGGTGCAATAACACCTATCTCATGTGGCTGTTGTGAGGATCCAAAGACGTAATGCGTGTTAGCCCTTGACCCAGGGGCGACACTGAGAAAGAGCTCAACTAAGTAACATCTGTCTCTCTTTTTTTTTTGCAGCTTTTTTGTTTTTTATTGAAGTATAGTTGATTTACAATGCTGTGCCAATCTCTGCTGTACAGCAAAGGGACTCAGTGTTACACATATAGACATTCTTTTTTTAAAATTTATTTATTTATTTATTTATTTATATTTATTTTTGGCTGTGTTGGGTCTTCGTTTCTGTGCGAGGGCTTTCTCTAGTTGCAGCAAGCAGGGGCCACTCTTCATCGCGGTGCGCGGGCCTCTCACTATCGCGGCCTCTCTTGTTGCGGAGCACAGGCTCCAGACGCGCAGGCTCAGTAATTGTGGCTCACGGGCCTAGTTGCTCCGCGGCATGTGGGATCTTCCCAGACTAGGGCTCGAACCCGTGTGCCCTGCATTGGCAGGCAGATTCTCAACCACTGCGCCACCGGGGAAGCCCCAGACATTCTTTTTTAAATATTCTTTTCCATTATGGTTTATCCCAGGAGATTGGATGTTGTTCCCTGTGCTAGACAGTAGGACTTTGTTGCTTATCTATTCTAAACGTAATACGTAGTTTGTATCTACCAACCCCAAATTCCCAGTCCATCCCTCTCCCTCCCCCCTCCCCCCTGGCAACCACAAGTCTGATCTCTATGTCGTAACAGCTGTCTCTTGATGCTTACTCTGTGAAGCAGAAAGGGGAAAGCTGGAGAAGGAAAGGGGAAGATGGAAAGAAAAGAGAAGAAAAATTAAGAAAATGGGGGGAGGGGAGGCAGGAAAGGTTTGAGGGTGGCAGTGGAATCATTTTCACCTGCCCAGAAGTGGAATATGTATGGAATCCAAAAAAATACCCAACCCCTTCCCCCCACCTGCCATTCCCCATCGCCTTCCTCTCTGCCCCCAGTAGACCCCATGGCATCCGGGGAATGAAGCCTTCTGTCACTGTGGGACCTGCTCCTCCAAGCTGACACCACGCTGGGTGTCCCTGGACAAGACCGCTGGCTCAGCCTCCTTCCCTCACACCCACCCACAGTGGGATCCCTTTGAGATGGATTTGAGTGGTTTCTCACATCCCACTTGGGGCAAAATGAACTGTCAGTTCAAGAAGAGGTTTTGGGGGGATGTGGTGTCCGCCACCTGGGGCTAACCCTGGCCAGGGAGGTTGCCGATGATTTGAAGCTGAAGACGACAGCCTACGTGAAGGGAGAGGGAAATTCCCCTCCCTGCTAGTAAGAGGCTTCACAGAGCTCACCAGCCTGTTGTTTTCTTGGTGGTTTTTTGTTTTTGTTTTTGTTTTTCTTCATACATATCAGCTTCTAAATTTTACAAGCTGTTGCCTACCTTTATCTCTGAAAGCAGCGGAACATGTTGGACTCAGAAAAGTAAGTGACAGTGCACGGGAGAATAATGGATGGGGTGATAGAGGCAAGGTCTCCTGCTTTCCTCAGCGCTATGAGGGTTAAGCCTTTCTGTGGACAAGCAGGCTGCTCACCTCTTCTTTCTCTCCTCCTCCCTCACAGACGTGGAATGTGACAGTCTTAACGCCTAAGACAATTTTAACAGTATGTGCTTCTAAATTCCGCACCCCCCTGCCGTTTCTTATTGTGGTAAAATACTCATACCCCCTTAACCATTTTATGTAGACACTTAGTGGTATTGAGTATATTTGTATCACTGTGCAGCTACCACCATCCATCCATCCACAGAAGTCTTTTCATCTTGCAAAACTGAAACTCTGTACACATTAAACAATAACTCTCCCTGCTCCCCTCCCCCCAGCTCCAGGCCACCACCATTCTACTCTGTGTCTCTATGAATTTGACTGCTCTAGGTACCTCATATAAGTGGAATCATACCGTATTGCTCCTAGTGTATCTGGCATATTTTACTTAGAATAATGTCCTCAAGAGTCACCCATGTTGTAACATGTGTCAGAATTTCCTTCCTTTTAGAGACTGAGTACTGTTCCATTGTATGTATATATCACATTTTGTTTATCCATTCCTCTGTTGGTAAATACTTGGGTTGCTTCCACTTTTTGGCTAGTGTGAATAATGCTGTTATGATCATGGGTGTACAAATATCTCTTCTAGACTCTGCTTTCAGTTCTTCTGGGTACATACCCAGAAGTGGAATTGCTGGATTGTGTGGTAGTTCTATTTTTAATTTTCTGAGGAACCGCCAAACT
Organism: Balaenoptera acutorostrata; assembly: GCF_949987535.1. NCBI lineage: Eukaryota > Metazoa > Chordata > Mammalia > Artiodactyla > Balaenopteridae > Balaenoptera > Balaenoptera acutorostrata. Next base: position 128,273,023 of record NC_080064.1, on the reverse strand, counting down.
GTTTTCCACAGTGGCTGCACCATTTTGCATTCCCACCAATAATGCACAAGTGTTCCAATTTCTCCACATCCTCATCAATACTTGTTGTTTTCTAGTTTTTGATAACAGCCATTTTATTTTATTTATTTATTTATTTATTTATTTTTTGGCTGTGCCGCACAGCATGTAGGATCTTAGTTCCCTGACCAGGGATCGAACCCGCACTCCCTGCAGTGGACGCACCGAGTCTTAACCACTGGACCTCCAGGGAAGCCCGATAATAGCCATTTTAATAGATGTGAGGTGGTCTAAATTTTTTTAAAAGGAAGAGAAGGGGCTTCCCTGGTGGCGCAGTGGTTGAGAATCTGCCTGCCAATGCAAGGGACACGGGTTCGAGCCCTGGTCTGGGAAGATCCCACATGCCGCGGAGCGACTGGACCCGTGAGCCACAATTACTGAGCCTGCGCGTCTGGAGCCTGTGCTCCGCAACAAGAGAGGCCGCGACAGTGAGAGGCCCGCGCAACGCGATGAAGAGTGGCCCCCGCTTGCCACTAGAGAAAGCCCTCGCACAGAAACGAAGACCCAACACAGCCATAACTTAAAAAAAAAATAAATTAAAAAAAAAAAGCCTGCACATATAGAAGGGGATATATTGGTTTTGCTCCATCAGAGAGGGTCTTTTTCTATTTTGTAAAAAAAGTCTCAAGATTACCATTATGTCATCTTAGCAATGAAACTGTTTAAAAATTTTTGTTAGTACATATGCTAATAATATCTTAGAGCCGTATTCTGATTTCCACTTTACAAGGCACTCTCATAGTATTATCTCGTCAGCGCCTCCTCACAAACCCTTTGAGAGAGGGATTGTCATTCCCACTTGACAGATGGGGAAACTGAGGTTCTGGGTGGCTGACTGAGTTCCTTAAGGGAACACAGCTAGAGAGCAATATTGTGGGACAAGGACCTGCATCTTCCAAGGCCCGGTCCAGTGCTCGTTCCCTTTGGCCCTGCTGCCTTGTCACAAAAAAACACTGGATAAAGCATTGTTGGAAGGATGGTGGGTCCGGCTGTGTGAGATTAGTGACCCCTTTGGTCAGAACGGCCGAGTGTGGTTATCAGTTTGAGCACTGGACAAAGGCGCCAGGCTGAGGCTGCCGGTGGGTCCTGGAAGCTTCCTGTGCCCCCTCACAGTGGGCGCCCAGGAGCACCCACCTGAAGGAGGGGTGTTGATAGCCTAGGGCCGGCCTCCGCAGAGAGGCCTCTTTCTAACTCATGCAGAGGTGCACGAACAGCTGGCCGTGGCCCGGGGTTAGTGGTCAGAGCTCTTTCACAAGGTGGGAGGGGGCTTTCCTGTGCTGACCCTCTCAGCAGGCGGCAGGCCCCACAAGCCAGAGAGAGAGGATGTGGTAGCAGAGACTGGCCTCTGCAGCGTGGGAAACAGATCTGCATGCCACTGGAAGGGTGCCTGCCAGAGTGTACGCTCTGCCCTGAGCTCAAGTGGGGCGCTGGATGGGGGCTAGGGCCTGAGGAGGTCGGGGCTCTGGTCCCAGTTCTGCCACTGATACCCTTCTATTTTATTTCTATATTTCCGTTGACACAGTATGTTCACAGAAGCAATCTCTGTCGAGTCCCACCACAACCCTGTGGAGTTGGCCCGTGATACTCAGAGAGGTTCAGTGACTTGCCCGTGGTCCACAGCGCTTTGGCCCCCAAGGCCAGGGCACTTGCCACCTCCCTTTGTTGTGTCTCAAGAGCTGCAGTGATTCAGGCAGGTCCTGTGTCCCTTCTGAATTTGATTTCTCATATGAAAAATGAGGGAGTCGAGGCCAGAACCAAACCAGTTTCTTGATCTTGCTGTGATCAAAACATGTTTTCTTTCCACTGACTTTTCCATGTTGCTCATTTCTTTGGCGGGCTGTGCGTCTTCTCTCGTTATCTCTTGGGAGCAGCAGAGCTGGGGCTACCTGCCCCTCGGAGCATGGCGGTGTGTCCTTGAAGGGGTCCGAGGGGCAGTGTGGACAGGCAGGCAAGGGGAAGGAGGCTCTGGAAGGTGGCGGACCACAAATCCTGCCCCTCCCCCCATGCCAGCCCTCCTGTCATTTCCTTTTTGGTTAATGTCCTGGTTGTTCAACCTTCTTGTCTTCTTTCCCCCATACCCACCCTATGGCCATACTGGTCTCCTCTGGGACTCAGCCAGAGGGAAGCAGAGAGCAAAACTCATATTGTTCTTGGTGGGAAATCGTTAAATCCCACCCAAAGTGTCTGTGGGGCTTTGGGGCTGGAAGCAGGCCAGAAAGGAGGGCTTCCTGAGCTCCGCTCCTCGTGTTCCAGACCCCTGCCCAGGCTTTAACCACCAGGCAAGCCATGCCAGGTGGGAATCCTCCCCACAGGAGCCTGGCACTCCGTGTACCAGCCAGCACTGCCGGAGGAATAAGACATGGGCCCTGATTGCGGGGAGCTCCCCGCAGAGGCAGATGTCTAAACAGATCATTCTCTTGAGTCTCCAGCAATCCAAGGCCAGGATTGAGTTTCTGCAAGTGCAGCTGCTGAACTGTAAATCGTTCTACTAGCTGTAGGGCTTCCACCCCATCATGTCCAGTGAGGAGCGGCCGGCGGGGAGGGGCAGGCCCACTCCCACCACCCCTGACCCCCACTCTGCCGCGCCCCGGGCCATCTGCAGATCTGCTCAGGCAGGGACGTCTTCCCTCCAACACTCAGGCCCTCGCTTGCCTCTGTTTTCCTGAAGGAGCAACGGTGGGAGTTAAATGTAGGACGTGCCTTCAGGATGCTCTGGCCAGAGGGCTCCAGGTGGTACCTCATCCTCCAGGACCTCCACCCCGGCCTCTGGGGCCCCTGAGGGGGAGGGACAAGAAGGGGGGCTGCTGAGAGCCAGGAGCCCTGGCTGCCCCTGAGACTGAGGTGGAAGCTTAAGGGGCCCCCATGCCCACAGGCAGCATGCGGAAGGGAGAAAACAGAGGGAGGAGAGGGGGCAGGGTGGGCAGGTGGTATCTGAAGGATGACTGAGGGTGAAGGAATCAGACTCCCGAAGAGCAAGCTGCTCTCAGAGAAACAGGAAGAAAATAGAAGCGGGTCACTGGCCGCTGTGCCAGAGCACAAGGAACGAGGACGGGAGAGCTGTGCCTGCAGCCTGCACACTGACCAGCGTGGTCCCCGCCTCCCATCCCACTTCTCTGCACAGCCCTGGCCCGCCCGCCCCTCGGGCAGAGCTGGGACTGAGGTCCTTTGCCCCCAGCCCCGTACACTGGGTGCCGGCAGTGCAGGGCAGAGGGACACGTGCTGTGGGCAGCCCGGGCAGCTGCTGTTTAGGAAACCTCCTGCTGCGGCCAATCCAGTGGGCAAACGATCTCTCATGTCCCTCGGGAAGTGGCTGAGGTGACTCTGGGCTGGAGGAGGGAAGGGGACCGACACCTCTTCTCGGACTCAGTTCATGCCCCGAATTCAGAGCTGAGAAGCGCTGCTGGAAAGTGCCGTGCAAATGTAAAATACTTTCGGTGTCACTGTCATTGTCATGACTGGGCACATCGTGCACCAGCCCTCCAGCTGGCCTCCAGGAGCAGGTGCTCCGCGGCGGGTGACGTGGGCCTTGCCGCCTCACAGAACAGCACCTCTACCTACCAGCTGTGTGACTTTGGGCAAATAACTTAACCTTCCTGATCCTTGCCTCCTCTCTGTAAGATGGGGAGAATATGACCCATCTCCCTGGCAGGGTTCTGAAGATTAAATACACTTTTATAACCAGTGCTGGGAACATAGGAGATAGTAATAGATACCAGCTCCCTTGTGGGGAAAAACTAGCATGAATGTTTTAAAGGGCACGAGGACATCTGAGGTTGGTGGGAAAGCAGAGTAGGAAGGAGAGGGTGGCTATTCTTAGGGTCTAGGTGACAAATCCCCGAGAGGGGCTTGGTCTTCTCCACTGGGCACTGTAATTGATAAGTTAAAGGTATTCGAATGTTGGCTAGCTGCTCGATGGGTACAGCTGTGGGGAGTATTAGATCAGATTGGGCAGCTCAGAAAGGGCCCAAACCAGGGCTCACCCCAGGCCTCTCCCTCCCCCCATTTTAGCTACTCATCCACCTTGAGGCAAATTTGGGCTCTGCCCTAAAGGACTGTGGCAGCATGTGTAGGATAAGCCACTTCCCACTGCCCGCCACCGCACCTCCCCTTCCCAGGCTCTCTCCCAGTAGAAGAGACACAAGGCCTTTGGGACTTGAGTCCAGAAGGATTCCTTAACGTCGCTCCGGTCCTCCACGATGCTGGGAGGCCTGAGGCCCGGGCCTCCCTGGGCTGCTGCTTCCATAGCAGCTGGGTTTCCGCTCTCTTAAAGGTCAGCACCCGGCCCCAGCCTGCAGGGGCTTTGCTTCTGGTGAGGGCAAGAGATGGGAGAGGGATGTGGGCAGAGGAGCGGAAGGAAGGGAGTGCCAACCCACTGCGCAGAAATGTGTTTGGGAGACACTGACAGAGGAGAGAGGCTCACTCGACCTAGGTACGACCCGAAAGTCAGTGTCTTGACAGCCAAGCAGCCTCTTGGCTGTCGGTGGGGAGGACCCACATGCCTTCTTCCTGTATCACCAGTACCTGCAGGAGCTCAACATTTCGTGAGCACAGTTCTGAAAGATCACGAGAGAGAGGAGATGTCATTTTGACCCCTTCATCCCAGAGCATCGGGGGATGGGGCCTGAAGCTGCTGTGGGTTCAAGATCATCCTCAAGTCAGGGGACCTTTCAGGGGAAGGCCTCTAAATCCTGCTGAGACAGTTCAGAGCGCTGAGCCTCCTTCTAAGAGTGGTCCGCAGGGTGACTGGAGCAGGTCCCCAGGGAAGGGGGGTGGGTAGGTTGCTTAGGCAGGGCTCACACCCAATGAAAGGTACAGAGAAGCCTGCTGCCAAAGGCTGGAAACCAACTTCAATGGAGGCCTGGGGTCCTTCTCAGCACCCAGTATAGGGCTTTTCCCCACCTGCCCTGCGCCTTAGTATCCCCTGTAAAATGGGCAAACCGGATTTCCTGACGAGCCTCGTGGGGCTAAATGAAGTGATGATCTTGTGATTCCCTCTGCTTTTCTGGGAGAAAGTTGGGACAGTGGTGTCATTTGTGATATGTCTCCATCTGGAGTACTAAGTATTAGTCAATTCAACAAGCTCTTTTTTCTTTTTCTTCTTTTTTTTTTAATGTATTTATTTATTTGGCTGCGTCAGGTCTTAGTTGCGCGGGCTCTTCTATGCGGCGCGAGGGCTTCTCTCTAGTTGTGGCACATGGGCTCTAGAGTGGGTGTGCTCAGTGGTTGCGGCGCACGGGCTTAGTTGCCCCGTGGCATGTGGGATCTTAGTTTCCCGACCAGGGATCGAACTCTCGTCCCCTGCATTGGAAGGCGGGTTTTTAACCACTGGACCACCAGAGAAGTCCCTCAATAAGCTATTTCTTAAGCCCCTCATGCTCAGTCCTGGAGTGCATCATGAACTTACAGCATCTATCCTCAAGAAACTTAGGGTTTCAGAAAGAAATAAGACATTTCACACAAAATAATCAGAGCAGTAATTCTGAATTTTTCTTGCAATCTCAACCCAAGTTGGATGACACTGGAATCTGTGCTCCCCGTGGGCTCACAGAAATCCCACTCTCACCCTACCTCCAACTTTCTCCCCTGGTCAAGAAAACTTTTGGAAAGCAAATAAATGAAAATGATTTTAACACAGGCATAATTTGACTCCACTTTAAATTTTGTAATAGGTGTAAGTAAGTTATTTCCATGTTTTTGTATTCTATCTATTATAAATAACAATGTTCTTATCACACCTCTTAATGGATAATGGTCGAGAACCAATGCACTAGGCACTGAGTCTCAGGCAATACTGTAATTGTGCTTTATACCAGCCTTATTGTTGACTTAAATATTCACATAAATCTTACATGTGAAAACAAGCTATAGGTTGAAGTTTTTTCACATTATAAAAATTCCTAAGAGTGCCTGATAAAAGCCAAATCTTTTTATAACAAAATAAGTATATATTTTATGGGGAACACAGATGCATCTTCACGTTTGATTTGAAGCAGAGTGGGAGGAAGAGTTAAAAGGTTTCAAAAGGTCCTGCTTAAACCATTCTCTAAAATGTCTCTACTTTCTCTAAAGTTACCTGAGAAGAATATTCCACAGTCACCCTTGTTTACATGCTCCAGAGCCCACTGTCTTAGGTTTAAGAGGTTCCAGACTAAACTTTTAGAGCTGGGAGCGATCTCGAGATGGCTCATTGGCTGGCTGAACAGGAAGAGACCTCCAGCGGTAATGGGGGCCTTGACTGGGGAGAGGGGGTGGTCTCTGAAAGGTGAAGTAGCACTATAGTGGGCACAGCTGCTACGGTTTTCTTTGTATATTAAAGACTAGCGTGGGTTCGTGTCAACTCTTTTTCCAGCTAAATTAACCCTATTTTCTTTCCTCTTTTTTCCACTCTCCAAGCTGTTTCCCTTTGTCATGCCCCTACCGAAACTTCTCCAGTTCTTCTCCATTTGGCACACGTTGAGAAGTTCTAAACCAAACACTGAATGTTCAGGGAAAAGTGAAAACTGTGTTTCTTTGACTTCAGGGCAGGATTGTGTCTTAACCGTAGGGCTACCCTGACAAATCACCCTTACCTGGTCCAGCTCTACTATCTTTTCAGATCCATTGGATGTCTGCCTAATTGGGTCTTGGCCTGGGCTGGGACTGGGGTGACAGACCACAGGGCAGTGGCCATGGAGTAACATGGTCCAGCCAGCACCTCTCAGCATGGAGTTAGGTGTTTTGGTTTGAGGCATGGGAGACAACAGAGAAGTAGAAAACATGACTCCACAGTCAAGAAGCTCACTCCCAAATGGGCAAGGCAAGACCCAGGGTCAAGAGCAATAAAGAATGTAGTCGTGATAAATTGTTTGGTGCAGAACAAGAATTGGCGTTTGCAGGAGGAACTCAGGCAACCTTGACTGATTGGTAGAACCTGGATCCGTGTCCTGACGGGAGGGAGGAGGGGTCCCGGGTGAGGGATCAGCTGTGGTCCGGATCAGCATGGAGGGAGCAGGTGTTAGTGAGGCCGCACAGAGGCAGACCTGGCTGGGGGGGAGAGATGTGGACAGGGGACATAGGTGGAAGGTTGGGTGACCAGGGTATGAGGCGCTGAAGCCGCATGGCGGCGGGGGGAGTTGGGTTAAGGGTGGGAGGTTTGCAGTGTGATGCAAAAGCAAAGCGGAACTTCTAGGCGGGTTTTGAAGGGGAAGGGGAGGGAAGGGGGGCATGACCACCATTGGGCTGCAGTTTGTGGCGGATCGAGGCGGATGTGTCACATCATGTAATTGCCACCATCTTGTGGTCACAGAATCATGGCTGTGGAAACGAGATCGGCAGACCTAGGGGGGCCTTCGAGCTAATCGAGACTGACCTCCCTTTCTTTTGATTTCTTTCTGGTTTAGTTTTCATTCCAGTTAATGCCCCTCCCCTACCATTTTCAAAGTCATGCATATTTCATTTAGAAAATGTGTAAAGTACAGAGAAGAATAAAGAAACAAACAAACCCTGGTCATTATCCATCTTTGTAGAATAATCATTGTTACCAGGGTCATCGATTTCTTTCCAGTCTTTATTTTTATGCACTAACTTCTTTACATGGTTGGGATTAAACAGTATAACGCAACTGTCCATTAGCCATATGGGTTTGAATATTTTTAGTGACAGGGTGTTTTAAACGCTTTTAGTGACCAGGATCTCATTACATCTTTAAGCATACTACACCTTTTGAAAAGAGAGATAGCTTTAAAAATGTTTTTCCATTTATGAAGTAATATATGCTTACCTAGAAAATATGCAGAACTTAAAAGTGTAAAAATTTAAATCATCTATAATCCTATTGTCCAGAAATCACCTAACCTATTGTTGATATTTTGCAGTATTTCCTCCTAGTATTATTCCAAAATAATGTGCATTTTAAAAACAAAATTGGAATCACATCATACAAGTTGGATCTTGCTATCTTCATTTACCGTAGCATACAAGTTTCCATTTTCTGACAGTTGTGAACATTATATTAACCTAACATTTATTGAGTACTTAGAAGAAACAAGGCCATTCAAAGCATTTTATATATATTCACTCATTTTAATCTTCACAACAGCCCTTGAAGATTAGTACTATTTTTCATTCCCATTTCACAGACAAGATAACTGAGGCACAGAAGGTGGGATTTGAAGCTGGATATTCTGACTCCACAGCCAGCACTCCTGCCCACCATATGGCCTCTCCAACTGGTTCTCAGCGAAGCTTCTTCTACTGATCTCAAGTACACACAAACACACACACACACACATACACACACACTCACACACACATACACAGTATGTGTGTCTCATGGAAACTCTTTTCCATGAGACAGACTTTCAAATATTGAAAGCATCTCTGAGGTCCCCAAGTCTTGCCTTTGCCAGCCTTAACATCCTCAGCCGTTCTTCATGGCTTGAAAGCCCTTCGCCATATTCCCCTTCACTCAGGCAGGTCCAAGTTCTTCTGTGTCCCTTTAACTGGGCAACTAGAAACAAAAGCAGGGCCATGGGGTAATCTGCTCAAGGCTGGCTGCAGCCAGCCTCTCAACCTGTGTGTGCTGGACACTGGACACCTGCCAGTGTAGCCAGAAGTGCATTGGCTTTTACATATAACACCTGAACTACCATAGCAGAGTGCTTTCTCCAAATCCCTCGGCCCCTCACAGCTCCATGGCCTGGCTTGTCCAGCCTTTTGATTCTTTGCCTGGTCCTGCAGAGCACATCCCAGAAGAAAGGCATTTAGGGATTTACAAGGGCCTTAGTGTGGCTGGGCTGAGAACTTCCAGGACCACCTGGCGGGGATCAAAATGACAGTGTCTGGCCGGCCTGGGTCAGTGGGGCGGGAGGGGAGACCCAGATCTGGCTGCAGGGCTGGCAGCTGCCCCAGTAGCACCTGTGGTTCTCCAGACGGCTTCCCAGGAAAGCATCAGCCGTCACAAGAGCCAGTCTGCGAGAGTCTGAGTGGGTGGGAGGGGGCAGTGAGGAAGGGGTCTTCTGGGTGGGTGCTGCGAGAGTCTGAGTGGGTGGGAGGGGGCAGTGAGGAAGGGGTCTTCTGGGTGGGTGCCGGCACAGCACAGATGGTACCTCCAGTAGCGCTCTCCCCCTTCCCTGGGTCTGTGTGAGAACAAGAAATGCAGCTTTGCTTGCCTGTCACCTGGCACTGACTTGAGGTTGGCGTCAGGGCTGGCTGCAGGTAAAATTGCCAAGATCATGGACTTTGTCCTTAATACCTTTTTCCCTTTGGGGGTCTCCTGGCCTGGTCAGTCCTCCTTTCTCTCAGGGTCCTGATAGAGGAGGGACAGCAACGTGATAAACAGTTTCATAGTAAGGCATTCACAGTGCACAGAAGCTTAATGTGTTACCCCTCTCAGGGTCATTTCCATTCTAACAGAGACCTCTTAGAGACCCAGGTGCCTCCATCTGAAGGTATTTTCTGAGAGGGGACTTCCTGCTGTCCCTCAGATTACAACAGGGTGGCCGGCAGCCTCTTCATCTCTGTGCATTAAGAATACATATACAGGGGCTTCCCTGGTGGCGCAGTGGTTGAGAATCTGCCTGCCAATGCAGGGGACACGGGTTCGAGCCCTGGTCTGGGAAGATCCCACATGCCACGGAGCAACTGGGCCCGTGAGCCACAATTACTGAGCCTGCGCATCTGGAGCCTGTGCTCCGCAACAAGAGAGGCCGGGATGGTGAGAGGCCCGCGCACCGCGGTGAAGAGTGGTCCCCACTTCACGCAACTAGAGAAAGCCCTCGCACAGAAACGAAGACTCAACACAGTCATAAATAAATAAATAAAAGAACGTGAATTTCTTAAAAAAAAAAAAAAGCAAACTGGGCTATTCATTTCAGTAACAGTCAAGTGGTCTCAGTTTGCATTCATTTTCCAATCAGTTTAAAAAAAAAAAAAGAATACATATACACACCCGGTAGTGATCCTTTATATCCTTGTGCCTTGATTTCCCCATTTGTGAGATAAGGATAATAATAATGCATCCCTCATAGGGTTTTCTGAGAATTAAATGAGAAGATGCACGTAAAGCTCTTAGAATTAAAGCTGGAACTTAGTTAGCCTTCAATATATGTTAGCTCTTATTATTACTGTGAGTTATTAATTTGATTATAAAGCAGCTTCGCGTTTCTTATGCCATTTTATCCTTATGACAACCCTCTGAATTTAGTTTTATTGCTCTGATTTGATAGGTAAAGAAAGGAAATTATGTATGCAGCTAAGTAAGAGTGGAGCAGAGCTGAATGCTCTCTGAAAGGGTTGTTCATTTCCCCTGCTCGGCAGGGTTTAGGGAGAGCCCAGGGGCACAGCCCTGGGCCTGGCACCCTGGAGGCACAGAGAAGCCCCAGAATCAGAGCCCACCTTGGGGAGCTCACCGTAATCTCAGAGAAAGTGCTAGCAGCCTGGGAGAGGTGCCGTTTCAACCCATAATATTGTACCTATAAGTGAAACTTCACTTCTAACCAGCTCCCTGTCTTCCGAAGGGGGAAACCAGGGTGGCTCTTTCTGTTCCAAACACATATAAAATAGAGAAAGTAATATAATGAGCTGTATGTACATATTTCAGTATGTATCTCTAAAAGTTAGGGACTTTCTAAAAAAACATAACCACAATACCATTATCCTACCTACACGAATTATAATCCCTTAATATCATCAAATATATGGTCAGGGTTTAATTTTCTCCAATCTTTTTTTTTTCCTTTGTCAGCATTACAGTGTGTTTGTTTGAAAGAGGAGCCAACTGGCTTATATGCTGCTTCATCTTTTATATCTATAGTTTCCTTCCCCATACCCTGTCCTCCCCCCAACCCTCTTTATTTCCTTGAACTGAATTGTTGAGGAAGCCAGGTTGTTTATCCCATAGAGTCTCCCACAGCCTGGATTTTGCTGACTGCACCCCTGTGGTGTTGTGTGACATGTTCCTCTGCCTCCTGTATCGTATAAACTGGCAGCTGGATCTGGAGGCTTGATGGGATTCAGGTTTGACATTGTAGCAAAAATACTTCAAGGTGGTTTGGTGTATTTCATCAGGAGGTTCATGATGTCCCGAGGTCTTTCTTTTGGTGACATGAGAAGCAATTGATGATCATGGCTTAGAGCTGCTATTTCATTAGGGGTTAGCTCTTTATTCATTTATTTGGTGGAATATTTCTATAAAGTCCTCATTAACTATTTGGTTACCCTGATAAATACCCAGGATAAACGCTTATTTATTACTGATTTGTCATCTTTAGATAAAATGATGGATACGATGCTTGTGATTGAATTCAAAATAATCCCGGGAAGGGGGGAGTGGGTAGGCATATAGAAAAAGAAGAGCCATGAGTTGATCATTGCTGAGCTCGAGTGACAAGTGCACGGAGGTTCATTCCACTCTTCTACTTTCGTGTGTGTTTGGTATACTTTATAACCAAACGCAGGGTTTTGTTTGTTTTTTTTTTCAGTAAAATTATTAAGAAAGGACTTGATTCCCAAGCATCCTACAAAGGAAAGCAGTGACTGTGTTGGTTGGTTCTAGTGTCATGATGACTGCACGGACTTAAACACATTTAAGTGTTTTAATCCATTGCAGCCATTTTCTTATGGATGCTTAAGTGGTTCTATCATTGGCCAGTGGGAGCCTCTTCATGTTGGTGCCTAAGTTCTTTCGGACCCAAGTCCAGTGGTCTTTGATAGCATCCTTGCTTTCAGTATGACAAGAGTCCTATTTGCACTGTGTGTCTCCTACCCAGACCTGGGATATATTTCCACGGTAGGGCTCTGTCTTTCCCTAAGAGTCTTTTTTGTGCCTGGCCACTGTTATGAAAAAAGATCTCTTAGAGGCTCCGGTTAGACTCTGTTGCCAGCAGCAGAATTTTCCTCCCTACACACCAAACAAGCGTGCCTTTGCCACCCTTCACCTCCCCACTGCCGCTCCACTCCCACCCCACCCGAGCAGGTGTCTCGGCGATGCGTTGACTGTGCTGGTAGGTGGGTGGAGGGGAAGGGAGATTAAAATCTGACTTTTAAGGCTCAGGCAGTAACTTGCTTGAGGCCGGCACCCCTCCCCAGCCTCAGCCCCACCCCCAGACTCAGAACCAGAGAGAAGGAAAGGAGGGCGGTGAGTGTTCAGTATCTCTATCTATCTATCTATCTACCTAATTTAGGCAGGTTTATCTCGCACAGTAAATCAGAGAGAAACGTTTAGGGAGGAAGCAGTGGGGTCCTCCGGTTTACATAGCTTCATCCAATCTGCTGGGGCAGTTGTGGGGTGTGCAGAGCAGGCAGAGCCCTCCGGAGACAATGTAAGACGAAAGGGCACAGAGGACTAAAGGAGAATCGGCCAAGAGCGGCCTTCAGATACGTGAGACGCCACCAAGTAGAAGACAGCCCATACCGGTTAACGTCCAAGGGCAGAACTAGACCCTGTGGGTCAGTGTGACAGGGAGGCTGGTGACAAGTAGAACCACCCAGTGATGGCGTGGGGAGCTGCCCCATGAAGCAGGGAGTTCCCTTCCCAATGAGGGTTCCGAAAGGTCTGTAAGAGCTCCCGTCAGGAATGTTTGGGAAGGGGGTTCCCATATGACGACTGGACACATACTCAAAGAGAGAACATGGAGTTTTTGTGGCAGAGGAGAAAAGACCCAGGGCTCGCGGTTGGACACACCAGCTGTGTGAGCTTGGTCAGTTCCTTCCCACTTTTTTACACAGTGGGGGTAATAATCACGCCTCACCCTCAAGGCTACGTTAAAGAAGAGGCGAGCTGAGAAACTCTGGGGATCCTGGAGGTATGACTGAATGATCCTCACGTCTGTGCTAGGGAACCTGCAGATAGGCAAGAAGCAATTGCATTTGTTTTCAAAACAGTGTGCAGGTTGAAACTGCTCCCAGATGATGTTGCATGATAGAAAGACCCAGCGTGGAGGAGTTGGCTTGCAAAGGGAGGAAGAAGCCAAGCTTGCTCCCTGGGCCAGTGGATGGAGGCTCTGGGGGGAAGCTGGTCATTTCAGAGGATAGAATCACCCAGAGGCCCGAATATGGAAATATTGCTTTTCAAATAGAGGTCTCAGAATAGATTTCTCTGTAAGACAATAGCTGTGTGTGTTTGTGTGTGTGTCTGTGTAAAACTTAAAGGAAACGAATGGTGGCAGACACCTGAGGAGTCCACACCTGGCATCCTTCCAGGCCTGACCTATAGAATATTTACTTGAGCTGGAGGGTAAAGACCCGAGGAGCAGACCTGCGGGGAGGCCAGAAGGCAGGGGCCAGAGTGGAGGGTTTCCAAGCACCGGCATGTGTCCCACAACCCTGAGTGCCAGGCTGCACAGGGCATGAACCAGGCCAACAGGACAGGGAAGTTCTAAGCCATGGGGCCATCCAAGCCTGTCTAGCAGTTATGCTATGCGGGAGGGGCATGACCAGACACAAGATGGGCAGCAGTCTCACTCACGAATATGTACGCATTTAAAGCACTTCCTATACATGCCTCTGTCCCCTTTGATTTTTATTTCTTTAAAAAAAACCACGACAAATTAAATATAAAAGTTGCAGGAGGACCCGATTTTAATGATGGCAAAATCCTAGTAGAAGTGTAATTACATCTTTTCTAACCTGGCTGTAAAACAGCGATCTTGGTTATGTTGTTACTGCCCCCTTGACATAAGTCCTAAATTTTTCCTTCTTAATTTTGCTGCATTTCAATAGATAAAGTCAGTTTTGTTAGGCTTGCTTTTCCGTGTGTGCACACACTGCGTGTGTGGGTGTGTACAGTCACACTTAGCAATAGGTATGGTTCTGCCAACCTGGGCTGCTGCCTAAAACACTTCCTAAGTTTTTTATTGTGAAAGTTGCTCAGAATATCATTGAAAATAGTACTTCCAGGAAAATATAAGTGAGTATATATTTGATCTCAAAATGAGGAAACATTTTCTAAGCATATGACTAAAAGCAAAAAAATTGATGTTGTAAATTTCGATTTCTATGCGTCAAAGACACCAAATGAAAAGTAGATGACAAAGTGGAAAAATATTCGCCATATATACAATGGGAAAAGGGTGAATATCTCCAGTATGTAACATGTTTTTAGAAATCACTTAAGAAAGCACATCAAAAAAAAAAAAAGGAAGAAAGAAAGAAAGCAAAAGTCATCACCACACCAGTCCTAAAACAAGAAACACACATGAACAAAATGTTCAACATTTAATAATCAAAGAAATGCAAAATGTAAAATTAGAATCTGTGTTTTGCTTACAGGTAGGCTGTTTTGGTTTTTGTTTGTTTAATGATCATACCCAGTGTTGGTGAGACTGCAATGAATTAGAGCCTTTCAAAAACTGCTCAGGGTAAATTAGCACCATCTTTCTGGAAAGTAATTCAGCCCTAAACTTAAAGAGTTTCAAAGATATTTATTCCTGGTGGCTGCATTTTCCTGTGTCTTAATTTATTTCTTAAGAAATAATCAGAGGGATGAAAATATCTCTGTTTAAGGATGTGTATTGCAACACTATTTATAATACAAATCAACAATAACCTAATTTCTAATAATAGGTAGAATGGCTAAATAACTGTATATAACAAAAATAGCCAAAAAAAAAAAAAAAGGTAGTCCTAAGTAAAATCAAACAAACAAAACCCCTAAGGTTTTGAAAAAAATGCATTAGAATAAACATTTAAAAAAATAGCAATATGTTAACAGTGATTATGTTTGAGTGCTAGGGTTGTGGGTAAGTTTTCTTTTCTTTTTCTTTTTCATGCTTTTCTATATTTTCCAATTTTTCTATCATTAACATTTCTATTCCTGTTATCAGAAAAGTTATATAGAATATAAAAATTATTTCTCTCACTTTTGAATTGAGAAATCAAATTCATCCTGACGTTACCCAATGACCTGAGAAAGAGCAGGTTTGGGGCAAGAGAAGTAAGGAGTCCTGCTTAGGACAGGCTAGAACTGAGGTGTTCATTAGATCTCCAAGTGGATGTTCAAGTCTAGATTTCGGGGGAGAGTCGGGGCTGCAGATACAAATATTGGGGTCAACAGCATATGGATGGGATTTTAAAGCCCTGAGAATGAATGATGAGATCACAAAAAGGAATGAGTTTAAGAAGATTAGAGAAGAGGTCCAAGGCCTGACCCTCAAGACTCTCTAAGACATCTGGGAGACACAGAGGCATCAGCAAAAGAGACAGTGCCCCTGCTACCACCACGGTGCCCAGAGCAGGCACTTAGAAACATTTCTGCAATGACTAAAGGAACAAACAAATGAACTTCGGGGATTGATTTATTCTAAAACCTCAGATCATTTGCCTGCACCCTTTCCTTTATCTCTCCCTCTCCTTTCAGGCCCAATTCTTGAATAATGGTGGGGTGGGGGGCATGCATCGTTCTTGAATAAAACCATGTTTGGCTAACAAAAAATGCCAGATTTAAAAACGCTGATAGAACGCTTATCACCACCAACAGCAGCCGCTTCAGCGTACTGGGAAGTAATCCAGTACTGGAGGCCAGGCCGAGACTTGATTCCTTTCTCCAGTGAGTCCCCTTGAGTAAATGTGCAACTGAACCTTACAACCAAAAATCAAGAGTCTCCGTCTTCCAGTTAAACTGATTAGTCCTGTGGGCCTTTGGTTTAGAGCCAACACGTTTGGACTATTTAAATGGACTCAGCCCTGCAAATGGATAAATCTTGCTTGCCAAACTTTTTAAAAAAGATTTATTTCCAAACCAGATCACATCTTTTTAGTTTTAGGAACTCCTTTTTTTGTTTTTTTTGGGTTTTTTTTTAATGTTTATGGCAGCTTTATTTATAAGTGCCAAAACATCGAAGCAACCCAATATCCCTCAGTAGGTGAATGGATAAATAAACTGTAGCACATCTGAACAATGGAACATTACTCAGTGCTAAAAAAGAAATGCGTCATCAAGCCATGAAAAGACATAGAGGAAACATAAATGCATATTACCAAGTGAAAGAAGCCAATCTGCCAAGGCTATGTACTGTATGATTCCAAGTATATAACATTCTGGAAAAGGTAAAAATATGGAGATAATAAAAAGATCAGCAGTTGTCAGGGTTTTCGTGGGGGAAGGGATAAGGGATGAATAGGTGTAGCACAGAGGATTTTTATGGCAGTGAAAACACTCTGTATGATACTATAATGATGGGTACATGATATTATATTTGCTCAAACCCACAGAATGTATAACACCAAGAGTGAACCCTAATGCAAACTATGGACTTCAGATGATTATAATGTGTCAATGTAGGTTCATCAACTGCAACAAATGCACCACTCTGTTGGGAGATGTCCATAAGGAGAGAGGCTATGCACGTATGGGGGCAGGTGATACAAGGGAAGTTTTTAAAAAGTCAAAAAGTAAAGAAAGTAAATGTATAGCATTTTATTTATTGCCTTAAGTTTAAAGCACTTTTACATATGATATTAAATTTAGAAAACTGCTCTAGGTTAAATTATTATGTAATTTATAGCTGATAAAGCAGTTTGCTTTTTTTCTGTGCTTGAGAGAGTGGCTTCCTTCCACTGCTTGGAAGGAGAGAGAATATTTTATTTTTTAATCCCCTTCATTCACAGCGGATTAGCTAGGTGGAGGATCTCTGTCTAGGAGAGACCGGTTGACCACGAACGGAGGTACTAGCTGCTATAGATTTGTTGGTTAGAATTAGCAGAAGGAAGGGCTGGCAGTGGAGGTGGGAAGAGAAAAGGGAGGGTTCCCTAGTCTTGGTTTTACCTGCTTGGGAGCAAGGTAGTGAGGGTGGAAAGATCAGCCCTTTCCCCGCGATGTGGGCTCACTGTGTAAGTCACTGGACTTAATTGAAGGAAGGCAGCTCTAAGACAGCCCTGCTGCGTTACTAGGAGGCTGACTTGGAGGAGCCTTTGCATTAAAGTGATTGATAGTCTCTCCGTGTCTGGGAGAGGTGTTTTGGCTTCGTGTCAGAGCTCTCATCAGACGGGCCTGCGCTGTGAGAGGTTTGAAAAATGGTTCGGATGAAAAAATTGGCTCTTCAATAATAAATTATAATGATGCTTTGTATTTATAGCACATCCTTCAACTGAGGGAGCTCTAAGTTCTTTATGGATATTAACTCACCTTTCACACAATAGACAAAAGATAATTTTGTCAATTCAGTATTTTTGTATTCTTTTTTTTTTTTTTTCTTTTACTGGGGGAAGAGGTAGCTATTACAGGGATGTTTTCCTGTATTAATCTGGAGGCAACAAGTCTTCCTTTTTTTTTTTTTTTTTTTTTTTGCTGGAAATCTTTTCTTATTGGATATCACATAAGAAGTTAAAAATGAATAGTGATGCCTAAAATGTGTGTGTATGTGCATTTATATGTCTATGTGGTTGTAGTATCTATATAAATATTTAATGTTTATGGTCTAAGCCTTCTCCCTCAGTTTTCATGAGCTAGAATTTATTAGTTACTGAACAGCGGGGCTATTATTATTTGCTTTTGCACCTAAATGATTTAAAAGTCAATTATGGGGGCTTCCCTGGTGGCGCAGTGGTTGAGAATCTGCCTGCCAATGCAGGGGACACGGGTTCGAGCCCTGGTCTGGGAAGATCCCACATGCCACGGAGCAGCTGGGCCCGTGAGCCACAACTACTGAGCCTGCGCGTCTGGAGCCTGTGCCCCGCAACGGGAGGGGCCGCGATAGTGAAAGGCCCGCGCACCGCGATGAAGAGCGGTCCCCGCACCGCGATGAAGAGTGGCCCCCACTTGCCGCAACTAGAGAAAGCCCTCGCACGAACCGAAGACCCAACACAGCCAAAAATAAATAAATAAATAAAATAAAGTAGCTATAAAAAAAAAAAATGTTTAAAAAAAAAAAAGTCAATTATGAATTGGCTAAGGGGATTGGAGAACTATGCCATGTAATGTGGCCTCAGCAATTTCGATTTGCTACCAAATGTCTGGAATGAGGAAGTGTCTGGGGTGGGAAATAGTCCACAGACGTACCATATGGGTATTAAACCAACCAGCCAGAGGCCTTAGGTCACTGGGATGTAGCAACTCTGCTGGGTTTCATCTGGCTGGGTTAGTAGGCGGGGCCAGAGGGTGCTGGGGCGTACACAGGCAGACCCATAAATCTAGGAATAAAGCAGAACCCCAGGACTGGCCGAAACAATGACTGAAAACCAGGCAAGCCCACAGAGACGCTGGTCACAACAAGCTAGCTCTCATCACTTAGGTCTGTACCCTACACCCCTAGCGACAATTAGAGCAAGCGCCAACCGGCTCTAGGGTCCCCGGGAAGGGAATGTAAATATTTACTGCATTTCCTATTTATCTGCAAAGTGCCGTCTTCTGAGTCACTAAGGCAGAGAAGCAGGATGGAAGGCAGTAATAACCCAATGCAACAGAATTATTTGTCGAATGGAAAATTCCCCTAAGGAATTCACGTCCTTTGAACATTCCAGATGGGAGGTGGGAGTTTTCCGGTGGTAAACAGAGGTGGCAAATAGGTGATTCATACACGGAGGCCCTCCACTGGGGACTTTATGACTTTGTGTTTGCATGAAGGGATGCTGAAAATCAGATTATGTTCACCTCAGAATTAGCCAGGAGCAAAGGGCAAAACTTTCTTAACAGGCTTGGAGTCCACAGTAAATTTTAAAAAGCGAGCGTGCACCACAATGAGCATTCATCATAAATCTTCGGTTGCCTCTGGGTTCTGGCCTGGATGCTAAAAAGGATGAAGTACTTTTGGAACAAGAGCCAGGCCTTCTGATGCCTTTGTATGTTAACTAGCTAATCAAGGTGCTCCAGCCTGTCTGGCTCTTGCTATCCAGTTATTACTCAGTTGGTTTAACAGCCCCCACCCTTGAACATTGAAATTGCTGCTCGGCGTATATATATGTATGCGTGTGTATATGTGTATACATGGGTACCTATGTGTGTATATATATGTATGTGTATGTATACATATACATACACACGCATATGTTTTCCCTCATAAATGAAACTGAATTACACTTTATTTTCAGTATCTAGGTGACCCTTAAAACTGAGGAGAAAAGGGGATTGGAAAGGCAGGGCAGGGAAATGATTATTTTGTAGCTCAACTCTAAATGAAAATTTCCCCCAAAACATTAGTTCCAAATTCTAATATTAAAGAAAGTCTAAAGTAGTACAACATATAAAGATGGACTTAAATTTAATACACAAAACCATGTAGCTCCTTGGGTCAGTCCAAAGACAAACTGATTTTTTTTTTCCCCCTAAAGGAGGTCAGAGTTAACCTGGCAAATGGTCAGAAAAATATGAAGAAGGAGGGTTCTTTTCTTTGTTAATTTGTTTGATTTGAGGTTCTCTAAGTGCAATGATTGGTACCAGTCGTGAGATCTGTTTTGAGCTGCAAACCCCGAAGCTGCAACCTGAGCCCCCAGTGAAGTTAATTAAGTTTGAGCCTTGGGCTGGTTGATGCCAGAATAAATCTAATGTGTTGTCAGCAGGCTAAGCCAGAAGAGCAGAGCTCCAACGAGGAATTTCTATGCAGTAAATATCACTTAAATTCCACTCAAAGTTGGAGCTGGTGTCAAAGTCCAAGAAAGCAATATTCCCTGGCAACTGCTGTCAGGAGTGTGTTTGTGCCTGGCTACGTATCATCTGAACACTCAGATTAGCAGAGAAGAAGGATGGTGAGTTAATATCATCCAGCTGACTGCTCGCTTTAACTGTAGACAGGGAAATATGGAGAGAGCACAACCAGTCATCAATGACCTCCAAATGACTAGATGCTCAGAATTTTCTGGCAGCCTGGGCTAAATAAATAATTCCTGCTGTGAAATAAATAAATTCCCTGAAATATTTCAGGGAAACCAATGCCATCACTTCCCAGTTGCTCAGCTACAAGGAGCTAGAGAAACACTGTAGGAAGAGTAGAGGGAAGGGGGAGGGGATCTACCCGCTGGTAGATTTCTATCTCACTGCCTGCTGGTTTATGAGGGGCTGGTGAGCCCAGCGAGGCTGGCGTGGTGGGGGGAGTGGGAGGTCTTCCAAGAACTCTGAATATGAGGCTTGTAAACATATTCCGCCTCTGGACAGGTCTTCGGAAGGGAAGGAAGGAGGCTGGGAGAGAAGGAAGGAAAGAAGGAAGGAAGGAAGGGAGGGAGGAAGGTAAGAAGGAAGGAAGGAGGGACAGGAGAGAGGGACAGAGGGAGGGAGGGAGGAAGGAAGGAAGGAAGGGGATATATGGAAAGGGAGATTGGAGATGGGAGGTAGAAGGAGAGAAAAGAGAAAGGTAAGAGACAGTTATATCAATTTAAAAAGGAAATAAAAGATCAGAAAAGAGAGAGCAAGAGGGAGAGGATAGAGGGAGAGAGAGAAAAGAGAAAGGAATGAATACTATGTAGCTCTAAAGTAATAGGCACCTTTTTTTTTTTACAGAACACACACTGCAGATAAATACTGCAATCTTCGAACTTTTTCAGTAATTGTATTTCTCTTATTCTTCCCCTTTGCTTTGTTCTTACATTAATTTAAAAATATTTGCTCTTAAAACACGGACAATTGAAGTTTTGGGTTAGTGCTGTCACCCTTCGTTTCCAGTGGTTTGAAGGTAGAACAACTACAGGCGAAATTCTTCCCTTTCTTCTCCAATTTCCTTCACTTACCCAGCTTCCTGCTTGCCCGACTTTCTTTCTGCTTTCAGAAAAGGGATGAGAAAATTAGCTTTGGGGAGTTCAAAGTATTTGGGTTCCTAACTGCTTCAGGAGCCAGCACCCTTGCCCAAAGGAGAGACCGCCAGTCCCGAGCCTGAGAGCCACTTCTCCCAGGGAGTTTGCTAACAGGACTATTTCCAAGCCATTCTTGAGGGAAGCCACACCAAGAGACGTTCAGAACTAGAGCTAAATTCCTCCTCCCCTGAAGAAAAACAGGGGTGTTTAGGAACCCTCACACCCCACGCAGCAGGGAGGCAGCCTCTGAATTTGACTCTGTTTGTGAAAAGCCAGTCCCAAACACAGGCTGCAGAAATAAATCAGCTGCCTGCCAGGCACAGCACAAATTGGGAATGCAGAAAAACTGTGACTTCATCCTTGTGTGGTTGCAATCCTGGGGTGATTTCGTTCAAGGAGACTGGCACCTACCAGGGGGAAATAATTATAAACTTACTATTTCCGTTTATAAATTAAGCTTCTCAAGGGAAGGGAATGTAAAAATAGTTTTATTATTGCCCAGTGAAAAGACAATTGCTATCGGCCACAATTGGCACATTCTGAAGAAAAACAATGCACAACCAAACACACGACATAGTCAACTACAGGGGTTTCTTTTTGAGGCAGTTATAAAAGGCCTGTGTCTTATTAGCAGTGTCAGGATTTCTGGGGGTGTCTTGCTGTCGCACGGAATGAGAAGGCCATCTCCAGGGTGGTGTCCTTCTTAAGTCAGAAACCAAAACGTTAGAAACAAACAAACAAACAAGCAAACAAACAAACCTTTTCTTTTTCACCATTACTCTAACCATCCCCCTTTAAGTTTGTAGGGCATAGTACTCCTGGAAAAAGAAACTTCTTTAGCTGAAATGAACCACTGGTTTTAATTCAGGCAATAGGGTGACATTCTCCTTTTTTTTTTTTTTAAATTAATTTAATTTTATTTTATTTTTGGCTGCTTCAGGTCTTTGTTACGGGATCTTCATTGTGGCATGCAGCATCTTTCGCTGTGGCATGCGGGCTTCTCTCTAGTTGCAGCACAGGGGCTCCAGAGCGCGTGGACTGTGTAGTTTGCGGCACGCGGCCTCTCTAATTGAGGCCCGTGGGCTCAGTAGTTGTGGTGTGTGGGCTTAGTTGCCCCACAGCATGTGGTATCTTAGTTCGCCGACCAGGGATTGAACCATTGTCCTCTGCATTGGAAGGCAGACTCTTAACCACTGGGCCACCAGCAAAGTCCCTGGCATTCTCCTTAATTTAATAATTTTAGGAAATAAATTGATGTAGATTCAGATCAAATTTCAACCACTCATTTCAATGGGGTCTATTTTTTTAAGTATAAAAGTTTGATGTTGTTCCAAAAAATAGTGACTCTGAACTTGATGTTCAACTAATAACTTAGTGCAATTTCAAGTTCCCACTACATTGGAGGCTAAAATGCAGGCTCAAGAGAAAAGAGTTGCAAGTTACAAACCTAGATTCTAAATATCCCAGCAGACTATCTCCGTGAAACTGACCTGTGTGTGTGTGTGTGTGTGTGTGTGTGTGTGAATAAGTGTATGTGTGTTACCCTCCCTTTCCTGTTCTCCTTTAAAAAAAATAAATGATGACTTTTTCAGGTCTCTGCTTCCAGGTATGAAGGGCTTTGGCCATTTGAAGTCAGATGAGAGGCAGGAATGCGCGATACTAATTGGGTGCATCCTGGTGTGCTAATACAAAGGACAGGCAATGTGACTGTGGGTTTCCGAGTTTGCCGTCTGTACCTGGCCTTTCTGGGGATTAAGAAAGGCTTGCTGGCCTCAGGTCATAGGTTACACTGCAGACTTGACTGCAGTTCCCTGGATGATTCCTGTACCAGAGTGGACAGTGTGGCCTCCATGCTAACCAGCCCAGAGCAGCTCATGCTCAGTGGTCACACAGGAAAGCCGCACACAGACACCAGGAAGGATTGCCAGGATGGCCGGGTGACTGCCCGTCCTCCAGAAAGTTGGATCAAGCCAATGGAGCAGTCCCCAAGCCCTTAGGGCCAGGGCTGCTGGCAACATGTCACGCAAGTCTGTGTGAGGTGACAAGGGAATGATGCCACCTTGGGAAGGGACCATTTGATGAAAGATGAGAGGTGGAGAGGTGACAGAGAAATCAAAGCCTGGTGGGGAGAATCAAGGGGAATGCAGGGAGGAGACCACTGAGAGAAAAACCAGAGGGAAGAGGTATATCAGCCTGAAGATAGGATGACACAGGAGAGGGGAAGCAGGAGGAGGGCAGGAAGGGCTTCAGCCCCGCAAGCAGGGTGGTCAGACCTTTCCACGGGGAAGAGGCTCGGTCTGGCTGCCTTCTACTTGCTGGTCACATTCTTCTGACAGAGAGAACCTAGGCTGGGAAATGGTCCAGGTGTCTCTTCTCTGTAAATGGGTCTGGAGGGCCCCGGCAAACCTCTCCCAGCAGGGACTTGGCCCCGGGCCCAAAGGAATATTTCACCTCCTTTCCTGGTTTAGACACTTCTGAGAGGCAGGGCGCGCCCTCTCCCATGGGCTCTTGTGCGTGTAGACCCGCTCATTACACGTGCAGACACTCCCAGGTCCTGATCCAGGGCACACCATCTGTGTGTTTGGATACCCAAGGGACACCATTTTTTCCAGCACTGCCACCCGTTGCTAAGGTTTTGTTCCCTAAACCACACTGGTCCAGCCGCACAGTCAGAGTCAGTGCCTGGCACACACAGGCCTCTCCTGTGAGCTGTGTTTTGGGACGGGTTCCAGGAATGCTGGCCTGTGACCCCAGAGCAACCCAAACCCCAGCCTGTCCTCGTCCTGGGATGTGAGAGGGGAATGCCAATCCCTGAGTGGGATGAGCAGACAGATGTGCTCCCATCTGCCTTCTGGGCTTGAAGAGACCCAGGCGGGGAGAGGACCTGGGCTCGGCTCTGACCAGCCTGTGACGGCGACAAGTTCCGTGTGATTTATACCATGCTAAATGTCCCCCTTTCCTCCTGTGGGCTTCTACTACTCTGTGAAGTGGCTGGGACTAGCCTTGAACTCCAGGATCCCGTCAGCTACCTACCTCCTGTTGGTGTGTGTATGAAGAATGCAGAATAATTTAGATATTCATTGACCTAAAGTGCATCTAAGGGGGGGAGCGTCACGATGGGGAGGAGGCAAATTAAAGGCATCAAAAATGTATTTTACTATTTTCTCTTATTTCAAAATTGTATATTCTTATATAATATACTGTAGAACTTGGAAAATAGGGAAAGGCATAAAAAAGATTTAAATCACCCGTAATTTCACAAAACAGAGATGAAGCCACTGTTGACAGTTTGCTGTATTTCCTTCCGTTTGCTTTTCTATAGTGATATCTGCATCTCTGTCTATATACTTATGACTCTAGATTTAGAATCAAGTAGGAAGGGCCATAGCGTGCTGCAGGAGCCCCATGGGCTCTGGTAGCAGATCTCATTGATTCCTGGCGGTCCTGGTGAGACGTCCCGAGGACCCAAACTATGGAGTAACTGAGAGAGCAAGAGAGGAGGTGACATACCCAGGCTCCGCCCGTCCCGCCCCGCGTACCCACAGCGGTACCTCCATCGGAGGAGAGGGAGGGCAGAGGCTGGCTTGGAAGCCGCAGGGTGAACTCCCTCTCATGGGAGACAGCCACCATCAGAGGTGACAGCCCACGTTTGCCCGCGTCCCCAGCACGTCCCCAGCGCAGCAGCTGCAGGGGCGGCAGGCTTTGTGGGGCCTTTGATCCATGAGAACGAAATACGTCACAGGCGAGTGCTCGCGGGGCGTGGGCAGGGCACACAAGGGTTGCCAAAGTGACAAACACACCTCCAGGAAAGCCTTCCAGCTCTGGCTGTGCTTCAATCCAGGCAGCAGCCCCCTCTGTCTCACATACGACCCGCACAGGAAGCTTGGGAATGCACGCGGCCCTTCCCCCTGGTGCTCCCAGCTCTGACCCAGCTCCAACATACAGGAGCAGAGAAATAACTCGCCCGAGGTCTCCGCAGGACTAGTCGGCAGCCCCTCGAGGTGAGAAGCTGGGCCTTTCCCGTACCTTGCTGCATACAGGGGCGGATTTTTCTGACACCCACTCACGTTTCTTTTGGACAGCTGAGACATAAAGCTCTTAGTCTTTATCTTATTTTTCTTGTCAAAGCTTTCGGGGATTAGAGAGAGACAGTTGAAAACACAGGACTGAGGGAGGGAGCTCACTCTGGGCTCAGCTCCAGAGCAGGGGTTGGGGTGAATCCCAGCTGAATTTATCATTTATTCATTCGTCGAACACTTAGGATCACCTACTTTGTGCTGGCACTCGCTAAGGATTGCAGAGAAAGAAATATAAAGAAGAATAAAATACATTCCAGATCTTGTGGAGTTTAATTTTTAACAGGGGCAGACCTGTCATCGAATAATTAGTGAAAATGTGTCAAAAGCTAGAGTCTGATAAGTCAGAAATATTACCATAAACTTATTTTTTTTTTTTTTTGTTCAGATTGTCTTTATTTTTGATTTTACTCTGGCAGAAAGGAATTGCTGAGTAAATGGTATAGATAGATTTTAGATTTAAGAAGTATTTTAAAGCATCATTAACAGGTTTCATTACATGCACACACACACACTCACACACACACACACACACACACACACACAACTAGGACAAATACAAAATGGGCTCTCTGTTTCTAAACTTGGAGAACGAACAACAACATAGATATTCCAAGTAAGAACTGGTTTTGGAGGGAAGTTGACAAGCTCAGTTTTGAACCTAAACGGAACAAATAAACATATATAAACGAAGGTGAAAATGACGATGGAAGTTGTTTAAAAAAGTGAAGAGTTCATGTAGTCAATAAATCCTATTTCCAATATTGACATTTTGTATCTTATAGTATATTAACCAAAATCATAAGAAAAACATAGAGATAGCCACACACTATTTTATATCTTCCACACTGAAACATTATATCTGTAAATAGCTCCCAGTAGAAAAGCTGAAGAAGAATATGTGAGATTTTATCCTCCTTAAAATTTTATGCTCACTCTTTTTGCCCTTCTTATATGTAAATGTTACTTAATCATTACTTTAGCACATAGCCTTTTGTTTGTGAATGGAAGAATAACTATCTTTTTCTATATAAAGTATACAGGAGGATTTTCCCAACCAGGAATAGCATGTGAAACTAACTGATCTATCTGTTCCAAAGCTTTCCGAGTGAGTTGGTGAAAAATTCAGTTTACTCTGTCTTCATGTAACTTGGTTGACCCTATCTTATTTAAGGCTGTCTTGACTCCCCTTTTATTTTTTTTTCTCTCCCTATATTTTTAATAAAAAATAAATACTTCCTCCAGAAGTAAGAAAGAATAAAAATTTAAAATTTTATTTGTAGTATCTTAGATTATAGAGAGTCACCTTACCAAATTACAGTTGTATTGTCACTGTGACTGTTTGGTTGCCACGACAAAGCTTATAAATAGATTGGCCTACTCACTAAGACCTGTTTCTTTTTTTTTTTTTTTTTTTTTTTTTACCATAAACTTATTTTTAAACAGAATGTTAGCCACATTTTGAAACAATACACTCGATAGGATTTACTTCAACCTCCAGACAACTTATCAGGGAATTCTTCTAAGTTTAAAGCAATGAGTGCAGTTGTCAATGTGAAAAAAACACAAGAAATACACTACAGAGTGTCCGAAAAGCTTGGGAACCCAGACAAAGTACTGTATTTCTTGTACCTTTTAAAAACAAGATTAACAATTGGATCTATTTCTTTAATTTAGAAGTATTTCACCTGAACAGGTATCTGAAGGTTGAAGGAGAACATATTGAATGTATTTTTTGAAAATGTAACTGATATTCTGTTTGACAATAAATTTAACTCATGATTACTGATTTTTCGGGCACCTGTAGATTAGAAACAGGTGGCCGTGGAAGGGAGATTAGTTCTGCCTAAAGGAAGCACAGAAGTTTTCCCAGAGGAGGTAACATTTGACCTGAGCCTTGAAAGATGAGTAAAAGTTTTGTTAAGCTGAAGAATTTAATGGAAGGATGAGCTGAGCAGTCTTGCTGGAAGCCATTGACTGCCCTCCCAGAAGGCTTATCCTTTCTGGGTGAACCTCAGCCTGTTCTTTGTTCAGGTGGCAGTAGGATGCTGCCCTGGGTGGCAGTCCTGCCTGGCAGGGCCTGGGCCTGTTCACAGCCTGGAACCCACCTGTGAGAAAAGGCCCTGGCAGTCTTCCTCCCTCGGAGGCTCTGGGGCTACGACATCCCATCCTACTCACTTATGCTTATGCCAAGGCGACGCACTCAGGGACACCAGGGAAGGTGGAGGGCACTTTGGGAATCTGACACTATGTGACGCCTGCTCATTAAGAAATCTTAAGCAGTTTTCTTCCTGATGACTAGCTTGAACACTGGACCACAGCTGGAAGGAACCACAGAGATTGTTATATGAACACCCTTATTCTGGAGGCGAAGAAACCGGGGGTGAAGTCACTTCCCTAAGGTTGCATACTTTGGGTAATAGCATTAGCCCAGGCTCCCATAAAAACTCTCTCAGATCTCTTCCAACTCATAGGTTCTTTGAAACGTAGGGGGCAAAATTCATTCGTTTTATACATTAATGGCCATCAACCAATCAATCAGCCTCTTAATCATCCAAACAATTAGGTAATGACTGAGTGCCAGTGATACCCACCACTAGGCTTCCTACAGTGGTAGAATCTAAAGAACTAGAAGCCAGGCTCTTTCTTTGCCCTTGAGCATCGTGCAATCTAGTTGAGTAGGAAAGAACCCCTTAGACACAATGAGAGTAACAAAGTGCTCTTGGTGCTAAAAAATAATGAAAGCAATGGAAGTTGGTGTGGGCTGGAGCTCTAGGGGAAGGAAGCCTTAGGGGAAGGGGAGAGCTGAGAAAGGCTTGGAAAGGATTACTAGAGGGAAGGAGAAAGGCAGGATCTGGGTGGAGAGCTGTGGGAAGCATTTGGGAAAACTCGCGAGTGTCTGTTTATATACAAGCCTACGCTCACTCCTACACTCTCCCAGGCTCCCTACTTCACCTCACAGTGCTTCTCATCATCCAGGATTGGTAGGTGGTTTTGCCCCTTCTCCATCCAGGATAAATCAGTGGAGAAATAGAGGGGTGAGATGCCAGCTCCGTTTCGGCTGCAACATTATTTCTCCTTCGCTGGTCATTCTGGTATGTTTGGGAAATTGGACTTGTTCTCTGGCCAGCTAACCCTGCAACAGGAAGTAAAGCATGCTTCAGGGTGCCCAGGCCCCCCATCCTATTTCCACACAGCCCTGAGCAAACCACTCAGAGGCCCTAAATTGCTCAGAGCAGCCGTGGCTCTGGTACCAGCAGCAAAGGCCAATGCTAAGACAGTGCTGATGCAGTGTGAGATGCCCACCCCAGCTCCTGGTGCCACCCAGGCTGATGTCTCACTGCAGCTGTTCAGAACCTCCCAGGACACAGGTGGATGGATGCAAGGGCTTCCCGGGGCAGGCCCCAGCACTCAGCAAGCTGGTCCTCAGCAAATGACTGGATGCGAAAAAACCGGAGCCAGAAGGAGAAAAAGAAATTATGGGACTGTCCTCGTTAGTATATTTTAAACAAAGCAGAACTCCAGGCAGCCATGTTAGGGACGGCATGATGTCCACATGAGATCACACATCAACACGATGAAATGTGGGGAATGAACACAAGACGGACCTGCCACGTCGGGGCTGTAATCCCTTGGGTTCCTCTGACAAAAGTGACCAAGTGTGGAGGTACTGGTCCCTGATGGGTTGCTCTGTGTCTACGACAGGGAGCCTTGGGGCTGCCTTCCTTCAAGGAGCAGCCTGTCTGCAAATGCTCAGGTCGAGGTGGATGCATTCATAGAATCTTCCAGACCCAACCAACCCAGAAGGCAGTGGTGCCGGCAGTGAAGCGTACAAGAGACCATGGAGCAGCATGTTAAAATGCACATCCCTGGACCCTCCTCTAGAGACTCTTAATTCAGCCACTCTGGGGCGGTTCTGACACTGGCCCCAGACCAACCTGGCAAGCACTGCTGAGGGCTTTGGCTCTGCTGCCAGCCAAGAGGGGTAAAGCAGCCCCTCTTCACCCAGGAACTAGCTCAACTGACTTTTTCGGTCCTTTGCAGTCAAAATTCTCTGCATCGGTATTTTTCATAATACCCTGTTATGCGACCAGAGGAAACCAGGAGAAGCCGACCTCTCTTCTGGGCCACTCCCCTCACCCCGCGGCCCCTCACTCCTGGGGTGGGTGAGAGAGCACACAGCCCAGACACGGGCAGTCCCCGTGTGCCCAGGAGCTCCGCAGAGAGCTGCCCCATCAGAGGGGCAGATGAACTCCAGGGCTCGCTTTCTGCTGGCGTGAGCACCGGGAAGGCCCTGACACTGAGTGTTCAGGGCTCCAAAACGAAAGCAGCCGTCGATTCTGAGAGCGGCGGCTTTGACATTTGGAGCCCCCCTGTGTGAGAACAGAGACCCCTGTGCGGCCTCCTCCTGGCTCTGAGAAGGGGGAGCAGCGCTGGTGGGACTGAGGCCCTCCGCGGGGGGCGGGGGGTTATGTCTCCAGAAGGGCCTTCTGTCTCCCGGGCCTTCAGATGGGGATCAGAGGCGTGTCCCTCGGGGCCGTGCGGTGGACACGTGCGCGCGTGTGCCGGGACGCACAGAGCCAGGCCTTCTCCCGGCCACTGTCTGTCCCTCCCCGCTCCCCACGCAGGCCCCAGGGCCTGGCCGGTCCCTGCCTCTCCGGGGGACCCTTGGACAGTTCCCCCTGGCGTCTGGGAGGTAGCCCCTCAGGCCCCAGCCCCCGAGCCGGCACGGATCCAGCCACCCCCGAGCGCTCCCAGCCCCAGGCCGACTTCCCCGCAGAGGCGGTGGGGCTGGGGAAGGGACCGCAAGCGGGGGCGGGCGCCTGAGCGTGTGTGAACAGTTCAAGTTCAGACGGGAGATCTCGGGCGATAACCCAGGCCCTGGATGGCGCCGCTCGACAGGAAACCTCGAGCGAGGAGACAGCTGTGGGCCGAGGGGAGGAGCTGCTCTCCCCGTAACCGCACTGCGAGGCGGCGGGAGCCGGGAGCCCGCCCTGGCCGCGCGGGGAGGAAGGGTCCCAGGGCCCTGCACTGCGCCCAGGGTTCCTCTCCCTCTGGGGAATTCGTTTGGTGCCTTGGGGTGCGGTCCGGCGCACCTGGGCTTTGGCTGTGGTCGGAGTGCACCGGGCGGGCTGTGACAGCCTGGGCAGGACCCACCTCTGTCGGACGTGGGTGGCCAGGGCCCAGGGGTGTGAGCACGACTACCTCTAGAGAAGCCCCGGAAGCCAGCCCCTGCTTCTCCCGTCCCCTTTCAGGGGGGACCCGCACACGTGGAACAGTGAGCTTGGCCTCAGAAAGCTCAAGCTTGCCTCCTTAAAATCCCGGGGAGCTGTTTACTCTATCCCATAAAGTACTTGTGTCTGATTTCAAATCGAAATAGCATGTCCTCCCCAAATCTCGGAGAAGCTGAAACTTGATGCAGTGGGAAGCTGCTCAGCGGGGCCTCATCCTGGGCTTCGCCCCCAGCCTGCCACAGTAGAGCAAGAGAAGCCCATCACAGGGTCTACAAAGGTGGAAGAGGCATGGCCCCGGGTTCAGGGAGCCCTCAGCTGGAGGCGGCATCAGTCAAGCAGATAGATACACAGGTTTCTGCTGTGGGTACTGCCAGAGCCCCGAAGGGGTACCTTCAGTCGCCTGGGGCCAGCAGGATGGTTTCCAGAGGGCAGATGAGGGCTGCAGGGATGGCCCCGCTGCCTCCCTTCTGTCCTATGGTCTTCCTTGGATTGCTCAGGCAGCTCAGCTCCTGATGCCCAGAAACCTGCTTGGCTTCTTGGGTACCCGACTCCCAGCGAGCAGTGGTATGGCTGGAGCGAGGCCGTGGGTCAGAGCTGCTTTCACCTGGCTGGGCTGGTGCTCACGTCAGGGATGGGGCAAGGAGGGACTTGCGTATGAAAGCATCTCTTTTCTGCAGCACTGGATAATAATAGCAACAATAACGATGGTGCTATTCATCAGCAGTAATCGTTTTGATGTTCATGCGTAAATGTATTAAAGTTTCCCAAAATGCCACTAGAGTGAAAATTTCTGTATATTTGAAATACTTCCAAATGCCAGCAAGTCATCGCTGGAAATGTACAGAGCCACAGCCAAGTTCAAGGTGCTTTGCTAGATGGACAAGTCCCTGTCCCTCCACTTTCTGCTTGTTTAGAACTGTGCCGCACACACCTGGTTTGACTTAAGGGTTCACGTTATTTGTTTTTGTTTGGGTCGCTTAATATTATAAATGTAATATACCATCATAGAATTTAAAAGAGCACAAAAAGGTGCAAAGTAGAAAATAAGTAAAATTGTCCTGACCTCCTCCTCCACTCATTCCTCTCCAGAGTTAACCATGGAAAATATATTTTGTGTGTGTAGCTATCCAGATCTATAGATAGGTAGATAGATAGATATAGATACTTTTTTATTGTGGTAAGTTATAAATGATATAAAATTACCATTTAACCATTTATAAGTGTACGATTCAGTGGCATGAAGTACATTCACAATGTTGTGCAACCATCATCACTATCTGTTTCCAGAACTTTTTCTTTTCTTTTTTTACTGTCTTATAGACTTTTTATTTTTTAAAGAAATTACACACTTAATAGTAATAATAATTAATATTACACTAGCTTTGGTGTGTAGTTCTTTGAGTTTTAAAATTTGGGTAGATTCGTGTAACCATGGTCACAAACAGGATACAGAGCAATTTCCCTCCCCAACTTCCTTATGTATTTTAGAATTTTATATATTCAGGATTCAATCCTCTTTTATGTGTGTGATTCAAAAATATTTTCTCCCGGCCAGTGGCTTCTCCTCAAACAAAGTGCATATACTTAACAAATTATGTGCAAAAACTTGTACACTGAAAAGCACAAACCATGTTTACAGAAACTAGAGTTCTAAATGGAGAGATTTATCATAATCACGAATGTTTCCAGAACTTTTTCATCATCCCAAACAGAAACTCCATCCAGATACGTTTTTATGTCTGTATAAGTATACATATGCAGCCTACATAATATACCTCTTCTTTTTTATACACAAATATTAAACACACCATTCCAGAGCTTGCCTTTCACCTAATTATCCTGAAGATCTTTCCACAGCAGCACACACAGAACTATCTGTTGTGTTTGTTTTTTTGAACTACTATACATGAATACACCAAAATTTATTTATGTGGTTTCTGGCTGGTGGACGTTTACCTTGTTTTTCTTCTTTTTTTTTTCTTTTTTCTGCTCCTGCAGATAATGTTGCAGTAAATATCTTTGTGCATATATCTCTGCATACTGTGAGGGCTTATCTGCAGAATAAATTAAAGTCTCAGAGAAATGGCAAAATCCTGCTTGGAATTTTTACATGAGGGTTTTGCCCTAGAGTGGATTTATTTTAAATGGTGCTAACATTTAAGTGCACAATGAGAGGGCTGTGGGCTGTGTGCTGTGTGAAAGAACAAAGGCCTGGAGAGACATGGCCTCTCCTCTAGGCTCTGCTCCGCGTGCACCTCGGGACCTCAGGAGAGTCAATTCACCTCCCTGACCTTCAGACTCTCTATCTGCAAAGTGGAGCAAATAAGATCTTCCCGGCTTAACTTCACTTCACTCTTATTAGGATCAAATGAAATCAAGAACATAAAAGAGTTCTGTAACTGGAAAGTGTAGAGCAAATGTTTGGTATGACCACAATGGTTATAGTGTCAATCCCTGGAGTCAACCGGGAAAAGCCACGGGTCCAAGCTGGCAGCAAGAGGGAAGAATGAGTCCCTCTTTCTCCCTCTCTCTCTCGATAGATATAGATATAGATGTATATGTATACATACATGCATATATGTATATATACACATATATGTATATATTTCTGTGTGTGTGTGTGTGTGTGTGTGTGTGTGTGTGTGTATCTTGCTTATAACTGTGCCTGGTACAGAGCAAGTGCTGTCCACTAAAATGAGAGACTTGTCCGCAGGCCTTGAGGGGCTGCTGGGAAGGTGGAATGAGTGGAAAGAACTGAAACGTGAATTCTGCTCACCAAGGGAGACCACTGCCTGTCATTGTGTTACTCCCAGAGCATTGATGAGGGCGTCGTCTCCCTGGGGCCTCCTCAGCGCCCCGTGCATCTCTCCTAATGGGAAGATCCGTTTACTTGCTCACCGCCCTGCTCAGCTGTGAGGCTGGATCTGTGTCTTTACTCTCTCCTCACTGCCTAGCACAGTGCCTGCACCTTCTGCTAATAACGATGGCCTATCACGGTGTTTTGAGTACTCACTATGTATCAGGCACTGTGCTAGGTTCTTGCTTACATGCAATATGCCCCCTCCTTACAATGACTCAGAAGTTAGGAATTATGGTGGCTGTTTTCAGAGAAGGAAACCCTATTAGTCTGCTAGGGCTGTCATAACAAAGTACCACAGACTTAGTGGCTTAAACAGCAGACAATTTTCTCACAGTTCTGGAGGCTGGAAAGTCTGAGCTTAAGGTGTCGGCAGAGTTGGTTTCTTCTAAGGGCCTCTCTCCTCAGCTAGTAGGTGGCCATCTTCTCTCTGTATCTTCACGTGGTCTTCCCTCTGTGCATGCCTGTGTCCTAATCGCCTCTTCTTATAAGGACACCAGTCATAATGGATTAGGGCCCACCCTAAGACCTCATTTTAACTTACTTTCCTCTTTAAAGACCCTATCTTCAAATACAATCACATTCTGAGGTACTGGGGGTTAGGGCTTCAGCATACGAATTTTGAGGGGACACCATTCAGCCATAACAGAAACAAAGGCTTGGTGGTCATAAGTGTAATGAACAATGAGCGAGCAAAAGAATGAATGGATTTGCATCCATCCCTTCAGCAGAAATAAACCACTCTCTGCGTGGAAACCATAGCTTCGTTTATGGGACGAGGGCAGAAAAAGATAAAGTAACTACATTTGGGTGGATGAAGGCAAATCACGGAAGACCTCACAGAGCAGGTTGGCCCCCTGGGAGTGCAGCCTGGATCTTAGGCCCATCCTGCAGCTCACCTGTCTTGCATCTCCAGCCAACCCAAGGGCCCAAGGCAACTGTGAACCCAATTTATCCAATTGGCTTCAATTTTTTTCTTTTAAATTGTATTCATGTTTTTGAAATTACAAAAATAATGTGTATTTGTTGTAAAAAGAGAAAACCCTGCAATTACTCCTCATCTCATGAAGAGTAAAATCCACTGACCAAAGAGGTTCTAACTAATGCCCCCACCCTCTTGTCACCTTCTAACCTCATCTTCTAGCACTATCCCTCTTCCATGCCACACTGGCCACACCCACTTCCTTTCTGTTCAGACACACCAGGCTTGGGGTCACCACAGGACCTTTGCACCTGCTGTCCCTCTGCCAGGAGTGCCCTTCCTCCCCATACCCTCACAGCTGTGGTCTTCTAACCAGCTATGAAAAACAGGATCCATCTCTTCGACATTTTGTACTTTTATTTACCTGACCAGTAGAGAGATTGAGGTCTTTTTATATGCTTATAAGCAATTTATTTTTCCTCCTCTGAGAATTGCCTACTTTTATATCTTTAGCTGATTTTTCTCTTGGACCAGTTGTCTTAGCTTTCATTTTTCAAAGTATTACTGACTAAATTCTAAACCTATAAATAGCTTTAGGAATGAAGCGGTTCATCACAGAATTTTTTACAATGGTGAAAAATTGGAAACAAATGGCCACCCATTGGGGAATGGTTAAATAAATAGTGGAAGGATTATGATGCAACCTTTAAAAAGAATATTCAGTAAAACTATAACATGAAATATGAATATGAATATGTGAAATAACATGGAAATATAATTTTAAATTATAACGCTAACTGAAAAAATGTTTTTTTCAGGGAAAAAATTTTTATGTAGAATGATTACAATTTATAAAGAACAAACACTTTGGAAGGCAATCTGCCATCATGTTAATTGTAGCTGTGTTTGAATGTGGTATTACGGGTGATTTTGATTTTTTCTACTTTCCTGCACTTTTATAATGAGTCGATTTACTTGAAAATAAAAAGTGATCACAGAAAACATTTTTAAATTATTGCACAAACATAACAAATTTAATGGAAATAAAAATAGAGAAAGGGAGATATTTACTCATAGTCCTATTATCTCTATGAAATCAAACAGCTCCCTTTTTCCCCCATTCCCTTAGAATCCTTGTCTATGGGGACATAATTTGTAGATGATTGTGACCAGATGATTAGCTTTCCAATGAAACATGAATATTTGAAGTCCAACACTGAGGGGGGAGTTGAGGAGACTGGCAAATTAAAGTGATTAGCAATAAATTACATGGTACTGATAAATGACCTAGACTTGTTCTGCAGGTCAAGGTGATTAGGATGTCTCCAAGTGGGTCAGCGTCTCTGGGCATTGGCCAGTGTGGGTCCTGGCCTCACATTTGACAGCAGGTCGGCTGTACCTGTTAACCCCCTAGGCCTTTCAGCCCCTTGCCTCCTCCAAGAAGGAAGGTCATTTGTAAACTCAGGATGTCAACTACTAATACGGATCCTCTGAGAAGGAAGGTCTCCACAGCCTGGTGAGGATCACTTCTCCGCATCCCTGAAGACCAGTAAGTGGTCCAAGGGTATTACCAAATGGTGGTTAGGACTCTGGACCACATAGTGTCGGGATTATGGATTCAAACAGGCCTGGGTTCAACCCTGGCTCTAGAACTGATTAAACCTCTCCAAGTCTCAGACTTCCCAGCTGTAAAATCATAGTTGCTGTAAGGATCAAATCAGAAAACTCACACATGCTTCCTGGCACAAAATAAATCTTCAGCTAGTGGTTGTAACTATTACCCTGTGTGTCTAGCCTATATTTTTCCTGCTGCAGTGAAAGTTACTTGCTCAGTGAAAGAGAGCAACTCGCCAGGCCCTCCCCTGGGTGCCTGTGAGGCTGCGGTCGGCAGGCTGAGCATCACACCCAGCAGAGGTACCCCCTTTGCTCTGCTGCTGCCTTCCTGAAAACACATGACTTCCTGTTTTCTAAATTCTTAGCCTGCAATGTCATCACCGATTGTGTGTGAGTCTGGAGGTGGGGCTGGGCAGCAGCTGGACCCTGGGCTCAAGGTTGGAGATGCAAAAGGAGATCAGGAGTCTTGGAAGCTGCTCCTACCTGAATCATAGGCTATTTGTATTGATGCCATTAGCTCCTATGTAGTGAGAGCTTACCAGCCTGTCCCATTTACCTCACCCACCCTGGGAGGTAGCTATGATTATCCCGTGTTCACACAGCTAGTTAAGCAGCAGAGCCAGGTCTCAAGTTGTCTACTTTCAAAGGATTAACTCTTGCTGTGATGCTAAAGTGCTTCGTATGAAGGCAGAGACAAGCTGGTCATGGGTGGGATTTTAAAGGCCCTATAGACGTGGGAGAATCTGTGTTCTTTGCGCTTCTGGAGGCAGAACTAAGACCAAAGTTGTTTTTTAAAAGCTCCAAAAATTTGAGCTCTTCACCAGTAATTGATGGGTGGTGAGCTCCTGGTCACCTGAGCTATTCAAGCAGAGGCTGGAGGTATTAGAGAAGAAACTCCTACTAAAGGTAGGAAGCTCTCTGAATGAGAGAAACCCCAGACGCACCAGGGTAAAGTGGAGAGACTTTGCATCAGACGAAATTTGGGAACTTTCTAGCTGAGTGATCTTTCTGAGACTCATTTTCCTCCTCTGAATAGAACTGGCAGTCATTCTGCCCATATCATACAGAGTTGTTCTGGGGATTAAACCAGATAACATAAGGACAAAGAGTTCTCTAAACTGGACACAGTGCAAATGTAAGTTACCTCGTTATCATTTGGTGAAGCCAGGAGTTCTCAGGATATCCACACACTACTGAGCTCCTGTTTTATACCACGTACTTTACACATACGCATTGTCTGGTTTTATCCTCATATATCCTGAAAGGTGGGTCGTTCCATCTTGAGCTGGGGAAGCTGACCAGGTTCCGTCCCCAGCCTGGGCCTGATGGGGCCTGATGGGGTGGGAAGTCCTGGTCCACTCCTGCTGCTGCTTGTACCTTCAGAGCCTCTATCGTGGCAAAGAAGGTCACCTGAGACCCCTGGGCTCAGCACGTGCCACCAGGCAGGGCGCTTCTCCACACACTGTCACTCATTTCATCTGCATAACTATCCTGTGAAGTCAGTCTTATTAAAACCCCTTTTGCAGATGGAGGAATTGAAGCTCAGAGTGGTTAAGAAAGCTGTCCCAAACCACAAAGCCAGTAAGAAGCAGATTCAGAATTTAAATCTTAGCCTTTCTGGCTCTAAGGCTTGTGTTCTTTCCTCTTCTCAAGTGGCCTCATATGTGCTAGGTGAGAAGGGGAAATAAGCAAGTGAAACCAAAATGCATCATCTGTGCTTTCCAGGGCTTGTCGGGGAGGGAGACACGATGTGAAAAGTTCACAAACTGCTGTGACAGTGTCAAAAGCCAGCAAACAGTAAGGGCTGTGAATTCAGAGCTAGGCGAAAACTCTGTGTCCTACACTTAAAGGTGAGGTGCACCTAAGGCAGAAAGGTTAGACAAGTACCTGGAATTGAGAGACTCAGTAATCCCATCCGGCTCTGCTGCTAATCTGCAGGTGTCCTCAGGAGAGGTACTTTGTTCCTCTGGTCTCAGTTTATCAACCTGTGAATTGGACTCAGTAATAGCACCCTGCCTACCTTCTGGGCTCTCATGAGAATCAAACTTGATCAGGCACAGGAAGTCGTTTTAAAAGTACAGATTGGGGTTCAAATGAGAGGTATCCTTATTAGTTGGATGTGAGGGAGTTCAGCAGATGCCCTGCCCCTATAAAGGACTTGCTGGAGGGGGAGATGGGTACCAGTGTGTGTCTGCAGCTTCGGGCTACAGCAGGGCCAGGTTGATTAAGTCCTGTTCTCTCTGTTCGCAGAAGCTTACAGTCTGCCTGAGAGACAGAAAAACAACACAATTCTAATACATCTCACCCAGAGAAAGCAGACCCTGTAAGGGCAGGTGTCTCCTCCAGGCTGCCTTCTGGGGCCCCAGAATCTTCCTGTTAATGGTCAGTGCCATGAAACTTTCTGAACTCAGGGCTTTTATGAAGATGACAAAAGGGTATATAGAGATGGCTGGGCTCACTCTCACTAATAAGACTCGTAACATTTTTAGATGCAATGAAGGTATGGACAGATACGCTGTGATCTGACTCCAGTTTCCCCTGGAGTCTCACAGGGCGTGTTCCAGGCATCCTGTGTCAACCAAAAAATAATGCAGGAGGCTGCAAATAAGGAAAGAGTTTATTTGGGGTCTTAAGCACTGTAATTCAGGAGACACAGATTCGGGTAACCCTGAAAGAGTGTTCAGAGGAAGAGAAAGCATCAGGGACTTATAAAGACGAAAATCCACCAGGCCGTTAAGAGTTGCCTGGAGAGAACTGTGATTGATTCTGACATGAGTTGGAAACTATTTGTCCTTAAGGAATCTCAAGTTGTTCTAGAGTGCGGGTCCCATAAGTAGATAGACTGTCATGTGTTATTTTAGGGTGAGGGTCCAAAAAGTATCTTGAGTTTCTGGCAGGTGTTCTGGATGACATCATCAGGTCAAAAGGTCAGATTCCATCCAGGCTGAGACATGCATAAGTCACACTTTCTTAATGGTCTCCTGGCTCCATTTTAGAGAGCTCTCTTAGCAATGCTGACACAATTTTGATTTTCCTTTCACACCTGCTACCTGGCAGGAAGGCTCCAGCTTATCATGCTGTCGGCCCACTTCACCAGTGCCTACTTGGTGGATGACAGTGTGATGACAGGGGGGCTGGGAAACACCTGGAATCCGGGTTCCCGGTTCAGCCAGGCCCTGGCCAGCCGGAGCGGCACCAAGTTTGTGGTGGGGATTGCAGTGAGCATGCTGGCAGGCAATCTCCTGGCTATGAGCAAACACAAGCTGCAGGCTGGGTCCCCTTTTGTCCCCAGTGTTCTAATCTCAGATCCACTGCGGGAAGTACCTGAGTATGCAGGGCCAGCTCTTCTGAAGCTCCAGCCTGCTTTTCCTCCAGGTGACATTAGGGTCGTGCTTTGCCCTGGAGTAACTGGAATCACCTCTAAATCGCCTCTGTCTCAGCCTGGCCACCTGGAGTGAGGCCTGATCCTGGAGCACCTGTAAGACCACTCGTGTCCCTAGTCCTACCTAGTTTAAAAGTTCTTGATATGATTTGACCCTTTCTTCCTCAAATAAATGTATTGGTGGTGATTTGGAAAAAAAAATCATGGTGATAACAATGGCTGATGTATGGAGCACTTATTACATGCCAGGTCCTGCACCCCGTGATAATCATCTTAATTAAGCCTCACCATCACCTAATGAGACAGGTAATATTACTATCCCCATTTTACAGATGAGGAAACCGAGACTTAGAGAAGTTCAATAATACACAGTTCAGAAGTACACAAAAATTACAGTGCATGTGAAAGACTGAGTCTTTAATTTTGTTCTTTGTCTCAGTTTGGCGTGGAATTTATACTTGTTATAGGGTATGGCTGTATCACTATGGAAGGCTGCACCCGAGTGATGCTGCAGCTCTGAATCTCAACCCTGCTGTGCACTGGCCTGTGCTCATGCCCAGGCTCTACCCCAGACCAATTAAATGAGAACCTGGGGGCATAAGGGAGTGGGCTAATTCTAATATGCAGCCAGGATTGAGAGCAAGAATGCTCAATCAGTATCTGGGTACTTGTTCAAATGCTGGGATTCTCTGGGGTGCTGTGGACTTGGGACAGAGGATGGGAAGCGTGAAGTAAAACAGCTTCTCCACTTGTCTAGGAAAACAGCCACCATATAACCCCATTAAATACCTCTCTTTGGGACGGAATGTGGTGGGGATAGAAACAGCATGACAAATGGCTCATGGAAGGAGGCGAACAGGTCTCTGCCTTGGGGATGGTGGGGGGCTGGGAAGAAGCTGGAACCGGGAGTGTCTATGGCTCCTGCCTTTGAGTTGTCATCTTGGAAAGCTGTCTGCTGTTCAAGGGAAGCCCCTCCACCCTGGGTGTGGCCTCATGAGCTAAACCATAAGCTCCATGAGAGCGGGGACTCAGAAGACCCTACCCAAATGCTAGACATCATTAGCCTTATGGAAGAAATTGACAAAAACACCTACCAATACATTCTCTCATTTGATTCTCACCACACCCTTAAGATAGACATGATTATCCACCATTTTACAGATGGTGAAACTGAGGCCCAGAGAGGCAAGGGGACTGGCCCAAGACCACACAGCTACTTAGTGGCAGGGGAAGGGCTAGAACACATCTGATACCCAATCCAGGGCTCTTTCTATTTCAGTATCCCCTGACATCAAGCAAAGGGCCAATAAACATTTAATTAGTCACGTAATTGAATTAGGTCCTGGGTCCCTTCAGGGAGCTTTCTGGACGATCACTGCCTTCCTCAGTCCCATTCCTCCCTGCACGGGCACAGCTGGACTAGGCAGAGGGGAGCTTCCTACCCTGGGAAGCGTGTGGCTATTAATACCCTTTCCTCGACCAAACCACACACAGCACACTTGTCTTTGGTCATAAAATCATGCTGCTCTTTAAAAAGGAAGAAAAAAAGGAAACCTTTTTCTATTACTTATCTCTGGGGAGGCGCCCAATCCCCTCCCCCACTGCACTGGCTCTGCACAACACCAAGAAATATTTCTTCTTATTTGCTATAAATTTACTGTCCGGTAATTTTTCTGTTCTCATTTTATGTGACAGGCAACTGAGCGATTGTCTCCCAACCCTTTTTCTGAATCTCAACCACCCCCATAAATTGCCTCTGTCACCTCCTCTCCAGTCCTAAAAGGAAAAAAATTCACCCCAGCTTTGGTGGCCTTTGCTGGGGGCTGGCTTGTCTCCTTGAGGACTTCGGACACCCACCTTTGGTCAGTAGGGGCTTCCGGCACTGCCTCAGGGCCAGAAGGCAGGCCAACCTCGTGTAGGGGGCCTGGCATCTTCCCTGAAAATTCCATATATCTAATG
The DNA here is from genome assembly GCF_949987535.1 of Balaenoptera acutorostrata. NCBI lineage: Eukaryota > Metazoa > Chordata > Mammalia > Artiodactyla > Balaenopteridae > Balaenoptera > Balaenoptera acutorostrata. The sequence goes on along the minus strand of NC_080064.1, from coordinate 128,232,228 downwards.
AAAGTCTACCCTGTGCTCTGTGCTCTGATGCTGGGGGTGAAGGAAGAGGCAAGCATGAAGAAGATGCAGCCATTGTGCTCCAGCACTTACTCCAGCCTAGATGGAGGGGAATTTCATAACCCAACACACTATGTCTGTAGAGGGCTCTGTGGGATGCAGGCCCCTGCAATCCATCAGCACACTGAATTCTCACTAGGGGCTGTGATGGCGGAACCTGAGTCCCATTCCAGCAGCTGAGTGGAGCGGGTGGTGCTAGCAATGGTAGGCGGGGCAGAGGAACCAGCCCCAGCAAAGGCAGGCGGGTAGAGCAGGAGGGCCAGTGTGGGGAGAAGGCGTGCTGGGGCCTGGACCTGGGCTGCTAAGTCAGGGCTGGACTTTGCTCAGAAAGACTGGCTCGTGGATGGTTTCTGAGAAGGGGCTATGGGAAGTTTACAAAGAGATCAGCTGCCCAGCGCCAGGAGGGCCCCTGAGTTAGGGAAGGAGTCAAAGGTTTGAGGACAGAGGGAGTCACGAGGTGGAGGTGGGGACTCTGGAGCAGCCTTGAATCACCTGCTCCCAGCGCTTGTGGCAGAAGCCGGTGGGGGAAAGGAGGGGAGACATGCTGCCTGGGCTGTCCTGGGCTGCTTCTCATTTGCTGTGTGCGTGCTCCTGGCGAAACCTGAGCTTCTCTGTGCCTCCGTGTCTGTGTGGAGCTGTTGGGAGGACCTGACAAGTTATTACATCAAAGCGGTGTCCGGCACCGAGTAAACACTAAAGAAATGTTACAGTTTTCACCCTGGTCAACAGAAGAGGCAGCTGAAATAGGGTAAATAACCTGCCCCAAGTCACAAAACTAGTAAGGATAAGACCTTGTTCCGGTGCACGTTATCCGTTCCCGTAGCCACGACGTAGTCCTGCAGGCGGCCATGGGAGGGCGCCCCGGGCCCGGGAGAGACTGTGGCCGCGGGACCGCTGCTTCTCTGATACCAGGCAGGGGTGGAGTGAGACGCCTACTACGCCCCGTTTTACACCTGATTTGTGCACACATACCTGGTAGGAAGAACAGTCTAGAGTAAAATCCGTGTAGTGAGCTTTCAAGTAGAAATGCTAACTTTTATTTAACCAGAATATTTACTGTATCTCTTTCCCCAACTCCATTGTACTCCAGTTTGCATAGGGCAGTTTGACCGAGGTTGTTATGGCAGTAGGGATTAGGGGCCCCTTGGTAATTTGGGGTGGCTTCCGGAATGCGTGGTTCAGATGGGGCTCACACCCAGCTGGGCTCCCGTGCCGTGAGGCAGCCGCCCTGTGCACAGTGGACAATTTCACCTTCCATTCACCTTCCTGCCTTCCAGGCTTTGTGGCCCTACTGGGTGCCATGTCCACTGTTGGGGCAGGTTAGGTTTTCCCAGGGGCTGGTCCAAGGTGGGGAGAGAGGTTGTGCAGGTGGGGTATGCAGAATGGACCCAGCACCCTGTCGTGATTTCCTTGACCCTTCAGGGGACCACCACCACCCCCCCCCCCCCCACCGGGGATTGTGAGGGCGTGTTCCGTCACCTGAGCCTGGCTGACCAATCTCATCTCTCGATACAGCGGCACAGAGCTTCGGCCTGCTCGATCCTAAACTATGCTACCTGTTGGATGGGATCCTCTTCATCTATGGTGTCATTGTCACTGCCCTGTTCCTGAGAGCGAAGGTGGGTACCACTGGGCTCTGGGGGGAGGGCATGGGCTCCCCAGCTCGGTGGATGTGCAGAGGGCCTTGGTGTTGGAAAGTCTCAAGCGTGGGTGGTACCTGAGTCTTGGTGTACATGGGCAAAGCAGGGACCAGACAAGTGTGCCCACTGTGGGGGGGTGGGGAAGGGGGAGATGTCTGGCTGAGTGGGACAGTGAGCCTAGTGCTGGCCCCTTAGTGAGGAGACATACAGATGTGGGAACATCAAAGCGTCCCAGGGCAGGGTTTCTGCTGGCAGGAAAGGGGTTATGCTTCAGGCAGTGAAGAGCAGTGGGGTGGGGGTCTTTTTCCAGATTCTGCTGTCCAACTTCTGACCCAGGCTCGGCCAGCCTTTTCTCTTCAAACCTGTTTGCTTATCAGTACGAGGGAGGGTTGGCCCAGAGCGTGGGGTTTTCACCTAGTGCCCTGCAGACCCTGCATTTCTTGGAGGGGCTGGGACTGGGGGTGGCCATGGCTGGGCAGAGGGTGGAAGGACTTCCGGATAGGAGGCCTCAGTCGTTATGACTTCCGTGCCTCAACCCATTTCTCTTTTGGATTTTGGACTTTGGCAAAAGATTTTATTATAAGAAACAGTGTCTTATAGATTTTAAGTTTGAGCAACGCTGCCCTAAATGATCTCTCAGGTGGTTCCCAATGCTCTGAATCTGCGAAACCGTGCAGTTTCAGCTGAGGGGCATGAACTGAAAACAGATCGAGGCCATGCGCCCGGGGCAGCTCCTCAGGACACAGTGCCACACGGAAAGCACCCTGCTGCAGAGGTCAAGATAGGAGGTGGGACCTTGCGCAGCTCCCATCCTCCTCGAGGTGTGCTCCGAGCCCCTGGGAGGAAGGGGCCTGGAGAACCTCCCGGAACCCAGGGGGCGCGGCCCGCGAGCCCGGCGCTTCTGCGCACGCGCGAGGGCGCGGGCCAGGGACCGGAAGCTGCGGCCAGTGCCGCGGGCCTCTGCGGTGGCTGCGCTTGACCTCTGGGAGGTGTAAGGACAGTTGAGCTCAGAAAAGAAGCTGCAGCGCCACCGGCTCCCGCAAGGGCCCAGCCCCGCCGCAGGCAGGGCGCGCGCCGTTGGCCGTCGCGGAGCGGAGCGAGGCTGCCTGCGCAGAGAGTAACGCGCTTTCTCTCCTCTTCTCCGTCCAGTTCAGCAGGAGTGCCGACGTCCCCGCCTACCAGCAGGGCCAGAACCAGGTCTATAATGTAAGTCCGCCTCTCCCGTAGAGCCCGGTCTGGAGAAAGTGCGGTCCTCTGCTGGGACGTGGGGAAAACAGCGGCCGGGGCTCGGTTGTAGGTCTGGTCCGCGGCTGTCAGCCCTGCAAGTTGTTTTAACCTCCCTGGGGCTCAGTTTCCTCACCCCGGAAACGGGGATAGTCATGGTGCCTGCCTCGGGGGGGGGGGGTTCTCTGAGGATGCGGCGGCTAGCGGTGTGATGCACGGCAAGCGCCTGCTTCGTGTAGTGTCTGCTCCTAGCGGGCCCCCGCCTGGCGGCGGTTTCACAGGCTGGAGGGGTGGGGTGGAGGAGGAGAGTATAGAATCTTCCCTTTGGTGGAGAAGCGACTTCACGCTCTCCGTGCAATGGGACTTTGAATCGATGATCCACCCCGGCCGCCATGGTAATAAGTTCTTTGAGATGTTCTCCGAGATGACGGTAGCCGATGGAGCTCCCAGTCCGTGCTCCTTTGTGAGCCCCCACCCACAAGGAACTCCCAGTCCTACTGGCCCCATCCTCCTGAGCTTCTCTTTCCGGTCTCTGACGCTTTTCTCTCTGTTTCAGGAACTTAATTTAGGACGAAGAGAGGAGTATGACGTCTTGGATAGGAGAGGGGGCCTGGACCCTGAGATGGGGGGGAAACCGGTAGGGCCTTGCTGTTTCTGCGTGTGTGTGAGTGTGTGTGTGTGAGTGTGTGTGAGGGCTCAGCTGGGCAGTGAAGAGAGGGGTCCTCAATGCCAGCACACTCTGCCACTACGCTGGACCCTGACGTGCGAGAGGCCTGGCCATGCAGACAGATGGGGGTCCCGTTTGCCGCTGCCCCTCTCCTCCTTCGCCCTTGGCTCCCTCCTGCATCACAAGGGGCCTCACACACATTAATGCGGCAACCAGGCCCTTATGCCGGGCTCCCAGCAACTCTGTCCTTTTCGGCTGTAGACTCCACACCCTGTGGGGAGGGGAGCGGCTGGAGGAGGCCCGAGTGGGGTCTTCTTAAGAGCAGAGCTCAGCCTGGGTGTGAGACAGCGTGTCCGTGTGCATGAGGGAATCTGAGGTGTGGTATTGCCGTGAGGGCCTGTGAGTGGCGGAGCACAGCTGCAGGAGCACGGGGAGGGCACAGGCGGATGGCAGAGCCCACAGAGGGTGTGGGGAAGGGGCCTGGGGAGGGCGCTGAAACTCCCCTGGCCTGGATCCCTGTTTCTCCATCTCTAACTTCTTCCCCTCGTCTCTCCCGGCAGAGGAAGAAGAACCCCCATGAAGTCGTGTACAATGTGAGTAGAGGACGTGGCACAGTTTTCATTGGGAAGTTGGAGGGTAGGGCTGGAGGAGGGCTCCGGATGAAGGGTTTGCTCCCTACTCCGTGGTCTTTGCCTGACTTGACCTTCGCTGCCCTGGCCAAATGGTGCCTCACCTGCTTGCTGCCTGCAGTGGCTGCTCGTAGGAAGGCCCCTTGGCTTGCCTTCCTTCCTTCAGCCCCTAAGCCTGCTGCGGGAGTTCCCGGATCAGCCTGGTGGGGAACTGGGGGGACAGCGAGGTCAAGCTGGGCAAGCCCTTCTGAGGGGCTGCTGTTCCTAGGGGCCGGAGGAGTGTCCTGTGTGTGGCCTCTTGTTGAAAACTTCACCATCCTGGGTGTTGATCTGGGTCTGCCACACAGGGGACCATTGCAGAGGGTGAGCTACTGCAAAGAGAGCTACTCTCCCTCCCTCCTGCAGTTGGCTCACGCACAGCCCACGGTGTTGGCTGTGTGAAGAGACAACTTGCTCAGATAAATGCATCTGGGGGCTCTGGGGTGAGCCCTTGCATTGTCCAGCATGCGTGTCCTTTGGCTAGGACTCCACATCTTATCTTTCTGAACCTCACCTGAGCTTCTGAGCTCAGTGCAAAGGGCTGGCAGCTCAGAGAAGATTCCAGAGGGCTGAGGAAGGGGGGGGGGGCTTGGAGCTGGTTATTGGCAGAAATGTTTGAATCTCTGGAGCCTTGAATGTGGAACCCCCCCCCCCCACCAACTGGGGAATCCAGAGGTTTCCTTTTGTAGGGGAGCCCACTGTTTTCTACATCAGTTGGTAAGACCAGTGTCTCACGCCCTCTTCTTCTCCAGGAGCTGCGAAAAGACAAGTTGGCGGAGGCCTACAGTGAGCTCGGGATGAAGGGCGAGGTGAGCGTTGCTCTTTCTTCACTCCCCAGGATTGGGTGGTATGGGGCATGCTCCAAAGAGTCCCATCCCTTCCTCCCGTCACCTGCAAAAGCCCACGTGGTGGCTGCCAGAGGCAAAGGTTAATCCAGCTGTCATCCATTTGATAGTATATTAGGTACTCAGAAAGTGCTGATACCCTTTTAGGATTAAAAACCAAGTTAAATACTAAGACGGTCCATGCTTTGCAAAAACAGGCCAAGTCTGTCAACGTTAATAATAATTATCAAGTCAATAATGTGTGCCAGTGTATGTTCAGCACTTAGGATGGTGGGGCCCCTTGTTCACAAATGATTCAGAATTTCCAAAAGTGAGAGCAGAGCTTTGAATCCTTCTAAGTTTGATCTCCATGTGACTGCATAGGTGGCATGCCCACACAGCTGGCCTGGCCAATGCTTTACCAGGTAGATAGTCTCATTTAATTCTCACAATAACCCAATGGGAAATGTGTACCCGCCAGGCACAGGAGGTCCAATAACTTACCCAAGGTCACGTAGCTGGTGATCAGGGAGCCAGAATTTGAACGGACTCTACAGCCCAAGCTTGTACCCACGACCTGGTTGCCTTTCCCAGTGAGCATTGATGATTAGCCAAGAATTTTCTTAAAGATTTGTTTTATTGAAGTATAGCTGATTTACAGTGTGTTAATTTTTTACTCTATAGCAAAGTGATTCATTTATACATATATGTCTATACTCTTTTTCATCTTCTTTTCCATTATGGTTTATCACAGGAGATTGAATACAGTTCCCTGTGCTATGCAGTAGGACCTTGCTGTTTATCCATCCTACATATAATAGTTTATATCTGCTAATCCCAAACTCTCAGTCCTTTCCTCCCCCACCCCCTCCCCCTTGGCAACAACAAGCCTGTTGTTCTCCACGTCTGTGAGTCTGTTTCTGTTTTGTAAATAAGTTCATTTGTATAGTTTTTTTAGATTCCATATATAAGTAATATCATATGGTATTTGTCTTTCTTTGCCTGGCTTGCTTCCATGTCTTGGCTATTGTAAATAGTGCTGCAGTGAACATCGGGGTGCATGTATCTTTTTGAATTATAGTTTTCTCCAGATATATGCCCAGGAGTGGGATTGCAGGATCATATGGTAACCCTGTTTTTAGTTTTTTGAGGAACCTCCATACTGTTTTTCCTAGTTAGCCAAGAATTTTGAGAGCTGCAGGGAGCCCTGTTTATTCCAAGCAGTGGCAGCGTGGCCAGCTCCAGTGCGGCCCAGATCCAAGAATCTGATGCCTAAGAGGGTCTGAGTCAGGCACAGCAAACCTGGGCCCCATCAAAGCCAGGCCTCAGCTTACTCTGCGGAGGCCGAGGTCTGACCGGTGACCTTGAGGACCCTTCTCTCCCGGGGCAGGGGTGCTGACTGGGAGACAGTCACCTCTGACTCTCTGGGGGCCCTTTGAGTAGGACTCTTGAGCAGGAAGCCTGCTGCTGACTCTCTGACTTGCTAGCCTTTTCTCGTCTCACTCCCACAGAACCAGCGGCGAAGAGGCAAGGGACATGATGGCCTTTACCAGGTGAGTGCTGCTGGCCCTTCTTCCCAGGGTGGCACCATCTAACCGGAGCCAAGGTCAGGCTCCCTTGTTTTGCTTGTTGGCAGTGCCAGCTCTTGTCAACAGCTGGGCTGGGCAAGCCCAGGGCACCCATTCGGGCCTGTGGCGACTCTTCTGCTAGTCAGCCCCTGGGGCAGGGCTGGAATTCAGCCATTCAAGCACATGACTTGGTTCTAGTCAGGAGGCCGTGGGAGCCCCGGAGGGGAACTGGGCACAGCAGACAAGCGGCAGCTGCCAAGAGGCTGTGTGGTCTTGAGCAAAGGGCAGATGCAGGCAAAGGACACCACACAAGCCACTTCCTGCCTCTTTCGCCGCTGCTCTGGGCCCTTGCAGAAACCTTGCTCTGCCTCATATCCTCACACCTAATAGGATGGGAAGATGGGTGAGAAGATTGAAGTAGACAAATTAAGAAAAGTAACTTTAAAAAGAAAATGTTATTGTAGTCAGGTGCCTAGTTTTTGCAAATCAGGGTGAATAATTATGCAAACTAAGCACAGCCAACCTACTTCTCTAAAATATAATCCCCAGTGGGTTCTTACTTGGTTCTTTCTGCCTCACTGGGGCTGTTCACAGCTTGCTTGATTGACTCCAAAGTTTCAGGCTACCTGGCTTCCCTGAGTTCAGAGTGATGTTAAAAGGGCCCCCAAATTTTACTGCGTGTGACTGCTGTTGATCCGTCTCCTGGACCAGAGAGGGAGACGTTCCAGTGAGATTGGGACCAGCCTGCCTGTTCCCTGACAACATAACTGTAGTAGCATGGCCTGGGAAGGAGGCTCGTGAGGGCGGAGGCCAACGAGCCACTCTCTCCCCCATGACAAGTCCCGGCTTCCTGGAGTCCCTGGTATCAGGGATGGTAGGTTGTCTGGAGCAGGTCTGGGGTCTCCCCGCTGATTTCCAGCTCAGTGTTCCAGCTGGGTGACTCTCCTTCCTCTGTGGTCTGACAGGCAACTTTGGAGGGCACAGTACTTGGGAAGCCGGGAGAAGGTGAGAATTTAGCTGGGAAGGAATTGCACCAAGGCCATTCCCAGTGGGACACAGGACCATCTCTGCTGCAGCTGCATGGGCCAAGGCCCCACCTGTGGCATGAGGGGACAGTTCCTGGGCCTCTGAGCTGGGCGGGAGATCACAGGCCAGGCTGCAGCAGACACCTGTTGGCCTCCAGGTAGGCTCATGCCCACACAGGGCTCCTGACCCCCTCTTCTTTTCTGATTTGCTTTCCCCAGGGGCTCAGCACGGCCACCAAGGACACCTATGCTGCCCTCCGCATGCAGGACCTGCCCCCTCGCTAACAGCACCTGGAATTTCACCACTCACAGGCCAGACCTGCAGATGCCCAGATGGTTAAAGACACAGGATAAAGTATTTACAACCCAGTTCACTCATATTTCTCCACCACCCAAGTATTCTTCTTTATGACCGGGATGCTTCAAGTTGTAACGTGCGGTCATATCCAATTCCAAACTGTCACACAGAATTTCTTCCCTGGACGCCGGGAGGGAGCGCGTCCCCTGGGCCCTGTCCTTGAGGAGCCTGCTGGGGGTGCAGCATGGTCCGGGGTTTTCTGTTTGCTGGAGGCTGCGGGCAGGCCCTGTTCCCAGTGGCTCTGGGCTCTTACCTGGGAGACGGGCACCCTCCTTCTCAAACACAGCCGAGGAGTTCAGGCCGTGTTCTGTAAAGTCCCCAGAGAAACCACAGATGTTAGCGCGTGTCCTGATGGTCTGTATTGTTCTGTCAGTACCTGAGTGGCTTCGCTCCTGCTGTAAACTTGGCTTCTGTTGTCAGCGTAGCCCGTCATTCCACGGTAACTGGTGATGGGCTGGGGAGGCTGTGCTGCCTCCCTGTGAAGGGTGAGGGCACAGGGGAAGGGGGGGGGGTAGGTGGCAGCTGGTGGTGGCTGAAGAAGGGAAGCAGTGGTGGATCAGGGATGGGAGAAGGGGAGCCAGAGGCCTGGGGGCGCAGGAAGGGGCCCTCCTGCAATCAAGCATACATTCCCCGTGATAGAACTTGAGTGCCAGGCCCTGTGGGGACCAGGAACTGAAGAAGCCCAGCCTCGCCCTCCCGGAGCCCACACTCTCACAGGGAAGCGAGCTGTGAAGAGTCCGGTGTGACAGAACACAGCAGCGTCATCGCTGACTATGAACGAGGTGAGGGGGCAGCGAGACCACCTTCTTTGCAGGCACTTGGGCACCTCACACTGAGTGAAAGACACACCCGTATTGGGAAAGGCCTCAAAAGAAGACTCCGCACCACTCAGACCTAGAAAGATCCCAAAGGACAATGGCACGGTGGGAAAAGCCTCAGCTGACTTAACTGGAACAGGGCTGTGTGATAAAAGGGCACGCGGCTATGGATGGAAAACCCTCTTTTCTCTGCTCGGTCTTAATTTATACTGGTTTGCTAGAGCCTTACTTTTTTGCATAATAAATGCTTCAGTGAAAATGCTGCTTTACCGTAAGCTTTATTTCGGCAGTCAAGCCTGTAATGGTCATTTAGTCATGAGGAGATCAGCCTGCTGCTAGGAGAGAACAGGATGGCTCCTTGGAAAATGCAGGAGAGCCGGGTGCATACAGTGGCCCAAACAGGGGCTGTGCTTGGGGCAACATGGTGTCTGGATACGCCAGGAGTCCTTATGCAGGAACCAGGAGAAGGTGATGGGGAGCTCCCCGGGTGCAGGGCTCACAGCATTGAGCTAGCTTGTAGCGTGCAGGAAAGAGCAGGAGAGAGGCCACCTGAGCATTAGGGCATCAGGACGAGGGATCATCGTTGTCAGAGGGTGTCTGGGTGTTATGAACAGCTGCTGATGCCACAGCACAAAAAAAAAACAAAAAACAAAAAAACCCCTCAGTCTGAGGAATTCCCTGGCGGTCTAGTGGTTAGGGCTCTGTGCTTTCCCTTCAGGGGGCCTGGGTTCGATCCCTGGTCAGGGAAGTAAGAAAGACCCCGCAAGCTGCAAGACACGCACGTGGCCAAGAAAACAAAAACAGAAACCTCAGTCCGTAGGGTTTGGGGAAGGAGAGGGGACAACAGAGGTCTTTTAGGTCAGGTTCTCCCACAAAAAGTGACCCTGTCCCCAGCAGTATTTCCTCTAACTGCACTGGCTGTTTTATAAGGCCCTAACTCATCAAGCCACCAATTAATATTGGGTAAAGACTTTGAAATCAGAAAAGACTTTTTGAAATCGAAGGCCATGGCTATTAAAAGCCCCTGAGCATTTGGGATTCCAACAGGAGTGATGTGCATCTCTGCCAGGAGAGAAGGCATTCGATTCATTTCCTGGCCTCAGAGGGGAATTCAGTTCCATTCACCAAGTATTGACCTAGCACCTTCCTATTCTGTGCCCAGCGCTTGGCAAGCTACCAGGGAAGCTAGAGAAGTATCATCACAGAGTCAGGGACTTTTTGTCATTGTATTTCATCCACACCGTGTAAAGAACTCGGCATCACGGTGTACTGTCGTGATGCACACAGGACAGGCAGGTGGAAGCGGAGTGAGGCAGGGGTGAGTAGCTGCCAATGAAGGGGTGCAGACAGAGCTCGGCAAGGTATGGGAGAAGCTGTGGAAGGTTTCGTGGAAGGAACAGACTCTGAGGAGGGAGAGAATGGCTGAAAACTATCAATCAGCCCTAATTATGTAACCTGGTCATGGGGCAAAGGAATGGGAAAATCACACTATGTTGTTTTAGCTGCCTTTCCACTGACTGAAGTTCATCATGACAAGTGAGAGCCTCATTTTGGCTGCTGCTGCTTTCTCTTCTACTCAACTGGGCATTTTATAAAACATGAAGTTGGCTTCCTCTATTAGTCAACGTTAAGCCTCAACCTCATACCTAGTTTTAAGGTCAGCTGAGTTTCACCCAGGCTGTGTGACCCATATGGCTGGCCTGAAGATAAGAGTTTGACCCAATTCTATCAAGATTTTGACTCAAGAGGTAGGAGGAAAGCTGGCTGTAAGCTATGGGTCTGGGAGCTTGCCCGGGGTGGGTGGGGCAGAGGACTTACTGGACTCTGTGCAAGACAACTGCACAGAGAAGGCCGGTGGGAGAGGGCTCACCGGCACAGCGAAGCCCCAATCAAGCTGAGAGTGGCCCTAGTCTTCGGAGAGAGAAGAGGCTGCAGTTGGAGAAGTCGTACTCTCTCGTGGGTAGTTCCTCTTGGTAGATACCACTGGAGTGGGTTAGAATGTAACAACCTTTTTACAAAGGACTACAGGGTAACAGAATGGAATCAGTGCTTTTATCCTCATGCCTTAGCCCGTGACAAATGGGTTTTGCCTTCTGAAGTCCTCATGCTTGTGAGCCCGCTGTTGTCTCTACCAAACAGCCAATTCCTGTTAAAACTTGAAATTGTTTTAAGAGTAACTTTACAAACTGAAAAGCAAGTTATAAATACAAGACAGGGTGGAATGGAAAAGAGCTAGGCATTCTTTGACATAGGAGCAGAGGAGAAAAGGACCCAGCATTTGTCTTCCCATTTTGGGCCCCTTTCAAGACAGCAGCCATACCTTGAGACCATAGCGCAAGCTTTCTCTTTCAGTCTCTCTCTGTCTCCTAATTCAAGGGGGACGCACAGACTCAGTTCATATGCACTAGTTAAGCAGGATGCCTCCCAAAGCTCTTCAACAAGCTGAAGTTTTCTCTCTGTGGGAAATTCATTTTAAGATTCAAATTTTCCTTTTTATGCAGTCAACTAATTGCATTAAGACACTAAATGTTGGCTACAAGAAGCTGGATAGAGGGAGCTAAGTTGTGTGCCCTCAGACAGGAGAACCAGAGGGCCAAGTTCAGGGGTAGCTTCCTTCAGAGGACACCAGAGAATGACTGTTCAGGACCTGGCAGGAAATGCTAGAGGGGCATGGTGGTTTAAACGATAAATTTGGAAAAGTCAATTTCAATGCCAGTTCCGCAGTCAAATACACAGTGAGAGGGGACCTTTGAAGAGTTCTCTCACAGATGAATCAATTGATCACACAAAGCCCTCGGCGTCTGAAGGAGACCACTGCTCCCAGGCTCGGGGTCCCAGGAAGCCACTAGGGCCTGGGGAGAGAGCAATGTGGTGGCCCCAGCGCCCCACGGAGCACAGGGGCGAAGCCAGGGTACGGGTGGTGGAGGAACCGGTGCGCTCACAGTGATCCTGGGATGCCTAAGAGCACCTGCTGGAAAAAGTAAGTTGGAAGGCTTAGTTGAGAAGTCTGTAGGGAATGTGTGAAGCATCCAGAATACCAACGCAACAACTTCAGAGAAACTCAAACAATGTGAAAACACTTGGAAAATGGTTTAATGATGTTTTACAACAGAAATGAACTGTACAGTTACAGTAAGTTTAATATATATAAAAAATTACAGCAGACAAATGCATCTACACAAAATCTACCATTTCATTCTGATTCACTGTCACCTACACAACCTCTCCCAAGCCTACAGCCCCCTGCAGGCAACCCCAGGAGTGGGAATCATATAAAGGGCACTTTTAAAGAGACAGCACCGCTCATATTCCCCACCGCCTCCTCAGGCCTCAGGAGGTATCAGCTAATTCCCCCAAATGTAAATTGCTTGTGTTTCGGGTTTTCAAAACCAAGAAAACGTGTGTCTCCTGGGGGCCCAGATAACGAGGCCCCAGACTCCCAAGTTATGGGTTGATTCTTGTAGCATATTCCTATCCGAGGGGAAATGGCTAACCAGGCGTCTGGGACAGTGAGGCTATACAATAGCCACCCAGATTGCAGAGTTATCTAAGGAGAAATGCAAAAGGACTCCCAATAAACTACTTAGGAATTGTCACTGCCTCATTAAAGCTGCTGGACAATTTTGGAAAGAATCATCTACACCACATCTTAAGTTTCCACAAAAGAGAACTCAAACTCACATTTTAAAGTTAAGTACATAAAACAAAAAGTTTTGGGAGGCCAAGGGGTCAGTTTCCCCTTGTGTCCCTCCCTTGACAACAGTGGAAAAACACCCCTGAATCAATATTAAAAAAAAAAAAAAAAGGAAGAAAAGAAAAAGGTGGGGGGAGTTAAGATATTTAAAGACAGAGAGAAAGAAAACAGCTTTAGAGAAAAAAAAAAAACAAAACCACTGTCTCTTTAAAACAAAACAAAATCCCAGTTGGGACCGATAATCAGCGAATATTCAATCCAAATTGACCCCGGTGGAAGTTTATTACTGAATATTATGTACACTCAGAACTTTTTTGTTTTCTTTTTTATTATGAACACCTAGGCAGTGAAAACTGTTATGTTACTACATACATAGACACACCCAAAACATACAAAAATACTATTTCAAACTACTAAGAATAGGACAGTTCAGTTATCTTCATGCTATGACTTTAAGAGCATTACACTGAAACAAACAAGAAGTTAAACGACATTTTTTTTTAATATCCCAGAAATATACCAAAATATACATCTAAGCTTTGGAATTACTGAGGTTAGACTAATGCAAGTGCTGGGTAATCGTACTTAATACACAAGTCTAAGGTTCTGCAGGAAAGAAATTATCTTTGGTATCTGCATCAGGCTAATATTATTAACATTTGGATTTTGCTTTGGGATAGAGCTTGTATGACCCTAGAACCAAATCCCCCCCTCCCCTAATCAACTGAGATTAAAAAGATCCGTGTAAAAAGTTCCTTCATTTGCACCCACCACCCCCCAAGTTAAAAAGTCACAGGCATCTACCTAGCACAAAAGGTTGTGAAATACAATGCATAGTTGCACAGTGGTGCTGCAAAAAGGAAACAAACTACAGTAAGGAGAAATGAAAAAGCTTGATAATCGTTCTGCGTGTTTTCTCACAAACAGGACAGCCACTTCCAAGCAGTTCCAGTAAAGGAAAAGAGAGAAAAGGCTCAGAAGGGCACCTTGGCGAGTATTCACGGGCACGGCCCCAGAGGTTAAAGCACCCGGCAGAGCAGCCAATCCTGCACCAGTGTCTTCAACTTCCCCCACTCTGTGGAGTCCAAGGCGCCCAGCAGCACGCCCCGGGCCTCCCAGTCCGTGCGCTAAGCCCCTGCAGTGACCATGGCTGTTGTAGGGAGAACTGTCGTGGTGATGGGCTTCTGCCTACCGTTTTGGAAAATCTGAAATGCCAGTTCGTTCCATGGCATGTTCACAGGTTGGCAGGAGCCAAAGCTACCAAGCATGCGCCTCTGCAAACCCTGGAGCACGGGAAAAAGACTCCCTGCCCTTTCAGTGCAGTCAGGGCCCCCCCCCACCTTCCCTGCCCTGGGCCTCGCTCCTCTAAACACCAGGACGCCACAGACTGGATTGACGCTGAAGACTTCCCTTTTCTTTGGTTTTTTTGTTTGTTTTGAGTTTATACAATCATTAAAAAATCTTTGGTTTTGGCTGGAAATTTAAAAAACAAAACAAAACAAAACAAAGAAACCACCCTCCCCTGGCTTATAGCAGCAGTAGTAAGACCTGGCAAAGCTCTGTTTTTCAACATTGGGGGTGGGAATTGAAGGTTGGGAACTACATTCAAAGAAAAGGTGAAGGGCTGGGGATGCAGCTTCTAGACAGCCCATTGGATATAAGATTGTCAAATAATAATAATATTAATAACAATAAAAACTTAAATATTTGGATTTTTTTTTTTTGGTCATGTCAAAGGAAAAAAAGTGAAATGTGTATGCAGCAGTCAGCTTAAAGGAGCCTTTGGTGTCTTCCCTTCCACCCAAAGTCCTGAAAGTAAGCAGAACCCTGAGGCCTCACAGGGGAAGGGGATGGCCTCCCCGCACCAGGGAGAAGGCAAGTACTGGAGGGGAGGTGTGGCCAGCAGTCAGAGATGGGGGGTGGGGTCGGGGTGTGGCCGGCTGGCCAGCCCCTAAGGGCAGGGTGGCGGGGAACAGATGTTAAGAGACCTGGGAAGACCCCCTGCAACAAAAAGAAGGAGAAGATTGCAATTTGCCCTCAGTTTGCAGTAGCTTTTAAAGCAGCGACATTCAGAGGCTTTGGGAGGTCCCACCCTAGGCTACAGGTCCCGTGATGCTATAGGCCAGAGTTCAACATTACTTAGAGGAGGGAGGGCAGACTTGGCAACTCTGTAGGGTTTAGAGAAAGTTTTAAAGCAAGTTACTCAGTCACGAGTTAGAAATGAGGTATACAACAGCTCCTGGACTCATGGTGGGCGGAGAACCCCACGCTTATTCACCACCTCGCCTCTGCCACCACCACCACCACAGCTGCGGGGACTGAACTACGGTCTAACGTGGGGGAGGGCATTTCCTCGGAGTGACACCTCCTGTGGACTGAGTAATGCACACAGGCCCCGCGAGCAGAGGTAAGAAGCCGGAAGAAGTCTTCGCCTGCACTCAGGGGAGATGCACCATTTACGCTGTCAAAAGCCAACGTTATAATACAGTTGCAAAGTCTTTGGTTGTCTCCTTTCCCCCCTCCCAGCTGTTTGCAGTCTTACACACAACCAGGCTAGTCCACTCTACTCTCATAAAGTACGTGCCTTCCGCAGACCCACGTAGGATCAGAACCAAAGACGTGGCACCCAGCCTGCCTACAACTACAGCCTTTCCTAACAGGACTGTCGTTCCAGCTTCCGAAAGTGCTTTCCCTTTCCTGCTCTATCGTTCAGACTCAAGAGACGCTGCGGGACTAGGTAGGAGTACAGAGTCTTCTCTCTCCTTGGCTCTGTCCTTTTTCATTCGAAGGAGATCCCAATTTTAAAGAAGTGTTTGGACGTCTCATTTTGGAAACAGCACTGTACCCAACGGTCTGCCTGCAGACTTTGGGATATCATGTGAGAGAGCTCAATGCCACTGCCAAGTTACGAAAGAAGCCTTAAGCTGCTTTTGTGAGGTTGTGGCTGACTCCATGAAAACAATGATGAACAAGTAAACAAAGAAAATTCGGGGGAACTTTGCAGCAGACCTCAATTTTTTTTTTTTTTTACAGTAAATTAGTTTTGGGGTCTGAACTTTCTGACAGTGTCCTGGGTTTGAACCAGAAGGGGGCACTGGGTGGCGGGCCCTGTGAGGAGTGGGCTGACTCAGGGATGCAGAAAGAATCATAACCGGGCACCGGCCCTGCCCTGCCCACCCTGGGAGCGTCACTTCCGGGTGCAGTGGCGGTCCATCATGTATGCCTTGTCTTCCCTCAACTGTTGTTTCAAGTGCTCTTATCTTCAATAGCCTTGATACCTGCTTCCTGACCTATCTAGCGCTTTGAAAAGTCACACAATATTAATACCACTTTTAGATAACGTCAGAACAATAAGATTATTAGTAAAGCTGTCACGAAGTTCTGCAACCTGATCATTTTCTGTCGAGAGCAACACATTTCTTATCCCTCCCCTCTTTTCTGTGTCTCGTCAATAGTACACCAAAACAGTGAACTACTCAATTCCCCAGAGCCCATATGTAAAAACATTCTGGAACAATACAGCTCTACGGAAGAATAAAGGAAGGCCTTTTGGATTTCCATGTTATCTTGCTCTTGAAAATGCTTATCCTTCACAAGTGACAGAACAACTAAATATCGTCTGAACTCAAACAGGCTGTACTGGTTCTCTTTATAAGTGTTAGATAAAGGGAAATAAGGAAAGAATTCTACCCCCATCTTTTGCCACCCCCCCCTAAATTTCCCAGCAGTTCCAAGAATATCACTGCCACACTTAGCAACTCTATCCATCTTTTACAGAGCCAGCAGAGTGAAACTAAATAAATCTCTTTTCCAAAGCCAGGATGACCAATAAGACTTCCTTCAAAAAGTGGGGATGGGGAGGGGAGAGGAAAAGGAAAGAGACAAAGGTAAATAAAGCTTTTCCAAATTTCAGCTTTTTGTTCCTATTCCCTCTGCCTGTGTTGAAAACGTAAGGATAAACAATGCAGTGTCTTTGGTATCCAAACCGAACCCCACTTAGGTTCTGTGAGATGGATCACTTATTAAAAAATAGCCTTTCTGGACATAGAGTCTATATCTGAACTCAGGGAGCCAAGAAAGTTTGTCCCAGAGTATGGCCAGAAAGGACTCTTAACTGTTCCTAAACCAGCATCATTTCTCATTCACACCCCCACTAAGAACAATACTCTTCTCAATCTCACTAACTAACCCATCCCTAAAGGTCACACCGTATCACAGGTAAGAGGCGAGCAGGTTGGCTTTCAACTTCTTGATCTGGTTTTCTTCTGTTCGCATTTTTGGTCGAGACAAAATTAGCCTTGGTATGAGAAAAGGAAGTGAGGTTTTAAACTGTTGTGCTACTAGCACAACATTAACATGACAGAGGGCGACCAAAAAACAAAAAACCTGCTTAATTTTCTTAGATTAAGATGCATCAATCATTCATTTCTCCTTTCCTCTCCAAATTAAATGGTGCTTCTCTACTTCTGCCTCGATTTCTCAACCACACACCCCGACATTCACACATTCATCCTTCTCCTAAGCTCTTGCTACGTACAGAGGTAATGAATCGTCAGGAGAGGCTGGCGGGGTATGGGGGGCCTGGGCAGCCACAGGAAGGGATGTAAATGCCTTCGAGGACCCTGAACTGGACAATCCACGTGTAACCTGCATGCCACCAACACGCTGCACTGCAGGCCAGATCGCAGAGAGGCTAACGAGTCCCAAACCCAAACACAGGGATGATCAAGTTTCCTTTGGCAAGACAGAGATAAGGAAAAGCAAACACACACACGAGCAATGCAACATTTTCCTTCTAACATAATCACCTTCTTCTCTCCCCACCCACCCTCCCTAACCCTATAAACTGTAACCTATAAACAGGACCCCAAATACATACCGCATCAATCATGTTTATCAATCATAATAAACATCAGTTCGACTAAATGCTACAGCTAGAATTATTTCCACTATTTATAAAGTTTTTTCTTTTTACTTATTTATTTGGTTTTTAGTTTAAAACCAGTTCTGTAACAATGCTAAACTATGCTGAGGTATTTTATGAAGGGGCCAGAAGCTAGCTGTTACCCACGAGCATTACCCTCCCAGATTAAGGTATCACCATTCAAAGAGAAAAGGAAGAGAAGGAAGAGAGGAAAGGAGATCCAGATTACAGAATCAACGTAAGATCTGCTAAGGTTTACTGCTTTGAGCAAAGGCTGAGAGTAGACGAGCCCACACATGGAACTGCTTCATGAATAAGGATGGTCAGAAGAAAGCAACTTCACAAATCATATGGAAATCTGGGTGTAAACCTGACAACTCTGAGAAAAGACATATTCCCTGCCCTTTGGATGGAATCCTTTCAAATATCTTACTGAAAATTTCAGGCGTGTCCCATTGAATCTCTTTAGAGTAAGAAAAGAATGAGGCAGAACAGGATTAGTATCAGCCTTTAATGACGAAAGCGGTTTACTTATCCTATTTCTGTCCAAGTTCACATTTGTACTGTGTGCACCATCTATATGCAAAAAGATGGCCAGGGCTGTGATGAAACTAAATGCTTTTCACTAAATGCTTTTCACACACACATACAAAAATGAACCCACGATGGTTATGATCAGATGAATCCGTCCGTTCTTGCCCATTTGAGTAATTTTAAATTTCAAGTTTTTAGTCTTTTTCTCCATTAGTACTGATGGTCTTTTTAACATTTTCAGCTCCAATAAACACGGTCTGAACGAATAAACTTTAAATTCATCAATTTTAGATGCCGATTAAGGAGAATGTATTTGACCAACTCTCATAATCAATTGTTGAGGCTCTTTAACGGAGGGCTCTCAGATCGCAGACTGATTTCTGGGGGGGCCCCTGAGGGGTCCAAGGCGACAGCAGACTGCCAGCAGGAGGTCTGAACCAGGTGCTGCCCACCGCTCGCCTGCTCTCGGCCGGCCCTGACGCTCAGGGCTTGCTGACTGCTCCCTGTCTGCTCTCTCTCTCTTCACCCTAGTGTAACGATTTTACTTTTTTCTTGGTGAAGAAAGTTTTGTGAGGATGACATGGTTTGGGAACAACTTTAGACTATGAACAACAAAGAGTTTCTTTTGTAAGCCAAGTGTTTATTATACACTAACTGCAATGTTTACTATCAGGATTTACAACTTTAAAAATCTACATTAATTTCCTACATTTTCAAATGTATCCAGCTTTCCCAGCAATTTAAATAGAAAATTTAATGATAAAGATTGGGCTGAATTTAAATATTGTGTCAAGCAAGTATCTGTGCTTCTGAGTATAGACAAGGTTTTCTCCCAACTTCCCAAATAAATGAGGGATAATAGAACAAAATAATGTAAAAAAGAGGTACAATTGTGCTTTTCTCCTCAACAATGAATGAACTGTGTAGAACAAATTGGCAAGATAATCTCACTAAAAATCTTTTAATTAATATTATTTTCCCTTTTAAAAAAACGTTAATTTCTAATAATGCTACCATGAAGTACAAATCAGTATGGTCCTACACAAAACGAAAGTTGGATTCCTTTGGTTCCATTCCTCAATAATAAGTTGAGTAAATTGGGATGGTATTGATCTTTCTTACCAAATAAATAAAAGCAAGTGTGTTTTATATCAGGTAATGAATGGATAGGAACAATTTTTTTAATTCTAAAAAGCTGCCTATGTAACTTCAGAAACATTTAAACTAACATAGCACTCAACATATTTCTTAAATCAGGAACAATAATATTGTTCCTCTGAGAAGCCCTTTTCCAGGTCTTTCTGCTGTCCTTTAGATTTATACAGGGTACAAATAAAGTTCACAACCAAATTGCCCTGCTTCTGATAAGCAGGATTCAAACAATTACATTCACCACTCCCTAGGGAGGGCCCATTACCATGGGCAAATACAGTATCGCTATAAATGCATTTAGAATTAGTCTTTGGCTTAATATGTGTTAACCAAATTCAGGGATAAAATAAAACTTGCATAAACATTAAGGGGGAAAAAAAGAAGAATGACACAATGAACTGTGATGACCTATCTGGCCCTTCCTCTTAGAAATGCAGAAACGCTACCAAACATCTCTTTTTGGTCAAATGGTCCCTCTTAATTTCCAGACTCTCCCATATAAGGTGGCTAAAAGTTAAGTCTAAGTACCTTAGCTTAGGAGATTCATTCAATTCAAAAAGCATTTCTTGAGATGATAAAAAAGATGATATAAAGTAAAAAAGGACTAAAGGTTGAGTCATGACACAATATGATCAGTAGACTATCTAGGGATGATGATGATGGGGCGTCAATTTTAAGTTAAACACCCATCAACAAGCTGTTTTAGTGTTTCATGTGTACATGTGTAAATGTACCTTTCATTTCACAACTTGTTTTTAAATAAGAGAAAAAAAGAGAAAAATTCTAAAAGTTACCTTTGTCTAAGGATTTATTTCTTCTTTTAAACACAGGTTTTTACGCTGGTTTAAATTTTATCTTCATAAAGTGATCCACAACCCCACATACACAAAGGCAGAATCCCCCTATCCCGAATTAACTAGAGAATATAGACAGGGCAGGGAAGAGAAGACCATTGTACTGACATTTAAAGCTTAGTATCTTTTTTTTTTTAATATTGAAGTCTGTTGGTGAATCTTATTTGGGAGAGGGAGCATTTTTGAACCACATAGGAAAACAAACAAACACAGCCGTTCCTTGCTCTTCCTCTTAATCCATTGGGCTTGAGTCCCTTGGGATTCAACGCTTCCTTTGGTAGCAATTTTGGGAAATTAATGCTACAACCTCTAATCCTGTATGGTGGGTATCAGCACTTCCCTCCCTGAATCCTTCCTCCTAACTTACCACTCCCAAGGGAGGGACTCATCACTACGGGGCAGCTACAGTATTACTGACAGCCCTAAAATCATTTGCACAGACTAAAACTGGAGATGTCAAATCAGGATAAAAGATTAAATTCAACTACATCAGAGAAATAGTGGGATGAAGAGGAGAAAATTTAGTAACTGACACTGCCATTCTATTTACACACCAAACTAAATAAACTACTTAAAAAATCAAGTTAATGTCTGCCCAGAGGATATTACAACTTACCAACATAAAAGGTTAAAACAAGCAGCAACTTTTATATAAAATTAATAAAGACAAATGAAAAAAGAAATTGTCAGTAGCATCTATCTCCTCAATGTGTCTGAACTGCATGATATAAACTAGTCCATTAGTACAGCAGCTTGCTAAAAATTGACTTTGGTTCAAGCTTAGTCAAAAAAACAACATAAAAAAAACATACCACACACAAAAACGGTGGATGGACATTTGTTAGTTTCCCTGCTTGCAGTTCATTGATTTTGGAGGGATCTTAGGAAGGTGAAGGGTAGTTAATTAAATACTTTGTGAAATAAAATGGGAAGACAGAAGGAATAGAAGAAAAATTAACAAGGGAACTAAAACATTTCTGGTCTTTTAATATTAATATGCCTGTCTCCCACTTGGATGATCACAAACAAAAATGCACATTGTGTCTGTATCACTGCCTTTCCCAACACTGTGAAGAGACAAATACACAGAATCCAAGCTCCCTTGTGGATATAAACAGAGCATGCAGAAGAAAAATTACCTGTAAGCTCTCTCTCAGCCCCCAGCTCGAAATGGGGAAAAAGTGCAGTCATAGGACCACCGGAGATGTAAGCAAGCACCCACAAACACCAGAAGGGAACCTTTCACTCCAATAAGAAGGGAGCTCAGATGAGCTGCACTGCAGTGATCCAGTCTTTTGGGAACTTTTTGGATACAGATACTATAATAATAGAACACTGACAAAAAGGGGAATCTAATTTCCAAGTTACCCTCATTCCTCTTCATCTACTTCCATAAACACTTCCTTTTTATGGGCTCATTTACATCGTCTAGAAATACCCTGGAAACAATTACGGAAGCCAATCGCCTTCTACAATGAACAGAGCGATGTGTATTGCCATTTAGACCTACCTAGCAGGAGCACCACTAACAAACCAAGGAGACACTTGAGGTGTGTGCAAAGTTCCTGCTCAAAGTCCTTCAAAGGTTCTACAGATCCCGGCTAATGAGTGCCTTCTCTAGTCAGAGAACCAAGGAGAGTGTCAGGGTGAGAGGAATTGATAAGCCATCTGGTGAAAGTCTGTCGCTAACCTCAGACTCTTCTCATCACACCTCTTTCGGTTATCTATAACCAATGGAAAACAGTCTAGTAGAGTTCCTTCAGAAAACAAAAGAAGGGAAAAGTTTCCCAATTTCAGTAAGTCATTTTGTTCTTTGCCAAGTAAGTTAAAGGAAGTTTGGATGAAAAACTTCCACAAAATGGAAAAAACAAACAAACACACCAACAGTAGAGCATTTCAGGAGATAAGAAATCAGGAGAACCACCAAGTTAGGTGTCTGCAGTAGTCTTTGCTCTTCGGAACCAAATCCTGCCCTGCAACATGTACAGCCATTCCTGTTGAAAGTAGCAGAAAGCAGCACTGTTGCACCACAGGATCTGGGCCTCAGGTCATTCAATGATTTGGGGTGAGTGAGAGCTACAGTTCAGCAGGAATTCCTTCCTACGCAAAAGTGCTCCAAAGGCACCACCTGATGGGGGGGGAGGGGGCGTGTGTGGAGTGGGAGTGTTTGCACACACTGCCTTCAGCTTCTGCACCAAGCCTCTTGCATAAGTGGCAAAAGAAAATAATTTTCTAGCACCTCTGTAAGAGTCATCAAGGATAAGGAAACCAGCAAGAACATTCCCCGCAGTTAAGAACGTTAAGTCCCCCTTACCCTAAAACCCTCCCGCCCCACAGTGTGGGAGCTCACTGAAATAGGATCCAGGAGCAAGAGATAAACATGTCCAAACTATATATATATATAAAAAACAATAACAACAACAACAACAACAACAATAGAGATACAGTAATACAGGCCTGCCTAAATTGTACCAGTTAAGAAAGGAACCCCCAACACAATTGATACGATTATAAACACCTTGTTATGACTTAATGGCCTGTACAACAGACCCATAAAAATGATTTTTTTTTTTAAGAAAAAAAGAAATTTAGACAAACAAGAAATCCCCTTCCTATATTGGAATTGGTAACCCACCTTAACTCGTCATCATGACTGCTGGAAATGATAAGTAGTCCTTTCACTTATTTTTTTGTTTGTTTGTTTTTGATTTTTTGTTTCTGCCTTTTTTTTTGTTTTTTTTTTTTAATTTTTGGTTAGAAAGTTCTCCAATCCATGAAGCAATCCTGAAAAGACAGTGTTTTATTACAAAATTAGGCAAATGTTGTCCCGTTTCCATCCTTTTTTTCCGGCATGTGTTTTTCTTCTCTCCCTCCTCTCCCTTGCCCTTGCAACATGGCAAGAGGAAGCCCATCACGTGTTTCGGTCTCAGCCAGGCTGGCAGCCAGTCGCACTCGGAGTGAAGAAGGGGGCTGGCAGCGTCGCTCAGCCCAGCTCACTGGGCCTTGGAGGCGGTGGTGGTGGCGGCAGCCCCGCTGGCAGAGGCCGCTGTGAAGAGCGAGGTCTGGATGGGCTCAGCTGAGGTGGAGGTGGCGTGGAGGCTGGCTACAGGTCCAGGGTTCCCTGCAGAGGCTGCGGCGGCAGAGACCAAGCTAACCGGGTTGCTGGTGAGCAGAGAGAGGTTCTGAGGGTTCAGGAACAGAGGGGCAGTCACGATGTTGGGGGCTCCTCCCGCATTGGCAAATACCAGGTTCCCAGTTGCATCCAGGGACGTTATTGGAAGAGAGCCACCAGAAGCAAGAGCTACAGACAAACCCCCCGCAAAACAGGCAGGAAGGAGAATGTTAGCATCATCCCGGAGAAGCCAAGCAACACATCAAATGTACTGAGTTTTCCTACAACCCAGATGGAAAAAGCGTATCCCTTAACTGAATTTTTTACCCTTAATTACAGCACTATACTGTCACCAACTAAAGTTTATTTATAATTTTGAAAGAGCCTAAAGGGCTGAAAACTCTAATTTAATGAGCATGATCAGCATAGGTGAGGAGAATCAAAGAGTCATGTTTCTGTCTTGAAATCTCAACTTTATTCCATCTACCTAGAAGTATTTGTTAAATCCAATAATTTTGTTTTTAATGAAGATTACTGACTTTAGATTACCTCCATTCAAAAAACAAACTAGCTACAGTGATTAAGGCATTAAAATATAGTTCGCTTTTATCAAACCAACTTAAAATATAGTTCGCTTTATCAAACCAAATAAATTTGAGCACTTTATAGTGTGATATACAAGATAAAAACTGTCTTTCGAAAAGACTTTAGTTCTAAAATAAGTTATATGTTACCAAATAAAGTATAAGGTGTGATTCATTTCTCACTTCAAAACATTTAATTTCTATGACCTGTACAAAGAAGAATAATGAGTCTCTCTAGGAGGAAAGCAGAGCTATACTGATGTAGGTGGGTTCTAAGGTTAGGACTTGCTTCAATGCATAAGAATTTTCTCTGATGCTGTTGCTTCTCCTTCATCATCAAAATTTTCATTAAAATAATTGGGCGCTCTAATATCTTTTCCTGTATCTGACAACCCCCCACAATCCCCTCACCCATATAGCCACATCCTCACATGTATATTTGAGGCACATGTATTTCTTAGTGGATTAAAAATTTGATTGATTTCTTACATAATATATAAAGAACGAGAGAGGAACTGAGGGGATGTCCTTGACTTTGGACGTGATCACACACAGAGTACAGAACAGTGAGTCTTGGTGCAGCCTGACGTTTTCTGGGATTCTAGGCTCAGGGTCATAGTCCAGTTCTAGACCTTCCCCGGGAGTACCTGTTCTGTACTCAGTTATGCCCTGTGGAAGGCATCTTGCCTTTTTAGTATCACTACAGCCCAGAGGTACACCGAAATGCAAGAGAAAAAGTGATTTATCACAAATCTTGCTCCAAAAAGAAATCCTTTTATAATAAAAGCTTTACAGATCTAACCATCAATTTCACATATGATTTAGTCAATGAGAAAGTCAATATAATGTAAGGTATTCTAGGTCATGTTTTAGATTTGTCTGGAACTAATATTGTCTACAGTATACTGTAGAGATATCATCCATGAAACACTAATCTTAATTGAAGTTCGTTAACAGCTTATTTTTGGCCCCAAGAACTCTCATTTAAGCCCAAATTATTTTAAGAAAAATTTCTCAGATTAATATAGTGATGTCTCAAAGCGTTTCCCTGAATCACGTAACAGCAAGCATCTTCAAACACAAAGCTCAGACGTTAAACAAATCAAACCCTTCAATACATAGAATGAGTGGATTTAGACTCATTTTAGACTGGATAGCATGCTAAGGCCAAAAGGGACCCATCTGGGCTTGTAAAAGAGACATTAAAATCCAAGAGAATATATGCTCTATAATGATGAGGATATACAAAGGGCAGAACCTAACAAGAATTAAAAGTACTCTTGAAGTCTGCATGATGTGCTCCAATGCTAATTCGTTATAGGCCCTTCTTGTATACGGCTCTCTTAGGGGCGGGGGTGGGGACTGGAGAATTCTTCTTGGTCAAGTTTGTCTGGGGATGGGTCTTGGATGACTATTTAGATAAATGTAGGAGGAAATTCTGCCTCCAAGTCTATTTACATAAGAAGATAAATATCAGCATTAAAGTCCTGGTTTCTTTCTTTCTTTCTTTCTTTTTTTTTGGCCACACCATGCGGCATGTGGGATCTTAGTTCCCCGACCAGGGATAGGACCCCCCGCACCCCCTATAGTGGAAGGTGGAGTCTTAACTGCTGGCCTGCCAGGGAAGTCCCAGTCCTGGTTTCTTAATACACCAAACTAAGTGTATTTCCTGTTCTTACAGACCGACACCTATATTTCTCTTACAAAGCTGTTTACAAGGACACATTCTTGGTCCTCACGTTAGTCAGCATTATCAATTCAACTATCTCTTCCCATCACTCTCACCTCTAGCAAAGCAGACTTCCTCCATTTAAAAAAAAAAAAAAAAAGATGCTAAGTAAGGAAAAAAATTCTACTGACCTTGAATAGTTGCCAGTGTACTGTTGCTCATCAGAGCTGGGCTGAGAGCACCACCCAGGGTCCCTGGATTGAGACTGAGTAAGGCACCTCTGAAAGTCCAAAAGAGCAGTCACTTTATTACAACGTAGATGCCTGTGTCAGTCTGACAACATACCCAAATGGATAAGAAAAGGAAAATACAACTGGGGAAGTATATGGAAATATGTTGTTCTCTTTATACTCTTACATGGTTTGGTTAGTGCTTCCAAGTTACTGCCTTCCTTGATGCTCACTTGTACAAAGCAAAACAAGGTTATGGTCCACACAAAATGTAAAACTTGCAGTCATTGTGACTCTTTGAATTACTTCATTCTCCTTTTTTCCAAAACAAAAGGAAAAAAATGCCAGAGAAAGGAATATATTTACAAAGTAATTCTTATTTGTTTGATGGTAATATAAAATTGGGAATCCTATTACTGTTATCTCTTATGTATGTTTGAGAATTAGAAAGCAGACAGTTCAGAGCTTAATGGAGAAAGCATAAGAATAAAAGTCAGGAATCCTGGGCTTTCTTCCTGGTCCCATCACTCAGGTATAATCAGTGGTCTGGTGTTCTGTATCTTCATCTAGAAATAAAGGTTTGACTACTGTCCTTCCAGAGTGTTAAGAAACTTAATTCCAACCATAATCAAAATCCTTGTGCTACTACTATAGAGCAACCCATTTCAAAGAGATTATGGCTTTAAAGGATTTTTTGTTTTTGTTTCTTCTCTTTTTTTGCATTTAAGATAGTGATGAAAAAGTACTCCCTACAGTAACTCCAGGGGTGACCTCCTAGCTGCTTCTCAGACGTCAACAGGACGAGAAAGCACCTTACCCAGCTGCAAACTGTGAGGGTGCCATCAGGCCCGGGTTTAGTCCTGCAGCCGCAGCCATGGCAGCAAGACTGGCATTTGCTGGCAACTGTGCAGCTCCTTGGAGGGCAGCAGCTGCTGCTGTCTGCAGCCCTGATGCTGTCACCATCACCTGGCTGGTCCCAAGAGGAGAGGACAAAGGAGTGGAGGTGGTGTGTGTTGTGCTGGTCTCACTGGCACTGGATGCCTCGGAGGTGGAGGCTGAGGCAGAGGGGGAGGGACTCAGAGAAGGGGAAGTGACTGCTGAGGAAGCCGGAGGCGCTGTGGAAATCACGGCTGCGGTGTTGTTGGAGGTGGTGTCTGTAGTGCCTGAAAAGGGAATCATATTAGAAATTGACCTTCTGTAAGCGTTTTTGGAAGAATGGCTGCTTTATTCAACCATACTCTAGAATCAACTGAATAATTAATTTACCATCCAGTAACCTCTAAACATGTCCTTTTTTATTAACCGAGTTTAGTGTTTCTAGGGAAATTAACCACAAAAACAAACATTTTAAGAACCAAAGCCATGAACCCTACTTTAAGAGGCAAGAGCAATAAAGTAACCATAAAACAAACAGGGAACACAGCTTTCCATTTCCAATTTCCTATTAAAAATTAAAAAACCAAAAAATCACAGAAGCTCTAACTACAGAACACAACTGCTCTGGGGAAGAAATGTACAAGCAAAAAAATCCAAGCTTCTGAAAAGCATTTTCATTCAGAAATCTCCTTAGTAGTCTCTATAGAAAAGTCAAAACAAAGCAATGAAATCAAGAAAAACTAAAAGTTACACATTTTTCTCAAATAATTAACAATAACATGCACAGAAACAGTACGAAAATAACTAAAGGAATATGTCCAGATGCCTTTTTTTTTTAATTTTTAAAAATTTATTAAAAAAACAAAACATAATGGTACAAAAGGTTGAAAGTAAAAGAATTGGAAAAGATATACTGTGCAAATATAAACCAAAAGGAAATTATATAATAACAGATACAGTAGACTTGAAAGCAAAAGCATTACGAGAAATAAACAAGGGCACTTCATATCAACAAGACCAATTTACCAGGAAGTTTTAAATTTGTATGCACTTAACTTCAAATTATATAGAGCAACTGAGCTACAAGGAAAAAACAGACAAGTTCACTATCATAATAGGATATTTAACATACTGCTGTCATTCACTGATAGAGGATACCTCTTTCAGAACCAGCAGACCCCCCCCCCCAAAAATTAGTAAGGATATAAAGAAAACTTAAATAACGTGAGCAGCAAATTTGATTCAACACGCAGATATATAGTCACTATACTCCAAAACTTTAAATTACAAATTATTTTCAAGCACACTTGGAACATTTTTAAAACTGACCATATTGTGCTATAAGGCAAATTTTAACAAATTTCAAAGTATTAAAATTATACAAAGTGTGTTTCTTGACTTGTAGTTAAGCTACAAATCAGTAACAAAAAAGTAACTAGAAGTTATGAAATACACTACTTCTAAGTAATCCCCCAAAATAACTTGAACTGAATGATAATAAAAATATTACATACCAAAACTTGGATGTGACTAAACCTGTGGTTACAGGAAAATATATAGTCTTTTTTTTTTTTCAAGGTAACAGTAGTGTTGTTTTTTTTTAAAATTGCACACGTCTATAAACCTAATAAATAGGTTTTCTCTATTTTTTTTTATACAGCAGGTTCTTATTAGTCATCAATTTTATACACATCAGTGTGTACATGTCAATCCCAATCGCCCAATTCATCACACCACCACCCCCACCCCCCTGCCGCTTTCCCCCTTTGGTGTCCATACGTTTGTTCTCTACATCTGTGTCTCAATTTCTGCCCTGCAAACCGGTTCATCTGTACCATTTTTCTAGGTTCCACGTATATGTGTTAATATACGATATTTGTTTTCCTCTTTCTGACTTACTTCACTCTGTATGACAGTCTCTAGATCCATCCACGTCTCAACAAATGACCCAATTTCGTTCCATTTTATGGCTGAGTAATATTCCATTGTATATATGTACCACATATTCTTTATCCATTCATCTGTCAATGGGCATTTAGGTTGCTTCCATGACCTGGCTATTGTAAATAGTGCTACAGTGAACATTGGGGTGCATGTGTCTTTTTGAATTGTGGTTTTCTCTGGGTATATGCCCAGTAGTGGGATTGCTGGATCATGTGGTAATTCTATTTTTAGTTTTTTAAGGAACCTTCATACTGTTCTCCATAGTGGCTGTATCAGTTTACATTCCCACCAACAGTGCAAGAGGGGTCCCTTTTCTCCACACCCTCTCCAGCATTTATTGTTTGTAGATGTTCTGATGAAGCCCATTCTAACTGGTGTGAGGTGATACCTCATTGTAGTTCTGATTTGCATTTCTCTAATAATTAGTGATGTTGAGCAGCTTTTCATGTGCTTCTTGGCCATCTGCATGTCTTCTTTGGAGAAATGTCTATTTAGGTCTTCTGCCCATTTTTGGATTGGGTTGTTTGTTTTTCTAATATTGAGCTGCATGAGCTGTTTATGTATTTTGGAGATTAATCCTTTGTCCGTTGATTCGTTTGCAAATATTTTCTCCCATTCTGAGGGTCAGATGCCTTCTTTGCATTAAAAAATTTAAGTGGCTATTGGGTAATGAAAATCAGCTCTCAAAAAGTCTATTGTGGTAAACATTTTCTTCTTCTTCTTTTTTTTTTTGTTCATGCCACGCACCTTGCGGGATCTTAGTTCCCCAATCAGGGATCGAACCCGGGGCCCCAGCAGTGAAAGCACCAAGTCCTAACCACTGGACCACCAGAGAATTCCCAACATTTTCTTATTTGAGGAAGCAACAACATACAATGATATTATGAGTCTCATAAAAGTTAGTATGAAAAATGAAGATCTAGAAAATAGTTCTTTGAGAGGCTTAAAAAAAAATCAAAATGCCAAAATTTCTTTTTGTTGTAAGGAGAACAAACATTTGAATACAAATAACTAACTGACATTAAAAATATCACTGGCAGCTAAAACACATTCACTGAAATGGTTTACTATTATAGATCAATATTGTCCAACAGAAATACAGTACATATGTAATTAAATTTTCTAGTAGTCCCATTGAAAATAGTAAAAAGAAACAGGTGAAATTAGTTTTAATATTATGCTCTATTTAACCCAGTATATCCCAAATATATTTCAACATAAAATCAATATTTTAAAAATTTAATGAGTTTTTTCATACTAAGCTTTGAAAAGCAAATCTCAAATTGAACTAGCCACATCTTACATGCATAAAAGCCATGAGGCTAGTGCTTACCATATTGTATAGCGCAGGTCTAAAATATCTCTAGAAGTTAGGCCTAGTGTTACTTAAAGAATATCAAGTCCCTTTGCCTAAAGCAGAAATAAGTGATAAGGCATAGGATAGATAAAGAAGATGCCAACTATTCCCACTGAGCTGTAATTTTGATGCTATCTAACATCATCAAAGTATAGAACAGGCCCTCTTACTTCAGTAATCAGTAAATGCTACATACAAAAAAACCGGCTGCCTAAACCAGCTGGAACTTCATTTAGCGAAAGTCACTATGTTCTAGGATATAATCAACCACATATATGTGTATAGCAGAACCTAAGTGGTATTTTCTCAGGATAGAGAACTGAAAAAGACCAAAAACGTCTATAAATTTTCAATATAATACTTCTATGAGGTATAAAAGACTTCAGAGATGAAAGAACTAGACCAATCAAAATAAGTATTTCAAACCTATAAACATATTGGAAAAAGGATCTATGTAAAAGAACTTTCTTTGTGATAAAATCTAACGCCAAGCTGTAGAAGATTCTCTTCTCTCATAATAACCGTATTAAAAATTCAGGCAGTTTTGTTCTTTTAAAATCTATTTTGAAGCCTTCTTCTGGTCTATACTAAGAACACCTAGAATTCAACTCTCATTTTAACTGTTAAGGAAATGTTTCTTTCACATATTGCAGAGCTGGGAAAAAATTAGACACCATCTATTTCAGTACTGACCCTACTTTTCCCAGCTCCTATCATGTTACACAAAAGGGTTATGTGGTCTCTGAATTAATCAGGTAAACATATCTTTCTTACTGTTAAGTGAAAAGGGAGGATTTACTCCTTTTTCTGTCCCTCTCAAAAATGTAAATAAGATGATTCCCTCTTTACTGCTGCTGTTCCAAAGTACATCTTTGTGGATATTATTAATCACAGTTTCATTATTCAGTTCTAAATCTATCAGACCAATTTATATCACTGAGCTATTGATGCTGTGTTGGGTCCTATGTTCAGCAGATTCATACATACTTTTTCACTTTGACACTCTTTTCCTAAGACCTGCCCCCCGTTCTATAGAAAGGTATATATCTTCTCTCATTTCTCTTCTACTGCTTGTAAATTTCAATCTTTTCTTGACCAATTTTTCAGCTTATCTAACCTGATTTCACTTACGGGCACTACTTTCTTTTCAAACTTCTGAAATGAACTTGAGGTCAAAGGCTTAAAGTAGCCTTTTCTTCACTCTCCACTGCCGTTTTCAGACCATTTGGTATCACTTTCTTAAAATCCCGCATATATACAAAGAAAATCCCAATAATTTCATAAGTGAATTTAACCTGGGCTAAGAGATGATGACTCCAGAAACCATTCAAAGTAGCTCTTTCTGGTTTTTTATCCTCCAACCACATTCTAGGTGTCTTCAATATGAATGTCATATGAGCACTAGAGTATAAAAATGGGATCTTCAAATTAATTCTCCCAGTGAATCACTTCTTAATCAATATATATCTTTTATCTATATTCTTGGCAACTTAATTACTTGGGCAACTTTGATCAGGGAAGTGATGCCTGCTGAGCTTCAGCGTCCTCAACAACAGAATTAGACACCATCACCACCTCACAAGGTTAGTAGGAAGTTATGTGCAAGAATACATAGTGTGTGGCACAACCTCTTGTTTCCCACCTCATCCTTTTTAATTGAAAAAAAAAACTTTTTTAAATTATTGAAGTATAGTTGATTTACAGTATTGTGTTAGTTTCAGGTGTACAGCAAAGTGATTTAGTTGTATGTGTGTGTATATACATATATTCTTTTCCAGATTCTTTTCCATTATAGTTTATTACAAGATATTGAACATAGTGCCCTGGGCTAGACAGTAAATCCTTGTTGTTTATCTATCTTATATATAGTAGCTTGTATCTGCTAATCCCTTTCTCTGTATCGTTCCAATTTTAGTATATGTGCTGCCAAAGTGAGCACCCACCTCATCTTTTTAAAAAAATAGATTTAGTGAGGTACAATCTATATGCCATAAAATTCACCCAATTTAAGTGTAAAATTCAATGATTTTTAATATATTGACAGAGTGGTACAGCCACCACCCCAATCTAGTTTATGACTAAAAAAGATTCCTTGTGCCTATTTGCAGTCACACCTGTTCCCACCTACAGCCTCCAGTCACCTGCTTTTTATATCTGTAGATTTACCTTTCCCAGACCTGTCACGTAAATGGAATCATACAACTTGTAGTCTTTTGCATCTAGCTTTCTTCAGTTAGCATACTGCTTTCAAGGTTTATCCATGTTGTAGCATGAACCAATACTTCCTTCCGGCTGAAAAGTGTTACACTACATGGATAGACCACATGGTGTTTAATTCATTCATCAATTGATGGGCAATGGCTTGTTTCCAGTTTTTTGTTTTTTTAAAAAAATTAGTTAATTAATTAATTAATTAATTTTTGCCTGTTTTGGGTCTTCATTGCTCGGGCTTTCTCTAGTTGCGGCAAGCGGGGGCTACTCTTTGTTGCGGTGCAAGGGCTTCTCATTGCGGTAGCTTCTCTTGTTGTGGAGCACAGGCTCTAGGTGTGCGGGCTTCAGTAGTTGCGGTACACGGGCTCAGCAGTTGTGGCTCGTGGGCTCTACAGCACAGGCTCAGTAGTTGTGGTGCACGGGCTTAGTTGCTCCGCGGCATGTGGGATCTTCCTGGACCAGGGCTCAAACCCGTGTCCCCTGCATTGGCAGGCGGATTCTTAACCACTGCACCACCAGGGAAGTCTCTCCAGTTTTTGATTATTATGAATAATGCTGTTATGATCATTTGTGTAAAAGTTTTTGTGGAAATGTTTTCATTTCTCTTGGGGGAAATGTCGGGTAGGATGGTAATTTTATGTTTAAAGTTTAAAGACAATGCCGAAGTGTCTTCCAAAGTGGCTGTATCATTTTACATTCCCACCAGCGATGCATGAAGGTTTCAGTTTCTCCACATCCTTGACAAGACTTATTATTTTTGGTCTTCTTGATTATAGCCATTCTAGTGAGTATGAAGTAGTATCTCATTATGATTTTATTTTTATTTTTTAATATGAAAACATTTATTATATTTAAAAGATAAATTTATAATATGTTACACATGAAAAACCTACAAAGCTCCTATGTAGAACGGCTTCTTAGAACGTGAAGCTAATTTAAAATTACTATGAATGCACAACATTTTATAGTATAAGCTTCTGTCTGTTTGAACAATGTAATGATTGTTCTTTAGGATTAAAATAAGATTCTGCAGTAGTCATCTCTGTAGCTATACAGTAACAGCACTCTGCTGAGCAATAATGTTGAACATCTTTTCATGTGCTTATTAGTCATTCCTATATCTTCTTTGGTATAATGTATATTAAAATCTTTTGCTCCTTTACAATACTAAGTTGCCTGTATTCTTACTATTGAGTTTTAAGAATTCTTTATATGTTCTAGATATAATTCCTTTATCAGATATATGATTTACAAATGGAATTAATTTTTCTGGATAGTTCATTGAGAGAGTATATTTATTTTGTATCTTGCAACAACACTGAAATTCATTACTAGTTCTAGTAGGCTTTTTGGTGTGTGAATTCCTCGAGAATTTTATACATATAGGATAATGAAAACAAAGACAGTTTTAACTTCTCCCCTTCCAAACTGGATGTTTAAAATTTTTTTCCATTATTAAGCTGACTATAACCTCTACTACAATGCTAATTAGAAGTCTGCTAGAGCAAACATTCTTGCTTTATTCCCAATCTTAGGGGGGAAAGCATTCAGTCTTTCTCCATTTAGTATGCTGTTACCTGTAGGCTGTTTAGTAGATGCTCTTTATCAGGTTAGGAAGTCCCCTTCTATTCCAGGTTTTTATCATGAATGGGTGTTGGATTTTGTCAAATGCTTTTTCTATATCTAGTTAGATGATCATGAGGTTTTGGTCCTTTCTTCTATTACTATGGTGTACTACATTAATTTATGTTCAGTTATTAAATCAATTTTACATTCCTGGGATAACCCCTTGGTCTTAATGTATAATCTTTTTTATATGTTGCTGGATTTGATTTGCTAAGATTTTGTTGAGGATTTTTGTGTACATTTTCATGAGGGATATGGGTTTATAATCTTTTTCTTGCGATAACTTTGTCTGGCTTTAGAATCAAGGTAATATTGACTTCATACAATGAGTTGTTCCTCCTCCTCTATCTTCTGGAAGAGACTGCTAAAGGTTAATTCTTATTTCTTTGTGAAATATCTGATAAGAGTTCACTGCTAAAGCCCTCTGAGTCCAGGCATTTCTTTTTGATTCACTTACTTTACTTGTTTTAGGTCTTTTAAAGGTTTTCTATTTCTTTTTGAGTCAGTTTTGGTAATTTGAGTCTCAGAATTTGTCCATTTCACCTAAGTTGCCTAATTTTGGGGGGCAAAAACTTGTTCATAATATTCCAGAATGCTGCATGAGGTAGCAATTCCATTCTTAAATATATACCCAAGAGAACTGAAAACATATAACCACATAAAAACTTGTATTGAGCTTTGTGATGACCTAGAGGGGTGGGATAGGGAGGGTGGGAGGGAGGCTCCAGAGGGAGGGGATATGGGGATATACGTATACATATAGCTGATTCACTTTGTTGTACAGCAGAAACTAACACAATATTGTAAAGCAATTATACTCCAATAAAGATACAAAAAAAAAAAACTTGTATTGATACATGCATACTCATAGCAACAGTATTCAAAATGGCCCCAAACTGGAAGCAACTCAAATGTCCATCAACTCTGGAATAATAAACAAAGTATGGTATATCCATGGAATGAAATATCACTCAACTATTAAAAGGAATGAAGTTCCAATATATTCTGCAACATGGATAAACCTTGGAAATATGCTAAATGGAAGAAGCCAGACACAGAGGGTCATATATTACATGATTCTATTTATATGAAATGTCTGAGACAGGTAAATTCATAGAGACAGAGTAGGGGGAGAAGTGAATGGGGAGAGACTGATAATTGTTATGGATAGAGGGAGAAGTGAATGGGGAGAGACTGATAATGGTTATGGGATTGCATACAGTTCATTATGAAACACTACTTTGGAAAAAGAATTGGAGGCAGAGCTTGTTCAGTTGAGATTATTAAGGGCTGCGGAATTTTTACACGTTCTTAAGACACAGAAGAATAAATATCTTTCTGGAGCAGTACAGTCATTATCATTCATTTTCTATTGTAGAAAAGTTTACCAGGTACAGCCACTATGGAAAACAGTGCGGAGGTTCTTCAGAAAACTAAAATACCATATGATCCAGCAATCCACTCCTGGGAATATACCTAGAGAAAACTATAATTCAAAAAGATACACAGGCTTCCCTGGTGGCGCAGTGGTTGGGAGCTCGCCTGCCAATGCGGGGACACGGGTTCGAGCCCAGGTTGGGGAGGATCCCGTATGCCGCGAAGCAACTAAGCCCGTGCGCCACGGCTGCTGAGCCTGCGCTCTAGAGCCCATGAGCCACAACTACTGAGCCCGCGTTCCACAACTGCTGAGGCCCGCACACCTAGAGCCCGTGCTCCACAACAAGAGAGGCCACCGTGATGAGAAGCCTGCACACCGCAATGAGGAGTGGACCCTGCTCACTGTAACTAGAGAGCCCACGTGCAGCAACAAGGACCTAACGCAGCCAAAAAAAAAAAAAAAAGATACATGCACCCCTATGTTCATAGATAGCAGCACTGTTCACAATAGCTAAAACATGGAAACAACCTAAATGTCCATTGACAGATGACTGGATGAAGAAGATGTGGTAGATATATACAATAGAATACTATTCAGCCATAAAAAAAGAACGAAATAATGCCATTTGCAGCAACATGGATGCAACTAGAGATTATCACACTAAGTGAAGTAAGTCAGAAAGAGAAAGACAAATACCATATGATATCACTTACATGTGGAATCTAAAACATGGCACAAATGAACCTATCTACAAAACAGAAACTGACTCATAGACACAGAGAACAGACTTGTGGTTGCTGAGGGGGAGGGGGGGAGGGAGAGGGATGGACTGGGAGTTTGGGGTTGGTAGATGCAAACTATTACATTTAGGATGGATAAACAACAAGGTCCTAATGTAGAGCACAGGGAACTATATTGAATATCCTGTGATAAACCATAATGAAAAAGAATATAAAAAAAGCATGTCTCTATGTGTATAACTGAGTCACTTTGCTGTACAGCAGATTGGCACAACATTGTAAATCAACTATACTATAATAAAAAAAGATTTCAAAAAATTAAAAAAGGGAAAAGTTTACCAAGGACCTATTATGTACCAAGCACTATGATAGATACTGGGAAAATAAAAATGACCATGGCAATCACACATTTCTCTTAGACGAGGACAGACTAAGGGTATGTTTATTCCTTCATTTCTAAAATGCTATCCCAAAAGATGGTAAAGTAATAAAAAAGGGAGTGAGAGCTCTGGGAGTGAGATTTCAGAGAACTTGAGAATTTGATACATTTGCAGAAATGAGAAAGAGGTTAAAATTGGGTGGTAGAGAAACCAACCACAGTCCAGAAGGGCACAGTAGAAGACTACAATAGAGGTGGGAATTATTTACCCCAATGGAGCCCTGAGGGGATTTCAAGCTCCCCGTTGTCAATACTGAGGCAGGAGTAGGAAACAAGGGCAGAGAACAGGGTGACCAGACTGTTCACACACCAGCTCTGTCAGTGGGACTTTTTCCTCCCCCCACCAGACTCATCACCTAAGCATTAACTAATGTCACCTACTACTCTTCAAAGAAAATAAAAATCTGAGTATGGAAGGGTAAGAACGTTAGTGTAAGCACTAGCATCCCTCTCATTTGAGGAAGGTGTGAGGGTACAGCCTGGTCTGCCTGTCTGCTTTCCACCCATAGGCCCTGAGCAAAGTCTGGCAGTTCTCTCCCCACATTCACAGCTCACAGCTCCCTTCCAATCAAGGGAAAGGATGCTGAGTAACAGAGGCTACACAAGGGCAGAAAAAACCTTACAAGCTACTGATATTAAGTACTAAGGCCTTGCATTCATCGGTATGACTAAATAATCAAAAATTACCGGACAATGAAAAAATCCACAGCACAAAAGAAATGGAACAAAATAAATAAGCAGAATTGAGGGCAGAAGAAGCAACTTAAACACAATTCTAATTTGTACTGTATCTACAAATTAAAAATAGATTGCTATGAAAAGGCGGAATCAGAACAAAGAAACATTCTTAGAAATTAAAAATATGATTTTGGAAAAACATACAAATGACAACAATAAAAAATGGGAACACAGGAACAGTTAGATAAAATTCAGGATATATTTCCAAGAATGAAGTATAAAAAGTTAAAAAATGAAAAACACAAGAGAAAAGTTAGAGATATATAGGATCAATTTAGAGAGTTTAAAGTCTGTTTAAAATATGTTCCAGAAATAAGGAAGAAAGACAAATTACCAAAGTTAAAGACATTAATTCAAAGTGAAAATGCCCACTGAAGGCCAAAGAGGACAAATTTAAAAGGCCCATGCCTTGATACCTTCTAGTGAAATTTCAGAACTCAAAGGATAAAAAGATCCTAAAGTTTACAGAGGGAAAAACAAATGATCAACAAATCAGAGTTAGACTGAAATCAGACTTTTCATTGGCAACACTGGATGCTAAAATACAACAGAGCAATACCTTCTAAGTTCAAAGGAAAAGTAATTTTGTACCTAAAATTCTATTACTGTACAAACTACAAATATTGTGAGGGCAAAATACTTTTCAGTTATGCATGCACTTGGAAATTTTCCCTCCCATATAATCTTTCCAAATAAAGAAAAAAATTACTTGAGAGTGTGCACCAGGCAAAACAAAAAGGAATAAAAGGTAGAGGGAGACATGGGCTCTCAGAAATATTGGATCTAACTCAGGAACACAGTGAAAAGAAGTTAAGATAAGCAATCATAGGGATTCCAAGGAGAAAGTCTTCAGGAAGAAAGTAGATTGCATTAGATAAGCTGTATGATTAAGATACTGGATGTCTTTCATAAATAATATGAGTGAAAGAATATGCTACTTCTGTCAACTGAAAAAAAAAAAAAAGCAATTTAGAAATGTCAGAGGAAAAGAGGCTATAATAAGAAAGTTATGGTCCAAATAGGAAAACAATTAAAATGAGGCATGATTTTCAGCAACTGCTGACAAGAGGAAGAAAAGAAAATCCATTTGACACTGACTCTTGTAACCTTCTCTTTCAAGGAGCAAGGTTTAAGTGTCATAAGATTACATTTTTCACCCTAATCATATGAGCTGTCCCTGAACGATATTTATACAAATGTAATATTATTGTATTCATTTTCTATCGCTATTTAACAAAGTACTACAAACTTAGCAGCATAAAACAACTGATTCAACTTTGTTGTACAACAGAAACTAACACAGTATTGTGAAGCAATTACACTCCAATAAAGATCTATTTAAAAAATAAATAAAAAGGAAAAAAGAAACCCCACACATTTACTATCTCACAGTTTCTGTGGGTCAGGTGTGCAGGCACAGTCTAGCTGGTCCTCTGCAAGGCCACAATCAAGGGGTCAGCCAGACCGTTCCATTCTGGAAGCATGACTGGGGAAGAATACGTTGCCAGGCTCACTTGGGTTGCTGGCAGAAATCATTTGGCAGAATTTGCTTGCTGCTCTAGACTAAGTGCCCAGCTTCTTTTTGGCTGTTGGCTGAAGGCCACCCTCAGCGCCTAGAGGTCATCCTCAGTACCCTGATTTGTGAGCTTCCTAACACGGTTGTTTATTTCTTACTTCATCAAACTGGTGAGGAGGGTCTCTAGAGTAAGTCTGGGAACAAGACGGAGTCTTACAAAATGTAATACAATCATGGAGTGACATCCTATCACCTTTGCCACATTTTATTGATGAGAAGCAAACCAAAGGCTCAGCCCACACTCAAGGGGAAAGGATTACACAAAGGCATGAACACTAGGAGGTAGACACCATGGAGGGGGAGGGTCACCTTAGACTTTGTCTGTTACAATTACAAATGCTGATTATTTTTTTCTCTTAATTTAGATTTATCAAGTGTTGAAACTTATTTGCTTCTGATCTAAACATTTTTCATTTTGCAACTTACTTTTTGTGTGTATATAATTTTATTTATTTTTTTAATTTATTTAAAAAATTTTTATTGGAGTATAGTTGCTTTACAATGTTGTGTTAGTTTCCACTGTACAACAAAGTGAATCAGCTATACGTATACACATATCCCCTCCTTTTTGGATTTCCTTCTCGTTTAGGTCACCATAGAGCATCGAGTAGAGTTCTCTGTGCTATACAGTAGGTTCTCATTAGCTACCTATTTTATACATAGTATCAATAGTGTATATATGTCAATCCCACTCTCCCAATTCATACCGCCCCCTTCCTTCTCCCTTGGTATCCATACATTTGTTTTCTACGTCTGTGTCTCTAGTTCTGCTTTGCAAATAAGATCATCGACACCTATAAGTGCTGATTATTAATTTAACATTTTTAGAGACTTCTGCCTTTGACCATAAGAGTAAATGATAGCAAACTTACCCTTACACTATAACAGGAATAGAGAAATATATGAGAAAATGTTTTAGATATGAGAAAATAGGCAGCACAGGGCTGTGATCCCTGAAGAAAGGGAAACAAATGATGTGAGCCCTATAATCACCTGGACTTTATTTGGAAGCACTTTATAAACTGCTGCACCAGGAGAGGAAACTAAGTAGAACACAGCAATTTCAATGATTTGAGGAGACAAAGACCGTCGCTGGATGCTGAAATGGCTGGAATTTGCAGGAGAGAGTACTGGAAAGGAAAAAACTAATAGAGAAAGAACTCTAGAAATGTGCATAGGGGTTTCCTAGAATCTTTGGTTGAATACTACATTGCACATGCACAGGGAAACCCCATGAGTCCAGGCAGGGAGGCTGTAAACTGAATGATCCTTGGAATTCATGCAGGACAGGGAGATAGTCCAGTTCCAACTACACAGAGAGTAGAGACTATTGAATATCTGGGCATTCATTAGAGACCCCAGAAGGGTCACACCTTAAACTAGTGAAGGCTACTCTAGGGCCAATCTAATAAAGCTTAAAAAATAAGCCTTGAAAGGATCAAGCTGATCTGTAGTAACCTATCTGCCTGCCAAAGCAAACTCAAAAACTCTTTAAAGGAAGACATCAAAATCCAGATGTATAATCCCCTTCTCTTGAGTACAGGCAGATCTGTGAATATGATGGCAGATGTGGTAGCCACTCCTTTAATTGGGTTATATCATATGACAAAGGTGAGAGGACTGACTACCTTATATTGCATAAGACCCTCCATAGCAGCTGACTGGAGAGAGATTCTCATGTTGCCTTTGAAGAAGCTGCCATGTCTTGAGAAGGTCATGAGGCTAGGACTTGGGGTTAGCCTGTAGGAGCTGAGAGTGATCTAGCTGACAGCCAGCCAAAAAAATGGGGACTTCAGTCCTATAACCACAAGGAACAGAATTCTGTCAACTAATGAACCTGGAAGATCTTGGGTGTCACATGAGGTCACAGTCCCAGCCAACATCTTGATTTCAGCCTGGTAAGTCCCTGAGCAGAGGACCCAGTTCTAACCCATGCCTAAACTTCCAACCTACAGAACTGCGGGATAGTAAATGAGTATTGGTTTAGGCCACTAAGTTTGTGGTAATTTGTTACGCACCAACAGAAAACTAATATGCTTGGAAAGAAGACAACAATGTCTGCTCTTACCACTTCCCTCAGCTGGAGTTTCTAGTCTATGCAATATTTATCAATCAAGGTGAAACAAAACCTATTTCACTGTTATAAAAGATGAAAAATAGCTCTTAAGTATATGAAATGATGTTCAACTTCACACGATTAGAAAACTGAAATTTAAAGTACACTGAGATACAATTTCTAACATATCAGGTTGGTAAAAATTAAAAAGTGTAACATTCTGTTGCAGAGGCTATGGGGAAACTGGCCCTCTCACGTATTGTTAGTGGGAATAAAAATAAGCACAATCCTTTTGGAAGGCAATTTGATAGTATCCAACAAAACAACAACAGTATCCAAAAACACATAGGTGTGTACCTTTTGACCCAGCAATTCTACATCTTGAAATTTACCCTCAAGACACATTTTCAACAGTACAAAAATACATATCCATAAAGTTATTCCTGAAGCATAGTCTATAATTACAAAATACTGGAAATAAACTCAATGTCCATACAACAGGAATGGGGTTAAATAAACCGTAGTACATCCACATAATAGAGTAGTCTACAACAATGAAACAGAATAATTAAGATTTCTATGAACTAATGTGGAGTGATTGTCAGGATATTTTGTTAAGTGAAAAAACTGAAGTGCAGAAGATCACGTAACTATGATACCTTTAAAGTAACAAACAAGGGTAAATTAAAAAAGAAAAAAACCTCTACTCAATAGTTCAAAAGAAACACTGGAAGGGCATAGATGGGAATGGGATGGAAAGGATACAGAGAATTATGATAGAAGGGAACGACATTTTTCTGAGCAGAACTTTTTGTATAGTCTTACCTTTTAAAACCATGTTAATATCTCATGTTCTTAAAAAAATCACAAGGATGGGAGGAAAAACACTAACATTGAATACAAACAAAACAAATAAACTGACCTGAATTTCAAATGAATAATGTTACTACACTGAAGAGGATATAAAAAGAACTTACCAAAATAACTTTTGAACACAGTATTTGGGCTTTATGCCTTTAGGCTTAAGACAAGAACTCTAAACTGAACTGAATTAGTAGGTCTTTTCTTTTCAGAGGCATGGGTTAGCAATTTTGAAACCACTTTCTTTTCACTATAGGATTGAGCAATTAAGTAACTTGTTATTGTTGATAATGGGAGCCAAGTTACCCATTGTCACGAGAAGGGAGTTAAAATATGGAAAGAGGTTAGGATAGAAAAGAACTAACTATAGGATATTGGATTGGAATTGGAGATATCAGTATGAACTCATGGATTTTAAGGAGGCTGATTCTAGGCCAGAGGCAGAGAAACTTTAAGATGAAGCTGAACATCTTGTGTGCTAAAAAATAAGGAAGCACTCAAAGAATGCTAGGGACACGTCAAAAGGGCACAGGAGCCACCTGAAGTAGTTCCCATTGGCTAAATCTGGGACAATCTGAATATTACAATAAAAAGTGATAGTAGGATTCTAACCTACTGAATACAGAATGATTTCTGAGTCCATATTGATACAGATAGCCTGGATCTGTTATTATTCTGATTCTCATATAATTCCATCATTTCTTCCACATTTATTAGTTGGCTTTCAACTGTAAGGATGAACTTTTCCTTTTCCCCTATATTTCTTGTTTATTAAAAAACAGAGTAAAGTATTCAGGGGAAAAGGGCATATCTGTAACTTGCTCTTATAACAGTTCAGAAAAAAAATCACATACAGAAACACAAAGAGGAAAAGGAGAAAGCAAACATAGTAAGATTTTAATATTTGGAGAATGTGAGGAAGAGATTTAGGATTTCTCTGAACTATTCTTATAATTTTTCTGTAAGTCTGAAATTATGTTGAAATAAAAAATTTAAGAAAAAGCTGTATGTACGGAGGTGTTCATTATAGCATTATTTATAACAGTGAAAACTTCATTCATTTAATAATTACTGGGTATCTTACACTCTAGGTAGTGTGCTGGACATGAGGAATACAATAGTGAACAAGCAAGACCAGTTACGTGGCTTAGAGATTGAGAGGTTTCCTGGGATGTAATATTTGCAGGGCTCAAACTGGAAAAGTTGGTCACCCTCGGTTGAACTTAACCATGATGGTAGCATATGGAAATGGTTATGAAATTACAGTA
This sequence comes from Balaenoptera acutorostrata, assembly GCF_949987535.1. Taxonomy (NCBI): domain Eukaryota; kingdom Metazoa; phylum Chordata; class Mammalia; order Artiodactyla; family Balaenopteridae; genus Balaenoptera; species Balaenoptera acutorostrata. The sequence goes on along the minus strand of NC_080064.1, from coordinate 128,189,556 downwards.
CAACCATTTGATACAAGGGTAAGAGTAGAAAAGTAAAAACTGTAACAACAGAGGAAGATATTTATTATTAGATGTTAAGCTAAAAAAAAAAAAAGGATACACTATAAATACTATTAGAATTGTACATCTATATACATATAAAACAGATATAAAGACAAAATAAAAATAGTACTCGTGGTGATTGTGTCTTTCCTATTTGAATTTCCTATGTTAAATATTTTAATGATTAAAGAAAAATTTCATTCCAAAAGTTACTAACATTTCAGAAAACTGTCATAATTAAATCTAAATAAATGGGCCAAGTAATTGAGTTTAAGAAAATTTGATTAGTCAGTTAAGATCACCAAAAAATAAAAAAAATTTTAGCTCGTTTTGAGTATGTATATCTTCTTAAAATTACCTTCTGCCTCAGATTTATGCCATTTTTTAAGAAATCTGCAAAGCTATTGTTCTTAATGCCTGAACCATTAGGAATTTTTTTTTGGCAAAAGATGGGTATCTTTAAACCTAATGTAATATGACTTATAATTTGTTTAGAAGGTAAAGTACACAATTTACCAGCCAGTGGCAGTCAGGGTACACAGTAAGTTCCTCAAAGACAGGAATTTCATGTTCCTGGTGCCCAACACAGCGGCAACCAATCACCAACAGTTTGCTTTTTAAGCTGAGGTGCTGAATACTATACACTCTTGAATAGAGGTTTTTAACTTGCCTCTAAGGCATCAGAAATGGCAAGGCTTGGTAAGGTGGGGACTGATGAGGTTTGTGATTTCTAAACCTCCTTGTAATCTTACTAAAAATTGTGGGTATGTCTACTTTGTGAGGGGAAAAGTTTATAGCTTTCACCAAAGTTTCAAAGAGGTCAAAGACCCAAAAGAGGTCAAAAGTACTGTTCTGAATAAACAAACAATATTATGAAATTTTCTAATAACTTAGAAATTTAATAACTATATAAAGCCATTTATTCAATTTTTACATCATGGTTAGGTCACTTAAAATATGAGTGAAAAAAACCAAATTCCCCAACTCTAGGTTAAATTTAAGCTTGATTATGAAAGATCACAAATCTATCCAATGATTTACTAGCATATATCAACCTGGTGAATAATTACAGAATGTCTTCTGCTTTATGTATCACTAGAAAACTTCTGACGACAACACTAATTTATTTTAGATGTATTTGGAAAATGTGTCACGTAAAGGGAAAACATTTATTTATTCATTTTATTGTGAATGTGCCAAGCACTGATATTTCAAAAGGAATATTCAGATCTTTTGAGAAGTACAAGGTCTATTGGAAAAGAGAGAAGTATAAAATATAACTGTTTATAATATGGGCAGGTGGAAATAAATAGTTTCCTGAAGAAGCTAAAGAGTATATCCAAGAAGAATTGATACCTAAGCTGGAGTAGTTTCATCACTAACAGAAAGAAGTGGAGGCTGGGATGGACAACATTTTACGCTATGGGAATGTTTACAAAGGTAGGAGGAATCTTCTTGTGTGTTGAGGATGGGATGGAGAAAAGACTATGAATTCATGATAAATTTGGACGTTTTCCTGAGTGCAAAAAGCTGCAGCTATTAAATGTTTTTAAGGAGAGGAGGAGTTAATTGAAAAAAAGTAACTCTGGGACTTTCCTAGTGGTCCAGTGGTTAAGACTCCATGCTTCTATTGCAGGGGGTGTGAGTTCAGTCCCTGGATGGGGAACTAAAATCCTGCATGCCATGCAGTGCGGCCAAAAAAAAACAAAAAACAAAAAACAAAAAAACTCAGGAAGCAACGTAGAAGACGGACTAATGTGGGAAAGAAAAAAGATAAGAAAATCTTTATGTGAAAGTATTCTTTCTGGAAAAATGTATTATGCCTGATTTTTTTTTAGAGTTCAGGTTTTCATATATAACTTTTTTAAAAAAAGCAATACATATTTTTAGTTAAAACCTTAATTTACAATTTAATGGCAGATTCTCACAGAAACTTAGCATGGGCCTATCATTTGCCTAACAGCTGCATGGCCTGGCTGCTGCTTACCTGTAACAGAGAGATTAGTTACCGCAGCACTGGTTAAAGGAAGGACTGGATTGACTGTGAGGGTAGTTGCTGCGCTGCTTGTCACAAGGCTTGGCGTGGTTGCCACCTAGAGGTCAGAAGTGAAAATATGCAGAAGCATTTAAAAACCAAAATTTAAAAATTTAAGTCCATATTGTAGATTTATTTTTCCTATAAAATTTTTAAAATTCCAGATACAATAGAATAAAATAAAAGGGCCTAAAAGGAAGTGATTTTATTAATTACTCTTTGATCCTGGAATTGAGAAAACTGGCTTATGTTGAAAGGTTCCTTTTGAAGGTTTTTCACTGATGTTACTAATGGCTTTGCCCAAGTTTTAAAAAGAAATTAATAAAAACAAATTTCCATATTTCAATAGTGTTGAGCAAGACAGAAATATTATACCAGTTATAAACTTAATCTAAACAAGAAAACTATTCAAGGGGATCATGGGATCTGGGGTTCTTGTATTGCTTCTATTTTCAACTATGTGGGGACAAGACTGTCTTGGTTTTGTTTTTAATGAAATGATATTAAGGAAAGAATGTAAAACAAATTTTTAAAAACTGACAGTTTCTTTTTGAAATAAGATAAATATTTCTACATTTTTGTAAGAAACACTGCCTTCCTTCTATCCTTCCCTCCTTCTTCTAGAACAAATAAATCCAAAACACAAAATAGTCACCTACATAAAAGTGTACGTAATGACTATCTTTTTCATAACTACTATCTCATGAACTTTATGATTAAAGCCTCACCATTTAACAACCATAGCCTTCACTTAACAAACTAGTAAGTGCTATTAATGATGACCTTAGTTTGAAAAGCCTGCCAGTATAGAATAATACTCAAATAAATTAAAAATAAATTAACAAGAAAGTATCAGAAATGCAAACTCAACAATATTCCTATCTTTGGAATCCTGGTTGGAAATGTGGCATCACATTTACAGTTGTCCTAAAGATCAAGGGAGTCACATGACCACTATATGTCCCTTCAGTCTAGGAATACTATTCTAATGTTAACAGCAGAGGTTACTCAGTGAGGTTATAAATAAAAGGCCCACATGTTTGTGAAAATCTGAGACAATTGTTTTAATACAAGTTCAGAGCTAAAGGTTATCTGGGAATTTATTGTCACTTAATCATGTATGTGTAAGTTTAATAAATTGAGCTTTAGAACCCAACATGAATAAGTGCAACTAAAGATTTTTTTAGATAACTGGAATTAGCCACAAATTTACTCCCAGTTACAGAGTAACCTAATAAACTACATCAGAGAAGAGAATAATGGAACTGCAGAGAAATAGAAAAGGATTAAAACTGCTTTAAAAAAGAAAGATCAGTAAGTTCTTGGGTTAATAACAACAAGACATTTAATTACTTTTGTAACATTTAAAATATAAATTTATATATCTTTATTCAACATGAATATATACAATAAATTCCTATAATGAAATAAATTCATTTGATAGGGTATTTGTAAAATTGTAAAAATTAACCCTTGAGCACGCCTCCCTATTTTTCATCCTTACCAGTGAGGTCGGGCTGGGGAAAATTGCTTTGATAGGTGAGCTGCTGGTCCCACCACTGCTCGGTGGGTTGATTCTTTTTTCTTTCTGGCGGCGGTTACAAAACCAAACACGTATCACCTCCTTTTCCATATTAAGTTGATCAGCAATCATGGTGATCTCTTCCGAGGTAGGCTTTTGATTCTGAAGAGGAAAAAAAAAAATCATCTTTTGGAAAAACTTTTTGAACTACTGACATAACCATGTCATTAAATGAATAAACAAACGGGGAGGAGGAACAATAAGAGAATGAAATTGGGATATACAAGGCCATATTATTCCACTTTTAACAAAGAACATCTATAGACAGACATTCTAATGAACATGTATTTATTAAATGTAGTCATATTAACTTAGAATAAGTTATTCTTGAATATTTATATATTTTTTATTTTAAGGGCAATTAATCGTGAATGAAACCAATACCTTATTTATTAGTGGGAATTTAAGAACTTCCCCAGTGCTTCATGCATATAATCTCACTTGGACAATGTGAGGCAGGCCATAAGCCTGTGGGGCAGGAAAGGCAGTTATTTTACAGATAAAGGGACTTCAGCTTAGGAAACCACGTAACTTGACCAATCACACAGTTAATACGTGGCAGAGCAGATAAAGACTCCTGTTTCAGTGCTCCTTCCATGGTGCTCAAGGCTTTTCTGAATTAGAGAAGTCAAACTTTTGTTGGAAGCTTTGATTGTGATATTCCCTGGTACCAGAAAAAAAAAACAAACCAAAAAAAAACATGCCAAATACCTGTTGAAATAACTTGAGCTCTACAGCTCATCAAGGCCTTCAGTGTTCTGGTTCCAAACACTACAGTTTAGCCAAACCAAACTACTTGTGCTTCCCCTAATACGTGTCAGGGCTTTTCTCTCTGGACGCCTCTGCTTGCAGCGCTTCCCTCCCGCCCCTCCCTACCTGTGGAGTCCCTGTGCGTCCTACAGCGGCGGCTCCCTGCCGCTCTCACTTCGAGTGCTCGTCACATGGAGCCTGGTGTCTCCTGAACCCTGAAGCACTCTGGTTTTGTTTCCTTGTGGGCAGTAACTTACTTGGTCTCATTGTCTCCAATATGTTTATAAGCATCCATTAGGGCTGAAGCTTTTAAGTCCGTATTTTATGGTCTACGGCAGCGGCCCCCAACCTTATGGCACTAGGGACCAGTTTCATGGAAGACACGCTCTCCACGGATGGGGGTGGAGGGGGTGGGTGTGTGTATGTGGATGGCTCAGGTGGTAATGCAAACTATGGGGAGCCGCAGGTGAAGCTTTGCTCACTCGCCCGCCACTCACCTCCTGCTGTGCGGCCCGGCTCCTAACAGGGAACCAGGGACCTCTGGGGACGCCTGGTCTAGGGCACTTAACAATAGTGTTATACAGACAACCCCATGTATATGAAAAGTAAAAACCTCACTAACCTCCAAGAAACTCTTCTCTAAGGCCACACGGATGTTGGTCTCTATGCTGGTGCGTTTCTTCCTCCTACGGTTCAAGCCCTCAATTCCCATCCCTGGAGAATTCAGGGCACTTGGGCTGGAGAGAGCCGAATCAGATGAGAGGTTCTCTGTAAGAAAGAAGAAAACACGTAAATCAAATCAGCTGAGCATGATTCATGCACACGATACATGTATTAACAACAACAATAAAACTGACCGAAGTATTTTAGGCTAAAAGCAAGTATGAAAGGTTTTCATAACCTACATTAAAATACTGTTCACTACCATGGATCTTTCTGCTGTTCTTTTTTTTTTATTTTTATTTTTTATTTTTATTTATTTATTTTTGGCTGTGTTGGGTCTTCGTTTCTGTGCGAGGGCTTTTCTCTAGTTGTGGCAAGCAGGGGCCACTCTTCATCACGGTGCGTGGGCCTTTCACTCTCGTGGCCTTTCTTGTTGCGGACCACAGGCTCCAGATGCGTAGGCTCAGTAGTTGTGGCTCACAGGCCTAGTTGCTCCGCAACATGTGGGATCTTCCCAGACCGGGGCTCGAACCTGTGTCCCCTGCATTGGCAGGCAGATTCTCAACCACCACGCCACCAGGGAAGCCCCTTTCTGCTGTTCTTATTGGCATTCTTTGTCTCAGGATGGTTGACTGTACTGTCAATGCTATTCTTTGATTTGTTTCTGAAAAAGCAGAAGTTTACTATTCCTATCCTTACTCTCAGCTCTACCTCTTCTGAGCTCTGCTCTTATGTTTTGGTTTTGTTTGCTTATTTATTTATTAGCTCTAGGGATAAAAGGAAGAAAGCTTTTTGGAAATTATCAGATGTTTAACATTTATCTTGCAAATGACCTCTCATTTTATTTCACTGGTATTCCTCCCCTTCCCCCCAAAGCAAACAAATAATGAAACATTTCTAAACTATTTAAAGTTTAAACAAGGTTCTGTCATTTAACAGTTTAATGACCCTGAGCATGTCACAGACATCTCTGAGTTTCTTTCTTTCCACTCTCTATATAAAATGAGATGGAGGGGGCAGACCAGTGGTTCTCACCTGTGGAACTCAGAAAGATTCCAGATGCTGAGGCCATACCCAGAACTACGAAATCAGACTGTCCAAGGTTGGGAGTTACAGGTTTGTCTTTTCCAAAGACCTGAATTTTGTTCACATCTACAATGAGAACCATAGTCTAGGGGATCTCTATGGTTTCTTACAGCTCTCATAGTCTATGATTCCGTGACTCAAAATTCAAAATTTCCAAAGGGAAACTTCAGCACAAAACACATAAGTTAAAACTAACAGCTCAATTTATGTATGAAATTGGTGGTCATTTTTAAAAAATTGAAGTATAGTTGATTTACAATATTGTGTTAGTTTCAGGTATACAGCCAAGTGATTCGGTTACATATATTTTTTCAGATTATATTCCATTATAGGCTATTATAAGATATTGAATATAATTCCCTGTGCAATACAGCAGATACTTGTTGCTTATCTATTTTATGTATAGTAGTAATTTGCATTTATTAAACTCATACTCCTAATACGTCCCTCCCTCCCTCTCCCATTTTGGTAACCGTAAGTTTGTTTTCTATGTCTGAGTCTGTTTCTAAATGAATATAGACTCATTTGTATTATCTGTTAGATTCCACATATAAGTGATATCATATAGTATTTGTCTTTGACTTATTCATTAAATTTAATATTCTCTAAGTCCCCTCTTCAACTTCCTTCAACTGTCTCTCACCCTGGGCTCAAATACAAGAAATATTCCAAAGCTAAAAATTATTGCTGATTATGTACCTTGTAATTACTAGCCTACTTAAATGAATTAGCTCTCTGATTTACATAGTCATAATTTATATTGATCCTCCAAAGATTGTGAGCTTCAAGGTTCTGTAGTACCAATAATGTAATAAGAAATATAAACCCCAATTAATACAACAATCCCTCCTATACAATTTCAATGAACAATGAGGAAATGTTTTATACATTCACCCACCTGCATCATTTAGCCACTTCTCCAAAAGTGGCTTTAACTTGCACATGTTCTTAAAGCTGAGGTTCAAGGCTTCAAAACGAGAGATGGTAGTTTGGCTGAAGTCATTTCCATACAGTTTACCCATAGCGAGCCCAACATCGCCCTGCAGAATAATACAGAACAGGAGAGGGGAGAGAAAGAGAGAGAGAAAAGATTCAGCTAATGTTATGGTCTTCACTCAAGGGTGCTGCTCCAATAACTGTTCTAGACAAAGAATCAGCAATCATTCCATTTACTGGGTCCTACAAAAACATCCATTCCTAAGCTGAGCACAGTATTCCAGTGAGGGCTCTGTTAGGTCTTGACTGTGACAACATTCAAAACTATTCCATATTCTCTCTATCTTGAATCTCTTCTTGCTACCTATGTAATAATTAAGATATCAAGTGTTTCTACTAACTCTCAAAAGGTGGTGCTGATATTCTACCAAGTCCCTTAATTGATGCAACCAAAGTGATCTAAGTAATCTTTAAAAATCAGTTAACCTGTATCACCTACAGGGTTAATAGATGTAACTGTCTGGATAACCTTAGGTATTTCTGAACTAACCAAACTTCCCATAAATCACTTTAAAATTTAGAAATAATGCCTCATTCTTTTATTTTTTTCCTGTAAAGTATTTCTGGAAGCAGTGAAAAAAATCTCCTTTCCACCCTTAGTTTGGATTTCAAAGTTTGTTACAAAAACCAGGTATTCTAAAAAGACTACTTTTGTAACCATTATAGAGATAGAAATTCACAGTAGAGAGGTTTGACCCATTTAGTCAAACCTTTATGGGCACTGGAAACTTGGTAACCTTACAGCAATAGAACAATGATCCCCTGAATATATTACAAAAAATATCTTTCTCTATAAGCCTATAACCTTTGAAATGTATAGAGTGCTTTACCTCCAGCTGAATCTCTCTTGTTAAAGCTGAAAAAGGCATATCTGAATAGTTATTGTATATATAGATAATAGAAGCTCATGGGGTGGAAATAATTCACGCTCTCATTTCAGTTAGTTCAGTGACAGGGCAGAAAAGCAACGTTTCTGGTCCAGAATACTACATAGCTAATTCCACTAGAGACAGCCAACTCCCAACTATCCTGACAAAACTCATTTTGAATTAGGATTATTCCAGTCCTTTGATTTCTCCCCCCTACAATCCATATTTTGGATAGTACATTGTTTATTAGCACCTGCGTTAGGGGTTAGTCAGGGAAAAGAAAACATTTCTTTTTAAACTCCAATTTCTTACTGGTGAGCAACTTCTGATAAAAAGTTTAACAGAGGAGAAATGTTAGAACTATAAGATAAAATGAGACATTGAGAATACCTGAACTCCAACTGATCTATATTCTAATCTTTCCCATAGGATAGATGGGAATTTAAATAACCACCAGCCACATGTGGTTATTTAAATTTAAATTAATTCAAAATCAGATAAATTAAAAATTTAGCTCCTTAGCACTACTAGCCACCTTTCAAGTACTCAACAGCCACATGTGGATAGTGGCTATTGTACTGGATGGCACAAATACAGAACATTTCCATCATCACAGGAAGTTTTATTGACAGTTCTAAATACACTATCTCACAGAAGTAGAGCAAAAGTAGACTGCTTATTGACTTCCTTCCAATTGTAGTAAAACCCAAAGAACCAGGACGGTGTGAGTAGAGCATAAGTGTTATCCATTATCTCTATATACAAATATATCTATAAACATATTTATAGATTTTATCTATAGCGTTATCTCTATACATTTATTAAAGCTTACTTCATTTAGTCAACAAATATTCACTAGGTGCCTACTACATGTCAGGCATTAAATTATGCTTTGTGTGTCACATATATTCATGTCTTGGTCACTTTGCTTGTTTAGATTATAGCTTCCTAGAAAACTACGGCCAACTAAACCCTGTAACTCTTTGAATGTAAGACCTGCTGTAGAAGTCAGACGGTAATAAATGTTTTCTGACATTATAATTGCATAATTCACTAAAAATTTTTCACAAACTTCTGTAATACCTTTCTATGAAAAGTAACAATAATGACAATTTAAAAAAATGAAATACCTATTCAAAAATCACATCATAATAAGAAACAATGCCTTCAGTTGGTGGTTGGAAATAAAGCTATGCCATCAGCTAACTAAAACTATGGCAATAAATGACAAATCCACTTGACTGAGATTTATAATACAATTGTACTTCACATTTAAAGGATTTCATTGACTAAAAAGCAACAGGTACCTCAGTTAATATACTAATTTTCACTAATTTGATATAAGCTTGGTTTAGTGCTTTTGTAACTCACAACCATCTTAGGTTCTCCCCCTCACAAAAGTAAATGTTTGAAGCAGTTGACTCATACCTAATCTGAACTGTATTATATCCCTAATCTGAACTATACTATATCTGAACTATATTACATATATATATTTTAAAAAGCAAAGGAACAAAGACTGGGATTAGGAAATAATGTATCACATATGATGGATGGTGTTAGACTATGGCATGCCTTCTAATTATGTAATGACATCTACAGTAATCCTTAATAACCAATTATAAAGTTAGAAAACAACTACTGTTTAAAACACCTAATAACATGTATATTTACTCAGAGAATAGGGATTTGTTTGTTTGTTTGTTTCAACTAATAACTGGACTGTCTAACTTACCCTCTGTGTGTGTGTGTAAATAAATTAGATACAAAGCAATGTTTAAAAAACTATAGTTGAGGTATCTGACTTAAAAACACAGGTTGATCTTCCCATTCTGCACCAGTAATTTTGTGCCTTAATCCACACAGTCAAGGTTTGTGAAATGTTGCCACTGCTAAAGTCAAAGTCATTTTGAAAAATAAGGAAGAGCTGTGCCAAATAATAGAATAAAACCATACAGCAGAACACCAGACCATAGGGAAGCTCTTTTATAGAAAAAGGAGAGAGAGAGAGAGAGAAAGAGCAACAACCCTGGCAGTATGTTGGGTCAAATGCCACAGAAAGGCAAACCACTATCTGGGTAAAAGTTAAAGATTTTTAAAGGTCTTAACATCCCTGGCATATCACTCAGGCAACAATCTCCTAGGAAACGTAAGAGTATGCTGTGCTAATAGCCTAAGAGCTGAAGCATTGCTAAACATGCCAACCTTATACTTATTTAAGCTTATTAATTTACCCCTATCAATCTAGTTGTATCTTTTAGCTTTCTTTTTGAAAACAAGCCACATGGTTTAGATGTTTCAAAAGTACTAAAATCTTTCTGAATTGTAATTTGTTTCTTCACAACTGAGACTCCTCACAAACATAAGCGCATTTTCTCTAAAATTACATCTATTAAAAAAAAATTTTATGTTCTCAATAAATAGTTTCTTTGAGCAAAAATAAATTACCAAAGAAATACAAGGAATAAAAGCCTGTTCTTAAAAACACAGGGATGTCATTTTGGAGGAGCCCAGTGACCGCACTAGGCTCACTAGTGAGGAGGCGGCACACTACTGTACGTTCAACATAAAATAATTTGTATAGTATTTAAGTGGTGGCTTAAATTTCAAACAGTAATTATATTCTCTGGGAAAAAACCATAATGTTTCTCCTGATTCCATTAAAATGCCCAATCCAATCTATACTTCAGTAATTTTATTTCACCTAATGATCCTGTATCATTTTACATAAATGTCATTCAGTTTAATTCTTCTCCTGCTTTAAAAAGTATTACTTGTGACAGGTTAATTAAAGAGTGAGTCAGTAGGAGTGCTTGGGAAAAAACCCATATACCCCAACACCTGTTGAAACCATTAAGCTTATTATACTTTAAAAGCCCTCTGCTAGGTGACATTTTAAAAAATTAACTTGGAATTTTCATCTTCAACAGATTCCCATTTGATTAACAGTCTCAGTTCGTGTGTGTGTGTGTGTGTGTGTGTGTGTGTGTGTGTGTGTGTGTGTGTGTGTGTGTGTGTGTGTGTCCACCACCCCTTTCTCTCTTCCAAAAAATGGTTTTAAAAAAGTCTTCCAGGGGCTTCCCTGGTGGCGCAGTGGTTGAGAATCTGCCTGCCAATGCAGGGGACACGGGTTCGAGTCCCGGTCTGGGAAGATCCCACATGCCACGGAGCAACTGGGCCCGTGAGCCACAATTACTGAGCCTGCGCGTCTGGAGCCTGTGCTCCGCAACAAGAGAGGCCGCGACAGTGAGAGGCCCGCGCACCGCGATGAAGAGTGGTCCCCACTCGCCGCAACTGGAGAAAGCCCTCGCACAGAAACGAAGACTCAACACAGTCATAAATAAATAAATAAAAGAACGTGAATTTCTTTAAAAAAAAAAAAAAAAAGCAAACTGGGCTATTCATTTCAGTAACAGTGAAGGGGTCTTAGTTTGCATTCAATTTCCAATCAGTTTCTCAATCTATTTCATCTGAAGTCTCCACATTACCCACTATAAAAAAAAAAAAAAAAAAAGTCTTCCACACATTTCCCCTTTCAGCTACTATAAAAGACCTTGTAATCTTTACTCCTCTCAATCTTACGCATATGTAGCACGAAGGTCTAGAACCAGATGTTTTTCAAATAACAAAGCCCTCAGTATAGTTATATCATCCTCCAACATAATCTTTTAAATTCTCACCATGTATTGGTATAATTCTAATTTCAGAGGCCTATGTTCTGAGAGAAATCTTAACGATTTTAACCTAACAGTAAATTATAAATTTATAAATGAATACATACGATGAAAGTCTAAACTTATAAATGCAGAAAATGGCTAACAAAAAGTTACAGTCTAAAACTGAAAAAGAAGGCTGAGAAATATATTGTTCCTTCGAAGTCTCTTTGGACATGGAAAGCAAATATCTGGACCCAGCCAAGGAGGGAAACCTAAGTTAAAGGTGAGTTCATCTTACCTGAGTGAATCCAAGTTTGATTCGTCTTTGTTTGAAGGTCTTGGCAAATTGCTCAAGTTCCTCAAGGTCACTGGGCTCCTCCAAGCTGGGAGTATCAATTCGCTTTGGCGTTGACTGGCTCTGTGGAAGTGTCTGAATTGGGGTTGCTGCTATTGTGCGTGTTGGGGTGGCTGGCTGTTAGAGAAGGAACAGAAGAATAAGAACAAACATACACCACAATATTTAAGATTATATCTGGAATGGCTGCAAGTAAACAATTTAAGGAAACGGCTGTATTCAAGAACTACGAAGACCATGTGTCACTGTAGAAGGTACAACATAATACCCAGTGAGAAAAGCAGAGTGTGATGCTATATACACTATAATTACAGTTAAGGTTAAACATGTAAGTCTATGGAAAAGACTTGAATACACAAAACTGAAATCCATTGTCTTTGGGTTTTCAAATGGTTTGAATACATGCATCTCATGCCATTTAATAAATCAGTCTTTATTTTTAAGAATCTGTATCATAAACATGCCACTTAAACTATAAGTTTCAAAACAGCAGAGACCATACCTGTCTTATCACTATCATATCTCCAACTTGTAACACAATATTATAAAAAATGTATAAGGTTATTAAAACTATTTTAAGGGGGAAAAGTAAATCACCTACAGTTTAAATAACTTAATAGCTTCACTTCTGCCTACTTGTTCAAGTTTTCGTACATAGAGCTACATTTTTTATGCTGTTTTTAATTTGTTGCACTAAATTTAATCTGTAAATGTTTCTCACAAATTACAATTTTCAAATCTTTACTAACAAGGCATACATCCCACACATCAGAGTAATTTTTAAAATATGATTAATACATTGGAATGGACCATAGGGCATAAAATCGAAGAGTTAACATTTTTTATTTAATTGAGGTATGACTGACATACAAAAAAGTTGTACACATATAATGTATACATCTTGATGAGTTTGAAGATAAGTAAACACCCATGAATATATACCATCACCATATACAATGCCCTAAATTTATCCATTACCCCTAGAAGTTTTCATCCTCCCTCAGATCTACATTCTTTCTTAACCTTAACTGTAATTATGGTAACATAAGTTTATACTCTGCTTTTCTCACTTAACATTATGTTTTAATTTTTTTCCCTACGTTGTTTCAATCATCGTAATTATCATTTTCAAAGGCTGACTGAAAGGCAATATTATCATAATTTATTTAACAATTTCTTCATTGCTAGGCACTTTTTCATTTGTTTTCACTAACAGGTAACACCACAATGAAAAACTTTGTGCATACAGTTCTTTTTTCCACCTTTGTAATTAGTTCTTTGAGGTAAATTCACAAAGGATTTTCTGTAACTGGATAAAGAGTACACCATAAACAATTTCATGGCTTTTGGTACACATCATACATAATGCTGGTTCTCACTATACCATGTTCTCCACATGATTTGTACTAGCAGTTTTAAAAAATGTTTTGCTAACTCAGGGAGTAGATTGTACTTTGCTGTTTCCTTAATTCATATTTCTCTTATTACTTAAAGCCAAATTTTCCCCACGTGTTAATTATTATCTGTATTTCGTTTCATGTGAATTGAACTTACATCCGTAACCCATGTGTATATTAATGATATCCTTATTCTCATCCTTATCCTTAAAGCGCTCAATCAAATGTTATAGATAAAGTCTTTGTCTGTTGTATTAATACAAGTAATTTTCCCAATCTGCTTTTTTCCTTTTATTTTTCAGTGTACATAAGTCTTAAATTATCATTTGGGTGAACTTTTGTTTTTTTCCTTTCTAATATCTTGTTGCTTCAAATCTGAGAAAGCTTTGACTTATTTCTAACTTGGATAAAATTCCTTTTAATATTCTGCTAGCTCCTTCTATGTCTTTTAAAATATTTAATTACTGAAATCCATCTAAAGTTTATCTGGGGACATGAGGGTATAATCTTTTTTTTTTTTAAAAAAAGAAAATATTAAATCTCCTTATTACACAAACACAAGGCTACACTGTTTTACTCACAACCTCTGAGTAGAACCCACCCTTCTGAGTATTCACTACTGGGATGTGCTGCCTTGACTGCATCATAACTGCTCAGTTAACCCCTCCTGTGAACAGAAGCCCAGGTGAGAGATTATAGGACAAGATTACAGATGAAGTCCATGGTTATGTGCTTTTTTCTTGTAATTTAAATGGGTCATATACCCCTAACTTTGACCTCATTAGTAATATGCTTTCTCCAACTGAACTAACTGGCCCTGAAAACTGCACAAGAGCAATTACACAGGCCTACACCTGGCGTAAGTTCCTCTCTATCATCCTGCTTCAATGAAGACAACAAAATTCATCTCTCTGGCCGTTGACACTGAGAAAATTTTAATATGACCATCTGGAGGAGCCCAAAACTCTACCAACCATATTAGAGTCCTAAGTGGTTGTAACTTCCCACTGAAACTGGTTGATAAGTAGAGGTGAGTCTCAACTATCAGATGGTTGCTTCATTTCTAGGCTTGAAGTAGCCCCGTTCTCAAATAATATAGGACTAAAAATAGCTTGGGTACCTTTTGGTGGGGTGGTTACACATAAGTTACCCCAACTCCAGAAACCTCAGGCTGGACTGGGCCAGATCTAGAAATAGTAGAGTAAAATTCAGTGAGCAGGAGTCAGGATGAAGCTACAACAGCCCTGCCACTGTTTACAAAGCTTGTAGGCCAGGAAGGAATTGCTGGTATAGGCTTTTTTCCAACCTCATTTTTATAATTCAGCTTATTCACAGTTAAGTGCACCATTTAAAAGTGTACAGTTTGATGTGTTTTGACAACTATATAGTCATATAACTGCTACCACAATTAAGATGCAGAATATTTCCATCACCCCCAAAAGTTTCCTTGTGTCCTTTGCTGTCAATCCCCACCCCCAGCCCCCAGCCCCTGGCAACCACTGATACAATTTCTGTCCCTATAGTTTTGTCTACTGTAAAATGCCATATAAATTGAATCATACAGTATACAGTCTTTTATGTTTGGCTTCTTTCACTTAGCATAATGCTTCTGAAATTCATACATGACTTTGAATGTATCAGAAGTACATTTCTTTCTATGGCTGAGTAGCATTCCATCATATAGATATGCCCAAATTCATGTTATCTATTCACCAGCTGATGAATCTTTAGGCTGTTTCCACTTTGGGGTGATTACGAATAAAACTGCTATGAACAGTCAGTCATACACAGGTCTTTGTGTGGACAAATGCATTCATTTCTAAGAGTAGAACTGCTGAGTCATAAGGTACATGTATATTTAACTTTATAAGAAACTGCCAAGATGTTTTCCAAAGTCTCTGTACCAATTTGCAACCCCACAGGCAATATAAAAGAGCTGTAGTTGCTTTACATTCTCATCAACACTTGGTATTATTATAGTCTTTTTAATTTTGCCCATTCTAATGGGTGTGTAGTGATATTTCTTTTGCATTTTCCTGATGACTAATAATTTTGAGCATCTTTTCATATGCTTATTGGGTATTTACGTGCCTTCTTTGGTGAAGTATCTTCAAATATTTTGCATACACTCCCTTTTAAAAAAAACCACGTTGTCTTATTGAGTTGTATGAGTTCTTTATATATTCTGGATACAAGTCTTTTATTAGATACAAGTTTTAAGAATATTTTCTTCCAGTCTGTGGCTTTTCTTTTTATTTTTTCAACAGAAGCTTTTAATTTTTATGAAATTAAATTTATCATTTGTTTTCTTTTACAGTTAGTGCTTTTTGTGTCTCACTTAAGAAATCACTATCTTACACAAGGATACAAAGATTTTCCCCTAAGTTTTCTTCTAGAACTTTAGGTCTGCAACCCCTTTCAAATTAATCTTTGTGTATCATTGTGAAATAAAGAGTAAGTTTCATTTTTTTTTTTTTTTTGCCTATGGCTAGCAAATTGTTTCAGCACCTGAAACAAGACTTTCCTTTTCCCACTGAAATCCTTAGGCACCTTTATGGGAAATCAGTTGGCTCTATATGTGTGAGTGTACTGGACTTCTGTTCCATTTCTATTCATATGCCATTACCACACAGTCTTTATTACTGTATTTTATAATAATTCTTGACAGCAATTTTCTTACTTTTCAAAATTGTTTGGCTATTCTATGTCCTCTACAAGCCTGTACAAATGTTGGAAACACCATGCAAATTTCTCCAAAGAAAGCCTGTAGATATTAATTGGGACTGTGTTGAATTTATAGATCAGTTTGGAGAGAACTCACATTTTAACAACCAAAGTCTTCATAAACACATTATATATCTCTCCATTTATTTAGGTCTTCTTCAATTTCACTCAGCAAGATTTTGTAGTTTTCAACATATAGGTTTTACAAATGTTCTGTTAAATTTATCCCTAATTACTGTAAATATTTTTCTTCTTAATTTCAATTTCCAAATGATTGTTGTTAGTATATAGATTTTTGTATATTGACTTTGTATCCTACATACTTGCTAAACTCAATTATTAATTCCAGCAACTTTTTTGTAGATTCCTTGGATTTGGATTCCTTGGATTTGGATTTTCTACATAGATAATCATGTCATCTACCAATTAAGACACTTTACTTCTTCCTTTCTAGTCTATATGTCCTTTATTTATTTTTCTTGTCTTATTGCCTTGCTAGGCCCTTCAGTGCAATGCTGAATAAAAGTGGTAACAGTGGACATCCTTGCCTTGTTCCTGATCTTAGGGAGAAAGTATTCAGTCTTTATGATGGTTTTTCTGTAGATGCCTTTTAGCAGGTTGGGAAAGTTACCTCCTAATTCCTAGAAGAGTTTTTATCATAAACAGTTGTTGAATTTTGTCAAATCTAGTAATTTGTTAGTATTAACTGATAACTTCCACGATTATGGACAAAGAGAATCAGAGATGGAAGGGGAATTCAGGATCAGCTAGCTCAATCACCTAATTTACCTATGAGGAAACAGAGGTGCAGAGAGGTGAAATGACATGCTCAAAATCACAGCTAGGAAAGAAACAGAACTAGATCTAAAGTTTAAACCTCTAGATGCCTAGACCTGCCTAGACCCTCTAGATGCCTTAAACTCTGGTAAAAATTAGCTAAAGCAACATCTGAAAGTTGAGATGGAATAAAACACAGAGATAAGAGCTTCTTTGCAGTTTCTGAGAAAGAGCAAAGGGCAATGATGGGTTTTAACTCAGGTTCTAGGTCTAGCTCAAGTGGTAATCTCTACTGCCAAATATCAGGGTGGGGAGGGTGGTCAAACAGCCAGAACTCATTACTCATTTGGTGCTAACACAGTTATTCTTTATGAAAATATAAGAAAATAGGGACTCCTTGAAGATTTTCAAAGACTACATCAATTTGGTAGCACTGCTTTATCAAGCTGATAAGCCTAGCTTTGAAACTTTGGTGAGTTTTTGAAAACTATTTGAAGTATTTTTATTAAGGGGTTGTGGTTTTAAGTTAAACAAATCCCCAAAGAGTCTCAAGACAACAGGATAAAAGAAAGCAACCCTCATGGAAGAAAACCGACCTGGGAGGTGAGGGTGATGCTTGGCTGCGACTGTAGGAGGTTGGCTTGGCTTTGCTGAGGTAGTTGCGTTAAAAGATTTTGCGCTTGCAGGAGACCTGTAAAACACAAATATGTTATGTCAAACATTAAAGATTACCTTGAACAAATGGCAAAAGGAAAAATGAGAAAGTGAAGTGAAAATTTCCAACTGATCGCCTGATAGTCTTACTGGTCTTAAAACTCTTAATGTCTTATTTGCCTAAAATTCAGTCTTGTTAAATACAATTTGGGCAAGAAGATATGGAACAAACTAAAACTGGTAGATGTCTTTAGCGTAACCTGAATAACCTCTCTGATTGGCCAATTCTTTATTTTACCAAGGAAGGGATGAAAGTGAGGAAGTATTCTAAATGGAAGCAGCTTGAAACTCCAAAAAAAAAAAAAAAAAAAAAGCTCAACTTCTTAACCCAGAAGCCATTAGAAACAGCTAGTATATGCTGGGACAGAGAACTATCTAGTTCATTAAAGGGGCAGGCTATCCTATCCATTAAAAGTGGCATAGGTTATTTATACAACAAAAGATTTTGGAATGAATGATCAAGAAGAAAAAAGGCTAAAAAACAGAAATAATGAGGAATCAATAGAGATGCACTAATGTTCCTTGAAGCCTTGATACTCTGATACTGTCTATACTGATTCCATTACAAACATGATTGAACTTTATACAGCAGTAACACAACAATATTCAGCACTAAAAGGCTTTGAAGATATTTTTTATAATTCACAAAATTTGCACAATTTCTAACGTGACACTCTCTCCTTCTTAAACTTTAAAAGAAAACAAATGATTGTTAGAAGCGTATACTTACAATGCTCAGCCCATTCTTTGAACACATTCCCATGAAAAACTATCAAAACATAGAAGCAATTTATCCAATGTATGTTCAGCATGTTGAAGAATTTAATTTAGAATTTTGGCCAAACTCATGGTCCTCCTTACTGATTAAACAGATGAAAGGCAGTGAAGGATGACCTTCAATAATTAGGTATGCATGACAAAAAAAATATTTTTCTCAACATTAATACTGAGCTTAAAGTTAAATAAAATTTAATAAAAACACTGTTCTAACGGACAGCTTCTGGGCCAAAATGACAGTAGTCAGCATGTATGTCACCCAAGTGGACAGCCTTGGTGTACCGTACCACTAATAAGCTCTAAGGAGGCGCTCACCCTGCTGGCCCTGGGGCGTCTGTGAGATGATAAACTGCGCTGGTTGCAGGTTGGTGGTTGGATGTACCAACACAAACTGCTGCAGGTTGAGATTCTGCTGCTGAAGTTGTTGCAGTTGTTGCAGATCCTAAAAAATTAGGATTAAAACATGGATTGGAGACTCTGAAATAAAAGCTTGCTTAATCTTAAGGTTCCCAGATGATGAATTCTGCCATCCAAATAAAGATTAAGAGTCAATATTTGACATTCTTATAAACTCCCAACAAGGATGTGCTCTGGGTGCATTCACAAAGCATGTGAAGAAACCTGGAGCTGCTACAAGGACTTGCTATTTCTGTGGGCATATATTGTGTCGTGACTTATGCTATATGTAATTTTCAATAGTTATTTAAAATTCCCTCAGAACAAATGCTTATGGTTGTGTTTTTAACACGTAGAGACCAATATGGGTTTTCCTCTCAAGTGAGAAAAGAGTATGTTGAGTTTTTAAGTGTTTGATTAGAGTTTTCTCTTGTTAAGCAAAAACTGAGAGTGCTACATCTGAACCTGCGTCGATACATTAAAAGATTTATAATGATCCATGAAATGTGGCACCAGCCTATCTAACTCAACTGAGAAATCAGTGTAAAAATTAAAAAAAAATAGCTATTCATATAAAAATCTGATCTACAACATATTAAACTTGCTTATATTGGCCTAGTATTTTATAATTTTCAACATGCTTTCATGTATATTATCTTATTAGAATAATGTCAACATAGAGTCTCACAGCTTAGGCACTAAAAACATTTATTTGGTGATGAAAAAAATGGCCAAAATAAAAACATGATCTTGATAAAGATTGTATATAATAGTCATAAAAGATTAGCCTGACAACTATTCTGTACACTTTCAGTTAATTGGTTCTTTTTTAATGTTCAGTCAAACTCTAGCTACAATTTAAGTCTATTTCTGAGCCTTCTCTGGGGGGATAAAGATAATTATCTGCACTAGACTCATAATGACTCTTCATACATTTCACTGATATGACTACTTACACTTTTTTCCTCTCCTTGAGATAAAGGATTTCATTTACCTTTTTTCCTCCTTGGTAGAACTGTCTATGCCTCTTAAATAAATTTTTATTATCTCTGGATACTTTGCCCTAAAATGCGAAAATTAAAGCCAAACAACACTCTAATGCAATTCTGCACAGAGCTAATCACTCTAGCAGAAAGACGATGTGCAGTTTCTCTCACACATGGGTGGCAGCATTCACTGCAGAGCACATGAAAGAACCCATGCCTGCTGTAATTAGCTAATTAAAATAAATACAGTAATCCCCTGCTTCAGAAATATGCCAGCCAATTATTCAAGAATTGTCACTTAATATAAACAGTCAGTTATTCAAATAATCAGTTATGTGTTTATAATATCAACTCAAATAAGCAAACAAATGTATTATTTCTAGTTCCGTGGTAAGAAGGCTACACCACTTACCTCACACTAACAATCAGAAAGTAAGCTTATTACCGAAGAACACCTGCCATCTTATTCCTCCCTTCCTGCCTCAGCTATGAGAGTTACTCACTCACCTGTGCGATCTGGATGGGCTGAGACAGGGGGATCTGAGTCATGGGCGTGGCGGCGGAGGCTGAGATGGTGGCCCCAGCAGCACTGTGCTGTTGGCTGGCGGAATGCTGTTGCACTGCAGCAGCCAGCAGCTGTGCCTGTGCCTGTGCCTGCTGTAGTAATAACTGTTGCTGGGCTGGCGTCAAAGTCAGCTAAACAAAATCAGGACAAACAGTCGGAAAGGGTTGAAGGAGACTGGCCTCTAATGCAAGGCCACTGCTTTGAAGTAAGCAACTCACGTGGTATTAAACCTTAGCTACCCAACTTCACATGGCTAGCATGAGGCGAAAAATGTTCATCAGCCATCAAGCTACCAGTACCATCAGACCATTTAAATTAAAATGGTGGTCCTCACTCTGGACTTAATCATTCAAGCTTGTCCAAGGCCCTAGGGTTCAGGCAAAAAAGTAATTAACTAGTAAGCAAGAAAAAAAAGAATCAATGCTGACAGGATATGAAAAGAAATTTACACCCAACAGGACAGCAAGTGATTAGTCAGATGAATGAGGAACAAGGATGCTGGATCTGACCAGGAAAGAACTGATAAGGCCCAGCTGCTTCCCATTAGCATGAATCCCTGCCATATTCCATCATTTTCATTATGTCCTAAGATATGACTAAAGAATATGAGGTCCATTTGTTTCTTTTCCAAGTCCCTACAGCCTCCTCCCCAACAGCCTTTTCTGTTATTGAAAGCATTGGGTCTCTGCAACTTTACATCCTCTTTCCAACACATTATCTCTGTGAAACAGGTGGTGACAGCCGCTCTCTTTACATGCAAATGAGTCCTAATGCCCAAGTAAGTTTAATAGAAGCTCCAGCCACTCTGAACCTGGAATCCCAAGTGTCTCCAACTATTGTAAACACTAGTCACTCAAAACAAAACCTAAAGAAAACAGGAAATGTATTTGAAGATTTAAACTTGCTTTCATAATGCAACTTATTTCAAACACACTTAAAGTGATAAGTATGTTCTACCTTCTTTTTGGTGACATGTTCTGATCAAACCAAGAAGGAATATTCCTGAAGCACATGTACAGTCACTTAATGGCACAATCCTCTTTCAAAAAGGGTCCGATACAGTTTGTGCATTAGAGATATAAGAATCAAAATCAAATCATTCAAAAACCCAATACGCTTCGAGATACATGTTTATAAATATTTTATATAATATGTAAACATATATTAATCTCTACTGATGGGATTTTGTAAACAAGTTTGCAACAGTTCTTAAAAGAGCCTTCCACCACTGCCAAAACAAACTTAACTGAAATGAAGGAAATAAAAAATTTTGTGGGTTGACACGATGTGAATTGAATAACAAATAACTTCCTTACCACTCCTCTCGACCCACCCCCCAAAAAGATAACTTAATAGACAAATTTTCAACATTGGAAGAATATTTTTAATGATGTCTCAGAGCGAAGACAGCTGAAAAGTTAAAAGCTTAATATATTTGCACAGGCCAATTTACTACCGATAAAAACAGATGACATTTATTGAATGCTACTATATGCCAAGCACTGCTCTATGAGTTTTATGTATGTTATTACTCTTAATCTTTAAAACAATATTGTTAGATAAGTATTATTAACATCTTCATTTAACTGAAGGAAAACTGAGGCCCAGAGAGATGAAGTAATTAGCCAATACAGTAAACTACAGAGCCAGGATACGAGATCAGAGGTTTCATTTTAGAACGCTATACGGTAACTTAAAATGTTTTTCTTTTGTAGGTACTAATCCATTACTCTGCAGTGATGTTATAACTCCAAACTGACAACTACAATTTCATCACTGTAACTGTCTCAACCACGGGATCGTGACGCCACTGCATGATGAAGCAACGGTTGAAACGTGAATTTTAAAAAGTCCTTAGTTTACCCAGAGCATATCTGCAATAGTAAGAAAAAATACCCTGAAAACTCGTGACAAAGATAGTTCCTTTCTCAGAGCTGCTCACGGTGCAGGAAGTTCCTTTAAAGACATAATAGTGCCAGGCACAGCCGTGTTACTGTCTGCTACAGCCAACAGTTCTAATCAGATATTGGCCAATGGCAGTGTTTTTTTTTTTTTTAAAGAGTTTTTTGGATGTGGGCCATTTTTTTAAAGTCTTTATTGAATTTGTTACAATATTGCTTCTGTTTTATGTTTTGGATTTTTGGCAGTGAGGCATGTGGGACCTTAGCTCCCTGACCAGGGATCAAATCCACACCCCCTGCACTGGAAGGCAAAGTCTCAACCACTGGACCGCCAGGGAAGTCCCCCAATGGCAGTTCTGACACAGAGAAAGTTCGTTACAAATCTCTCAGTGAAAACTTACCCCAGTTATCTGTCCTCCAGCCAGCATGAGCTGGGTCTGGGGAATGGCTGCCTGCACTGAAGGCTGCTGGGAAGGCTGGCTTGGCTGCTGTGAATCCCCCGATTCTTCACTAGATTTAGACTGAGGTTTGGGGTGGGGGTGGGGAATAAAAGATTTAAAATAGTTGATTTTAAAAAAATGTACTCACAATTCCATGTTTTAAGAATTATTTACAATACAGACTTATCTAATCATGAGTTTTCTGATTTCACTCTTTTCCTTTCTTCTAAACCTTTGTATTTTCCTAATTTTACGTATTAAGTTTTCAGACTTTTTGTTCCAATATCAGCAAAGGCGCAATTATAATTTTTAAGAAGAAAAAATAATTTGGTCCTCCACAAGTCAACAGAATTTTTCACAAACCCAATCCTCAACTCTGGAAATAAAGAGTAAGTGAAGAATACAATTTCAACCTATGTTTACATTAGACAGACCCTCCATTCCAATATTTTGACACGTCTTTGGTGGTCAGTCTAAAACTTCCTTATATACCATCTTATAAATTGATTACTTGACCCACAGAACTTCTCGTCTAATATTTTGAAAAACTATAAATTTAGCATCCCTCATCAAGTAACACACTAACTTAGAGGGAAAATGCTGCAGTCAAGAGGGAAAGAGAACATACTCCTGGTAAGGGGCACTGAGAGAAAATTTTATGGTAATTAAAACTGGTTATGCAGAGAATGAAAATTCTGCAAAGATTTGCATATTTCCCACCACCTGTTTTGGGGACTGCAGCAAGGCTAATTAACATAAAGGCTCTGATTAATTCTGCCAGTCACTGAGAGATAATTACAGTGCAAGACTGTAAACATTCCGTACTGGAGATACAGCCTGTTTGCCAACATCTCTCTAAGGGATGAAAGTTTACCATGGCAACCAAGGCAATTTTCCGCCTCCTCTCTCTCAGAAAGGAAGGTCACATTATCTCCTTTTCTTTTCTCTTCTTGTCTCCATGTGTTACTAGGTCCATACTCTACTCGGTTTCATGGAATGCTCAACCCAAGGTCTTTAGTCATTAGCAACACTGAAATCAACCTTCCAGAATACTGTTTTTTCCTCTTGACTGTTAGTTACCTAAACACTATAATGAAAGGAAGTAGCAGGTTGATTGAAATATCATGGAGTCATGCATAATACTTGAACTTTGCACGTTTTACCATATGGTTCATAGAAACAAAGCACCCAGATTTAAGTGTTGTCTTCAAAATTTTGACTGTATGAAGCTCATTAATGTTTATAAATATGTTTAATTGCAATCCTCAAACTCACAACATTTTAGAGCAGAGAGGACCCCTGGCGATCTTCTGAACTTCCCCACTTAAATACATGCAGTTGCCCCTTGGTATCCACAGAGGATTAGTCCCAGGACCCCCCATGGACACCAAAATCTGTGGATGCTCAAGTCCCTCACAGTCAGCCAGCCCTCTGTACCAGCAGATGTGGAACCTTGGGATAGGGAGCGCCAACTGTATAAGAAAAAAATGCGCCCCAGGAGGTTAAGTGACTTGCCAAAGTTCAAACAGCTAGTTAGCGGCAGAATGAGAATTCAAACCTAGGACCTCTGTCTTTCATTCCAGTGCTCTTTCCTATACTATAGTGTTTTCCTAAGATATGAAAAATGATAAATAAAAAGAAATTTGGAAACAAAAGGACATTTAAGGTATTCTTTGGCTTTGTGTTTAGGCATGTGTTATGGCTGTACAACTGAGAAACATTTTTACCGAACTTACATATAAAACTTTGAAAGTAGACTTTTCTTGTTCACCTTTGGACATTCACAGTGGCATAATATAAAATGGCTTTTCATTAATGGCAACGATTATCATTATTTAAATCTTTTTGAGATTCAGTAAGAAAAAAAGTAATAATTCTAAGTATTTTCATTATAAAATTATTGCATACTCATTACAGAAAAATATGGTAAAAATGAATAGAAAAATTGATCCATAATCCCATGTCCCAGCTTACCTGTACATTTAAAGACTGAGCAGCAGCCTGTAAACTTGTTCCAGCGAGCTGGACCTATTAAGTAAAGAAATCGGGGAAGTTCTAGTCTAATACTGTTGGCATCCATCATTAGAGGTTGTCATCAACAAGCCTCTACAAATGTATGTTTTACTGAGTTAGAACCAAGCGTTATTTATAGTGTATTCCTTCCCAAAGTATATAACCTGATCTAATTGTGATGAAACATCAGACAAATTCAAATTGAGCAACACTGTACAAAATAACTGGATTGTTATATAAACTAGGATAGAATAAATGGAAACCAACTCTAGAATGGCAGCAGTGGGAATTAGAAGTAGGAAACATGAAAAGTATTTCAAGGTGCTACATAGGATCGTGGCAACTGACTGGATATAGGTGAAGAAAAAAAAAGTCATGTATTATTCCAGGTTCAAATTTGGAAGACTCGGAAAATGGTAGTGTCATTAACGTGAAGATAAGAGTTCCATTTTGGATTTACCACATAGCATCAAGATTCCCTGAACTTAAATGTAAGTGTTGGTATGGAGATCAGTATAGAGTTCAGAGATAACTAAAATTAACTGAGTGCTGTTTCCTTTATTTAAACTGAAAGTCCTGTGAGTTGAAATAAGAACCCTCCCCCCAAAAAAAACAAAAAAGAGAGAGAAAAGAGAAGAAAAGCAGCTAAAACAGAACAAAATCCAGAGATTTCTGGAGAACACATTTTAGACATAGTGTAACCAAGGGAGAACTATATGAAAAGATAGTATGTTTAAGACCAAAGGCTAAGAAGTCAGTCAAAGAGCCACAGGAAGGAGTTTCAGGTACAAAGGTTTAAAGGAGATAAAGTTTCTTTGTGATTTTATTTAAATCATGATGTTTCTGGGTAAAAGTTTGTTGAGGAACAAGATATTTACAAGTCTTAAAGTATCTCCTCATTATTTACTAATTATGAGGAAGAAAGTTACCTTTACAGTAGACAAATCTGAGACTCTACCTTAATCAAATGGTCAAATTTAGTATCACAATAATGGGACAAGTTGACATATATATATACACACAAAATCTATGTGTACAAACAGAAACACAAACACAGATTAAGCATATATGGTAATAAAGTAACAATTAGTGATGCCAGATGAAGAGCTTTTGGTTGAAAATTGTTCTATGGTTATAACTTTTCTGTAGATTTGAAAGTTTTCAAAATAGAAAGTTGAAAATAAAAAGTGAGAGCATCCCTTTACAACTCCATTTAGTTAGCTCCCAACAACCTTTAAAACTTGGCTCAAAAATCATCCTCTCTACGATAAATGTCTTAGACTATACAGGATGAGTTAATCATTTCTTTGTCTGTATTCCCATATATTTTACCATTCATTCATTCATTTGTTCAACAAATAATTATTGAATATCTATTATTTTATGTCCATATGTGCTTTTCATTGAACCTCCACCACTAATACCATTAGGCACTACCATCACTAAAGTCACTACCACCAACACTGCTGACCAACACAATTTGAACACTAAATTGGTTCTAGGGTTTATCTGAGGTAAAGATCACCAAGTTACGCAAAGTATTGCTCTAATAAGTCATAAATAAATTTATCATAAATAAATCTTGATTTATGTTAACATAAATCAAGGGGTTGAGACACTCTGATAATCTGTCTCCCAAATGTTTTCATTGTTTTATTTACTTTCCATTTTCAACCAGTTCTCACATCCCAAAACTCTTGGGGCGTCAATGTTTGTTTTTATATTCCCTTTCCCTATACCTTAAAGCGAAAATGTGGATGAATAGAATCCACAGCCTGTTTTAGACTTAGGAGTAATTCATGTAACATAAGGGTAATAAAGTTGAACCCCAAACCAGGGGGTTCACAGTCAAGCAAAGGCTCTGAGTAGCCCAAATCAAAATGGTTTGAAACTGTTGTAAAGAAGGGCTATGAGCTGTGAGCTCAGAGCCTTACACAGCAGGCCTCAGGCAATGGGGGCTGCATGGATGATTTCGTCATTTACTACCTTCAGTCAGCCACCACAGACCACACTCACAAGAACAGTAACCCAGTTGTTATACATATATTCTGCTTGTAACAGGGAACTCTTTTGTTCACACAGCTGTGGGGTCAATAGCTATACAGTCAACTAAGCTATAGGATTCCATACTAACCATTCAGAATGACATGATTAGATGCTGATAGCACCAGGTTTTAATCAACTTAAACAGTCCCACATTCTGAAATCAATTCTCCAGGCCCTAGCATTCCATGCCTCCATTTTTTACTCTCACATATGGTTGAGCAGAACATTCTACCTGATGGAGATGTCCAAGGAAAGCCTGGGCCTGGGCTGTTGAGATTGCTCCTCCAACAGGCACAGGCTGCTTCTGAAAGTCCAGACCATTGGTTTGTGTGCCTAGAAAGCAAGCAAAATAATATAACTATTAAAAACACAAAAACTGAAATAAGCACCAGACTTTTCTTAAACAGGTGCATTTATCAAGCACCTATTTTGTATAAGCATTTTTCTAAGTACCCCCAAGGAGAAGAAGAGATTCAAAAGAACAAGGAAATAGAGTAAAATGATTTTTCTTCAAAAGGTAGTACTGTAGGACAAGTACATGAACACAGATAAAGCTTAAGAAACAGAAACAAAACTATAAATAATGAATTACAATCATAAGATTGTGTTAATTCAGAAGGGAAAGCAGTGATTGGAGCAAGTGGGGTCAGAACAAGCATGAAACCTAAGGTGGCTTGAAGAAGAGATTATCATCATTATACTGTCGTGAAGACTGGTAGAGACAGAGTTCTAAGGGGGTACCAAGGCTCTCTTCTAGTCTCTCCCTTCTCAGTACTTGGCTTGGACAGAAGAAATTCACAGGTGACTTTGCCAAGACCAAGATGAATTTACACTTAACTTAAAATGCCTTAATAAATGACAATCTGACAGTAAAAGCAATCATTTACAAGATAAACAAAATGGTTTTACTAATTTCTTCAATCCCAAAGTATAGATTGCGGCATACATCTAATTAGCAAGAGCTGTGCTATCATTATAATTTTCTAAATGTTATGCCAGTGCCTTTAACCACGTATGCTGCAATCTAATGTTAGAATAGGACTAATCTATGGAAAGACATACCACCCTAATACCCAGAAATATTTTCTAAGTGATATAATACATTGTTTTTAAATGACTCTATCCAGCTCTTCCTTAGAAATAACCAGAATACTTTGTACTGAATAAAATATAACAGACTATGGGAACCTGCAAGAATCACTGAGTCATGTGAACATGGTACTGCGCTTCCATTTCCTGCCACTGGAACACCTCGTCTTCTCATCCTCACCCCTGTGTGTGTGCACATAGAGCAGACCAGTTAAACCAGTGCAAGTTAGAAACCTCAGGCAGTATTTCTAAAAGGGTGCTAACTTCTGCCATTATATATCCTAGCTAACTGCTAGCAAATGTATCACTTTAATAGAATAATTAGGTAGATCACATGACTCACAAGAGCTATTTAAGGTTTCTTTGAGATAATTACTAAAAAAGTGTACATATATTTCACCTCCTTGAAAAATCCCATAGTGATTGTTCTCTTATGGTTTTTCCTAAAATTTCTCATAGATAGGAAATATAGAACTACTTAGACATATACAGTTAATGAAATTAAAAGAGTACATGCTTGTGTCAAGTAGTGAGAAACTAGTATGAAATAAAATTTAAGGTAACTAGGGTCACTTCCATAAGCCACATAGAGAAGTTTCACTATTTTAAAGTTGCACAGGGGGCTTCCCTGGTGGCACAGTGGTTGAGAATCTGCCTGCTAATGCAGGGGACACGGGTTCGTGCCCTGGTCTGGGAAGATCCCACATGCCGCGGGGCAACTAGACCCATGAGCCACAACTACTGAGCCTGTGCGTCTGGAGCCTGTGCTCCGCAACAAGAGAGGCCACGATAGTGAGAGGCCTGTGCACCACGATGAAGAGTGGCCCCCGCTTGCCACAACTAGAGAAAGCCCTAGCACAGAAACGAAGACCCAACATAGCAATCAAGCAATCAATCAATCAATCAATAAATTAAAAAAAACAAAACTTAAAAAAATAAATAAATAAAGTTGCACATTTTGTCATTAGCTGCTGTCTCTATCTTGATTCAGGAAATCATTACTTAAACATCAAGATTTTAAGATTGTGCACCATCAGAGAAACATGCTCAAGATATATTAAATAAATCAACAACGCTAAAAGAAGATAAGATTTTGAAAAACAGAGACAAGCACTTAGAGATTAACATATCACCAAATGAAGATGCCTTCCAGAACCAAATATTTCACTCTCATGGAGACCATAAAAATTCCACACACTGGTTCCATTTTCAAGTTCTCATAAAAATGATAACAAGCTTCTTGTAAATCACAAAGAACTATATAATGCAAGACTGACTGATCTCTGGTATCCCTGCTACAAAGCCTACTCCAGTATCCTACAGGTAATGTGCCCTGGCTCAGCCTCTTGGGGGTGGGGAGGGGTGGCATAAAGGTATGGTATCCAAAGCATGGTTTGGTGAAAAAAATACTTAGACAACAACTCAGATAAGCAGAGGTCTAAGGCAGGTATTTTTTTTTAAATGAAGGTGCTGAGGTTCCATTGGGAGGTGAGAGGTAGAAGAAAGTAGACATTATATAGAAATCATTCTTGTAGAACATAACGACATAATCTGGACTAAAGAAGGAGAGGGGAACAGATACACACACACATGCACCCTAATCAGACTTGAGTATGAAGACAGTATGGAGAGACAGGGATGCTGGGAGCCAAAACCAAATGCGTGCCTGAGAAAACAGCAACATCCAAAGGAGCAACCAGGGAAATTAAAAGGTTGGGGGAGAGGGTGAATTACATAAGAAGTTTAACATAAGATATAGTATAGAGTTTGAGAAACCCTAATAAAACATCTAAGAAAGCTGATCCAGAGGAATTTAGAAATGACAGAGGCCAGAGCTGAAGAGTTTATAAGGTTGTCACTAGAACAGTATTACTGAGGTAAACTTCAGAGATCTTGTATACAACACGTCCTTGGTGAAGAAACAGAGATTAAGGGATATTAAATCAATTGCTCAAGATGTCATAGCTGGTTAGTGGAAGAGCTAAGACAAGGAATGGGTCCCTGATTCTACCTAAATTCACTCACAGAGAAGTGGTAGTTGATATTAGGAGAGTAAAAATGGCTATTAATTAAGAATGGATATATGTATAGATCTTAACTAACGATGGGGTTACATTCTGATAAACCCTTTCTAAATTGAAAATATCGTGAGTCAAAAATGCATTTAACACACCTAATCTACAGAACATCATAGCTTAGCCTGACCCACCTTAAATGTGCTCAGAACACTTAATGTTGACTAGCTCATGTAACTTACTGAATAATGTACTGAAAGTGAAAGCCAATGGCTGCATAGGTGCAGAATGGTTCTAAGTGTATTGCTTGTTTCCCCTCCTGATCATGTGGCTGACGGGGAGCTCTGGCTGCTGCTGCCGCCCAGCATCTAGCCCAGGAAAAGACCAAAATTCAAGATTCGAAGTATGGCTTCTACTGAGTGCATATGGTTTTTGCACCATCATAAAGCTGAAAAATCCTAAGTTCGAATCATGGTAGGCTGGAGACCACCTATAGAGAAAAGAAGGTTGAAGATAAGAGGGCACCTACATTAGGAGATGTAAAGACAAAGAGTCAGAGGGAGCAGTGAGAAAAGTAGGAAACAACCCCCTCAAGACCAGTGTGCCTCAGGAGCCAGAGAAGAGAGAGCTGCCAGGACAGGGTAGTTTAGTACTATGATCAAATGGTACAGAAAAGCTAAGGATTAAGTACTGAGAAAGAAGAAAGAAATTAATCTAAAGAGAACAGAAGAAAGGCATTAATAAAGGTAAGACTAAAAATTAATGAAATACGGGGAAAAACACATAACAGAAACATCACCTTGGTTCTTTCAAAAGAATCATATAACTTACAAACATCTGCTAAGTTAAAATAAAATAAAAGAGAAGGAGCAAATAATTTAAGGATAACAGAAAGGGCACAATCAAAAAATGTCACAGAAACCAAAAAGAAGATATTGTGAACCAATAAAATTAAAACTTAGAAACAGATAACTCTCTAGAAACTATTAACTTATCAAGATTGACTCAAGAAGGAAAAAAAAAAAGCCAAAGAGTCCCACAGCATTTGAAGAAACTGAATTAGTAGATAAAAATCGCCCCAAAAAGAAAATGAAAAGCCTAGACAATTTTACTCTGCTTGCTTCCAAAAATTCAAGGAAAAATTAATTCCAATCCTATACACCTTTTCCAGAATGGAGTTAAAAAAAAGGAAACACTTCCTAACATTTTATGAGGCCAGCATAACCTTGATACCAAAACCTGACAAAGACAAGTATGAAAAAGAAAAAAGAAAAAGCAAAAAACAAGCCAGCTTTACTCATTAAATATATGGAAATATCCTAAATAATAATAACGAAAATAATCTAGTAAGATAAAATATTGTGACTAAGATGCATTTATTCCAAGAATGCAAGATTGGTTTGGGGCTAAAAGAAACTCACATAATATGATTACCTACATTCATTGAAGGGGGAAAATCATACAATCATCTCAAAGGATGCAGAAAAATGCTTAGATAAAATTCAATATCCACTTATGATAAAAATTCTAGGTGTAGGAATAGAAAGAAGCTTCTCTAACTTGACAAAGAGTAACATTAAATGCACTCCCTTTAAGATTAAGAACAAGATAAGGGTGTTAACTATTGGAAGGCCTAGCCAGCAAAATAAGGCAAGAAAACAGATAAGTTGGGAAAAAGAAATAAAACTTTCTTCTTAGATAATTTGATTATGAATATAGAATATCCTAAGGAATATAACAATTTATTATCAGAATAAGACAGTTTAATAAGGTTGCAACACACAAAATCTATTTAAAAATTGCCTTTGTTATACACCAAATGAAAAAAAATGTAAACAATTTTATCTATAGCACTTCGAAAATATAAAGTCCTGGGAATAAATCTCTCAAACTACAGCAAGTCCTATAAGCAGAAAATTATAAAACTTTATTTTAAAATAATGAAGAAGAGATAAATAAAGGCTCACTTATTGAAAGACAAAATTGTAAAGAAATCAGTTCTTCCCAGATTCATCTATGGATTCAAAGCAATTTCATATCAAAATCTCAACAAGTTATTTTCTTTCTTCTTTTCTTTCATTCTCTTTCTCGGGGCGGCGTGTGTTTAACTGACAGGCTGAATCTAAAATTTAAATAGAAAGGCAAAGAGCCAACATGTTCTTTAAAACAAAAAGTAGAGGGACTTGCACTATCAAGATATCAAGACTCATTCACAAGGCTATAATAATTAGGACAGTGTGGTATTAGTGCAGGGATAAACAAACAGACCAGAAAAGAGAGTCTGGAAACAAAGCCACACATATCTTTGGACACTTGAAACATGACAGAGGTGGTACTGCAACTCAGTGAGGAAAGGATGCAGTTTTCAATAAATGGGTAACTAGGTATCAATTTGGGGAAAAAATGAAATTATTGTAGATCAATTCACACCATACCAAAAAAATAAATAAATAAAAAATAAAAGAAAAAGAACATTTCAGGAGGATTAAAGACCTAAGTGTGAAGTCCAAAACTATTACATTTTTAGAAGACAATGTAAGAAAGAGAATATCATTATAACCTTGTTAAAGGGAAGGATTTCTTTATCATGACCCCAAACTTGAAAAGACATAAATTTAACTACTTTAAAAATTACAAGCGGGGGACTTCCCTGGCAGTCCAGTGGTTAGCACTCTGCGCTTCCAATGCAGGGGGCGTGGGTTCGATCCCTGGTTGGGGAACTAGGATCCCACATGCTGCACGGGGCAGCAAAAAAAATAAAAAAATAAAAAAATTACAAGCTTTGTTCATTAAAGGACTATGTAAAATTAATGAAAAAGAGAAAATATTTGCAATACATACAAACAGCAAAGGAGTAGTATCCAGAACACACAAAGAACTCCTATGAATCAATTTAAAAAAACCGGATAGAAAAATAAAACAGGAAAATTAAATGAATAAGAATTTCACGAAAGAAGAAACATAAACGGCCCACAATCGCAAGAAAGGATAATCAACATCCTTGGAAACTAGGGAAATACAATAAAATCCCAATGAGATAGCATTTTACACCCACTAGTTTGGCTAAAACTACAAAGTTGGTTAATAGCAAGTTTTGGCGAGACTGTGAAATTCTCATCTGTTGTTGGTACCAGTATAAATCAGTACTAACGCTTTGGAAAATTGGTTGTGGCTGGCAGTACTGAGTAACACTGGAAAAAGTTCGGCAATTACACTATTAAGTAAATACTCTAGAGACTTTTTCACACATATGCATCAAGAGACAAGTACAAAATTATTTACAGCAGTAATGTTTATAATAGCAAAAGCCTAAAAACAATGAAAATGTCCATCAGTAGTAATAGAATGGATAGAAAAATTGTGATACATTCATATAATGGGATTATATATCCAATGAAAATGAATTACAGATATATGTACCAACTTGGATGAATCCCCAAAACATAATGTTGAACAAAGGAAACCAGTCATAGAATATATATAGTATGATTCAACTTACAAAATGGAAACAGGTAAATCTAAGTAATATATTATTTGAGGATAATAAATACATAGATGAAAAAAATGGAAAGAAAAGCAATGTGATCATTAACACTAAATTCAGGATGATGGTTACCTCTGTGGTAGAAGCACATGATCAGAGTGGACCTACAGTGGCCTTCTGGGACATGGTAACTGTTTTGTAGCCAGACTGGTAGACACATGAGTGCTTAAACCATACATACATGTTTACATACAGGTTTTTACAATTACTGCTTTTATATTAAAACAGTAAAAGAAAAACATCAACAATGACCAAAGAGTTGCAAAAAGTTTTGGGGACACATCCAGAGAGCAAGAAGCAAAGAAAAAAGCAGGTGGTAATGAAGTCAAGGTGGTAAGTGGGGCTCATTTATTCCAGTAAGTCTGGCAGTGGTGGGAGCGAGAGAGGATGGTAGTTCAAAGGGGTAGACAGGGTGGAAGGAAAGGTTTATAGGCTGATGAAACCTGAGTCTACTGAAAAATTGAGAGGAAAGATTCTATAGGAAGAGATACACTGCAGATGTTAAGAACAAAAAGGGGCAGGAACCTGAAGGATATGAGAAGAGACAGAATTAAGAGTGAAATGTAGAGGATTATAATAATGGAGAAGAAGAAGGATATTTCTTTCTTTTTTTTTTTGGCCGCACCATGTGGCTTGTGGGATCTTAGTTCCTCAACCAGGGATTGAACCTGGGCCCCCGGCAGTGGAAGCGTGGGGTCCTAACCACTGTAAAGCCAGGGAATTCCTGATATTTCTTTCTTAGATGCAAAAGAAAAGGAGGAGGTGGTGAAAACAGAAAAAATGTAAAGTGATGAGGAGGAAGGTGGTGGGGCTAAATCAGATAGCTACAACTTTCTAAGTAATCAAAAGGTAGTCATTTTCAGAAAACAAAACAGCAAAACAGAAATAAGATACGAAAGTTCTGGCCAAGAGAAAAGATTTGGAAATATGTAATGAGGAATGTGACAGAGAATCAATAGAAGTGAATCCAAGGACACCAGTTACAGTGAAGGCCCAGCTGAGAGATAGGTGAAATTTACATGGAGTTTAAGAATTGGCAAATCCTCATCTCCCAGGAAGTTCTGTTTCTTTCTTCATAGTCAGCAGTCAAGGATGAAATATGCAAAGGTTTCCTCTCTTGACAAATAGTTCATACTTCCCAGATTTGCAGAGGTTTCAGGCTTTTCAACTCCTTTCAGTGCCCAGATCATATGCTACCTTTCTTTATGTTTCCCACCTCTCAAACACAAAAGCAATAATCTATAACTTCTATTTACTACTTCAACACATTTGATACTTCTTCAACATTTTGTAGGAAGGAGGAAAGAGATAAAACTGAGCTACAATACACACAAACATACCATGCTAAGGGAAAGAAACCAGACTCAAAGGGTACATCTGTATGATTTCATTTATACAACATTTTAGAAAAGGCAAACTGAAAGGGACCATCAAAAGGAATGAATAAACCTCCCTGATTTACAAATGAGAAAAATAGAAAATATACAGAATCACTTCCACTGAAATAACTGAGCTGGACAGTAATTGAGCCCAGACTGAAATATAGACCTCCTTGCCTCTCTTCCCATTGCTCTTTCTACTATACCATTGTATGACCAAGGAGTCTAACTCAACACTGACTGGTGAAGAATATTAACTAAGTGACTAACCAGTAATTGCACCAAGGTCAGGCTCATAAAGAGATAGGAGATGATGAGGTGTAAGAATTTTGAACCTTTGGTTTCTACCTCACAGCTTGTTATTCCAGCTATTTAACTCTACAATAAAAATTTTTTTAAATGTACCAAATCAAACTTTACAGTTCATGAGAAATAATACCATATTGAATAAAGACAACTTTTGGCAAAATATGTCTCCAAAACACATCAAACACATCAAATGTTAACAGATACATGAATCTGTATTTTTCAAATTCGCTATCATGAGTATTACAATTAGTGGTAACAAATTTTGTTCAATTTCACTTTTCCTAAAATAAGCTTTCAATTTATCCTTCAATGTTGTCCCCAAAGCAATCAGTCTCTAATGCGATCTGTCTCTTAAAAAAGACTGACTTCTTAAAACTGTCACTGTTTGCAGATGACATGATACTATCATAGAGAATCCTAAAAATGCCACCAGAAAACTACTAGAGCTAATCAATGAATTCGGTAAAGTTGCAGGATACAAAATTAATGCACAGAAATCTCTTGCATTCCTATACACTAATGATGAAAAATCTGAAAGAGAAATTATGGAAACACTCCCATTTACCATTGCAATAAAAAGAATAAAATACCTAGGAATAAACCTACCTAAGGAGACAAAAGACCTGTATGCAGAAAATTATAAGACACTGATGAAAGAAATTAAAGATGATACAAATAGATGGAGAGATATACCATGTTCCTGGATTGGAAGAATCAACATTGTGAAAATGTCTCTACTACCCAAAGCAATCTACAGATTCAATGCAATCCCTATCAAACTACCACTGGCATTTTTCACAGAACTAGAACAAAAAATTTCACAATTTGTATGGAAACACAAAAGACCCCGAATAGCCAAAGCAATCTTGAGAACGAAAAATGGAGCTGGGGGAATCAGGCTCCCTGACTTCAGACTATATTACAAAGCTTCAGTAATCAAGACAGTTTGGTATTGGCACAAAAACAGAAATATAGATCAATGGAACAGGATAGAAAGCCCAGAGATAAACCCACACACATATGGTCAACTTATCTTTGATAAAGGAGGCAAGCATATACAGTGGAGAAAAGACAGCCTCTTCAATAAGTGGTGCTGGGAAAATTGGACAGGAACATGTAAAAGTATGAAATTAGAACACTCCCTGACACCATGCACAAAAATAAACTCAAAATGGATTAAAGACCTAAGTGTAAGGGCAGACACTATCAAACTCTTAGAGGAAAACATAGGTAGAACACTCTATGACATACATCACAGCAAGATTCTTTTTGACCCAGCTCCCAGAGAAATGGAAATAAGAACACAAATAAACAAATGGGACCTAATGAAACTGAAAAGCTTTTGCACAGCAAAGGAAACCATAAACAAGACCAAAAGACAACCCTCAGAATGGGAGAAAATATTTGCAAATGAAGCAACTGACAAAGGATTAATCTCCAAGATTTACAAGCAGCTCATGCAGCTCAATAACAAAAAAACGAACAACCCAATCCAAAAATGGGCAGAAGATCTAAATAGACATTTCTCCAAAGAAGATATACAGATGGCCTACAGACACATGAAAGAATGCTCAACATCATTAATCATTAGAGAAATGCAAATCAAAACTACAATGAGATATCATCTCACACCGGTCAGAATGGCCATCATCAAAAAATCTAGAAACAATAAATGCTGGAGAGGGTGTGGAGGAAAGGGAACACTCTTGCACTGTTGGTGGGAATGTAAATTGATACAGCCACTATGGAGAACAGTATGGAGGTTCCTTAAAAAACTACAAATAGAACTACCATACGACCCAGCAATCCCACTACTGGGCATATACCCTGAGAAAACCATAGGTCAAAAAGAGTCATGTACCAAAATGTTCATTGCAGCTCTATTTACAATAGCCAGGACATGGAAGCAACCTAAATGTCCATCGACAGATGAATGGATAAAGAAGATGTGGCACATACATACAATGGAATATTACTCAGCCATAAAAAGAAATGAAATGGAGGTATTTGTAATGAGGTGGATGGAGTTAGAGTCTGTCATACAGAGTGAAGTAAGTCAGAAAGAGAAAAACAAATACAGTATGCTAACACATATATATGGAATCTAAGGGAAAAAAAAAAAAAAAAAAAGGCCATGAAGAACCTAGTGGCAAGACGGGAATAAAGACACAGACCTACTAGAGAATGGACTTGAGGATATGGGGAGGGGGTGGGGTGAGATGTGACAGGGTAAGAGAGTGTCATGGACATATATACACTACCAAATGTAAAATAGATAGCTAGTGGGAAGCAGCCGCATAGCACAGGGAGATCAGCTCGGTGCTTTGTGACCACCTAGAGGGGTGGGATGGGGAGGGTGGGAGGGAGGGAGATG
This sequence comes from Balaenoptera acutorostrata, assembly GCF_949987535.1. Taxonomy (NCBI): domain Eukaryota; kingdom Metazoa; phylum Chordata; class Mammalia; order Artiodactyla; family Balaenopteridae; genus Balaenoptera; species Balaenoptera acutorostrata. The sequence goes on along the minus strand of NC_080064.1, from coordinate 128,152,076 downwards.
CAAGAGGGAAGAGAAATGGGAACATATTGTATATGTATAACTGATTCACTTTGTTATAAAGCAGATGCTAACACACTATTGTAAGGCAATTATACTTCAATAAAGATGTTTGAAAAAAAAAAACCCAAAAAAAAAAAAAAAAAAAAAGAATAAAATACCTAGGAATAAACCTACCTAGGGAGACAAAAGACCTGTCTGCAGAAAACTATAAGACACTGATGAAAGAAATTAAAGATGATACCAACAGATGGAGAGATATACCATGCTCTTGGATTGGAAGAATCAATATTGTGAAAATGACTATACTACCCAAAGCAATCTACAGATTCAATGCAATCCCTATCAAATTACCAATGGCATTTTTTACGGAACTAGATCATCTTAAAATTTGTAAGAAGACACAAAAGACCCCGAATAGCCAAAGCAGTCTTGAGGGAAAAAAACGGAGCTGGAGGAATCAGACTCCCTGACTTCAGACTATACTACAAAGCTACAGTAATCAAGACAATATGGTACTGGCACAAAAACAGAAATATAGATCAATGGAACAGGATAGAAAGCCCAGAGATAAACCCACGCACCTATGGTCAACTAATCTATGACAAAGGAGGCAAAGATATACAATGGAGAAAAGACAGTCTCTTCAATAAGTGGTGCTGGGAAAACTGGACAGCGACATGTAAAAGAATGAAATTAGAACACTCCCTAACACCGTACACAAAAATAAACTCAAAATGGATTTGAGGGCTTCCCTGGTGGCGTAGTGGTTGAGAATCTGCCTGCCAGTGCAGGGGACACGGGTTCAAGCCCTGGTCTGGGAAGATCCCACATGCCGCGGAGCAACTAGGCCCGTGAGCCACAACTACTGAGCCTGCACGACTGGAGCCTGTGCTCCACAACAAGAGAGGCCGCGATAGTGAGAGGCCCATGCACCGCGATGAAGAGTGGCCCCTACTTGCCACAACTAGAGAAAGCCCTCGCACAGAAACAAAGACCCAACACAGCCAAAAAATAAATAAGTAAATAAATAAATTTAAAAAGAAAAAAAAGAAATTACTAGGGCCTTATTGGCTATAAAAAAAAAAAAAAAGGATTCGAGACCTAAATGTAAGACCGGACACTATAAAACTCTTACAGGAAAACATAGGAAGAACACTCTTTGACATAAATCACAGCAAGATCTTTTTTGATCCACCTCCTACAGTAATGGAAATAAAAGCAAAAATAAACAAATGGGACTTAATGAAGCTTCAAAGCTTTTGCACAGCAAAGGAAACTACAAACAAGACGAAAAGACAATCCTCAGAATGGGAGAAAATATCTGCTAACGAATCAATGGACAAAGGATTAATCTCCAAAATATATAAACTGCTCATGCAGCTCAATATTAAAGAAACAAAAAACCCAATCCAAAAATGGGCAGAAGACCTAAATAGACATTTCTCCAAAGAAGACATACAGATGGCCAAGAAGCACATGAAAAGCTGCTCAACATCACGAATTATTAGAGAAATGCAAATCAAAACTACAATGAGGTATCACCTCACTCCTGTTAGAATGGGCATCATCAGAAAATCTACAAACAACAAATGCTGGAGAGGGTGTAGAGAAAAGGGAACCCTCTTGCACTGTTGGTGGGAATGTAAATTGATACAGCCACTATGGAGAACAGTATGGAGGTTCCTTAAAAAACTAAAAATAGAATTACCATATGATCCAGCAATCCCACTACTGGGCATATACCCAGAGAAAACCATAATTCAAAAAGACATATGCACCCCAATGTTCACTGCAGCACTATTTACAAAAGCCAGGTCATGGAAGCAACCTAAATGCCCATCGACAGACAAATGGATAAAGAATATGTGGTACATATATACAACGGAATATTACTCAGCCATAAAAAGGAATGAAATTGAGTCATTTGTTGAGACGTGGATGGATCTAGAGACTGTCATACAGAGTGAAGTAAGTTAGAAAGAGAAAAACAAATATTGTATATTAACGCATGTATGTGGAACCTAGAAAAATGGTATAGATGAACCGGTTTGCAGGGCAGAAGTTGAGACACAAATGTAGAGAACAAACGTATGGACGCCAAGGGGGGAAAACCGCAGTGGGGTGGGGATGGTGGTGTGCTGAATTGGGCGATTGGGATTGATATGTATACACTGATGTGTATAAAATTGATGACTAATAAAAACCTGCAGTATCAAAAAACAAACAAAGAAACAAAAAAACAACTAATACTAAACTTTCTTTGGGTTATTTGTATGGAAATATGTTAATATAAATGTTTCAGACATTACATGAAATTTCTAAAAATCTTATATGTTCTGGTATAATGTTATAAGTCATAATTCTAGTTATTAGTTTAAAATGTATATCTCAGAAATAACTAAATTTCCTTGTCAATTGCATTATTATGAACTTTCATCAAATCTTTAACCGTGGTCATTTTTAAGTCTTTTGTCATTTACAGACAGTTCTGGGTGTGCTCTGATGCTTTTGCAAAAATGTTCCTATAAAAGGGTTTCATCTTCAAGGAATTCATGGAAAAGACTCTGACAAGTACAGGTTTCTGGTAACTGACTATACTGCTGAACTGAATGAATAAGCATTTTCAGAACTCTAATGGAAAACTGATGAATTCATAAAAGTGTTAACAAAAGATCAAGATGAAAAAAAATAATTACATGGGACTGAGTGAACTGATGAGGATGATTATAATTTTTGTGACTTTCTGTTTGAATAATAATAAAAAAAAATCCCACAAGGACTCAGAGGCAAAAAATATACAAATCAATTTTCACTGCAAAGTAAAGGAGCTGTTACAGTGGAGGATTACTGGACTGAATGTCAATATTATGACATAGTATGAGTGTGTTTTGTATTTGGTAATTGCAATCATTGTTGCTTTTGTTGTGGTCATCCATTTACAATGCTTGCTGTCAGTTTATTTATCTCTTGTAAAAATAAAATACAGTGTGTGTGTGTGAGTTGTGAAAAAAAATGGATGAATGGGTAAAGAAGATGTGGTGTGTGTGTATGTATACACACACACACACACACACACAAAATGGAATATGACTCAGCCATTAAAAAGAGGAAATCTTGCCATTTGTGACATGGATGGACCTTGAAGGTACTATGCTAAGTGAAATAAGTCAGACAGAGAAAGACAAATACTGTATGATTTCATTTGTAAGTGGAATGTAAAAACCAACCAAACAAAATAAATAAATGAACAAATAAAAATAAACACTGAAAAAAAAAAAAAAAGACTCACTTCTGCTTTTCAAAATTCTATCCAGGAGTGCCTTTATTTTTTTGGTAGAGGGAGGACAGTCTTCTCATTATCTTATTCCTGTTGTCATTTCTCCACGAATGAGAATGGATATCTATGCCTTATGAACATTTATTTTAAAATGTATAAATGAGAGATGAAATACAACATACTAGGGAAGGAAGGACAAAGACAGGAAGAGAGGAGGTGTCAGAGAGAAAACTAAGGTTATACCCTCACAATAGGATCAAAATGCAGACTCCCTCCACCATCCTCTTTATCTCTGAAAGTCTAAGTTATCATTCAACATCCAGCCCAGAATCTACTTTTTTTTTTTTTAAGTACATTTCCTTTATCAGAATCTACTTTCTTTAAGAGGACTTTAAGGGTCAACCTAACTATAATCCTTCCCATATTGTAACTCCTATACAACCTAGTTTGTTTTTTTTTAAAACTGTTTACAGCTTTAATTTGCTTAGTAAACCAGGCCTGGTTTACTAAGGGCTGGTTATCTAAAGATAATATTAAACTATCACAAACTATAAAATTGAGCCCTTTTTTTAAAATTGAAGTATAGTTGATTTACAATATAGTGTTAGTTTCAGGTGTACAGCATAATGATTTGGCGTTTTTGCAGATTATATTCCATTATAGGTTACTACAAGGTATTAGGTATGATTCCTTCCTTGTGCTGTATAGTAAATCCTTTTTGCGTATCTATTTTATGTATAGTAGTTTGTATATATGAATCCCATATATATTGAATCCTTAATGCTTAAAGCAATTAAAAAATATATGTACCTTTCTTTTCTTTATTTTTAAAATTAATTTTTATTGGAGTATAGTTGATTTACAATGTTGTGTTAGTTTCTGTTGTACAGCAAAGTGAATCAGTTATACATATACATATATCCACTCTTTTTTAGATCCTATTCCCATATAGGTCATTACAGAGTACAACCTAGTTTTTAAGTAAGGACATTTAATCCTTACTTAAGAGATAACATTTAATATTTTCTAAACAGATCAACCCTTTGAGGCCTCAAAATTAAAACTTACAGTAATATTACACTTTAATTATCTCTTCAGGATCTAGTTATATCTGAAGGAAACCATGATACTTTAAAAAGGAAATAAAAATCTCTTTTTTCTAATGTCAGCGACCTCAGATTTTTTTTTGCTAAATGCATGGGTTTGAGAGGTAGAACACATAAGAATAAAGTACTGTCACTGCCCTCAAGCAAAGTAAGGCAGAATATGGTATTTGCTCTAAGAAAGGTACAACGTGCTTTGAGAGTTCTATTGTGGCTAAGAGGGAGAGAGGAGGTTTTAAAGGGGGTCTGGCGTTACAGAGTGAGGCCTGAACCACCAAAGTGAGGAAAGTAAAAATCGAAGGGTTCAGATGTAAACATACCTTATTACTACCCACTACTCATCTCATTATTACAAGACATTCTGACCATAATACAGAAGGAGATGCAAAAAGACACTGTTGGGCGGGGTGGGGGAAAGGAAGGATTCGGTTTCTAACATTATTTCCTGAGGAAAAATGAATGCAGAGTTGCTACTTTAAAGTTCTATTATTCAACTCATTAGTAGGCTCTAATAGGAAAAAAAAAAAAAAAAGGAAAATAACAAGTATAACAAGGACGTGGAGAAACTGGAATCCTTGTACATTGATTGTGGAAACGTAAAATGGTTCAGCTGCTGTGGAAGAGTCTGGTGGATCTTCAAAAAGATAAACATAGAATTACTATATGATCCATCAATTCCACTGTAGGTATATACCCAAAAGAATTGAAAACAGGTACTCAAACAAATCCTTGAACATGAGTGTTCACAGCGGCACTATTCACAATAACCAAAAAGTGGAAACAACCCAAATGTCCATCAATAGATGACTGGATAAACAAACCATGGTATATCCATACAATGGAATATTATTCAGCCACAAAAAGGAATGAAGTACTGATACACGCTACAACATGGATGAGCCTCGAAAACACTTTGCTAAGTGACGGAAGCCAGGCACAGAAAGTCACATACTGTATGACTCCATTTACATGAAATCTCCAGAAGAGGTAAATCCACAGAGACAGAACACAGATTGATGGTTGCCAGGGGCTGGGGGGAGGCGAAAATGGAGAGCAACTGCTTAATGGTTTCCTTTTGGGGTAATGAAAACATTTTAGAACTAGATACAAGTGGTGGTTGCAACATTGTGAATGTCACAGAATTGTTCACTTTTAATGGTTAATTTTATGTTATATGCATTTCATCTCAATTAAACAAACCAAAAATGAATCTGCAGCAGTAGGACAAATCTGACAGTACAAATCCTACTGCTGTATCAGTTCCCTTGCCTATAGCAGCCAGTCTCATCTAACTAATTGGTCACTTACACTCCGCTACAGGCCAAGTAACAAGAGAGTTACCACCTCTAATGGAATTGTTTATGAAAATAAGAATAACAATTTCTTGAATGAGAGATTCTGGAACGTGGGGTTTGTGAAAGCTATTTTTCATCACTAAGCAGCTGTATTTTGTATAATATCTACTATATTTTAATCTGTAATGAAAATCATATTATATACTACTACTTCAATTAAACCTATACAATAAAGAAAAAAGTATATTTTTCAGATTTTTATTTGTCAGTAAATTTAAGGCAGTCAAAGTGAAACTTAACAACAGTTAAATTACAGATGTCCTATAGGAAATAAGGACAATATCTGTTCCTGTCACTACATTACCTTGATAAGTAGCACAAATTCCAAATGAAGTTCACAGAAAGTCGGGCAACCATTGGGCATAACTAACACAAATCAGAGCTAAAAGATCTTCAAGGAAAACTTAGCTTCTACGTGTGTGTGTGTGTGTGTGTGTGTGTAGGTGGTTTCTTCAAAGTGAGCCACCATAAAATGGGAGGAACCTTGGATAATGGAAATCCAGAATGAGCATCACTTATGACTATAGAAAAATTCTCTGTTACTACAAAACAAGACGCATAATCAGAACTGATGCTACAGATCATCCATGGGATGAATGATGATTACATATCTGCTAAAAACTTCCACTGCTATTGTATATTCTTCATCTCCTAAGAAATGGTATATGTTTTGGGACTTCCCTGGTGGTCCAGTGGTAAAGAATCCACCTTCCAATGCAGGCGACGCGGGTTTGATTCTTGGTCGGGGAACAAAAATCCCCCAGGCCGCAGGGCAACTACTCTAGTAGTACGCGGGCAAGCCCGTGTGCCGCAACTACTGAGCTCATGTGCCTCAATTAGAGAGCCTGCACTCCTCAACTAGAGAGAGAAAACCCACAGGCCACAACTAGAGAGAAGCTTGCGTGTCCCAATGAAAGATCCCGCATGCCTCAACAAAGACCCCACATGCCACAACTAACACCCAATACAGCCAAATTAAAAAAAAAAAAAAAAAAAGAAAGAAATGGTATATGTTTTACTTTTCTGTTGTTTTTATGTAGATGACTGCACATCAGTGATGCATGATAAGATTTCTATAAATGGTTGATGTTTGTTGAAATTAAGTTAATCAGGATGAAAGGTTCTATTTAAACAGATTTTTATTAGCTTTATTCTTTTTTTTTTTAATTTTTTTTTAAACATCTTTATTGAAGTATAATTGCCTTACAATGGTGTGTTAGCTTCTGCTTTATAACAAAGTGAATCAGTTATACATATACAATATGTTCCCATTTCTCTTCCCTCTTGCATCTCCCTCCCTCCCACCCTCCCATAGCTTTATTCTTAATTGTAGAAAAATGATTTGTGATCTACCAACTATTGAGATCAAGTCTTTTTCAAATAACTTAAACATGTCACCTAACAGGAATACTCTGAGGACCAATAAAACCAGAAGGAAAGTCCTTATTCTAAAATTCTAATATCACAGTAACAATGTTGTTTACAAAAATCGAGCAAACATTTGCTCTGTTCCATCTTTCACCTGCCTCATAATCTAGTCAAATGTTCCTTACTCATCTTTAAGATGTGAGCCAGGTAAATGGTGGCAGTTTCCTGCCTTCTTTGGAAACACAAAAATTCCCTGAAAAGCTGCAGTAAAACTCATTATCCTGATTTTAACTGATGTCAGGGTTCCTGGTTTGAATTATGACCCTTTGCTACCAATCCTTCTTATATTGTTTATTTATCTGGATGAACTATCTACTCCCAGACTTCTTTATTGCATTCTATTCCCTGGTTTCATTTTCCCAATATCACAAGGACATCCTTAATTGCCTCTGTTCTTAACCCTATCTAGAGTGCTTTCTTACCTTCCCTTCTACCTAAAAACTTATTATCTATATCCATTATCTATAACTTATCTTTAACTCCTTCACTCTCCCATTTCTCTACCTTAAAAAAAGGGTGGGGGGACCTTCAAGATGGCAGAGGAGTAAGATGTGGAGATCACCCTCCTCCCCACAGATACATCAAAAATACATCTACGTGTGGAACAACTCCTACAGAACACCTACTGAACACTGGCAGAAGACCTCAGACTTCCCAAAAGGCAAGGACATCTTCTGTACCTAGGTAGGGCAAAAGAAAAAATAAAAAACAGAGACAAAAGAATAGGGACAGGACCTGCACCTCTGGGAGGGAGCAGTGAAGGAGGAAAAGTTTCCACACACTAGGAAGCCCGTTCACTGGCGGAGATGGGGGGATGGGGGGGGAAGCTTCGGAGCCACGGAGTAGAGCGCAGCAACAGGGGTGCAGAGGACAAAGTAGAGAGATTCCCGCACAGAGGATTGGTGCCGACCAGTACTCACCAGCCTGAGAGGCTTATCTGCTCACCCGCTGGGGCGGGTCGGGGCTGGGAGCTGAGGCTCCGGCTTCGGAGGTCAGATCCCAGGGAGAGGACGGGGGTTGGCTGTGTGAACACAGCCTGAAGGGGGCTAGTGAGCCACAGCTAGCCGGGAGGGAGTCTGGGAAAAACTCTGGACCTGCCTAAGAGGCAAGAGACCATTGTTTTGGGGTGCCCGAGGAGAGGGCATTCCTTCCCTATCCGCCCACAGAAGGCAGAACACCACCTAAACGAGCTCCAGAGATGGGCACAAGCAGCGGCTATCAGCTCGGACACCAGAGATGGGCATGAAATGCTAATGCTGCTGCTGCAGCCACCAAGAAGCCTGTGTGCAAGCACAGGTCACCATCCACACCTCCCCTCCCGGGAGCCTGTGCAGCGCACCACTGCCAGGGTCCTGTAATCTAGTGACAACTTCCCCGGGAGAACACACAGAGTGCCTCAGGCTGTTGCAAAGTCACGTTGGCCTCTGCCGCCTCAGGCTCGCCCCCGGCACTCCAATCATAACTACCATACCCCTCTCTCCCCCCAGGGCCTGAGTGAGCCAGAGCTCCCTAATCAGCCGCTGCTTTAACCCTGTCTGTCTGGGTGGGGAAAGTAGCCTGAGGGCAACCTACACACAGAGGTGGGGCAAAAACCAAAGCTGAACCCCAGGAGCTGTGCAAACAAAGAAGAGAAAGGGAAATTTCTCCATGCAGCCTCAGGAGCAGGGTTAAATTCCCACAACCAACTTGATGTACCCTGCATCTGTGGAATACCTGAATAGACAACGAATCATCCAAAAATTGAGGTGGTGTTCTTTGGGAGCAACTGTAGACTTTGGGATTCCTGTCTGCAACTGACTTGTTTCTGATTTTTATGTTGATCTTAGCATAGTTTTAGTGCTTGTTATCACTGGTGGATTTGTTTATTGGTTTGCTTGCTCTCTTCTTTTTTTTTAATTACTTTTTAATTTTAATTATTTTTTTATTTTTTTAATTATTATTTTTTCTTTCTTTTTTCTCCCTTTTCTTCTGAGCCATGTGGCTGACAGGGTCTTGGTGCGCCGGCCTGGTGTTAGGCCTGAGCCTCTGAGGTGGGAAAGCCGAGTTCAGGACACTGGACCACCAGAGACCTCCCGGCCCCACGTAATATCAATCAGCAAGAGCTCTTACAGAGATCTCTGTCTCAACGCTAAGACCCAGTTCCACCCAACGGCCAGCAAGCTCCAGTGCTGGACATCTCATACTAAACAACTAGCAAGACAGGAACACAACCCCACCCATTAGCAGAGAGGTGGCCTAAAATCATACTAAGTTCACAGACACCCCAAAACACACCACCAAACATGGCCTTGCCCACCAGAAAGACAAGATCCAGCTCCACCCACCAGAACACAGGCACCAGTCCCCTCCACCAGGAAGCCTACACAAGCCACTGAACCAACCTTACCCACTGGGGGAAGACACCAAAAATAACTGGAACTACGAACCTGCAGCCTGTGAAAAGGAGATACCAAACACAGTAAGTTAGCAAAATGAGAAGACAGAGACATATGCAGATGAAGGAGCAAAGTAAAAACCCACCAGACCAAACAAATGAAGAGGAAATAGGCAGTCTACCTGGAAAAGAATTCAGAGTAATGATAGTAAAGATGATACAAAATCTTGGAAATAGAATGGAGAAAATACAAGACACGTTTAACAAGGGCCTAAAAGAACTAAAGAGCAAACAATGATGAACAACACAATAAATGAAATTTAAAATTCTCTAGAAGGAATCAATAGCAGAATAACTGAGGCAGAAGAACGGATAAGTGACCTGGAAGATAAAATAGTGGAAATAACTACTGCAGAGCAGAATAAAGAAAAAAAAAATGAAAAGAATTGAGGACAGTCTTAGAGACCTCTGGGACAACATTAAATGCACCAACTTTCGAAATATAGGGGTCCCAGGAGAAGAAGAGAAAAACAGAGGGACTGAGAAAATATTTGAAGAGATTATAGTTGAAAACTTCCCTAAGATGGGAAAGGAAATAGTCAATCAAGTCCAGGAAGTGCAGAGAGTCCCATACAGGATAAATCCAAGGAGAAACATGCCAAGACACATATTAATCAAACTATCAAAAATTAAATACAAAGAAAAAATATTAAAGGCAGCAAGGGAAAAGCAACAAATAACATACAAGGGAATCACCATAAGGTTAACAGCTGATCTTTCAGCAGAAAATCTGCAAGCCAGAAGGGAGTGGCAGGACATATTTAAAGTGATGAAAGGGAAAAACCTACAACCGAGATTACTCTACCCAGCAAGGATCTCATTCAGATTCAACAGAGAAGTTAAAACCTTTACAGGCAAGCAAAAGCTAAGAGGATTCAGCACCACCAAACCAGCTTAACAACAAATGCTAAAGGAACTTCTCTAGGCAGGAAACACAAGAAAAGGAAAAGAGCTACAAAAACAAACCCAAAACAATTAAGAAAATGGTAATAGGAATATACATATCGATAATTACCTTAAATGTAAATGGATTAAATGCTCCCACCAAAAGACACAGACTGGCTGAATGGATACGAAAACGAGACCCATATATATGCTGTCCACAAGAGACCCACTTCAGACCTAGGGACACATACAGACTGAAAGTGAAGGGATGGAAAAAGATATTCCATGCAAATGGAAATCAAAAGAAAGCTGGAGTAGCAATTCTCATATCAGACAAAATAGACTTTAAAATAAAGACTATACAAGAGACAAAGAAGGACACTACAAAATGATCAAGGGATCAATCCAAGAAGAAGATATAACAATTGTAAATATTTATGCACTCAACATGGGAGCACCTCAATACATAAGGCAAATGCTAACAGCCATAAAAGGGGAAGTTGACAGTAACACAATCATAGTAGGGGACTTAAACACCCCACTTTCACCAATGGACAGATCATCCAAAATGAAAATAAATAAGGAAACATAAGCTTTAAATGATACATTAAACAAGATGGACTTAATTAATATTTATAGGACATTCCATCCCAAAACAACAGAATACACTTTCTTCTCAAGTGTTCATGGAACATTCTCCAGGATAGATCATATCTTGGGTCACAAATCAAGCCTTGGTAGATGTAAGAAAATTGAAATCGTATCAAATATCTTTTCCATCCACAACGCTATGAGAGTAGATATCAATTACAGGAAAAAATCTGTAAAAAATACAAACACATGGAGGCTAAACAATACCCTACTAAATAACCAAGAGGCCACTGAAGAAATCAAAGAGGAAATTAAAAATACCTGGAAACCAATGACAATGAAATCACAACGACCCAAAACCTATGGGATACAGCAAAAGCAGTTCTAAGAGGGAAGTTTATAGCAACACAATCCTACCTCAAGAAACAGGAAACATCTCAAATAAACAACCTAACCTTACACCTAAAGCAATCAAGAGAAAGAACAAAAAACCCCCAAAGGTAGCAGAGGGAAAGAAATCATAATGATCAGATCAGAAATAAATGAAAAAGAAATGAAGGAAACAGTAGCAAAGATCAATAAAACTAAAAGCTGGTTCTTTAAGAAGATAAACAAAATTGATAAACCATTAGCCACACTCAACAAAAAAAGGGAGAAGACTCAAATCAATAGAGTTAGAAGTGAAAAAGGAGAAGTAACAACTGACACTGCAGAAATACAAAGGATCATGAGAGATTACTACAAGCAACTATATGCCAACAAAATGGACAACCTGGAAGAAATGGACAAATTCTTAGAAAAGCACAATCTTCCAAGACTGAACCAGGGAGAAATAGAAAATATAAACAGGCCAATCACAAGCACTGAAATTGAAACCGTGATAAAAAATCATCCAACAAACAAAAGCCCAGGACCAGATGGCTTCACAGGTGAATTCTATCAAACATTTAGAGAAGAGCTAACACCTATCCTTCTGAAACTCTTCCAAAATATAGCAGAGGGAGGAACACTCCCAAACTCATTCTACGAGGCCACAATCACCCTGATACCAAAACCAGACAAAGATGTCACAAGAAAAGAAAACTACAGGCCAATATCACTGATCAACATAGATGCAAAAATCTGCAACAAAATAACTAGGAAACAGAATCCAACAGCACATTAAAAGGATCATACACCATGATCAAGTGGGGTTTATCCCAGGAATGCAAGGATTCTTCAATATATGCAAATCAATCAATGTGACACACCATATTAACAAATTGAAGGATAAAAACCATATGATCATCTCAATAGATGCAGAAAAAGATTTTGACAAAATTCAACGCCCATTTAAGATAAAAACTCTCCAGAAAGTAGGCATAGAGGGAACTTACCTCAACATAATAAAGGCCATATATGACAAACCCACAGCCAACATCATTCTCAATGGTGAAAAACTGAGACCATTTCCTCTAAAATCAGGAACAAGACAAGGATGCCCACTCTTGCCACTATTAGTCAACATAGTTTTGAAAGTTTTAGCCACAGCAATCAGAGAAGAAAAAGAAATAAAAGGAATCCAAACTGGAAAAGAAGAAGTAAAGCTGTCACTGTTTGCAGATAACATCATACTATGCATAGAGAATCCTAAACATGCCACCAGAAAACTACTAGAGCTAATCAATGAATTTGGTAAAGTTGCAGGATACAAAATTAATGCACAGAAATCTGTTGCATTCCTACACACTAATGATGAAAAATCTGAAAGAGAAATTATGGAAACACTCCCATTTACCATTGCAACAAAAAGAATAAAACACCTAGGAATAAACCTACCTAGGGAGACAAAAGACCTGTCTGCAGAAAACTATAAGACACTGATGAAAGAAATTAAAGATGATACCAACAGATGGAGAGATATACCATGTTCTTGGATTGGAAGAATCAACATTGTGAAAATGACTCTACTACCCAAAGCAATCTACAGATTCAGTGCAATCCCTATCAAACTACCAATGGCATTTTTCACAGAACTAGAACAAAAAATTTCACAATTTGTATGGAAACACAAAAGACCCCGAATAGCCAAAGCAATCTTGAGAAAGAAAAATGGAGCTGGAGGAATCAGGCTCCCTGACTTCAGACTATATTACAAAGCTACAGTAATCAAGACAGTATGGTACTGGCACAAAAACAGAAAATACAGATCAATGGAACAGGAAAGAAAGCCCAGAGATAAACCAACGCACATATGGTCACCTTATCTTTGATAAAGGAGGCAAGAATATACAATGGAGAAAAGACAGCCTCTTCAATAAGTGGTGCTGGGAAAACTGGACAGCTACATGGAAAAGAATGAAATTAGAACACTTCCTAATACCATACACAAAAATAAACTCAAAATGGATTAAAGACCTAAATGTAAGGCCAGAAACTATCAAACTCTTAGAGGAAAACATAGGAAGAACACTCTATGACATAAATCACAGCAAGATCCTTTTTGACCCACCTCTTAGAGAAATGGAAATAAAAACAAAAATAAACAAATGGGACCTAATGAAACTTAAAAGCTTTTGCACAGCAAAGGAAACCATAAACAAGACGAAAAGACAACCCTCAGAATGGGAGAAAATATTTGCAAATGAAGCAACTGACAAAGGATAAATCTCCAAAATATACAAGCAGTTCATGCAGGTCAATATCAAAAAAACAAACAACCCAATTCAAAAATGGGCAGAAGATCTAAATAGACATTTCTCCAAAGAAGATATACAGATTGCCAACAAACACATGAAAGGACGCTCAACATCACTAATCATTAGAGAAATGCAAATCAAAACGACAATGAGGTATCACCTCACACTGGTGAGAATGGCCATCATCAAAGAATCTACAGACAGTAAATGCTGGAGAGGGTGTGGAGTAAACGGAACCCTTTTGCACTGTTGTTAGGAATGTAAATTGATACAGCCACTACGGAGAACAGTATGGAGGTTCCTTAAAAAACTAAAAATAGAACTACCATATGACCCAGCAATTCCAGTACTGGGCATATACCCTGGGAAATTCAAAGAGTCATGTACCACAATGTTCACTGCAGCTCTATTTACAACAGCCAGGACATGGGAGCAACATAAGTATCCATCGACAGATGAATGGATAAAGAAGATGTGGCACATATATGCAGTGGAATATTACTCAGCCATAAAAAGAAATGAAATTGAGTTATTTGTATTGAGGTGGATGGACCTAGGGTCTGTCATACAGAGTGAAGTAACTCAGAAAGAGAAAAACAAATACTGTATGTTAACACATGTATATGGAATCTAAACAAACAAAAAAATGGTTCTGCAAACCTAGGGGCAGGACAGGAATAAAGACGCAGACGTAGAGAATGGACTTGAGGACACGGGCAGGGGGAAGGGTAAGCTGGGACAAAGTGAGAGAGTGGCATGGACATATATACACTACCAAATGTAAAATAGATAGCTAGTGGAAGCAGCCGCATAGCACAGGGAGATCAGCTCGGTGCTTTGTGATTACCTAGAGGGGTGGGATAGGGAGGGTGGGAGGGAGACACAAGAGGGAGGGGATATGGGGATATATGTATACGTATAGCTGATTCACTTTGTTGTACGGCAGAAACTAACACAACATTGTAAAGCAATTATACTCCAATAAAGATGTTAAAAATTAAAAAAAAAAAAGAGTGGTGGTGGGGGAGAGGATTTCTTCTACTCTAAGCTACTTCATTTACCAGTGCTCTGAAACCCAACACCTCCCTTCTCCTCAGGAACTTTGATTCCTGAATCATCTATCCTTTCTTTACCACTCCCCTCCTACTAGTTCTCTCCTAGCTTATAAACAGACTTGACCTCCTGTCCCATTCTTTCCTTCCTTTTATTCAATATAGCATCATCATCACCATACTCATACTCATAGTAAATACTAATTATTGAGCACTTTCTGAGTTACACATCTACTTGCTTTCAACATCAATTGTATGCAATGTATTTTTATTATTTATTTCCATATTATATCTAAGAAAACTGTGGCACGTAAGGAAACAATATGCCCAAGGTAACACAACTAGTAAGTGAAAGAACCAGGATCTGAATCCAGATGGTTTGGTTCCAGGGCCAAACTCTTAATCACTGTGCTACACAGCTTCTCATAGAGCTTCTATTAAAAGAGTTGCCTACATTTATCTTTCCCTTGCCTCAACTATTCATTTCTCTATCAACAGCAATTTGTTTCCCTGCCACTTACCTAAAACCTTTAAAAAAGTCCCTAGTATATAGAACAGATAAACAACAAGGTACTACTGTATAGAACAGGGAACTATATTCAATATCCTGTAATAAACCATAATGAAAAAGAATATGAAAAAGAAATATATGCGTAACTAAATCACTTTGTTGTACAGCAGAAATTAACACAACATTGTAAATCAACTATACTTCAGTAAGATAAATTTTTTAAAAAGTCCCTAGTAACTACTAACTGTCAAATCCAAAGGTCACATTTTAAGCTTTCTATGTCTCCACCTCTTTGCAAGACTTGATTACACTGAATACTAACTCCATGAACTTTGCTGTCCGGTTCACTTCTTTTTTAAAAAAATATTTATTTATTTATTTATTTATTTGGTTATGCCGGGTCTTAGTTGCGGCAGGCAGGCTTCTTAGTTGAGGCCGCCAGCTCCTTAGTTGTGGCATGCAGGCTCCTTAGTTGTGACATGTGAACTCTTAGCTGTGGCATGCATGTGGGATCTAGTTCCCGGACCAGGGATGGAACCCGGGCCCCCTGCATTGGGAGTGTGGAGTCTTAACCACTGTGGCACCAGGGAATTCCATGCTGGGTTCACTTCTGATCTCCATGGTTGCTCTTTCTTAGACCACTTAAGCATTGTCCAAAGGAAATTTATGTGATGATGGAAATGTTTTATATATATGCTATCTAATACGGTAGACACTAACCACATGTGGCTACTGAGCACTAGAAGGGTGGCTAACTTGACTGAATTTTTTTTAAATTAATTTATTTATTATTTATTTTTGGCTGTGTTGGGTCTTCGTTTCTGTGCGAGGGCTTTTCTCTAGTTGCGGCAAGCGGGGGCCACTCTTCATCGCGGTTCGCGGGCCTCTCACTGTCGCGGCCTCTCTTGTTGCGGAGCACAGGCTCCAGATGCGCAGGCTCAGTAGTTGTGGCTCACAGGCCTAGCTGCTCCGCGGCATGCGGGATCCTCCCAGACCAGGGCTCGAACCCGTGTCCCCTGCATTGGCAGGCAGATTCTCAACCACTGCGCCACCAGGGAAGCCCCTGAATTTTTAATTTTATTTTAATTTAAACAGCCACGTGCAGCCTGTGGCCATCCTACTGAACATCCTACTTCATGCGCTTCTCTTCCTGTCTGCCCCTTCTATCTTGTAGAAGAGTTTTGCCCTTGGTCCTCTTCTCAGCTATTCCACTCTCTTCCCGGCAGTATCTCCCCGCTAAATACTTTCACACCTATATAAACAGCCCGATTTCTTTCCTCAGGAACATATCTCTATCTTCAATTACTCACTTCTTCACCTGCAAGTACCATATGGCACCCAAATGCAACATCTTCAAAACTGAATGTATGACCTCATTGTCAAGTCTACTCCTAGCTCAGGCAGTCCCTACTCAGGTAATGATGCTACGTCTATCCCAGTCCCAAGCCAAATACAGGTATTCATTTTAGATTACTCCCTTTCCTTCTTGCTTTTTTTACTCCCTCTCAATTTCCTCTCCTCCTCTCGCAAATGCTTATTAAATCTGACCCCTGGCTTCCACTGCCACTGCTCTAAGCCAGAATGCTATATAATGGATCTAACTGAAAGAGTAATGGAGTCTAGTTTTTTGCTTCAAGCAAGATTAAAGTATAACATGGCTGGAAAAATCTTTTATACTTAGAAAAAAAGAACACAAAAAAGTGGCATGGTAGGAAACTAAACTGCTTTGTAAGGAAGAAGGGAGAATATTACAATCTCACAATCTGTGCCTAAAGCATCCTTTTAGAAACAAATCCTCTTATTAATATTCCAAATTCTATTGGTAATGAATAAAAATGAAATGGATACTACCTTTAAAATCTTAATTTTTGTTACTGGGTTATCACGTGGTGAAAAGATCAATTGCTCTTTCACTCATTTAACAAAAGTATAATCTTAATTCAAATGTCACTTAGTATTCTCATAAGCTCTGCAGTATACTCCAAAACAACAACAAAAAATTCCCCACATGCAGTAAAGGGCAGGGCCAGGGCAAGTTTTTCATTATGTAGTGGTCAGAATCTCTTAGAAGCCATGTACTTTAACTGACATCTATCAAACCAAACACTAGAGGAGAGCCATCTTTCCCATAAGTGTTTGACTTTTTGCTTCTAGACCACCAAGAACAGAGTAATATATCCTCCACCATGCTCCTGAGGCTCTAGAAGTGCTCCAGCCAATTTCAATGACCTGTGGAACTACCCACTATTTAAAACATCACTATGAAGGAAGACCAAGAAAAATCAGTATCGGTATTGGTATTTCCACCCTGAGGCTTATAAGAGTACTTTGGCCAGTACAGAATGAAGCCCACACAGTAAAATACGTAATACATTTAAAATAATAATAATAATAGTAATAAGAATATTAGTAATAACCCTTGGATAAATGTAAGTTCAAAAGAAAATGGCCCTGTGGAGTCTGAAATGTACAATTGCTATACCCCGTTTTGAGGAGAACTTTATGTGAGGCCTGTTCCTCAGTGAATTTCAGAGGCTTCGACCTGAAAATGCTGGTATTTCATCTGGAAATATTTTCCAAAACTAGCGCTGTTTCAAGACATCAAGATTCTTCAATTATTATGAAAAATAGCAGATATATTCACTGGTGCCCTGGTCTTTTCAATATCCTTTGTCCTCATCTTGGAGAAAATGATGTCTGATCATGCTCTCTTAAGAATATAACTCCCCAATATTAGCCATGGCACTAATAAGTCCCACAGAACAGATGCATCATTGGTTACTAAGAACTTCTGATAGTATTTTTGGAATGCCACTTCATAAATGTATATTAGGTTGCATTAACAAATTTCTTTGACTTTTTCAGTTGCCAAAAAGATCTTGATATTATCCTGGGAAAAAAAATCATTTGAATGAAAAATCAAGTGAAACAGGTCAGGATAGGAAGCCTTAGCTCTACCATAATTCAGGTTATAAAAAAGTCTTACAGTTAATTGACCATAAACTCAATGAATCAACAGGTTAAAACTGAGTCCTCCTAAAATTGAGTCCTTGTCTGGTTACAAGGTGAGTCAGTTGCTTTAAAATAAAACAACTTTTAATATTTCA
Source organism: Balaenoptera acutorostrata (assembly GCF_949987535.1). NCBI lineage: Eukaryota > Metazoa > Chordata > Mammalia > Artiodactyla > Balaenopteridae > Balaenoptera > Balaenoptera acutorostrata. Next base: position 128,133,655 of record NC_080064.1, on the reverse strand, counting down.
AAACAGTTAAATATTATCAGAAAAAATAACATTTTAGATTTTAAAAATTTAATCTGATGTCATTTTTACCTTTATTAATTATAAAAAAAATAATTATAATAAGCCAGCGGTAAGTTTTAAAAAATAACAATAATAAGCCAATGGTAACAGCTGTGGCTGCACTAAAGTCTGTAATACTAATTCTGAGGATGACTAAATGATAAAGGATTTAGAAATCACACGACACGATGGGAAAAATCTGAAGGAATTAGAAACCTTCAGTACAGATTTCTTCTTCCCATGTTAGCTTTTACTGTTTCTTCATCCTAAACATACGCTGTCTACTACCATCACATTTAGATCCTACCCAGCTTCAAGGTCCAGTTTAAGTCTCACCTTCTTCAAAGCCTTCCCTCATCCTCCCAGCTAGAAATGATTTCTCCCTACACTGAATTCTCATAGACTCATGTAATACTTTGTATGAATATTCTATTACATTTGCATACATGTTTTCTCTGTAAGATAAATTTCCTGAGAACAAATTAATATTTTGTTCAACTTTAGTGATCCTACTGAGTATAGTACAGTGTCTTGCACAGTGGAGACGAAACAAAAGGAAAAACATAGCTCAAAGGATAAGAGGATGGCTCTGCTCACTTTTATAGATACGTGTTTATAGATATGTGTGACTTTTGTCAAGGGACTAAAAACATCTAAACCTCAATCCCTGATCTATAAAGAGAAAAAAATAATGCCTCATATGGTTGTTATAAGGATTAAATGAGACAATCTATGTAAGTGTTTAACACATCTAGTAAATACTTAATGAATGACAGCCACTATTATATTATTACTTTATAATGAATTGTAATATTTTATAATATATTACTTTATAATAAGTCACTTTATAATAAATGTCAAATAAATGAAGAAGACTTAGAATAGGGCAATGACTTCCAGAAGAGCTTTCATTTTTAAAAGATGAGGAAAATCATTTTAATCTGTGTTACTGGTAAGGGCAGAATTCAAAAAAGTATAGATAACAGAGTTGTACTACAACAGAATAGGGTACATTAAAAATTAACTGTTCCCTGACAATGGATGAGTCCAAGCACAGGGTAGATGACCATCTGTCAGGAATACTGATGAAAGAAGTCTGCCCTTTGATTAAAAAGTGAGCAAGGCTTTAAAATTTGTCTAATATTTTTTACATTAAAGAAAATGTTTTGGTTTTTCCTACCGATGTTTATAAAACTTTATACAACTGCTTTACTTTTCCAATTGTCATCTATAATACAGTTGGTCAGATTTAATTTAGGATAAAGTACTGTGGCAGGCAGAACAGCCACTCAAAGATGTCCACATCTTAACCTCAGATGCTGTGAATAGTTACCTTACATGGTAAAAAAGATTCTGCAGATTGGATCAAGTCAAGGGTCCTGAGATGGGGGGGAATTATCCTCGATTATCTGGGTGGACCCAGTGTAATCACAAAATGGTCTTTATAAGAGAAAGAGGGAGGCAGGAGAGTCAGAGAAGATGTGATGATGGAAGCAGGGGTCAGAGAGAGAGAGAGAGGGAGGGAGAAAAGAGAGAGGCAGAGACAGAGAGGGGAAGACAGACAGACAGACTTAAAGACACTTTACTTCTGGCTTTGAAGATGGAGGAAGCAGCCATAAACCAAGGAATGTAGGTAGCCTATAGAAGCTAGAAAAGGGAAGGAAATGAATTCTCTCCACAGAGCTTCCAGAAGGAATGCAGCGCTTCCAAACCCTAATTTTAGGACTTCTGACCTCCAGAGCTGTAAGATAATAAATTTGTGTTGTTTTACCTAGCGATTTCACTATTAGTTATATACCCCAAAGAACTGTGTACCAATGTTCAATGCATCATTAATTCACAATGGCTAAAAGGTGGAAACAACCCAAGTGTCCATAAACAGATGAATGGATAAATAAAATGTGGTACAAACATACAATGGAGTATTATTCAGCTATAGATTGTATAACATAGATAAACTTGAAAATATGCTAAGCGAACTAAGTCAGACACAAAAGAACAAATATTGTATGATTCCACTTAATATAAAGTATCTAGAATAGGCAAATCCAGAGACATAAGATACACGTCTGTTTTCTTTAATTTGAGCTGACCCACAAGAAGCATATTACTCCTTTTTATTTATTTTAATCAATTCCTTAAAGGTAACTATGTCAAAACTCATTCACTCTACGCATACCCCCAAATCCATTTCATTCAAAATCTTTGAGGCAGTATGAGCTAATGAGAGGGAGGGGATATATGTATACATATAGCTGACTCGCTTCGTTGTACAGCAGAAACTAAGACAATATTGTAAAGCAACTATACTCCAATTAAAAAAAAGAAAAAAGAAAGAAAGGTAATGAAAGGCTCACAGTCTTTGCAATCACAAATTACTAAACAGTTCTGAATTTATTTCCTTTATCTGTAAAATAGGCATAATACTATTTACCTTATAAGAGTATTTTAACAATTATAAAGTATATATAATAAAGCAGCTAGCCGTGCACATATAGTAAGAATTCAACAAATGGTAACTGCTGCTATTATTATTACTATTATCTTTGCCTTCCCCTCCGATGACCGCCTCAACTACTTAAAAGAGAAATAAGAAAAATGGAACAATCTAACATGAATTATTCCTCATTTTCCTTCTCCTTTCCACCTCAATTTTCTGTCATTGTTTGATCTTAGCTTCTTCTCCCCAATATAAAAAAAGGGTATATCTTTTTCCATTTTCAAAGTTAACCCTCCATTCTGTACCTTTGATCCTAACTCTTTCCCCTACCTCAGTTCCGTCAGTTGTTTTTCTTTTATTCCTTTCTCTCTGGTGGTTCCTTCCACCTGGCCTATGAACATACTCAAATTTCCTCAAAGAAATACCACTATGGTACTTTCCTATACCTCCTCTTGAATTACCAAAATCTATCCTGAATCCGTCACCTGCGTATCTGTCTCATCTCTAATGGATTGCTAACTCTTCAAAGACTGAGGGTATCTCATTTATTTGCATTAACATCTTTTAATAACACCAAGTATAGTATTTTACATATAGGACAGGCACAGACTTAAATAAATTAATAAACCTAAGCAACAGATTTTCTGTGAACATATAAGGGCTGTTTGACAAAAGCACATTGTCAGATTTAGCTGCTCAACCTAAATAAATCACTCTGGTCGGAGAAAGGCAAAGAAGTAACATATCAAATACAATCTTAATTTTATAATACCATTCTCTTAAAATGTCACAAAATCAAAAATTATTTTTTCCTGAAATGTTTAAAATTGTTGTAGTCTACACAAAAGTATTCTGAATCCAGAAAATGTGAAACTTCGGTTTTATTATAATGCTAAGGGTTCTTTCCATTGAAAATTTTTCTTGTTATTCATAAACCAACAAAAACTAAGAACCCATATATTCTTTACAGTTAAACAATCTGCAGGTTTGTTAGTTATATTTTTAAATAAAGATCAATTTATAAGCAAGTAATTATCTGAGTAAACTGTAGTTTTATTTTGTTTTATTATTTTTTATTTTTTGGCTGCGCTGAACAGCATGCGGGATCTTAGTTCCCCAACCAGGAATTGAACCTTTGCCCCCTGCAGTGGAAGCACGTAGTCTTAACCACTGGACCACCAGGGAAATCCCAGTAGACTGTAATTTTACATCTAATGTATCAGACATGGTATTTAGTATGCAAACTGGAACTCAAATGTATTTTTATGTTCCTAAGCTAACCAACTGACATCAGTGGGAAATGCTAAGAACACAGTGACAGACCCTTAACATTTGAGAAACTAGACATTCAAGGTTACCCTCAAGTGAATGTAAAAGTCCATAATATGGAAGTAATGTGTAATTTTATAAAGGCAACAAATGCTTCAGTCAACATACAGAAAGTGAGTCACCACGCTCCAGAGTTAGGATGGCTGATCATCTCATGTTTGATCCAATTTCTCTTATTATTTCATTAGCAGTAATTCTTGTGAAAAAGGAATAAAAATTTTCCCTATTTGTAAAATCAACTACCATTGCTGGTGGTGGAAATAAAAACGTCTAAGAAAGCACTAGTTTTCAGCCACAAAATCAGAGTCTTAGAGACATTAAAAAGTAAAATATCTAAATTCATACTGCTTAGCTCTATGGTGAATGAGTCTGCCATGCACTCCATATTATAACAGGGCAAGAAATTCATGGGACTGTTTCAGCAAGTGTTCCAGCTAGAATTTATCTTACATATAGCTCTATAAATGGTTTTAGACCCAAATACATATATACAAAGCTTTGCTTAAATTTTCAGTTTTATTTTATTACAGTTCATGGGAGAAACCATATGCAGGGTGTAAACCATATGCAGGGTGTAAATCCTAATCCTGCCTTTATTTCCTGGCTGGTTTTGTGCCTCAATTTCCTATTCCTTGAAATAATACCTAACTTGCAGGGTTGCCATAAGACCTCAAAAATCAGATAATGCATACAGTGCTTAAGATTTTTAAAAACATGTTATCAGGGTTTTATTAAATGTGGTGCTCAATAAATGGTAGCTACTGAAACTTCTATTATAGTAATGGATTCCCAAGGAATCCGATATAGTGTTTTTTTCAGTGTTCTCCAATCATTCTGAGTCTGTTTCTCTTCCCTAAGAAATACATGCCTCTTCTTTGAATCTGAATTCTTTAGGCATGGGTGTCCTGCTCACTCTCTTCTAGTGTCTTAATGGGATCAACTGCCCTATTTCTCTCTGCAAACAAGTCCCACACCTAAGCTAGGTGGCCAAAATACTGGCAGAGGGACTGCTGCTACAAAAAAATGCAAGGCGGAGCCCAAACGGGACAGAAAGGAGACTAGCTGACACTTCAGACAGAATAGAATGCTGCCCTTCCCCTTCACGGGATGTATTTACAGCAGTCTACCTGGCTAGCCTCAGTTGGAGTAACTTAAGACATGTTAAATACAGCAGGAAGCCCCACTGCTCCGTTTCACATAAAGAGGCAGGTATGCTTTAGAGATTAAAAGATTAACAAGTATCTCCAGGTACCAAAAAAGTTTTAACGAAAGATATGTAGGCAGGAAGCTGCTGTATTGGTTCAACTCATCTACTTCAAATTAAAAGGTGTTGTGGCCAGTAGGGGTGGAAAACAAAGACAGTCTCCAAGAGTGACTCTCATTTTCACTACCTCTCATAGTTAGGCATTTTAAAAATCACAAGTCAAAGAGGCAACGCTCTCTGCTAGTAAAAACCTAGTGAAACTATTACTTTCTGGGTATCCCTGCCCATAATTCCCTTCTTAAATGGTTGATAAAGACACATAGTCAAATGTCGAGTATGGGCTGTGGAGACAATCTATCCTTTACGGACTCACCTTCCTCCCACGAGGGCCTCAGTTTCCTCATTTTTATGGTATTAATTTTCTCTTGATACAGGGTTTAATCAAGTGTAAATTTTTTTAAAAAGATTACCACATAAAAGGATGTATTAGAAACAGGTGTGTGTTTTTATCTACTCACAATACGATAACTTCAATACAATTTATACTGAACGTGGGTAAGATTTCCCATTTTGATTAACACCTGTAACAAGAGCAACTTTTTTGTTACAGCCATCCAACTTTTTTGAACGGCTACTGTGTAGCTGGCACCGTGCTTAACACATTTCCTTTAATACAATGACTTATGAAATTTATTATCCCCATTTTATAGGTGAACAAATTAAGTCTTTTTCAAAAAGACTGGGGAAACTGCCTGAAGTCACGCAGCTTAGTAAGTGGCTAGTAAGTCATTCCCAGAACTAACTGACCCAAAGGACTAGTCTCTCAACCACTCTGTAGTTTCTCTGATATATGGCAGCAAAAGATGAAACAATCTGCAGAAGAAGTTAGATAATCTTAAATCAATACAATCCCAGTTCCTGCAAATACTAATATTTGACAACTCAATACTCAAATTAGTCTTCATTCACCAAATACAAGTCACAGTTAAATGCGAAGTTTCTTCTTTTAGCTCTATTACATCTAATTAAAAAGCTGGATGTGAGAATGATCTTGTACCTGTGTTGCCATCTCCACTCTCCATAGATGGTTTACTGGTTTCTGACGGATTGTTCATTCTTGAGTCTGCAATAAATCAGAAGAGAATAGGTTTTGAAAACACTGGGGATGTGGTTAGGGAGGCAAAATTGTGGCAAAGGAAAAGGTCAAGAATATTGACTATTGTTACAGTCCTACAGTTCAAGGAGAGATGGTATCAACATTAAAACATTGCAAACTATAATAAAATTTTATCTGAAAGAAATTCAGGATTCCCTTAATTCTGAAGTGATCCACAAATAAATTGTCTTTTCTAAAGAACCTTAAGATTCTTCCAAGAGAAATAACAGAAATCTAACCTGCAAAAAAAATTATAATAGAGAGTATAATATAAAAAAGAGGAAAAATGTTTTATAATATGAAGCATAAAGTATATTAAATAAACAAAGTTGGGGCGGGGAGGAGGAGAGAAGTACCTCACAAAGTAAAATATGTTATTCCCAAATAAAGTTTCTTTTTTCGTAAGTAAAGATATTCATTAATTGTAACCTAAATAATCTACTGGTAATCTTGATTACAGACTGGACAATACCTCAACCTAACAGAATAAAATGAAAACATGTCTAAGAAAAATATCTCCATATTTACTCCCCACCCCTCCCCCAAAACAAACTAAACATGTGTCAAAGTGAGAATATATCAAATTCATACCTCAATCATAAACCAGTACAAGAAGCTGGACTACAAGGCATAACAGATACATCTAATAACTGCAAAATTAAATCATAACCACACCCAGCTAAAAATTATACTGCCTTGCTATCCTAAATGAATGCTTTCATAGTAATACGTTTTCATCAAGCAATATTAAGTATCCTAGAAGATATGCAAGAGCAAAGACAAGAACAAGTCTGCTTTTCTTCTACCTCTTCTAAAGGGTAAAAACTATACATTTAATATGTATCTTATTCTACTTCTCCTGTGAACTCAAACTTAGCATATTTATAATCAAAGAAGTTTGCTATCAAGCAAGTTCTACCTTTTCCCTCAATGGGTTAAGAACCATTTAACTGTAATTACTAGCAGAGAATAATACTTAAACTATATATTATATTCAATTTCTTGACTGAAGAGCCCATTTTGTCATCTGCTTAAATGTTTAACTAGAAAATCAAAACAATCGTTAGTAGTCCCAACCATGTTGTCCATGGTTACTTTATCCACATGCATAACTGATGAGAAAGAATCAAGAATCCTTCTCTCATAAATTTCATTTCTAACCTGGAAGCTGTGTAATAGCTTTTTAAATACAGCTTTGGAAACAAATGCTTGCCTTATGGGCTTAAGCAGCTCTATCATATATTTGTTTTGTTCTTCACATGTTCAAAGGGTTCAAATTTGTATGTCTGTGGTCATAAATGAGGGTAGTTCTATAACTTCCTTCCCCCTACAGAAAAATTTAAATATCATCTGAAAGCATACTAAAGTTTGAAAGGAACAGGTGTACAGCTTAGTAAACATCAGCTTTCTGAATGACTTAACTAAAATCTTATGAAAGTCAACAAAAACCACAACAAATGTAATAGAATACACCATTAAGCATACATGCTGCTCAATGCTTCCTTTAGAATGTATTTTAAAAGAAAATGGGAAAAAATGACGAAGTAGTTAACATTCATCAGAAGGGTAACAATGTTTTCCACATACCATAAAAACAAAGCTGTAGGCATAATTCTCAACAAGTCATGACCTGTACAACTCATATCCTGATTTCCACATCTAAAAATTAAAAATTATGTCACAGGTACTCTATGTGAATCTTCTATGCATTTTCTATTAAACTGTCAAGAGTTTAATACACATACACAAAAATAAATAAAACCAAATCCTGATTAACTGTACAACTATGAATGTTGTACACTGGAATGGAATGCAAGAATGTTTAAATGATATTTACTGTGAACTGGAAATTACAGATATAATGTCTAATTCTAAAATATAATGCTAAAAATATTTCAGAAAGGTACTTTCCTTTCCTTTCTTGAGTTCCCAACTTAGTAGATGTAAAAGAATAAATACAAGTAAGTTCTTTTTTTGATATGTGAAGTTTGTTTTTTCTCTCTGGGCACACTGAACTGACTGTATGAGTCTAATACACAGTCTACAGGTTGCTTTTGGATTGAATTCTTGACATCAGTTTGTTATTTTAGTCATTAACCCTTTTAAAAGTGATTTTTATCATGCTGTACAAGTATTAGTACTACCCTGGGTTTAGGCCATGCCTTCCAGCTAAAAATTCAAACATTTTCAGAACTATCATTTTATTTTATCCTGAGCTACTGTGATGGTGATGGGAGGCAGCCTCAATTTTTCAAGCAGGAAAAACTACCTACAGGAAAAAGAAATCATTTGTAGCGGTTTTAAAACTAAGATATCAGAGACCTGGAGTTCTTATCATCACCTGGAGAGGTGACCAGAGTAACCCAAAGAGGTTTCAACAATTTTGCATACAAACAGAAAAAACTCAACACAAAATATGGCCACCATGGTCACAGTAAGTCTAAAAACCAAAATGCCTCAATCTATTTTAAAGCTTAATCGCCAAAGAGAGTTTATATATTCAAGCCACACATCCCCCTCCCCAAATCTTGTTGTTCTATAGGAAAAACTCTAAAAACAGGCTTTCCAGCACTTAAAAATTGTTTCCTGAAGAACAGAAGTTGATTTTTTAAAAATAAAAAAGGCTAGTATTAGCCAAAACTTGAAAACAGTTAACAGTTTCTAGAATCTGGAAATTGATCAACAGTCCGATTGCAGTAACCACTCCAATTACCTTCTGCATTAGCATGTATGGGGACAACTATGCACTATGGCTCCACCTTATTTTTCACTAGGCATTTCTTATATAAGATGTTCACATTCGGTATGCAAAACTTTTTTTATTAATATGTACATATTATTTAGGTACACTTTATACCGTCTTTCAGATTTAGACTGTTTTTAGAACTACATGAAATGCTCTCAATAGAAATTTCCAAAAAGCAAAATGTCCTCCATTCAAGTTGAACTCTAAATCCACACTATTTACTGAAAATATCCTCTGAACCAGAAGAGCTAGTGGTAGGGAGGGACCTACTGCAAATTCAGGCAGGCTTGTGCTTTGCAAATGCTTTCCTCCTTCCCAGCTCAATCCACTTCTCCCCCCTCCCCCGAGTTGGTTGCATATGCGATTAAGCATTTATGCATAGTCAACTCCACACACGCTATTTCCATATTAAAGCTTATAAGAAAGAACCGTGCTGGTACCCACCTAGAACATAGTCACTGCAGTCCAGCATTGCTGTGAAATCTTCTAGAGGTTCAGACAGTCCAAAGCAAGGAAGAAACAGGTAGCGGTATGGGGTAGGGGAAAGAAGGTACTATTATTTCTAACAAATCTACACTATACTCTTAAAAGAACAAGGGTGGGAGGTGGAAAGTGGATTGGGGGAGAAGCGAAATACAACTTCAGTTACACCATAGCAATCTTCAACTGAATAAGGAAACTTCAGTTGCTCAGAGGAGTTTTAGTCTCTCCTACCAGCTAGGACTGACATTGTCAAGGCAACTGAAGCATGAAAAGTTCCTCTTTTTGTAATAAAATAGAAACAAAGATTGCAGCTGGCAGTTTCCATAATGAAGCTTAATCAGTATGCGCGTGATTAGGGCCTTATGCAAATCTCTCCTCGTTAGCACAGCAGCCAGTACTTTGAAGTCCACGAACAATTCATTTACAGAATACACTGAAAGCACCCCCTGCATAATTTAAATCATTGCATAAATATTTATCAGTCCATTTGCATATTAATTGGCAGTGCATGAAGGGAAAAATTATCTCCTGAGTGCCAGCATAATAATTAGGAGGATAAAATGAGATTTCTTCCAATGGCCTGGCTTCTTGGACCTAACTTGAGATAGTACCGGGGGAGAAGGGAGGGACAGGAGACAGAGTTCTGTTAAAATGCCACTGAAATGACACGTACAAATTAGAAACAACTCTACAGACTTAAGCACCTTTAATCTTATTCCTGCTGGCAACAATGACTTCAGTAATAAGGGGATTTGCAAAAAGCTTTCTACACAATCCAAATAATCCCAAGGAAACAATTAGCAAGGTAGAAGCAGAACATAGGGCTGTCAAGATGGTGCTAGCCTACTGATAGAGAATTTTCCAAATATTAACATACAGTGTCAGGTGAAAGTCCTACTTTAAAACGAGGCACCAGTATAAATCCAGAAGCAGTGTAGGATCTATAAAATTATCTTCCAGAGTATGAAAATTCATTATCTACAAATCCTTTTATACTACCAAATTAACCAAATAGATTAGTTGAATGCCACATATCATATAATATCCTTCCCCCATCAAAATCAATCTAAAGTGTACGACAGTCTGTTATTTACAATATCAATCATCAAAAAATGGGTCATGTAAATTGTAGAATTAGTATTTTCAAGTAAATTTCACTTAATGTATATGAATCTATAGACTTAGAATACTTACAAAAGAATATATTTATTTAAAGTGAATTTACAAGGTAAAACATCAACCCCAAATTTTTTAGGCATTACCATATGACAACATTCCAATGTTATCATCATAGACAATTCAGAAGATTTATAAAAACCCATGAAATAGGCATTATTACCCCCCTTTTAAAATAAGGAAACTGAGGCACAGAGAGCTGAAGTACTTTATCTAATGTCACACTAATAATCTGGAGTCAGGATTTAAAACCAGATTTTGCTGACATTAAAATTTGAGCTCTTGGCTACTATTATACCTATGGACAAGTTATACAGTTAAGGAACTGGTAGGCATGGGGGGCTTGAATCAAGCAGCAGACTAAAATAGCTTACTTTCAGTGTAGTAAGGAAGCCAATAATTGGTGACAACAATTTTGTGTTTAAAAGTCAAGTGTGTATGGATACAAAGAAGAGTGCACTAGACTTGAGAGTTCTCAGGGGTATTATTCCATTAACAATTGCTTTTATTTAAAACTAATCTTCAAGCATGCCAAGTGTCTGATTTTTTAAAATATGTATGTACCTTTTCCCAACATTAAGGATGAAATTAAATTCAACATGCATATGAGGAAATGAAAGACAACATTTCTATAAGGGACCTTCAAAAGATTTCCCTGCAAGTCAATAACTCTGCTAGGAACAGAACCAAAAACCTTTCTTTAACTTTTAGATCAGCACTCTATTTATACTGTTAGTTTTTCTATGTTTTACAGAACCACAAAATCCATATAAGGAGAGGGTTTGGGGGAGAAATTTAACAATGACGTGTATTACCCATGAGACTTTCCCTCTTTGAACCTTCCTTTTCTCATCTGTAAAATGATACTATCTTTTTCATGAGGTTGCTGTGAGGATCAATGTGCTTGTGCTTCTCAGACTAGACCTTGGACTGCAGCATGAGGTAGTTGTGCCAGGGAAGACATCAAGACACACGATAAACATGGTGCATCCTTTAAGAACATTGATTTTATTCAATAATGAATCATAATACTTTTTAGTAAAACAATCAAGAATATATTATGGAACAGAATACAAAATTCAAATGAGTTTTTAAGGTAGAATGTATTGGATTATACAGCTTCTACTTGGTGGGAAAATATGAGAAGAAATGATGAATGTGAATAAATGTTTCTTTCCTTCCTCTTCTGCCTTCATAAAATTTTACATTTATTGCCTGCATTTATCATAGAATCTCTCTGCATCTTACCATCTACCTTTTCGTACTGCATGCAGTAATACCTCTAAACTACCTTTCTTATGCCAATTAGGTCTTTCATACATTAGTTAAGGATGACTTATAGCGACAGCCAGACAATCACTGCCAACTAAGGAGTATTTGCTGGAAGGTACCTTGCAGGGCAGGACTTCAGTAGTATAATAATCCTCCTCCCCCTCAGGCCAAGAGAGTCCCACAGGGTCTCTGCACGGCAGGCCTATATAGCTCACCAACTCACATAGGTTACTATGCAAAGTGGGACCTCCTTCCCCTCTGCTGCACAACTCACTATCTTCACTGCAGGAGGAGGGAGAGGGGCAAAAGAAGGAGGCAGCACTGAGATGCAGCTATCCAGAGGGACAGGAAGCTGACTCGGTCACAATGGTGGGGGTGAGAAAACTCCCCTCCTGCCACTCTTGAACTAGATACTTTGTGCATTCTAGAAGGCAGGCTTAAATACTAGAAGTTTGTCCAGGCCTTCTGCAGTTGGACTGGGAGAGGGATGGCCACCATTTCTCACCTACAGTCCCTTAACCGTGGAACAGCTGATCTGAAAGAGGGAAAGAGCTTTTCCCACAAAGTCTCAAATGTTCACCTCATTTGGTCCTCTGTCTGAAATACCAGATTAAAACTTAACCTAAAAAGAATACCTTTTTTAAAAAGGAAAACCGTTTCTGGGAAGTTTGTAGGATTGTTATTCACACTTCAGCATGAATTAATCCAATTAAATTGCTTTCCTTTAAGACCTAGTTTAGGAGTTGATTAGTGAGGTAATGGTTGTTTCCATTGGAAAAGAGGCCAATAAACTCTTTTTTTAAAAAAAAAATTTACTTTTTTTTGAAGTATGGTTGATTTACAGTGTTTCAGATGTACAGCAAAATGATTCAGATATATATATATTTTTCAGATTCTTTTCCGTTAAAGGTTATTACAAGACATTGATTATAGTTCCCTGTGCTATACAGTATATCCTTGTTGTTTACCTATTTTATACATAGTAGTGTGTATATGCCAATCCCAAATTTCCAATTTATCTCCCTCCCCCATCTCCCTTGGTAACCGTAAGTTTGTTTTCTATGTCTGTGAGTCTATTTCTGTTTCGTAAATAAGTTCATCTATAGAATTTTTTAAGTTTCTACATATAAATGATATATGATATTTGTCTTTCTCTGTCTGATTTACTTCACTTAATATGATAATCTCTAGGTCCATCCATGTTGCTACAGATGGCATTATTTCATTCTTTTTAATGGCTGAGTAATATACCACTGTGTATATATATCACATCTTCTTTATCTATTCATCTGCTGATGGACACTTAGGTTGCTTCCAGGTCTTGGCTACTGTAAACAGTGCTGCTATGAACATTGAGGTGCACGTACCTTTTTGAGTTAAGAGTTTTCTCCGGATATATGCCCAGGAATGGGATTGCAGGATCATATGGTAACCCTATTTTTAGTTCTGAAAGGAATCTCCATACTTTTCCCCATAATGGCTGTACCAATTTACACTCCCACCAACAGTGTAGGAGGGTTCCTTTTTCTCCACACCCTCTCCAGCATTTATTATTTGTAAACTTATTTCTGATGGCCATTTTGACTGGCATATGTGAATGATGCCCCCTAAGGCTGCAATACAGGGATTTCAGTGCTTTTAAAAAAAAAAAAAAAAACCCAAAATGGAATGTCTATCATTTACTAAAAATTTAGATGGGCAAATACCAAGAAAGAATTTACTTTATCAATTTGGCTATTAAGCACTGTCAAATAACAAGAGATCTGAAGGATAATCTTATTTCATAAAAAGTAAACTGAGGCCTAGAGAATGACTCTTGGGTGACACAGTTATTAAGTAGCAGAGAAAGTGGGGGTGGGGGGTATATAATAAGAAAGTATGAGAGGAAAATAAGTATAATAAAATGTGCTGAAACTCTTACCACATGACACAGAGATCTGTAGTTGTTGGTCAATTAAAAAGGTCAACTTAAATATAAAACCATTTATACATACCTTAAACATTTCATTTTAACACAAAGCACAAAAATATACATTCATTCACCAACCTTTTGATGTTGGACTAAAGCCTTTGCTTTAAGTTTGGATCCACTAATTTGAATTTCCTCTTCTTTCTAGGATAAATCATGCCCTTAATACACACTCTAATATTTCCAGTTTCAATTTCTTTAGCTTTGTTTTTCAAGCTTATCACATTTTCACATTTTACGTATGTGTATAAAATAAATATTAAAAACTCAAGAAAAATTTCATGAAACAATGCTCCTTCCTAGGTGTAATGCACTCTGATATGTTCTAATATATTTCTTTTTTTTTTTTAATTGATTTAAACCTACTAAAGTGATTCCATGACCCATGGACTGAAAAACTGCTTAAAAGACACGTGAAGCAATCTCAGTACAGAATCTTTTTCCTTCTTACTTACTTTTTTGTTTTTTTTTGTTTTTTATTTATTTATTTATTTTTGGCTGTGTTGGGTCTTCGGTTCGTGCGAGGGCTTTCTCTAGTTGCGGCAAGTGGGGGCCACTCTTCATCGCGGTGCGGGGACCGCTCTTCATCGCGGTGCGCGGGCCTTTCACTATCGCGGCCCCTCCCGTTGCGGGGCACAGGCTCCAGACGCGCAGGCTCAGTAGTTGTGGCTCACGGGCCCAGCTGCTCCGTGGCATGTGGGATCTTCCCAGACCAGGGTTCGAACCCGTGTCCCCTGCATTAGCAGGCAGATTCTCAACCACTGCGCCACCAGGGAAGCCCCTACTTTTTTGTTTTTTAAAGAATAATTTATCCCTGATATTTTACAGCTCCCTTGGTCACATCTAATTCAGCAGTATTTTTTTTTACTTATTACCCTTTATCAAATCTTTTCAAAGCATTCAACTTTTAAGTTTTCACAGAAACATCACTTCTCTTTCCCTTGATTTATATAATAATTATTTAAATTGTGTGATTAAAATAAGTATAAACCAGCATGAAAAGGCTTGAGAGCACAAACGTGTAAATGACTCCTGATACCCATACAACTCCAGCAGCAGCAGCAGATATGCACAGACATACTAATGAGTAAGCATTCAGCATGCTGTAGTGGAATCATCAGTATGTTTCAAGCAAGAATTCTCATGGCATCAGTTAATTGGATCAGTCATTTAAGAGGTGGTTTGTTAAGAAAGCTACCACACTAGAAAGCAGCTAGTATTAAGTGGCTCATGCTCTGGCGTCTTCCTTAACCTGTGCTATCTTATTTTTCTACAGCCATGCCATAGCTCACTTCCTGCTCAGTCCAACACTCTGGCATCTTTTCAGCAAACATAGCAACATTACAAAATCCAATCCTGAATTGCTTAGCTGTAAAAGCTTAAATCTTGTGTAGCTCTACTAAAGTTTTACCACTACACTAAACTTTTCTGTCTAGTCTATCTTATCATCCTGTTTCTTTACTTCTATAACTGTCTTTTATTTGTTCTAATGTAAAGAGTTTTGCAAAGTCATTTATTTCATGTATGAACACATTCAACAAGTATTTACTAAGTGCTGCCAGACACCAGGATAGGAATTGGGCCTACAACGCTGAGCCACAGAATGCTTACAATTCAATAGCAGACAGAAATATTAAGCAATCATCTAAATACAGAATTACAAAGTGTGAAAATTCCACGGAAGAAAAGATCAGGTGACAACACGGCTTTAACACAGGCCTATAATCTGGCTTGACATCCTTGGCTACTATTAGAGTTCTCTAACTTTAAGAAATGGAATGTGACTTTTTCTCTGATTCCATTTACTAAAACCATGAAAAACAGGCTTTGTTTTATTTAAAACCACATGCTGCTTTGTTTATTGTCATTCATCCTTTGAACTACTTTGTTTCACTTCTGACATTGGTAATTTGTGTCTTCTCTCTTTTTCTCTCTCTCTTACTCCCAGGTTTCATAAACTTGTGTGAAAATACAGGTAACAAATATCCCAAAGTTCTACATGAGATATGAAATCTAAAGATATACTCCTTCACTAAACTAATTAAAATGTTCTTCAGACTAATCAGATGTTATTAATATCTCTTACTATTAACAGTACAGTGGCAGTCATTCAATAAACATTTACTAACTCTCAATCTGTCTGAAATACCGTTCCCTCCCTATATCAACTAGTGAAAAGTCTATCTATCCTATAAAGACAGGCTCAAAAGTTATGACCACAGATCTTCATTCCCCTCACTGTCAAGTAACTATTTGTTTCCCTGAAATCCTATAGCAATGATAATATCCCTCTCTTTTGTTTTTAACTTTCTACTTTGAAATAGTTAGAAATTCATAGGAATTTATAGACAGGTCTCACGCACTCTTCATCCAGTTTCCCCCACTGGTTACATCTTACATAACTAACAGTACAGTACAACTAACAGTACAAATCCAGGAAACTGGTATAGAGCATATGTAAAGTTCTATGTTATTTTACTGTCACGTGTGTAGATTCATGTAACCACCACTGCAATCAAAATACAGAACTATTTTGTCACAAAGAATTCCCTGCTGCTACCCCACTATAGGCATATCCACTCCTCTCCCTCTGGCTATTCCTAATCCTTGACAATCACTCATCTGCCATCCATTTTTATAATTTTGTCATTTGGGGATTATACAAATGGAATCATACAGTATATGACCATTTGAGGTTGGCATTTTTTACTCACCATAATGCCCTTAAGACCCCTCCAAGTTATTCTGTGTATCAACAGTTTATTCCTTTTCATTGCTGAACAGAGTAGTGCATGGTATGGATGTACCATAGTTTGTCTAACTATTCACCAATTAAGGGACTTTTTGGTTGCTTCCAGTTTGGGGTCATTACAAATAAAGCTGCTATAAACATTCATAAATGGCATGTACATAGGATCACAAGCTCCACCCTGGGAGAAAGTATTTGCAAAAGACGTATCTGACTCTCATCTATAATATACAAAGCACATTCACGTACATATTTTTATGTGGACATAAATTTTTTTTTCTCTGGGATAAATGCACAGAAGTGAGATTGCTTGGTCATATGACAAGTATATATTTAGTTTTAAAGAAAATTCCAAATATTTTCCAGAATGGCTGTACCATTTGACATTCTCAAAACAATGTATGAGAAATCCAGTTTTTCTAAATCTACACCAGCATTTGGTAGTGTCATAACCTTTTATTTTAGCTGTTTTAATAGGTATGCAGTGATATCTCATGGTGGTCTTAATCTGCATTTCCTCAATGGCTTATGGACCATCTTTTTATATGCTTATTTACCATTCATATATCCTCTTCAGTGACATGTCTATTCTTTATTGAATTTTTTTAGAAATGCAAAAATCTCTCTCTTTTTTTTTTTGGCTGCACCACGTGGCTTGTGGAATTTTAGTTCCCCAACCAGGAATTAAACCCAGGCCCTCAGCAGTGAGAGCATGGAGTCCTAACCACTGGACCTCCAGGGAATTCCACCCAAATCTCTATTTTCTAATGGATTGGTTTTTTTCGGGTTCAGTTTTGAGAGTTCTTCATACACTGTAGATAATAATCTTTTATCAGATATGTGCTTTGCAAATGTTCTTCCTCATTGTGGAGCTTGACTCTTCATCCTTTTAGCAGAGTTTTGCACACAGAAAAACTTTTTAATTTTGACAAAGTCCAGTTTATCAATTTTTTTCTTTTATGGACTGTGCTCCTGGTGTCGTGATTAAGCACTTTTCACCAAGCCCTACATCCTGAAAATTTTCTTCTGTTTTTATCCTAGTGTGAGGTTTAGGTTAAAGGTTCTTCCCCCACCCCTCCCCAAATCATTTGTCAAAAAGACTATTCTTCCTCCACTGAATTGCTTTTGTACTTTAGTCACAAATCCATTGGCTGTACTTGTGTCGATATTTCTGGGTTTTCTATTCTATTCCATTGATCAATGTGTCAATGCCTCTACTGATAAAGCCCTGAGGTTTAATTCCTACAGCTATATAAAAAGTCTTGAAATTAAAGACTGATTCTTCCCCCTTTATTTTTCTTTTTCAAAATTTTGTTAGCTATTCTAATTAGCCTGCATTCCTGTATTAATTTGAGAATAATCTTATCTATTAAAATCTTAACAGAATTAACAGATAGATGCTACTATATATAAAATAGATAAGGAACAAAGACAATATCTTGTAATAAACTATAATGGAAAAGAATCTAAAAAAGAATACATATATATATATATATATATATATATATATCACTTTGCTGTACACCCAAAACTAACAACATTGTACATCAGTATTTCAATCAAAAAAACAAAAGAATCTTAGGGGCATTTTGAGAGGAACTGCATTAAACCTGTATATCAGTTGGGGAAGAATTTATCTTTCCTATGTTGAATCTCCTAATCCATGAACACAGTACATCTCTCCATTTCCGTATATCTTCCTTGATTTCTCCCATCAGCATTTTGTAGTTTTCAGCATAAAAGTCCTGAACATGTTCTGTTGGATCTAAAATTAAGTATTTTTTTTTTTTTTTTAGTCATTCTTTTAGGGTAAGGCTGCTAGAAACAAATTCTCTTTGTTTTCCTCCATCTAAGAATGTCTTGATTTCTCCTTCATTCCTGAAGAATATTTTTCCCAGATATAGAATTTGAGGTTTTGAGCTCTTTCTGTACTTGAAAAATGTTACCCCGCTGTCTCCCAGCCTCCATGGTTTCTGATAAGAAATCCATTATCATTGGAATGTTTTTTTCCCCATACATAAGGTGTCATTTCTCTCTCACTATTTTCAAGATTTTTCCTTTGTCTTTAAGTTTACGTAAGTTTTATGATGTGTCTTACAGATTTCTTCAGGTTTATCTTGTTTGGAATTTGCTCAGCTTCTTGGATGTGTAGGTTTATGTCTTCTGCCAAGTTTGGCAAGTTTTCATCCATTATTTCAAGTACTTCTTGGCCCTGCCTGCTTTCCCCTCTCCTTCTCTTACTCTTGTTGTAGTCTTTTTTTTGTCATAATCCTATAGGTACCTGAGGCTCTGTTCATTTATTTGTTCAATTTCTTCTTCTTGTTCAGATTGGGTAATTTCTACTGTTCTATCTTACAGATCACTCTGTCCCCTCCATTCTGCTGTAAGCCTACCCAGTGAGTTTTTTATTTCAGTTACTATGGTTTTCAATTCTAAAATTTCCATTTAGTTCTTTTTTTTTTAATATAAATTTACTTATTTATTTTTTTGGCTGTGTTGGGTTTTCATTGCTGTGTGCAGGCTTTCTCTGGTTGTGACGAGCAGTGGCTACTCTTCCTTGTGGTGCACGGGCTTCTCATTGGGCAGCTTCTCTTGTTGCGGGGCACGGGCTCTAGGATGCGTGGGCTTCAGTAGTTGTGGCTCGCGGGCTCTAGAGCGCAGGCTCAGTAGTTGTGGTGCGCGGGCTTAGCTGCTCTGTGGCATGTGGGATCTTCCCGGACCAGGGATCAAACCTGTGTCCCCTGCATTGGCAGGCAGATTCTTAACCACTGCGCCACCAAGGAAGTTCCTCCGTTTAGTTCTTTATATTTTCTGTTTCTTTAATGAGGCTTTCTGCTTTTTTACTGAGACTTTATATTTTATTTTTTATTTCTCTCCTTTTACTGCTTTGGTGAAGAAATTAGTAGTGGAAGTGCTTTAAAAAATTATGGGAATATGTGAAAAAGAAACAGAAACCAGCCTGAAATGTCTCCCATGGACAGACTTTTGGACAATTTGAACAAAGTAAATAAAAATAATAATGAATTATAACCATTACTCATAGGAATTCATGAGTCCATGCTGATATAAATAAATAAACAGGGAGAAGAGAACGTTCTTCCTTACAGTAGAATGTCAAGAAAATTAACATCTGGAAACCATCATAGCAGTAAGTCCAGTCAAGAAACAACTGATACTAAATCTAGTGGGCAAAAATTTGATGACAAAAATTTACAGTTTGCCCACAAAATATATATTAATTACAAAGGGAAGAAGTGTAACTTGCAGTAAAGAAGCTTGGTAAACATCACCTTAATCGAGTGATCAAAGTTAATATCACTAGTCAGGGGATAAATCAAAATTGTGCAACCCTCCCCCCCCCCCAAAATGAGAACACAACTTCACTTCTGTGATATTCCTGCCACAGACACATAACCTGAGGAAGTATCACATAGCCCCAATTCAAACACATTCCACAAAATGTATTCTTCCAAAGTGTCACAGTGCTGAAAATCAAGGAAAGACTAAAAAACTATTCCAGATAAAAGAATACTAAAGAGACAACATGACAACTAAATGCAATGCATGATCCTGGATTGGATTCTTTTGCTATGAAGGGCATTTCTGAGATAACAAGAAAAATTTGAATATGGTTATGGATTAGTTGACAGTAATGTATTATTGTAAATTTCTTGAGTTTATGTTTGTATCATGACTATGTAGAAGAATGTCCTTATTTGTAGGAATTATACACTGAAGTATTTGGAAGTGATGGACCATCAAGTCTGAGACCTACTCTCAAAAGGTTCAGGGAAAAAGTTACTTGTACTATTGTGCAACTTTTCTAAAAGTCTAAAATAATTTTAAAAGAAAGATTTAGCAAAGAAAAAAGAGAAAAAGAAAAGAGATCAACAAACTACCATACACTGTTTTATTATCCTAGTGGAGTCTTGCTCTCCCCACTCCTCAGAAATCTCTGATCAAAAGATGCGTATTAACACTGGCAACACTATAATTCTTACAGAATTGTGAAATGTATAGATAACCTAGCATCAGAGTGCACTTGAAACCAATTAAACAGTATTCTGATGGACATCTCAAAATATGAAGGAGTCTACATTCTAAAGCTCTACATTGAATTAATGGAAGTTCAGTAAAATTTATACTCAGATCTAAGCACTGAGTACTGAACAACTTTCCACAGTTGGTGTCGTATCACTTATTTATTATCCAAAGAAAGAAAGAGCTTGAAATCCATTACAACCAAAAACTCTATTAAATATTTTAGAAACTCAGTTAATTTTAAATAAAATCTACCCAGGCATAAGAAAATATTAGAAAATGCATTTTAAATGTGGTATCATAGATATATTGTCATGTTCTTTTAAAACTACTATTTTAGGGGCACTACAATGTGTTATGTTTAAACTTCCTACTTAGGAGACCCTGAGCAAAGGATGTCACATCTGTTATGGGTTGAACTGTGTCTCGTCCAAGAT
The DNA here is from genome assembly GCF_949987535.1 of Balaenoptera acutorostrata. Classification (NCBI taxonomy): domain Eukaryota; kingdom Metazoa; phylum Chordata; class Mammalia; order Artiodactyla; family Balaenopteridae; genus Balaenoptera; species Balaenoptera acutorostrata. The sequence continues at coordinate 128,112,614 of NC_080064.1, read as the reverse complement.
GTTAAAGGCGAATACCCAGGATCTGTGAATGTGACCTTATTTGGAAATAGGGTCTTCAGAGATGATCAAGTTAAGATGAGGTCATTAGGATGAGCCCCAGTCCAATACTATTGCTGTCCTTACAAAAAAGGAAGATTTGAACACAGAGACAGATACATACAGAGGGCAGACAAGAAGAGAGGCATGGAACAGATTCTCCTTCACAACCTTTAGAAGGAACCAACATTGCCAACACCTTAATCTTGAATTTTTAGCCTCCAGAACTATGAAACAATAAATTGCCGTTGTTTAAGCCACCTGGTTTGTGGTACTTTGTTACAGCATCCCTAGGAAACTTAACACAACATTTGAACCTTAATTTTCTCATTTGAAAAATGGGAATGATTATGCTATCTCCCAAGGCTGTTCTTAAAATTAAAATGAGAATATTAGTTATTTTGAAAATAATCAGGAATTATAAAAATAACTGTATTATTCTACTATCTTGATAAATATTCAATAAATACTACTCAAGATTTTTCTCCTGTTATAACAAGAAATTTTAAGTGATGCTTTTGAACATTTCCATGTTTTTTAACTGAGTTTTAATCCATAGGCCAGAAAATTATCTTTACTGTACATGGTAAGAACAGTTTAATTAATGTTTGAATTAGCTGAACATGGCTGAAGTAGAATTTGGTTTCCTTTTTCTTCTTTTTTCTCATGTTTTAATCTTTAAATAACATTTCTTAAGAAGTATGAGTTTTCTCTTTTTAAAACTTTTTTAAAACTTTTTTAAAAACTTTTTTTTTTTGAGATATGATTGACATACAAAAAGCCATACATATTTAATGTATACAACTTTAATGTATACAAACTAGATAAGTTTGGAGATAAATATACATCTGTGAGACTACAACTAAAGCCATAAACTTATTCATCACCTTTAAAAGTTTCCTTTGTGTCCCCTGCCCTGTTTTTTAATTAAAATTTTTTTTGTGTGGGGTAAGAGCACGTAACTAAGATCTACCCTCTTAGCAAATTTTAAAATATATAATACAGTACTGTTAACTATAGTCTTCTGAAAACTTAAAATCTAACTACCCGCCCCCCGCCCCAAGAAAAAAAACCCACTAATGCCCCTCTGGCCACATAAGCACTATACAGCAATCCCAGGCAGTTGTGATTCAGAGCACTGGAAACAATCAACAGCATGATTGTTTGGCCAAAAGTGGAGGACAAAAGAATATGAAGGGTTTAACAAGTTGACCATCCAAACAAAAAGCAAGACATAAATTTGTGCATAATGCTTTCTTCTCTTTGCTCTACTTCCTGTACCGCTGTACTTTTCCATATATTAAAAATGAAAGCATGCATGTAGATGTGTATAGCATATGCCCAACAGAGTAGAAATTCAATAAATGTCTGCTGCCCCAGCCCTACTTCACCTCCTTCCCTTCTACTCAGAGGATGATGAGTAGTTTCAAGTAATACTTAGGGTAGTTAATAACTTTGTAATCTCATCATAATGTCACTGTATCAATAAATTTCATACCACCTTCACAAGCTCCAGTTAGTTAGAAAGAATTTAACTAAAAAAATAATATTTGTCAATGTATCTCACCTTTTATAAAGCTCTAACACATGACCATCTAGAACAGAAAGGTACCAGAAAATCTACTTTACATTATTTCTCATTTTGAAGAGTAGAGATTAAAATGCACATAAATTACAATTCTTTGGTATAATATCTCCACATTACCAGGAATAAAACAGTTATGTGACATGGGCTACTAAAAAATGTACTTTTTTATATCTCACTGTCTACATTCTGTGCATCCCCACCCTCTTTAGGCCAGGCAGGTCGTGGTGGTAATTTAATGAAAGATCCCTGGGGAAAGGTGAATTTCAAGGGATAAGTCAGGTTTTAAGGCAAAGATTCTCCTGGTTTGGGAAAACTCAGGTACTCAAGGTATTTTACTAAAGAAGAGGAATTTTCTTTATACTTTCATCATTACATCTTCATTTAAGATAATCAGCTTTTGTTTATCCCAAAGCCAACCAGACACTTGAAATGTCTTAATTTCTGACTAATACTCTGTGTTGTAACATCAAAATTTTTTCATTAAGGGTGTCAACTAATTTTGAAAGGTCTGTTTTAAAAATATTTTAGGAAAATAATCATTGTTTGATGATCAACTATAATAAGTAAAAACACTGGACAGACAAATGTTCAGTCTCACTAAATATATCTCTAGACTTGCTCAAAGTAGTTTAGTTTAAACATGTATTTACAATATACAAATACTATATACTTTTTGAGGGGGTAAAAAACTTACACCTTGAAATTACATTATAAAATAGCTAATATGATTTCTATAGCTAAAATCATTACAGAGGAAGACACGGTTTTATGGTTTCTCTTCACTACCTCAGTATGTCTCTAAAGTGCTCAGATTTTTGAATGGGTGAATTAAGAGAGGAAATAATTCCATAATCAGTATCAGTTAACAAGGGATAGGTTGGATTTACGATTAAATTTTAATTCCAAAAATAAACAGACTGCATAGTTTAGTAATAGGCTTTGACATCAGAGAAAACTGTGTTTAAACTCCAGTTCTAGAATTCTAAAATTCTAAACTATATGACCCTTCCTAAGCCTCAGTTTCCTCATCTGTAAAACAGGTACAACCATACTCCCAAGGGTTCTCCTCAGATTTGAACAAAATGTATCCAAAAGCTTCAATGGCCCCTAGTAGTTAATTAATGGTTGTTAATATTACTGTTAATAGATAAAATATTTTACGTAGAATAAATAAAACCATTTCTTCTTTGCTGTTGCTACAGGAACATATTCAGTTACACAAAAAAATCCATATGAAATGTCACTATGGTTTGTTTATTCCCTTAGGCATGTTAATTTATATTTAAGGTACTTAAAAAAATGAGAATTTTAAAAAGGCATGAGACTAGGAGTCTAGATTCTGATCTCAGCTCTACACTGGCTAAGGAAGCACTGAACTTCCTTAAACAAGTTCCTTCATCATTGGTAAAATGTAGGTTATAATATTTTGATTATAGATTAATTTTATAAAACTATTATTTACAAAGAACTTCTATTAAACTACCACATAGGAATTATTGCTAATGTTATATTATCACGATAAAGATGATACTTAACATGTACCCTATTTGCATTAATTTCACAACTTTTTCAAAAGAAACCAGAGCCTAATCTAAGTATTAGGGCAATCCTAAACTATTTTCCATTGAGGGCTAGCGCACAGGCATTCTAAGCATAACTCAATTATATCAATAAATATCAAACAAGTTTCAGAGTTAAAAATGAAATATATATATTTAAGTCATTTTTATAGTCATTCCACAAAATTAAAGGCAATCATCATAACACCTGGATTTATCAGAGGCCACTAAATTAATAGCTTTTATTAGCAGAAAATATTTACCAGGTATAGAAAGACTGCATTCTTTCTTTGAATTGATTCATTGAAAACTGAGAGTAGTTTGGTAATTAAAAAGGCAGGAAAGCTCTTCTTACTTTTCCAGTCTATGAATACAAAAAGAGAAAAAGGCAAGACTGAGTAAGTTGTATAAAATAACCTAACACTTTAAGTGGGAACAATTACAAACCGTGGAGAACGCTGGATTACCCATCAAGGTATGGTTAGCTGCCTAAACATAAAGTGATTAGAGGCAGGCAGCTCTCTTGTGTCTACTTCCTCATCTACAAAATGGAGTTACTAGCACCTGCCCTTACTTCAGAAACGTGGAGGTAAATCAGAAAGTTCTTGGAACATGTATTATAAGGGGGTGGTCTTTCATGAAGCTAGATAAAAAAGCCTACTTAGTATTTTCTTTAAAGGGTATATTTCATTAACTTAACAAAAGACCCCGAAATCCAACACTAACCTCCCTCCAAATTTACAAGTATCTATTTCAACTGGCTATACCCACACACATAGATGATAGACATAAATGAATATAGATTGCTATCACTGTATTCTGGAAAAAGGTGCAAGATTACATTTTGTCTTTGAAAAATGAGAAAGATCAATACTTGGCACACACAGGTGTGTAAATTTACCATCACTGGTTGACCATGACATTCTTTGCCATGAGGCCTCAGAACCCTAATAGTAGGTTCAAGCAGCCAGCCTTAACAGATGAAGAGGAGACGGTAAATACACTGACTCTTATTTGCCAACTACCTCTACTACATAGCTTTGTTTGAATTAGTACAACTAATCAGTAATTGGTATAAATTAGTATAACTGATCGAGTAGTATAACATTAATGAAAACCATCTAAGTTTTATATAACTGTACTCAGTACTCATGTTAACTAGATCATATAATTTTTTTTCTATACATTCTGTGATGTTCCTAACTACTTCATGAAACTTTGAACCAAAGCTTAGTTAAGTTCAATGGTGCAAACAAAATCAAATATGTAAATAGTTGAAACTACCTTCTTAAAAAGGAGTTACTTTTGTGAGAGAAGGGGCTTATAGTAGCGCATAATACTTGAAAATAGAGATCAACATTAAAATTCTGCCACCATTCTCCAACAGTGGTCAAAAATTTACTAAGACATTTTATTATGTTATACAACTGAAAAGAAACTGAATTTTTTCTCTCTCTTGAAAAAAAAGTCTAATCTGTATGTACTTTAACTTCTTTAAAAGAATTTTAAAATTGTTAAGTTGTAAGAGGATATACCTAAAACAAAAAGCAAAACAAAACAGAAACACATGGACAACTAAATACACAAAGCAAATATAAACTTCAGCACACCCACCAAACTCCTCCAGAGCAGGAACTATAATGAATAAGGAAAACCCACCTACCCTTCCTCCTTTAGACCAATGTGACAGTTCCAAACTGACACGCTCTTTCTGGCTGTCCACTGGCACATCTACAGACCTCTTATTCTTTTGAAATTTCCCCAACTTAAATTGGATGCAAATAAGCCAGGTGTGGTCCCTACAAAAGTAATCCTGCTAGTCCCTACTGAGTTTCCATAGAAACATGCACAGCTGGCAATGGCAAAGAGGTTGTGTACTGGCCTCAAGACTAGCTTAAAAAGTTTCAATACTCATTGAATGAAATAACAATTATGGTATCTTAGTAAAGAACAAATACAAAAACAACAACAACAAAAATCCCATCTTTGCTTGAAACATTAAGCAAAATAATGGAAAGTATTTTCTTCTAGTCCAAAAGTGGCTTTCAGCCTAGCAGCAGCTATTAATGTCTGTGAAAAGTTACAATTACCAATGGCAACCATTCTTTTACCAAATAAATATATTTTATGAGAGTATTCCCTGTAGGTCACTTAATGTAATAACCAACATCCAGAGAGAAACAATATAAAGTCTAATCTAAACAGTAGTAAATACCGTGTATCTATTCCTTAAATAAATTCAGTATGACTCTTCACTGGTTTTACTAAAAATAAATGTTTTTACAGCAGTGATTCTCAAAGGGCAATACCTAGATCAGCATCATCAGGAAAATTATTGGAAATGTAAATTCTTGGTCCCCTATCCCAGACCTACTGAATCAGAAACTCTGGGCGTGGGAGGTCTAGCAATCTGTGTTTTCACAAACCCTCTAGAAGATTCTGATACATGCTAAAGTTTGAGAACCACTGATTTACAGTGCCAAATTTCAGAGGAGGCTGAAATATGAAATAGAAAATGCAATACTTTATCTGACCCCTTGGAACTAAGTAAGGCATAGTAACAAATGTAAAGGAAAACTCACTGGCCTCCTGAATTAACTCTCTTTGCTAGTATCTCACTGTCTAAAAGATATGCAGAAATTAACAGTGGTACATCATGTCTGTCTTCCCTACACATGCCAAGCACAAAAAGAAAATCAGAAGTGTCTGTTCCTGATTACTCAAGGAGAGGAAGATCCTTGCATGTAAGACTCAATCCACTGCCATTCCCAGCCCATTACCAATCACAACCCATTTCCAATCACTGAGGTCTTCAGACACAGGGCAGCAAACCTAACCATTTATTACATTATAATAAAAGAGAGATATCTTTTTTTCAAGACATCAAACATGTATGTAGGGATGAGCCTGAAGTTTGAGTCATAAATTTTAACCTTCCTCACTACAGTTGGCCCTCCATGTCTGTGGGTTCTGCATCCACGGATTCAACCAACCAATGTAGATCGAAAATATTAAAAAAAAAATTCAGAAAGCTCCAAAAAGCAAAACCTGGCAACTACTGACAGGGCATTTGTATTATATTTACAACTATTTATGCAGCATTTACATTGTATTAGGTATTATAATTAATCAAAAGATGATTTAAAATACTATATCAGAGGATGTGTGTAGGCTATATGCAAATACTATGTCATCTTATACAAGGGACTTGGGCACCCTTGGGTTTTGGTATCCACAAGGGTCCTGAAACCAATCCCCCCAGTGCCAAGGGATGACTGTACTTGTAAAAAAATTTTTTAAGAAACATACATGGATGCAGTTCTTCCTTAGTATCTAACATATTAGATAGTTCATGTACTACAAAATACTCTTTTCATTTTTCTATTAACTTCTGTATAACCATTTATAATTCCTTCCCTATTTCCTTTAAGACAATGGGCAGCACTTCAAAAAAAAACCCAGCCCGGGTAGTGACCTTAAAGTGATCAGAGAGATATATAATGGAGAAAAACCACTGGGTAAATCAAATATTCCATATGTCATTAGAATCAATGAATTCAAGCCAACTGAATAGTTTTCTGAAGGTCATAATTTAAACTAAATTGTTAAATACCTTCAGTATTATACCTGCAGAATGTACTTTAAAAATCATATTTTAAGTAAATTGAAGACTGGTCACAGTTTACAAAAAAAAAAAAAAAAGCAGGAAATTCAAAGGAGAGTGTTTATTTACTTACTCCCAGGATTATTCTGTAATCTGTTTTGTGATAAGAAATATGATGAAACTTACTCAAAGGTCAGATTCTTGACTTTACGAACAAGGCAGGAAGCAGAAATGAATATACATTTGACTTGTTTTCTCCTGCTTGTTATTTTCTTTTCTTAAATTAGAAAACACTTGAATTATAAGAACATTTTTACTCAAATATTCAAGGAACATTTTTAATTAAGGGAAAAATTCAAATCTCAATTTCTAAGCTTAACGTATTTCCAGCAGTCTCTATTCTTTTGGAAAAAGAAATATAAAGAAAACAAATCCTAAGGTCATCACTATTGTCATATAATTTTTAAAAAATTCTATATCAAAGCAGCAATACAGAATAAATTTAAGTAGGAAACTGATTCACAGGCTCCTCTTTCTCTTTGCTAAATATTGGTGTTCCTTCAGGCCCATCCTTGGTCCACTTCTCACTATACCAGTGGCTGCCAAAGTATTGTCTTTGTGCCACTAGTGGGCCAGAACTGATCCAATAATGCCAATTTCATTGACTTTGATGTTTGACTGTGGGCTACATACTAGTGGTGCATGCTGGTTGCCACTCCAACTCTCCCACGTGGATAAGGGCAATGATAATCAGCTCAAGGGAAAGACCTGAATGCTTAAGTCCCCCTAGTTAGTGACTCGTTCAGGAATGAACTGTATCCCAGAAGTTTACTCAATTCTGGCTGATGAAATCAAGGAAAGAGCTCATGAACTTTTATGGGATAGTTACTCTCACTTTGAATACAGACAGTAAGCGGGGACTCTCCTTTCTTTGGACGCGAACAAGGAAGCATATTTTCCTGGCTGCTGCTGGAAGTTGTTTTGCAACCATAAGGGAAAGAACCTGAGGGCACAGCAACACAAAGAGCCCAGTTCTACCATCCTTGAAGCTTCTGATCTCTTAATCTTGTGAGCCAAGTCAAACCAAATATTTGGGAGTGCGTGTGTGCACATGTGTGTATATACACATATAATTTTCTAATGTGAATTTGAGAGAAAGCAAGTAGGACAGTGAAACAGGCATGGCAGATCTCAGGAGCTCCAAGCCAGCAGCATTTCTACAGGGTAGCCGGACTTCATTTTGCCTACTACGAAGGGATGAGAGCCCCTATAGTAATGTCACTCAGATAATCTTCTACTACCCCAGACCATTTGAGAGACAAAATGAGGCTATTAAAATTATCTATTCTAAGCTTGAATTTGCTATTAAACAGATTTTATTTTCACTTTAGAAAAATTCCCCAACAATAAGCTAACATGTTATAGAAGAATGTTATGCTTAGTGTGAAAGAGGGAAGCACCTAGCACCTCCTCCCACCCTGAAAAAATATCAATAAAACCTTGAAAAAAAAAAAAGTATTGTATTGTAGACCACCCCTAACAATCTCCTTATACTTAGAGAGACCATCATCTCCAGACAACTCACCATTCTGGCTGAGCCCCTTCTTACAAATATACCATTCCTTTGTACTACGATAACCTCAATACTTAGAGAAAAATTAGACAGGAAGATGCAGAGTACAGGCCATTAAAGAAAATAAAAGTGGCACAACTAATCATAACATAATCAGCTTGTGCATACTACCAATGGACATTTTCCAAGGTTTTTCCTTATCATTTAACAAGAATAGTTGAAGCACCATTGTCCTCTGTCACTAGATTTAGAATCAAATCTAACATAAAAGGTAACCTTTATCTCTCCTGGTTCTTACAAACAGCAAAGGATAGAAATCTTAGAGTTTTAGAGCAGAGAGAAATGTTAACAACAATCGACCCAATCCCTTCATTGTACAAACTAAGAAACTTGTGTGCAAGGTTGCATGATTTATTTTGGAACACCCTGTGAGTGACGGCACAGCTGAAATTCAGATCCATTTTCTGATTTTTAGTCCATATAAGTGCTCTTCACATTGACCACCTCCCTTTTAGAAATGCAAAAATATTTTCCAACAATTTTATAAAGTCACTTTTTAAAAAGTGATCAATGTCATGTCAATCTTTTTAAGTATACTGACTACTGATCATTATTCTCTTAACAGTCACTTTATAATAAGTGTTTATATATTCATTCATTCATTTACTCAACAAATAATTTTAAGAAATTATTATGTATAGGGCTCTGTACTCTGCTCCACAGGGCCAGAAAGATCAATCAGACATGAAAAGCTCTCAGACTGAAAGCAATCAGACTGAAAAGCTAGAACAAGACATTAGAAATAGATAATGTAAGTAAAAGCTGAGAAATGTTTTTACTTTTTGTTAAAAGGGAACAAACATACGCATATTTTAATACAAAAGAGAAAATGTAGTTTTCATGAAATTTTAAGGATTCCTTACTTATGTTGAAAACCTATAAGTAACTAGATATTTACGGAATAAAGTTTATTTTTTTAAAAGTAGATTAAATACTTAAATTCTGTAACATAATTTGGGGTTTGGGATATTGCCTTTCAAGTTTCATATCTAATACACTATGACCCTTTGTCATTATCTCTTGTCTCCTATGTAAAAACCTAGATTTATAATTCAACTAAGTTTAGTTCCACTGGCTGAATACAGAATAAGGTAAAAATTAGGGTAATTTACAACAACTGAGTCAGTAAAAGATAGGAATTTAAGTTATGACAATCTGGTGTGATTTTTATGCCATCATAAAATTAAAATTAATTACCACAAAACGTTAGGCCATGTTAGGCCACCAACATAAATACACCGGGAATTCCCTGGTGGTCGAATGATTAGGACTCCTCGCTTTCACTGCCGAGGCACAGGTTCGATCCCTAGTCGGGGAACTGAGATCCTACAAGGCGGTGTGGCCAAAAAAAAGAAAGAAAGAAAATGCATAAAATGCATACACCACCACAGGGATGTACACCAAGTTCATGGGCGTTACAGCCTTTGCAATTTCTGTTCCTTCAGTCTAGGATGCTTTTGCCCAGGTGGCTTCTTTTTATTTGCTAT